>NC_068326.1:21768530-22414780 GCF_000147395.1 Oryza glaberrima
CCTTACCCGCCTTATCTTCCACATCCGAGGATTTCTCTCTTTCTTTTTCCAACGCGGCCATGGCGCCGCTCCCTCTCCCCCTCCCGCTTCCCGCCACTCGCCACCATCCCAAACCGCACGAGGCCTCGGCCTCCGCCTCCGCCTCGCTCCACGCCGCGCTCGCCTCGCTCTCCCAGCAGTGCGGGGCGGGAGGCGGAGGCGGGGGCGCCCTCCGCGACGCCTTCGCCCTCGTCGCCCGCGCCGAGCGCGACGCGTGCCCCGCCGCGGTGGTCTCGGTCGGCCCGGAGGCGTACGCGTCCCTCCTGCAGTGCTGCGTCGCGGCGGGGTGCCTCCGCGCGGGGCGGCAGGTGCACGCCGCCGCCGTCAAGCGCGGGCCCCGCTACTGCCGCCACGCCTACATCGGCACCAAGCTCGCCGTGTTCTACGCCCGGTGCGGCGCGCTCGGCGACGCCGAGCGCGCGTTCAGCGCGCTCCCGGCCAAGAACGCCTTCGCGTGGGCTGCCGTCATCGGGATGTGGAGCCGCGCCGGGCTGCAGGGCAAGGCCCTCGCCGGGTACGCCGCCATGCTCGAGGCGGGCGTTCCCGCGGACAACTTCGTCGTGCCCAACGTGCTCAAGGCCTGCGCGGGGCTCGGGCTGCTTGGCCCCGGCAGAGCGGTGCACGGTTACGCCTGGAAGGCGGGGGTCGGGAACTGCGTGTACGTGATGAGCAGCCTGGTGGACTTCTATGGAAAATGCGGCGAGGTGGATGATGCGCGGGAGGTGTTCGACGTAATGCCGGAGAGGACAGTGGTGAGCTGGAACTCGATGCTGATGGGGTATATACACAATGGGAGGATTGATGAGGCTGCTGACTTGTTCTATGAGATGAGGGTCGAGGGCGTGCTGCCGACAAGGGTGAGTGTTCTGAGTTTTCTGTCTGCATCCGCGGATCTTGAGGCTCTTGATGGGGGAAAGCAGGGCCATGCAGTTGCAGTATCAAGCGGCCTGGAGATGGATTTGATTCTGGGCAGTTCAATGATCAACTTTTACTGTAAGGTTGGTTTGGTGGAGGCTGCAGAGGTGATATTTGAGCAGATGGTTGAAAGAGATATTGTCACCTGGAATCTGATGATTTCAGGATATTTGCAGGATGGGCAAACTGACAAAGCCCTTACCACATGCCATAGAATGCTGGAGAGTGGCCTGAAGTTTGATTGTGTGACGTTAGCGTCCGTTATCATGGCTTGCGTGAAATCTTACAGAATGGAGGTGGGTGGAGCTGCTCATGCTTACGCAGTGAGAAACAATCTTGAATCAGATAAAACGGTTTTTTGTAGCCTGATAGAATTGTATTCAAGTAGTGGGAGAATCGAACAAATGCACAGAGTATTTGATTCAATTAGACGGAGAGATATAGCCACGTGGAAAGCGATGATCTGTGCTTATGCAGACCATGGAATGGGTTCTGAGGCTCTGAAGCTTTTATATCAAATGCAGCTTGAAGGCACATTTCCAACTGCAGCATGTTGGGATTCAGTACTTTCAGCTTTTATTCGAAATGGACAGTTAGATGATGCCCTAAGCACCTTCTATGAGATGCTTCAAACGAGCACACGCCCCAATCTGCGGACATGGAGTCTGTTAATAAGCGGCTTGTCTCGAAATGGTATGCATCCTGAGGTTATGAATCTATGTTGCAAGATGCAAGAAGTAGAGCCAGCACCTAGTCCAACAATATTTTCTGCAGCACTTCTTGCTGTTAAATCTGCAGCTTCAGTACAGTATGGAAAAGCAATGCACGCATGCATTGTTAAGAAGGGCCTATTATTGTCGAAATCTGTGGTGCAGTCGCTGCTAAACATGTATGGTAGCTTCAATGATAGAGGCACAGTAGAGAGTTTGCTAAGATTTCTTGCTGCTGCACAGTAAATAATTTCAGGGCGTCAAGAATGTGGTGCTAGTAAAATAGGACATACAGGTTTACAGGTTACAGCTGTACATAAATACATGGCGTTTGCACATATGAATTCACATTCATAATACAATTCCTATTTTGAGTGATGGAGTATGGACTAAATCAGAGTGGTCATGAAACAAAGATACGTCATACCAGTTTGATACGAAATAACATCTCTTACATGATTGTATTAACCTTGCAGATACATTACAGAGTATGCATCTATTGTTGGGAGGCATTATTCCTAAAATCAGAAGGTTCTGATAAAAGAACCAATCACCTTAAAGGGCTGAAACCAGCGAGTAAACAGTGTTTCTGTGGCCACATGACTCTCTTTGAGACCTACAGCTAGTCAGCTACAAGTGGTTGAATAATTTCAAGAAAAGCATAACTGTTTGTCACTGTAACGATGAATATGATAACATGCTGACAGATGTGCTGTAGTTCTGTTGTCATCCAATTGTTCGGTTTTGAATTAGGATCGCTACTCTGTGCTGGCCCTTTTTCGGATACTGTCAAAGAACAATGTCCAGATGCTATGGGCAACTTATTATCATTATATAGGTCATTACTTCTTTTCACACTGCAAACAAAAGTGTAACTGTATATTCCTCCTGTAAAGTGTCATCAACTCATTGTACATATCTTTCTGAACAACTATACACAGCACTTTTCCACTCCAGAAATTGCAGAATTATTACTCACTTGAAGTATGAGTTACCACTTCTTTCACACTCCCATGCTAACATCTGGTGCTTGTCTCTTTTCGCAAGCCCTGCATCCGATCTTGATGGGGTGCAGAAGGTTCCAATCAGAAAAACCGGCGTCTTAAAAGAGAGAGAGAGAGAGAGAGGCTGGACCATCGAGCAGCTAGAAGTTGCAGCAGCTGCTGGGCACAGGACTGCTCTTCTTGATGATGAAACTTGCATCTACAGATGATCGAGATTATTCGCCCAAAAGTGGGGGGCGTACTGCATATATGTAGCTCCTGTAACAGCGGGTAGCATTGTCGAGAGATGTGCCGCATTCATGGTGGTGTGTGTGCCCCCGGTTTGCTCCGTTTTGGATCAGAATGTGTGCCCCCTGCACTGGCCCATTTCGGGAAGGCATGCTCGCTGGGAATGTGATGCTGTGGACGCATTAACATGTCGCTGCCGTAGCACAGTAACTTGTGTTTCTCCTTACTGTTGCACTGGAATGGACTCACTGCGAATAATTTGGTTACTTTGATCTTCGTTCGGTTGGGAGGAATTTCGACCCATAGGAATAGAAAAAATGGAGGAATATAAATGCATGCACATATCAATTCATAAAATAAATTCAAGAGGTTTAGATGGAAAATTTACTATGTTTTCTCTAAGCAATTTGTAGGAAAGAAAAAAAAATGTTTTTCTATATTCCTAGAAACCGAATGGCACTCGTAAGAATTAATCCTTTACTTTTCCTCTAAACTGAACAAGCCCTGCCTAGATAGACATTGCACAGCTGACTTCAATTCCTGGCTCGTTTGCAGAACATGAAGAAGGAAACATCACCAAAGACTTTGTCTGTAACGATTGAGAATTCCATGTCGCAATAGTAATAACTGAAACGGTTCATGAGAAATTCTTGCGAAAATCCTGCAAAACTGGCGCATTACATTACATTACAATACATTACAGAACGGGATGTGAGCTTTTCGACCCGAGGAAGAACTGCATCGGTGCCTCCGCCACAGCCCACAGTGGGTGGACTCTGTAAACTGCAAACCGGCCTGACCCGACCCGACCTGACCTGACCTGACCTGACCTGACGGCTGCCGATTAATTAAACAGGTAATTTCCCCCGATTCGCTTAGCTGGATCGTCGTCCTGGCTGTGGACGGCCGGGCAGCAACGGCGACGAGAGGCGGTGGGCGGGGACGACACGGTCCAGCTTTAGGAAGGCAGGCACGTGAGAGGTGGGCACGCGCCGAGGCCAAATCATGGAGCCGAGTGCGAGTGCCAAGGCCCCCGTGTCCTCAGCTCATCACTGCCCAACATCACCATTCAGCGAAGGCCTACAGAAAGAAAACACAGCAAGGCCTCCGTACTACCAAATGACAATATGCATGAGTACGCGAACGATTTTTCTTTTTTCAGATTGAAGGGCTATATACTCCACCGGTTTGCAAAATGCGACGAAAACCGCTAGAATCGATAGGATTCAGTAGGCTTTCGGTGTAATTTGACGAAATTCGAACGAGATTTGCGAATTATGAGCTATATTTTGGTGATTCAACAGGGGGTCATCGCATTCTGACTGACCCATCTGAACCTGTAAAACATTGTACACTCCAGGTTTCCAGAACTTAGCCATCGGTTTGTACGAGCACGGTGCACCTGGGCTCGACGTGTTGTTTGCTGGGGGATAGATGTCGCAGGGCAGATCAGATCTCGCATCCACAATCGTTGATCCGTGTGGTACATGGGCCAACAAGCCACACGAGCTCTCTGTGCGTGTCTGGTACGTACGTCGCGTCGAGGCCGATCGTGCCGTCCATGCGATGCAAGGCTATAGCGCGCGTGAAGGGCACATCTGTGCGACCCCCCCTTGATGAATGATGACGCTGACCGATGAGTGAGGAGGCATATGATCCATTCCCGTTGTGAAAAATGGATCGTTGAGCTAGGGCGATGTAGCTTGCAGACTTCTCTCAAACGATGATACGGAAGACGCACATATACACACACGACTTCCTTGATGAATTGCCGATCGACTACCGTTCATAGATTTCATTGAATTCTGCCAATTCGCGCCTCGTAGATTATAAGGACGGTATCACGATTACCGTGAAAACCGTGAGGTTACTGTAAAATGAAAAAGTTTCAAAATATAAGATTACGGTATGGAGTAACGGCGTGCTATTGCAAACCCTGCTGCTTCGACATCAAACCAATTGACAGGCGAATCCGGTTGGTACTTCCTAGTTCCTACCCTTGTTCTCCACTAATGGAGGTCAGGATGATTTAGACTGAACAGTCACACTGTCTGTCGTGCCGTTTTTCTACCACTGTTCCTTCACTATCACAATACCATGGCTTGTTACCTGTTGGCTTGTTGCTAGTATCTGCAACTCGGCATTGGTAAAAAAAAAAAGAAAAGATGGAACTCAAATGACAAGGACGGGAGAGAGGGGATGCAGTAAAAACGCCCAAGATAGCGCAAGTAAAGACGCGCCGGCCAGCCTAGCACGAACGGGCCACGCCAATGTCACGCAGCCCGTGCCTTTGTCGCCTTCCCTACATGTAGCAGAATCCATCGGTCTCCACGGGGAAGAAATGCAGAATCCATTGCTCTCCATCGTCGCTACGTTGCGATGCCATGGAAACTGTACGCTACTGCTGCTGCGCAAACGCCCTCACCATTGACGAAGACAGCCGAAAGACCTCCTTGCTCTTCTTCGCCAGAACTGGCACAAGAAAAACAAAAACAAAATTGATTCACCTTATATCGGCGACAATAATGTACGTGTTTCATAGAGTGAGCAGCAACAAAAACGTAGTCCTACTAGTAACTTACTACCTCCATCGCATTTTAAGTGCAGTTGTAAATTTCCGTATCCAACATTTAACCGTCCGTATTATTTTAAAAATTTATGAAAAAAATAATCACATATAAAGTACTATTCATCTTTTACTATCTTGTAATAAAAAAATACCAATCATAAAAACTTTCAAATAAGACGGACGGTCGACATTAATAAGAGTAAAGACCGAGGTAGTAGGGAAATAAAAAATTTAACAAGCTAACGGATTTAATGATTTATCGCTAGTGTCCGCATCTTTTAGCGTGTATTAAAGACAAACAAAAAATTAAGGATTTAATTATATGGTGGACGTACGCGATGGTGAGTGTACATGTGTACTTTCATTAAATCGAAAAAAATAATACTCCATTTATTCTAAAATATGTGTCACCCACAACTTTAAAGAAAAAAATCAATATTTGTAAACTTTGACTAATACTTCCTTCATCTTAAATTGTAAGCATTTTTAGGTGAGCACAAATTTTAAGAAAATAAATATAAATGATTAAAGGAATGCTATTATTAGTTGAAAAAAGAAAGTGGATAAATAAATTAATTGAAAAATGCTTGTGAACTGATTGGTTGAAAGGAAAATAGTAGGTGAAGAAATAATTTCATCTTAAACCAAATCATATTATTAAAAATAGCTACATTTTAAAATGGATACATTTTAGAATGGATGTAGTAGTTAAACTTAACTAATATACGATATTACTCTCTTTGCCCCAAAATAAATCCAATCATAGAGATGAATGTGAACTAAGAGAGGGAGTAATGTTTTGCATTGGAGATCGCATAAAAAAGTTTTATATTTTTTGCGATAGAGGAGCACTATAGTAGTGCCATGGACAATAGAAAGGCCATGGAAATGATTAGTTTTGGAATTCCTTTGCTCCCAGCTCAACATGTGATTACTCAATTCTAGAACAACATAAACGAAAGAAGGATGAGGCACAATGATCACAAAGGGGGCAGACGATGAAATGAAGGTAAAAAAAAGAGAAGAAAAAAAATACATTTACTTGGAAGAATGAAGCCTGAGAAAAATACAATTTGATCCAACAAAACAATACCCAGGAAAAGAAACTGAAGAAGAGAAGAGAAGAGAAAAAAAAATTGGCAAAGAACAGAGCATTGGCATACAGGCAGCCAAAGAACCTATGCAATTTTTAACCTTTACCCTGACCAAGAAGGTGTCTTCCGCCGCCGCCGCCGGCGTCGTCACGGCGTCGGGGCGGCCGGAGGCGTGCCCCGCGACCGCTCCTCCTCCGACGTTCCCCGCACGCCCTCCTCGCTCTCCTCCGTCGTCGTCCGGCCGTGGCCGCCGCCGATCTCCTCGATCATCCTGACCACGTCGGGGGCGTCGGGCCGCGCGTCGGGCACGGTGGCGACGCACGCCATGGCCACCTGGAGCAGCGCCACCATCTCCTCCTCCGCGCTCGCGCCGAGCCGCACCAGCTCGACGTCGAACACCTCCGCCGTCCACTCCTCCCGCACCACGGACTGCACCCACCGTGGGAGGTCCAGCGTGCCGTCCCCTTCCAGGGACGCGTGCGTCGGCGACTTGCCGGTGAGGAGCTCTAGGAGGAGCACGCCGAGGGAGTAGACGTCCGCCTTGTACGTCGGCCGCCGCGTGTCCACCACCTCCGGCGCGCGGTACCCGCCGGCGCCCGGGCGCGCCGACGACGGCGCGAAGATCGGGTGGAGGCAGAAGTCCGAGAGCGCCGCCGCGTCGGCGTCCGGCCGGAGCAGGACGTTGGAGGACTTGACGTTGCCGTGCACGAGGCTGTGCACCGTGTGCAGGTGCGCCAGCCCGCGCGCCGCCGACAGCGCCGACCGCATCCGCGCGTCCCAGTCCAGCGGCGTCTTGCCGGACCCCCGGCTCCCTGGGCAAAAAAGAAAACACAACTCCGGTGAGAAATTTACATTCTGGCATTCTCCAATCAAACACCTCCAAACTTAATGCAATGAGTATCTGTAAAAATGAAAGACTGAAAATAACTCTGCCATAGTACTACCATCCAATTACCAATGGAAGAATGCATTTACATTCCACCATGATCTTTGGTGAATGTTGCAAGGAAATAACAATAAAAAAATATAATTAGTGATCCTTCACAAGAGAAAATTTGCTGCCATCACTTGGTTGAAATCGCAGAATACTCCTGGTTGTTGTATTGGATTCTTGGTAAGGATAGACAGAGAAGGTTGATATTTTTATTGATGGGGTGAATAAAAATCTCATCTTGGACTGGTCCAGAGTTGGTCACTGTTAAAGAAATCGGGAGTAACAAACAAGTAGTATGTCTTAAACAAAAATGTAGTGCTAACTTGCATGCATGGGATGGGGTGACTGTTGCAGGCTATGCATTGCAAGAGGACAAGACATCTTCATTGGTTAAGTACAGTTGGACAGCACAAACAAGCACACGACTAATCAATCAGCGCAATAGTTGGTTCAGTAGGTCTACTAAAGAAGAGAATAAATATATCAGTGCATTACATAGATTGCATCCTAGCAAGTACTACTATAAATAGACTATTAGCTGTTCATCTGGCCATCAATTAAGCATATCTGTTAGGTAGCCTAGTACATTACAGACCAGCAAACACACCGAATTGTTAGCTTCTTGTCTAGTAAAAGCAAGGAGAAAATCAATGGTGCGACTGATCCTACAGCAATAGAGTATGCATCATCATTTCTAAATGTGCAAAACTGAATTTTTCTGCCAAGTGTTTTCAAAACATTGCCGAGCAATTAGGCAAATAGAGCTGATGAGCAAGTGAGCTTGCTAACCCACTGGGCAAGATCCAAAAGCAAAGCTGTGGTCTCTACTCTCTTGTCAAGTAGTGGAGAACATTGACGAGCAGGTAGCAGAGGGCACTGGTTACACATATGTGGGTGGCAGCACTGACCGGTGCCATGGACCTACTATAGCTATAGTACCCTGCAATTGGAGGCCAGGCGAGCAAGAACATGCATGTGCAACTGCAATTGCTCCTGTGACCCTTCTCTGAATTACCAGCAAGCCGTAGTGCAGAGTTGTTGCCACTGGCAGTCCGATCCCAACCCAACTCAAAAACCACATTCTCTCAACTTTGACATCTGTGAACACCCTCAAGGCTCTACAGCACTCCAGCTGATACAGGCTGCAGCTCCAAATTTTAACTGTTTTTTCTCTGGGAGAAACGGAGCCAGAGGATTAGGACGCCAAGGCAGTGATGGACACTAACAGGCAACCACCTCGACTGTTTACGAGTTCATCGATTCAACTATCAACCGTCGTTTTCCAGGGAGTTGGGGGTACGTTTAAGCGCAGGCAATTAAGGAGCCCGATCAGGTGAG
Source organism: Oryza glaberrima (assembly GCF_000147395.1). Lineage (NCBI taxonomy): Eukaryota > Viridiplantae > Streptophyta > Magnoliopsida > Poales > Poaceae > Oryza > Oryza glaberrima. The sequence goes on from NC_068326.1 coordinate 21,777,362, forward strand.
GCAAACACACACACACACACACCACAACACGGCGTCAACCCCGTGTCGCGGCCGGCCGCACGAACAGCTCCGCAATAATCTCACGGATTCTGGTGAAGCCTAGCCAAGCCAAGCCAAGCCACGCCGAAGCCATGAAGGCGCACGTAGTAGCCGAGCAAGGCGTCCATGGCCCCATGTCCATGATGACAACTCACACACTTAAATACACTTGTCCATTATTATTCTACTCGCCTCAATCTTGCATGCTAGCTACTCCCTAAGGTCCTATTTTTCCCGAGCAAAAACTTGTCACCTTATCACATCGAATGTTTGACACATGCATAGAGTATTAAATATAAACAAAATAAAAAACTAATTACATAAATTGCGTGTAAATTGAGAGACGAATATTTTAAGCCTAATTGCTCCATTATTTGATAATGTGGTGCTACATTAAATAATTGCTAATGACGGATTAATTAGGCTTAATAAATTCGTCTCATAGTTTATAGGCGGAATTTGTAATTTGTTTTGTTATTAGTCTACGTTTAATACTTCAAATGTGTATCCGTATATCCGATGTAACACGCTAAAACTTTTCACCGTTGGATCTAAACACAGCCTAAGTCATAGCAAGGTGGGGACTGTACCAACGACAATATATGCTAAGCGTACAAGGATAAATAAAACTCTCCTCCCTCGTTGCCCTACCATTGAAGAATATATTGACTTCGAGGGAACCACTACTATGCACGAAGGCCCGGCCGGCCGGCAGTACACATTACGCACGCACACAGCTAGAATTCGTGGCAACATTTTACACACCTTTAAACACCCAGGGGGTGTACACTGTACCACGATGTACAGGCAGCAGGACAGGATTAAGTGGAGAGGCACTAGACATTCTCTACTCTACGGTAAAAAGCTGGGCCCCACACGCCAGGGACCCCAAGGAAAAGTACTGCACTACTACTACACCTTTTCTCCCTCCGCATCAAGTGCCCATGATGATGATGATACTATGGTGCCACGAAGAGTACAAAAACTACCAGGCCAATGGGTGGTTATGAGCCCCGGGGGGGGGGGGGGGGGGGTCCCCGTAGCAAATTTGCAGCAACCTGCGCGTTTCTGAACTTTGTTCTGGGTTTACAAAACCGTATATATCTCGTGGTTACTGCTCGGTTTTTTGGGTAACGACATGGTTATCGCGGTAACCGTGGGGTGGAGGTAAACCCATCTCAAACGGCGGTTTGGTGAAACCTGGTCCCGGGGCTTGATCGCAACGACACGATACGCTACGAGTACTACTACTCGTCACTGCAGGTGCAGGTGCAGCAGAGCTGCAAGTGTATCGGAGTAGTAGCAGCAGCCAATGTGATGGCACGCACCGGTCCAGCGTGAGGCGAGCATGGGATGGACCAGACCGTCGCGGACGCTTTACAGCCCAAACCTCGCAGTCATCACTCCCTCGCACGCACCACCACCACCACCTTCCACACCCACAACACACTTCCGCATCAAAGAAAAGCGACGCGAAAAAAAATAAATAAATAAACGAGAAAGAGAAAAGAGAGAGGGATAAAAAAAAAGAAGGAAAAGCGCGGGAGCCACCACGCCACCGTCCACATGCCGCCATGGCGAGGAAAAGAGGAGAGGGAATTTCGTCCTCCTCTTCCCTCCCATGGAGGCTTTGGCTTTGGCTCCTGCTCCTACCTACTACCTTGCTCGCGAACACCCATCAATGCCGCCGAATTCCGCGACGATTTCTGCGTCTACGATGCACGCACGCACTCATCGATCGCTTCTTGGACTTGGTGATTTCCGCTCGCGCGTAATGCCGATCTCATGTCGAAAAATCCCCGCGCAAGAAAGCGACCAAAATACGATTTGGCAATGGCAATGCGGTGACGCAGAGAGAGAGAGAGTAGACTGACCGTGGAGCATGGCGGAGAGGCTGCCGTTGGGGAGGTAGTCGAAGACGAGGAGCTTCTCGTCCTTGGAGAAGTAGTAGGCGCGGACGGGGAGGACGTTGCGGTGCTCCACCTTGCCGAGCGCGTCCATGTGGGCGTCGAACTCGCGCCGCGCCACCGCCACGTCCTTGAGCCGCTTCACCACCACCGTCGTCCCTTCCTCCAGCACCGCCTTGTACGACGTCCCCACGCTCCCCTTCCCGAGCACCTCCGCCGACGCCCGCAGCAGGTCCTCCAGGTCGAAGCTGTACCCGGCCCCCTTCCCCACGAACACCAGCCTGCTCGGCTCCGCCGCCACCGCCGCCACCGCCGCCGCGGCCGACCCGGACGCGCCGCCCATGTCCTCCTTGGACGACGACGTCATGCCCGTCCCCTCGCCGGACCCCGGCGGGGGGACACCTCTCGCGGCGGCGGCGCCCGCACCCGCCGCCGCCGCCGTCGTGCTCTTCGGTCCCTCGCTGGCGCCTCGCCGCCGCTTGGACACCGCGCAGAGCACGGCGGCGACGAGGAGGAGCAGCGCCAGCACGACGGCGCCCACGACGATGCCGGCGATTGCGGCGCCGGAGAGCCTCCGCTTCTTGGAGGAGGATGCCGCCCCGGGGACGTCGGCGGGGCTCACCCCGGGCGACGGCGACGGGGACGGGAAGAACGACTTGCAGGGCGGGAGCGGCGAGCCGCAGAGCTGGAGGTTGCCGGCGAAGTCCTCGGCCGGGAAGCGCGCGAGCGACGCCGGGATGGAGCCATTGAGGTTGTTGTCGGAGACGTTGAAGACGGCGAGGCTCTGGATGCTGATGCTGGGGATGTTCCCGGCGAGCTTGTTGCCGTCGAGGCGGAGAGCGCGGAGCGAGGTGAGGTTGTTGAGCGTGAAGGGGATGGGCCCCGAGAGGTTGTTGCTGGAAAGGACGAGCCTCTCGAGGGCGGCGAGCTTGCTGACCGCCGGCGGGATGGCGCCGGAGAGGAGGTTGTTCTGGAGGAAGAGGAGGCGGAGCTGGGGGAGCTGGAGCACGTCGTCGGGGATGCCGCCGAGGATGCGGTTGGAGCGGAGGGAGAGCACCTGCAGGTTGGTGAGGCGGCCGAGCGTGCCCGGCGGGATGGCGCCGATGAGCCCCACGCCGGGGAGCCGCACCTGCACCACCGTGGCGTTCCCGGCGTCGCACGTCACCCCGACCCACCCGCACGCCGACGTCGAGGAGTTCCACCCGAGACGCCGCTCGTGCGGCGTCGCCGCCAGGAACGCCAGCAGCGCCGACCGCTCGCTCGGCGGCGGCTCCGCGGCCACGAGCTCGGCAGCAGCCACGACCACGACCACCACCAGCACCGCCGCCGCCACCGCCCTCGTCACGACGCCGGCCATCGCGTCGCACAGCAGCTGGACACGGCTACGGGCGAGGAGGCATCGGAGTGTGAAGCTAGCAAACTGCAGCGGATACGACCACACTGTGGGTTAGCGAGAGAAGTGGTGGGAAAATCCGGGAGAATGTGCGTGTCCGGGAGCGTTTTATGCAGTGGCGTGGTGTGCTATACTAGCAGCAGCAGTAGGAGTACACACTACACAGCAGCCAGCCAGCGCGGCCGGATCGGCAGGCAGTGGCGCATACGATGCCGTGGTGGTAAAGCCCGTGACGCTGGGCGTCTCGCGGGCGTGTGCGTGTGGCGCGCGGCGCGCGCGCGCCTTGTGATCTGTGGACGCTGTGGCTGTGCGTCGCAGTGGCGCGAAGCGAAGCGAAGCGCCGCTCTGCTCTGCACTGTGCCGTGTCTGGGCTTGCGCCCTTGTTGGTTTCTGGGTTTTTGTGGATGGGCGGGTGGCTCACACGCATTGTGCCATAGTTGCATTCGTGACTCGTGAGCGGGCAGGGGGCTGGGTGTGGTGCGGCAGGTGCCGGTTCCGCGTCATGGTTTGCATGCGTAGCACGGGGGTGTCGTTGTGGACGGGTCGGTGCGTGTCGAGCTGGGAGAATTTTCGGGGGGAAAAAAGAATTCGAGATCGGTTTTTGAGCTTTTCCGTTTAAGGTGGTGCTTGGATTTATGAATTAAATTTTAATTAGCATGGTGCGCGGCAAGCATCATTATATTTTCTCTAATATAATAGCATATATGTTTTCTCATTATATTATTCAAATTTTTTAGAATGACATCAAAATTTTAAATTTTGCAATAACTTTACAAAACTACAAATGTGTAATATTCATATTGTATTTTATATATGTGTTAGTTATTAATTATTTTTAATATTAAATTTTAGTTATTTATAAATTATATGTATTTCTATATGTACTCTAGACTCGTCTTTTCATTTTTTTTAATTCCGAATTTTCTGTAAATTGTATTTCTATATAGACTCTAGGCTCTTCTTCTAATATTATTTATTTTTATTTCTGAATTTTTATTATTTCTAATTGTATTTCTATGTGGACTCTAAACTCATCTCTCAATATTCTTTAATTTTTAATTTTGAATTTTAGTTACTTCTAAATTGTATTCCTATATTGACTTTAAACTCTTCCCATGTTTTTCTTAATTTCGAATTTTAGTTATTTGTAAATTGTATTTTTATACGGACTCAAAACTCTACTTTTAATTTTGTTATGTTTATTCTGAATTTTAGTTAGTTTTAAATTCCTATATGGACTCTATAATCTACTTCTAATATTCCTTTTTTTTAATTCCGAATTTCTATTTATTTTCTTAATTGTATTTCTACATGGACTCTATACTCTACTTCTAATATTCCTTATTTTTAATTCCGAATTTCAGTTATTTCCTAATTGTATTTCTATGTGGACTCTAGTGTCCTCTTCTAATATTCCTTATTTTTTAATTCCGAATTTCAACTATTTCTAAATTGTATTTCTATATGGACTCTAATCTCATCTTCTAATATTCCTTATTTTTTAATTCCGAATTTCAGCTATTTCTAAATTGTATTTTTATATGGACTCTGTTTTTTTTTCTTCGATTAATGTGAGAATTTCTAGGCCATGAGAGCGAATGTGGAGGCTCCTTTTTCTATTCCTTTAATAATATAATAGATTAATATTACATTGGATATTTAGACACTAATTATAAGTATTAAATGTAGACTAATAATAAAACTAATTAGCTTCCGTTCATCTCGTTTTCATACCACCAGACTCGGACACTTTACAGATCTTTCTAGCAGAAGTGTTTGTTTGCGTTTGCAGTTATACATTGGCGTGTTTTTAATTTAATCCTGTCTGGTAGTAAGACCTATTTTTAAGAGATTGTGGATCTCAATTAGTCCTTTTTAACTTCCAAACGTCCACATAAATGAACAAATAAGACTGTTCATTTAGAGTGCCAATGTGATAGCAACAGCATCATTTGCCAAACAAATTGTATAACTAGTTCTCTAATAACGCAGCTTTCGAATTAAATGAGGATTGTATAGAGCTAGCACATCAGGTGCAAAAAGTGATCGACCCTTGTAACAGGATCTTCCACGGCTCACGCTATCGGGTGCTGAACAAGTGTGCATCACACAAATATGTGTCCATCCAATATTCTTTTTCAGCGATGCAACCCTGAAAAACACCCGGCAACCAGAGAACAGAATCCCCCTCCTAATAGCTTCTCGCTCCAGCAAAGCGAAACGTTGGGGGTCCAAAATTCCAAATTACTACCAACAAACCCATCTTAAGCCATCTCCATCGCTTAACCCCCTCAAAACAAACAAACCCCATCATCTGAGCAACGAGCATGCAGAGCTGACAAGCCACAGCCACCAGCAGTCTGCCACTCACCTAGTCACACATACAAGGTCAATCAATCCTCGGCACACGCAGACAGACAGCCAGCTCGATCGCCACGGCGGTTAAGTACAGTTGCCGAAAGTTGGCGGCCGCTCGATCGAAGCGGATCGCCGGTCGCCGTCGTCGTCGCGCGCGGAGCGAACCGCGGCGAGCGAACAACCGGGCGCACGTCCAACGACCAGAGCACGTACGCGCGCGCGCGCTCTCGTGCTGCTAGCTAGCCCCAACCGCTGATAAAAATCCCAGCGTCTTGATCAGAAACCAAACAGAATCGATCACCACCTGGCTTTAGCTAGCTAGCTTTGCTTTGCAACCGTTGATTGATACTGTCCCTGACAGCGAGAGATTACATGGGCTTCGCGCGTCTAACCAATTAGTAACAGTGTACCGTGGCAGACGCAGATGCTGATCGTCTTATCTGACGTGTGTAGCAGCGGCTCTCTCCTGCGCGGTCAGGTCAAAGATAGACAAAATGTAGCGAGCGCCCTCTCTCATTGTTCCAGGAGTCAGAAAACCGGAATCTCCCCGGGCACGTAGCGTTGTCCTCTCCTCTGGGGCAGCAAAACGTGCAGACAAAACGGGGACATCACATGGAGAAAATCCGCTCTCGACGTCCGGACAGGGGCAAATTACCCCTTCAGCCGACCGAGGTCCGTATTTGTAAGAATCAACGTGGGGGTTAATATAGTGCCGCGACCTGTGCGATTGCCAGTACCGATTGTGTGTATGTGTTTTTTTTCTTCAAACTACTAAGTTCCACTACTATGTTTTTCCTTTAAAAAGAAAAAAAAACTGTTCTACTACCATGTGAACTCTGCTTAATTTTCTTTGGCAAAATTTATTACATGACACCCAAAATTCACGTTCTTTGCTGGAAGACACTGTAAGAACGTGTTTTTACTGAAAGATGCGGTAAAAAAAAGGTAAATAGGATACCCACGGCATTATTTAACTAAATCAAGAGGGAATGGAGAGACAAGCATTTGTTAAAGATAAGTTTCTAGACCATGAAAACGAACATGAAGACTCATTTTTTCTATTACTTTAATAAGGTAATATATGGATTGAAATCCAACCTCTATATCTACACAACCAAATATAACATGCATGTCTACTATCTAGAAGTTTTTTTTTAAGAAAATGGTTTAAAACCTAGTCTTGGTACGCAAACTCATAGAAGTGCAAACCCAAAATTCTTATAAGGTTTTTTTTAAGAAAAACATTAGCGACAACCTAAAAAAGAGAAACAAAATGCTAAGGCCCTCTTTAAAACACATGATAGAAAAATCACATGAACAGGACAAATGTAGGGATTGAAGTAGTATGTTTTTCCAATTCTGTAGGAATTAAGAACACAGGAGACAGAGAGAAAAGCCCTTTGATTACATCACAGGAAACACTTAATAAAGGAAAGTTTCACAAGAGGTCTAATCTCTTGCTTGTTTTTCTATGTAATTGACCATAGGAATGCAATCCTATGAAAATTTTCCTATCCTCTTCCTACGAATCAAAGGCCTCTATAGAAAAGAAAAATCCTTATAAAAATGAATCCTCCAAAATTCCTTTACTAATCCTCTATTTCAAAGGGGCCCTAAACTTTCATCTCAACTAGCTCCCCCACACCTGAAACAAACATGGTAATCTCGTACAACCAAACTTTTAGGGTTCCTTTGATTTGGAAGAAAAAGATAGAAATTTTAGAGAATTTCATTCGTGCGATTCAAAGGGGCCCTCAACAGCTAATAGTTTTGGGGGGTGTTGCTGATTGAAATGTCACTTAGCTTGCAATTGAGGACTTGTGAAGATAAGCATCGTTTTTACACAGAAGCTCCAAACTTGTTTGAGAGCGCCAATTTGCTTGGGTGGCCTATTTTGGTTGTAATTTTCAAGGACTTTGCAACCTGTTGCATTCGTGTTCTTTTTAAGCTATAGCACCTATTTGCACTTAAATACAATTTTGTGCACCATGGACACTATTTACTCGAACAAAGAGTACCACATTTATGAAAACTAAGTGTGTAAATACAGCAATTCATGATTAGAGTTTTAGCACAGGTTCTTCCGTTGAAATGATAAAAGTAATGATCATAAGATGTTGCTCGCATTATTGGGACTAGATCCTCACGCATCCTCTTTATTGTCGACAAATTATTTCACTAAATTCATCTAATAATTATTTTTAGTCAATAGGCATTATTCCCTAAATATTTCATCATATCTCAGGTCCAGAGTTTCTTTTAGATTGATTTTCAAAGATTTATTAAATCCAATTTTTAGAATTAGTTAATGCATTAGTTTTGGACTCTCAATTTAAGTAACATAGGGCTTGTTCGACAGAACTAGCTGTTGCAGCCCTGCATCTGCGCTGCAACAGCACAGTAACTACAGGTCTGCAGCAGGACAAGCTTATTACAACGTTACTACAATAGCCATCCGCTGCACGAAAATCCTAACAGGCGAATGATCGCCCCACGCGATCGGTGGCAACCGGTTCCCCTTCCCACCTGGTTTCTTTTTTTTGTCACCGTATTATTTTTCTCTTTTAGTAAGTTTATACACCTAAAGTTTACACATCTAAATTTTATCTACCTAAAGTTTGTATAGCGAATGTTTATAATTCAAAAGTTTATATACCCGATTCAAATTCAAATTTGGATTCAAATATTTTATTTGTAGAATATTTCTATACATAAAGTTTATGCGTGCATTATTTTCCTCTTTTTAGTAAGTTTATACACCTAAAGTTTACACATCTAAAGTTTATCCACCTAAAGTTTGTAGAGCGAATGTTTATAAGTCAAAATTTTATATACTCGATTCAAATTCAAATTTGGATTCAAATATTTTATATATAGAATATTTCTATACATAAAGTTTATGCATGCAAAGTTTACGATATAAAGTCTATGCACATGAATGAGAGTAGGGGTGAAAATGGTAACGGAAATTCCCGGTCGACCGGTGTTCATTTCCGACTTTCTACCGGCCAAGCCAAACGGAAATGGTAATCGACCGATAAAATATGGAAATGGAAACAGAAATGGTTTTGCTGTTATACTGATCATTTCCGTATTTATCGTATTCTTATGGAAATTACCGTTTCTTATAATATAGTAATTACCGTATTTCTAAATATGTTGATATTTATAGGGCATGTCTCTACTTAACCCACAGTTTAGAGTTTGATTGACTCTTCAATCAAATGGGCATCACCAATGTATATGGCAAAAGTGATCCATATAAATGGGACTCACATAAAAGGACTTTAACTATAGCAATCTCCACAATATATATAGATACAATGTTGCATTAGGAAATGAGAGAGAAATAAAGATAGATAGTATTATTTATTCCATATGGGTAGTCCATATGCTTATGGATACCTTTTGTTATTTTCTCTATATGGACCAGTTGCACAATAGTAATAGGTAGCTGAATGGAATATAATATTGCCTATGGACTACTTTTGCTTCACATTGTGGATGCCCTGGGCATGTCTCTACTTGACCCATAGTTTAGAGTTTGATTGACTCTTCAATTAAATCCCTAACTTGAGGGCTAAAATGGAGTTAATTTATAATTTATATAGTATAGCTTGAATTTATTTGAACATATAACATACTTATGTAAAATTAAATATATGTTTTCTATAGTTTAATGTTTCTTTACCGGTTTTTGATATGTACCGACATGTTTCTGTCCGTATTATTCCGTTTCCGGTTTTCCGATATTTCCGATATCATTTTCGTTTCTGGCTTTACCGTTTTCAATTTCATTTCCGAGAAAAATATGATTATGGAAATGGTTGAGGCTGTTTTCCGATCGTTTCCAACCGTTTTCATCCCTAAATGAGAGTATTTTAGATTTTTTTCTAATTTTTTTACTAACTTTGTTTTTTTGAAATTTATGATGAAAGGAGAGAAGGGAGAGGAATATAGGGGGGGAGGGGTGGGTTGATCGCTGGGATCAATCACCCGCCCATTAGGGGCACCCTCCGCTGCAGCGCTTCAGCCGTTCGGCTGTGGCTGCGCTGTACAACCGAAAAAGCTGCAGGTTGGCTTACCAAACAGGCCCATAGCAATCAATTAAAAAATTAATAATTATCTAACCTAATTAGTTAAATTTTGGTCTGTCTATATGGATAGTCATATTTGCTTTGGCTCTCAATTTAGTATCATACTAGTATTTCATAACTAAAATCCTAATGTCTGAAATCAATAATTAGCAAATTGTAATTTGATAGATTTGTTCGGAGGCTATATATAATAATCTAATCTTTGCGAATACTGATGGGGATCTCCCAGCGTGATGAATCTCAGCGAAGCCGAATAATTGGCTATCAGGGCAGCGTGCTTGGCTAAAGCGAGGAGATCACGTTTAATTTTTCAAAATGCCTCGAAAAGCTACGTTTTCTCAATGTTATCCCCAACGCATTGTCATGTGGTCTCATCATGCACCAGCTTGCTATATTATGCATGCAAATATATATATAAGCAATGCATGGAGAGTACGATCGATCTCCTTCAATTCGCGGACGTGCCATTATTCTAACGCGGCTTAATCACTCATGCACTTGTATGATTTGATAAGGCGACGAAGCCAGCAAGGCAAGTCACTTGATAATTGATCGAACCAAAACTCCACTTGTTATCAGCTAAGGATTGCAGCATATATACACTGTACATGGAGTAACTATACATTAAACACGAACTAATCAGTCCAATATACTATAATTTTGGCAAAATGAACTTATGAAGACGGTTGATATTATCTACCAGGCACAAGGTGCGTGACCATCATCGAGCTAAACCGGCACTAAGAACAGTAGAACCAATAAGATGGACGGTACAATGATTGAAGCGAACTTGTGAAGAAATTGTTGGCTAGTGTATCCTGGTCCTACTACCAGCCTACCAGGCAACTAGTATGATGAGGACCACAACCACCTATGCTATACTATTTTCCCTCCGTCAGAAAAAAAACAAACCCTGTTTTACGTGCCCAACGTTTGACCGTCCGTCTTATTTGAAAAAAGTATAAAAAAAATAAAAAGACAAGTCATGTATAAAATATTAATCATGTTTTATCATCTAACAACAATGAAAATATGAATTATAAAAAAAATCATATAAGATGGACAGTCGAAGTTAGACATGGAAACCCAGGGTTTGCCTTTTTTTTGGACGGAGGAAGTATGTGCTACGCATTGCTGCCATTGCCAGGGCCAAGAGCCCCTCTGCTCAGGGATTAGTATCCTTTGCAGTCACTGCACCACCGTGCTTTTGTCACTGACATATAAGCCTGATATATCATCAGGCCCACATGTTAATGACAAAGACATGGTGCAGTCGACTGCAGAGGATTGAGAGATCCTCTTCTCAGGGCATTTCTAAATAGAAACCACAATGTATCCTCCTACTAGTCTTCGGAGAGTGAACGCTGTCATATGCGGGTTTTCCTGCTGATATGACGGAGGCCCCTACAAGTCTTATATGTATTATCAACTCTGATCTACAGTGTCACGATGATACACGATTTTTAGGGCATCCACAATCTAGTTGCAAAGTGGGTATTAGGGATTAAAATATTCTTACTAGCTACTAGGTAGGATACATCGTGGAAGTAATAGTAAATAACTACTACCAAGTCAAAGCTTACCATTAAGTTATATAGCACTTTATGGTGGGTCCTATCTATTTTTTAATTGTGGTATGGCTCATGTTTGAGTTTTTTCAGATGGGTCACACCTTATTACCTACTCTACACATATATATTATGGTGCATTTTCAATCTATTATTACCATTTTACATGAGCCCACCTTATTATCTATTTTTGCAACAAACATTGAGGATGCCCTTAACGCTGCCCACCTCTAAGACCGAACCACATTAACACATTATAAGAAGGGGTTACCCATGAACCTGGTTAAGATTTTTTTTTCTAAAGTTTATTTATTTTCATTATATGCACACTCTCTTAGCATAAAACATAAATATCTGCATCAGTCTAAACTTAGTTGAAAAGTCCTATATTTCGTTCTACCTTCGCCCTTAGCCGACCTGCATTTGGTACAGGTCGATTTGGTGCCGTCAACCTCAGTCCACCACTACATACCCAAGGCACGAGTGTTTGACATGCCCTTAATTACCATCTTCTCTCGTAGCATCGATTTCTTCTCGCCGCAACTCACCAAGTGAGAAATCAGCTTTCCTTGTACTTCTCCATAATGCCCTTAGACTTTATGCTCACTCAAATATAAAAAGGTTTAACTTACAAACAAATAAAAAATGTTAATATTTGATTAATTAAAATGACATCAATTATTTGTTTTTAAGATTTTCTTTTTTGTGCATCAATGTTATTACTCATGCTAGTCTCAAAGATTTGGTTAAACTTCAAAACTTTAACCATCAATAGTTTTTCAAATTCTTAGTTTAAATCTATTTTTAAAAATCAAATAAACCTATTTTTTAAAGTTTGTAATAGGTAATACTCAATTAACCATGTGGTAATTCCCCCCACTCGACGCGGAGCCTTTCTCTAACACAAAATTAATGGCTGCCATTTAAAATAGCTCATAAAATCGTATCTGAAACGCCATATATTTATAACTGAGAGAATTTTGCTTGGCACAGTATATGACTAGCTCGAAAAACAAAAGATCACATATGAACATTGGAAATAATCATCTAATTTACATCTTACTAGCTAGAACGGGGTGAACTTTAGGTAACCGGTATCTTTTGATGTTATAAAAAAAAACGTGAATTTTTTATGCTATATAATCAATTTTGTCTTTTTTTTAATAGGGAACATCCATCTTAAAACTAAAAAGAGAAAAGGAAGGCATTGCAAGTACTGTAGCACGATCTAGCCCTAATCAACGCGTCCCCATTGATTGATAGGACAAAATCCCACAATTCATCCGCCATCCGTGATCCCGTGATCCGTCAGCTGCGATGCACGCATGTGCCAATGTGCGGTGCGTGGGGGAGTCGTTCCACAGCGATCGAGCCGGCCACCCCCCCAACCGCCACTTTATTCGCCGCCACTGCTCGCAGTTATACTCGCTAGCTCTCAGCTCGTCGGCCCGCCGCGCACCATGTAGCCGGCCGGCCGGTCGGACGGACCCCTCCAAATCCAATCGGTTGATGCCCGATCGGACGGCCGAGAGATCGTCGCGCGCGTGTTGTTATCGAGTATCATTTGTACATTCGCACACATGGGCCAACGACGGACGGCTCGATCTACGCTAGCTTCTACGAGCTCCTAGCATAGCTAGTACAGCACATTAATCCATAACACGATAAATTAAGACACATCATGATGAGCCACAGGGTGGTACCATCGATGGACTACATAGAGTATAATTCAGGGTTCACGTTGGTATATTGTTAAGTAACTACTCTCTCCGTCCCCATAATATAACGTAGTTTGAGTTTTTTTTATTGCTTGATCACTCGTCTTATTTAAAAAGTTTGTGTAAATATAAAAAACGAAAAGTTGTGCTTAAAGTACTTTGGATAATAAAGTAAGTCACAAAAAAATAAATAATAATTTCAAAATTTTTTTGAATAAGACGAGTGGTCAAACAGTGCAAGAAAAAACTCAAAATCCCTTATATTATGGGACGGAGGGAGTACACGATATTGTAAACTTGTACAGTATATTATATACTGTACAATATATTATACGTATTTTTTTTGGCACATATAAGTATACTTCCTAAGAAAATTTAATAATAAGGTGATAGGTACGGTGTAGTCACTTGTGTAGAGCCATGGGTCGAAGAGAGGTCATCGAAGCAATTCAGCAAGATCCAAGATGGTGACTAGTAGAGGAGAGGCGACATGATTATAGGGTAGCGAGTGACTTAGAGCAGGGGGAGGGGTTTGGAATGGGGTCAAAACCCTAAGCCATATGAGCTTTGGGTGGGATAGAAAATTTCAACTCCGGTCACATAAAAAATGCATTAGCTCATTGCCTACCATAGTCTAAACGATAGTTTTATGATCTACACTCATCTCGATGTTGTCTAGTGTGTGGCCTAGACAGTCTCGAAGCTTCTAGACGTGATTTGGTTTGTTCAGACTATTATCTAGGCGAACACTGGCTATATTTGAATTGTCAACTTTATCTTATTAGGTCTAATTTGTGTTAAACTATTTGGTGCATATATAACTCAATATACATAATATTGGAATTAAATGTCTCATACTGAAATCTAGACGGTTGTGCAATAATAAAACTATAGGTTTAAAACTAAGTATCGCAAAACTATAGATTTATAATAATAGAATTATATCAAAACTATATATTTTGGAGGTCTAAATCCTACATTTGAGTTATCAACTTTCATGTTTTGTAATTATATTAACTAGGAAGGTAGCCCGCGCATTCGCGCGAGCATGTACCGTATGTAGGATGAATTTGAGAAACTTATAGGGACGGTATACCAGCGAAATAATATCTAAAATGTTTCAAAACTGTGATTGTTTTTCATGAGTTTTCTTCATTAGCATTACAAAATGAATTTAAATTTTATTTATAAAATTACCTATTGAAGATTGGGGTTGGTAACTTATGGTACCTAAGACATGACTCTTGAAGTTTCATATGGAAAGAGAAAAAACTTAGGCCTATTGGGATCATTTAGTCCTTAGACTAAAAAGTTTAGTCGCTTACTGTTTGGATCCAAGGATTTAAAAAAGACTAAAGGCATGTGCTCTGAGCGAGAAAGAAGAAAGAGGCTGTCACTGTAGTCCCTATAAGTACCTTCAAGAGGGATTAATGGATTTTAGTTCCAATATGCACTTTTAGTCACCCTGTTTGGATTCTTAGGGACTAAAATGGAGGGCCTAATGGATTAGCCCCATTAAACAAATATGGCCTAAGTTATAAAAGACATTACATATACAACCATATATAATTAATGGTTCTACTGATTTATGTAGAAAAAAAATATAATAACTTTATTATTTGATGGCAGACATCGATTGGTCATAGCTACGGATAATTCCTCATAGGAAATTATAAATATGTGTACAGTATAGGGATACAAATAAGAAAAAAAATAGTAGAAGTTATGAGAAAAAACAAATATATGACTCTCAATTTTTACTTAATTCGGTAGTCCATCATTTCTAACCATTGAATATTTAGATAACCTAGCATATTATGCATAGTCCAACTAACCAAATTATTCATCTTACCTCATCACGTCATCACGGATGTTGGACATGTTAATCTGGATAAATCTATGTATCTATGATTTACATATATAAAATTTTAAGTATAATAAAAAAATACACACTACTCTGCCAATGTAGCGAACGATGTGTGTGACAGGTTCGCCACGGCCGGCTTCAACACGAACATGATCACGCGTACCTGACGCAGCAGCTGGACCTACCGCTGGTGGAGGCCTCGAACCTCATCACCAACTTCACCGGCACGGCTGATTCCTTCGCCGGCCGCCTCTGGACCATCGCCGCCGGCGGTGTTCTGTCCCAGCTCGGCATGCTCGGCCTCGTCGTGTCCGCGCTCGTCCCTACCCTCTGCCCCGCGCCGTGCGGCGCTGCCGCCACCGCCTCGTGACAACGACTATTTAGATTATGTATATATACGTACGTATGCACGTATGAGAGGGTGGGACTATGGGAGAAGAGGTGGGTTGTGGGATTTTTTTTTAAAGATAAATATAATAGTTGAAAATAATAGGTCTAGCGATTTATTATTATTATTATAGAAATATTGGGTCCACCGGTTTATTAGAATGCCATGTGGCGGCTTAGGAGCGTTTGTAGGAGTCTCACGTGGCGGCTTGAGAGCATTTATAGGAAGTTTAATGGACTTTTAGTATATAATAGATAGATATTAAACATGTAGTTTTATGATAATTTTATTACTAAATTTGTAGTTTTATGATACTCCACCTTAAATATATAGTTTTGTGATACATCACTTTGAATTTTAGTTTTGCGATAATTTGATCAAAGTATATGTAGTTTTGTTAAATTTACTTAAAAGAATTACAATATATCTTTCTGCAAAGAATTAAAGAAAAAGTGCAAAAGTGTTATGTAGCTTATAAACCGAACATATGTGCCGAAACAATGGAAACTATTTTCAGGACAAAACTTTTACACTCCTATTTCTAGCGATCTAGACTGAGCAACACAACGATGAAAAATACCCTTAAATTAATTAAAAAAGACGAAAATTTAAATTGAAATTGATTGACGCCTCTACTCTAAACAAGCAGACTCAAAATCAATTCTGGCGATCTCCTGTAAAAGGCAGGAGAAATTGGTTTTGCGATCTTTATATGCTGCCAGCTGATCGAAGCATTAACTAATCTATCAAGACATCCATTTATGTGACGACAGCAGTAGCATCTCTAGGTTGGTGGTTTTCTTAATCACACCGAATAAATATATCGATCGCGATTAAGTTGGACCTAAACCGCACTTTATCTGGAGTACTTGGATTCTTCGGTTGTACTACTACGGCCTGCAACTGCAAAAGAAGCATCTCGATCGGCCCATGTGTTTAGTGGCGCAATCATGGGGGTTAAGTACGGGCAGCGCGCGCCTAAAAGGCGTTTTAATTAGGTGTTTTTGGCTAGGTGACATCCTGTTCTAGGATGGATTCGTCTATGGTGAAATGATCGGCTGGTTTGGTTTGGTTTGGTTTGTGGAATTAATAATCAATCACGCTAGAACTTACCACTTTGAGGAATAGGGCATTGCGATTGGCATATCTGTTTCTTTTTTCTCTCATATCATTGTCTTCTAGTACTACATCCTTATATGTTATTTTCATTCAGATCAGCCATGATAGGGGCATAAACTATTCGTTCAAAAAGATAGGGGCATAAACTATAACATCTTATTTATGAAAACAAACAGTTGTAATAGATTCAAACCACTCAATCGATCCTTTAAAGATTAAGGTATCATTTGTGGCATTTCCATACAACATCAAATAAGTATATATATTCCATATCAATCGTATGGAATTGGATCCTATCCAGTATCGCGTGGATGCAAGAACCGTCATTGACAGGTTCTTCCAGGTTCATATATATATATATATATATATATATATATATATATAGAGGACACTTATATGGGGCACCATGGTGCCCGGGCACCATGGTATCAAATGCACAAAATCACTCAAATTTTTCAAAATTTTCATATTGTGAGTATATACCTAGTTATAATAATTCGATTCATACCTATACCTATCAACAAAACAACTTAAATTTAACTTTATTTCACAATCCATGATTACATACCTAACTAATTATATGTATGGATGCTATATACCTAGAATCAAAATCTAACAAAAACAAGTTCAAATTCAGTTCAAACTTGCTTTGAACTAGTTAGTAAAGTAGTTAATGTTAATATCTAAGTAATTGAAAAAGTTTCATACTCATTTGAATTGGGTATATACTCAATTTCAACAATGGTGCCTGGACACCATGGAGCACCAAACAAATTTAATATATATATATATATATATATATATATATATATACACTTCCTCTGTTTCACAATGTAAGTCATTCTAGCATTTCCCACATTCATATTGATGTTAAACATCAATATGAATGTGAGAAATGCTAGAATGACTTATATTGTGAAACGGAGGGAGTAAGTGGCTATTACTGTATTAGCGGTAGTGCAAAAAATCCTGATGATATGAATTTCTTTCGTAATATATTATCAACGACTGTGGAATTAATATCATAGAAAATACTTTTAAATACAAATCCAATTATACCACTTTTGTAAAGTTTTAACTTCTGGTCTTTTTTCTTAAAAGACACATATCTTCTATTTTAATCTGGGACACAAGAACTACATCACATATAAAACAAATATACTATCTCTTATATACTCCCTCTACTTTTTATTTGACGTTAGTTAGTTTAAAATTGAACTAGCCAACATCAAATATTTAAGACTCAGGTAGTACTTCGGTGACGTTTAGACATTATATGACCCCAAACAAAGCTCAGAAGCAAAATATAGCTAGCAGCCTAGCTAGGTCACCTACAAACTTCACCCATATATAGGCCCTGTTTAGTTCCAAAGTTTTTTTCTACTTCCAACTTTCCATCATATCAAACCTTTCATACACACAACTTTTCAGCCACACGTTTTAATTTCAACCAAATTTCTAAATTTCAGTGTGAACTAAACATAGCCATAATCTATCACAAAAGCATGTTATAAACAAAATACTCTAAAGAAAAAGCAGGTTATGAATATGAACCGGTGGGTAGGGGAGAGCATCTCCTTGCCAGAATGACCAAATATTTTTATAGTCGACAAGTTGGTCAACATGGAAAATTGCTATTTTTCAGCCGACAGTACGACTGCTGGGTGCGTTGGCATGGGCCAGAGAAAACGGAAACCGATCGATCCGAGCGTAAAGACGGGGAGATTCACTACGGACAGACAGAGCAAGATGCCATGACGACTTTCTCACGACACAGGAGTCACGCGCCACGCGAAAGACTTTTACTTGTTGTATCTTAGCTCATGGTACTAGTAGCAAACTGGGCAAATAACTCGTTTAAAACGCAATGTATCATATATTTTTATATAGTTGATCAAATTTATATAATTTTATTAAATACCCTAAACATACCAAAGTTAGAAGTATGAATTGATGAAATATGCATCATAATATATCAATAAAAGACCCCGCAAAAAATATATCAATAAAAGAGTTTTGTTTTCTTTTCAAAAGTATTTTTATATATGCATATATATAAATTGGGTTAATATTTTTTCCCATGATCACCCCTAGATCCAACTATGTTAGAACATAAAAAAAAACATACATAGTGTGCCGAATATATCTTTTCAAATATTTAGACTGGGCGTGTGAAACTTATGTGTTCAAATTTGTACTTTCATAATATTATTATGTCAGATTTTGTAAGTATTTATTGTGTAGAAATCAATGGTCAAAATTATATTCTGGATACCCGTCAATGCCGAAAAGATGCTCCCTTCATATTTAAATAAATGACAACGGATACTATTCATTTCCAAAATTTGACTATTTATCTTTTTAAAAAATATTTAAAAATACTTAAAATAATTTTATGTTACTAAAGTGTACCATGTACTTAGATATAATAGTAAATCTTTTGTTAAGTTTAGTCTAATGATCTAATCGGTGGTCAAAATTCTAATTCTAATATGAATGGCTTGAAAAACAGAGGGAGTACATGTTTTTATGACCGATCGAGAGAGGGAGTACGGATTATACGTACGCTTGGTCTGTTTTGTGATCAGTTTTGTGGAATTCCGTCACTTAATTTGGCGATCTAACCTTGGACGGCGGTGGTTATATTTTGCTCTAGCTAAGCACACCATGTATGTATAATAACCAGCCATAGTTGATTGATAGATAGACTGTTAGGTGCATCTGTGTACCCCGTGTGCCGTACAACAAAATACAATTTATTCAAAAAAAAATAAAAGGGAAAAGAACGGATGTTCCTTTAGAGGACAGAAGAATCATACTATGTTATAGAAAAAGCACACATTCAATCGAGCTCTCAAAGTTAGGTTGGCTGAACACCTAACTGTATGATGCAAAAATCTGTCTCACAACACAAGAAGGCTGGATAGTTGTTGCACCCATGAGGCCATGATTTATGCTTGATTCTTCACTGGCATTATTCGGCCATGATTTTTCAACCGCAAAATAAACATGAGCCGTCAGACCTTTACGACTAAACTGTACCGAAATTGTAAAGGTCCCATCGTTTGGCTTATTTCCTAATAAGCCAAAATGGCTTATTAGGAAATAAAAATGAATTTGTAGGTAAAACTTTTATAAATGTGTTCTTAGTGACTTAAAAGTCAATATTGAAAAAGAAACTACATTGAAAATATCTCAAAATCAATCTCAAAATTAAACTTGAAAATTCAAAATTTAGCTTTTTCTTTGGCGGATTAGGCCATCCGATGAGAGCCTAAGTTGTTGCACTACCAAATTATAATCTACTGCCATATAAAAAAAATCCTTTTATTTAGACAAGGGGAGAATGCTTAGGAAGGGATAAGCAAGAGCTGTAAGGCTGTGTTCGTTCGTGTGAGATAGGGTGAGAAAACACCTCGTTTTCCGCGCGCACGTTTCCAAAACTATCAAACGGTGCGTTTTTTTGCAAAATTTTCTATAGGAAAGTTGTTTTAAAAAATCATATTAATCCATTTTTTAAATTTAAAATAGTTAATACTTAATTAATCATGCGCTAATGGCTCACCTCGTTTTACGTATCTTCCCAATCTTCTTCTCCTCAAACTCACCCTAAATCTAAATCTTGTAACCCTTTTCCTCGCAAAGAAAAAAAAATTAGAAATTGAACCCCTTTTGAGGAATCCTATAACACATGTAGTTTCTGTAAAATCTCTAGTTTTTTTTTTACAATTACTACCTACAAATTTTAGAAGATAACCCTAAATCTAGAAGATGAGAAAAACTACTTTCCTTAAGTAATGTTTCCCCTTAAAAAAAAGTCTCAATAGCTAGCTTTTCAGAGTATAGTTCAACTGGTTCAAGTTTTAGACTTGATACAGGTGCTCGCATTTACGGCTATTTATTCTTTTAGTGGTAAGTGACATACACGTTGATAGCGATATGTCTATGGCGACTTCATTAATCTCAATATATGTTGGCTCAGTCTTCCAGGGGTGTTCATAGGGATAGGGTGTGCATGTGTGCCTTTATATAGGTGAGTGTGCGCGTGTTATGAGCGACTGTGTCATAGGCGTAGGGTGTGCATGTGTGCCTTTATAGTGGTGAGTGTGCGCGCGCGTTGTAAGCGACTGCGATTGTAATGTGTTTCAAAAAAAATCTCAAGGTCAAGAAAAGAAGGGGAAAAAATCTCTTCAAAGTTTAGATGCAGCCCAGAAAAACGAATCATTCTCCGAAGGCCAAAGTCCACCAGATGTTGGGCTTGTTCCTGGCTTCACATTGGGCCATCGCCAAACAGGATGCAAAGAAACCCTTCCCTTGATCTAATTCAGTGGCTTGGAGCCTTGGATGTTAATTTCTCCCATTTTTATTAAGTATCACCAACTGTTTGTGTACGTTTTCGTGGATGCTGCAAATGTTGATGTATTCCATAATCTGATGCGTCCTGGAACACTAAATCAATCCGAAATGCTGTGCAAGTAAAGCAAGTATCTTTGCAACACAAGTTGGCCTGAAAAGATAGACTAGCTCTCGTTCAAGACAAGAAGATTGTTTCTTCTTTAGATTTTAGGGCTAACATGCCCAGGAAGTACATGAAAGAGGGGAGATGGTCAATGATGTTCATCTATTCTGAAAGTTGAGCACTTTCACGGACACTACGAATATGAGAGCAAAAAGGAGATTGAAGCCAAGAACAGCCATGGCGGCATGCTTCAAGAAGCCCATCTCGAAACCAAAGTACCGCAGAAGGAATGCCCTTATGGGTTCGCATGCCATCCCGATCCCCTAACTGCGATGTAAGTCAGACCATAGAGGCTCCAGGCAACTGGGTTTGCCCAATAGTACCATCTCCACCACATAGGAATTCTCTGCAATTTTGTTATGCTATTACTCATGCCACATATGCTAGAAAAAAAATATTTTGAGGTTACCACTTACGGGATATGGGATAACGAAAAGACAAACAATTTCTTGTCCTTAACGGAGTTTGACTAACATTTGACTAACGGTGATAGCATAGATATGGCGTAAAATCAAAGTGTGTTTGATTATTATTTTGTGATGAACAATTGGCATATGTGATTATTGGTTTTGATATTTGAAGATTATTGGCGAAGTGATTTTGGAGATGATTGATTTCCAGATGGTGAACAGGGACTACTGTTTTGTCGGGACCGGTTAGACCGGGCAAGTGCTGCCGGTCAGACCGGCATATACCGAGCGGTCAGACCGGCCAGCCCGTAGTCTGACCAGCCGACTCTGTGTCGGTTTCGGTTGCGGGTTGTTTGTTTGGATATCCGTGATTGTTTCATGTTTATGGCTTAGATAGATACTATATGTATGTAATACTATTGTTTGCTAACAATGAGTCAAGTTGGAGATAGCTTGGTCTCGGAATATGGTTTCTTTGTTTGATTCATATGTAGGTGACTTGATGCCTCAGGAGAGTATTGCCGGTGATGGATCGGGAGTCGACTTGGGGATAAGGCGACGCCCATGACGATTAGATATCATGCGGTATACTTAGGCTAGAGTTCAATGCAAATGGTTGGTGAAGATTCCATATGGCATACGATGGAGATATTGTGTGCGTATGGGTTACGGAGTCAAATTTGGAAGGAGTCCAAATTTGGTACAATTGGTTATATAAAGTTTGGTCTTGTATGAGTTGGGTTCGTAGCTTTAGGCTGTCTACCTCATGTATAAATAGAGAGGGAGGGCGTGGCCTCCTGGTATCGCTTTTGAGAGCATTGAGTTGATAGTTGAGTTAGGGTTTCGAGTTTAGTCGAGATTTTCGTGAGGAGTGCGGTTGTTGCACTTTGTAAACACAGAGAGAAGTAATAAAGTTGTCATTTACTTTGAGAGATCTTCTTCGATTTGTGTTTGCTCGGGTTCGGCGGTCTAACCGACGAAACACCGGCGGTCAGACCGGCGGCATCACGACGGTCAGACCGGTGGCATCACATCGATCAGACCGGCGGCAGCGTCAGGAGGCAGAGGCGATTTTAGGCGGTTGGACCAAGTGATCCAGATCGGTCAGACCGGTGGCATAGGCGCGGTCAGACTGACAGGACTACTCCGGTCAGACCGATCTACATCGATTCGAGGGCAACTTTTAATTCTGCAAAAAGTTTGATTTTTTGGGTACACCAACCATTCACCTATCTCTGGCTAGCTTAGTTCTAGTGATTCGATCCTACATATGGAAGAAAACATTAATTCAAATTTAGCATGTCAATCGAGAATAGATCTAATGAGATTAATGGACACAAAAAAGATAAGAATTATCTCTAAAAACAACACATAATTTTACATGCATACATAGCACATGGTAATTCAAATCATAAAGTAAGAGAGGAATGAAGTGAGAAATAATGAATATTTACCTTGCAGGCTTTAATCTCCAACCAAAAAAAAAAAAGGGAGCAAAACCACACCTCCTCTAGCTGATCGGGCAAGAACAAGAGGCGCAAGTATGTTCTTGCTTGATCAACTCGATGGATAGGATGGAAATCATATATGTGGTCGGCTCATAGTGTTAGTGATATGTCCTAGAGGCAATCATAGAGATGATTGATTGTATCATATACTATGTTTATATATTTATCCGACATTGTTCCTTGAAATAGATAACTTATTATTGGTTAATGAATATGTGATTCTTTCATGAGACTCTTTATGTTGTATGTTACTATTTCTAAAGGATCACTGATCAAATATCATATGTGGAATAAATATGTTTAAATAATCAGCACATGTATTAATTGATGATTATGTCTCATGGATCATGGTATAGAGATACCAAATTAATAATGTGGACACATGTTGGGGAACATGTTGTTGGATAGACCCAACATGAGACACTGCAAGAGCCATATATGTTGTGTCATCAGTGATCTCATTTAATGTTGGTGTTGAATCCTTAGACATGAGATTATCATGGTTCAGTAGCTTACTTAGGGACTGCTAAATGCCACTCTGTAATTGGGTAGTTATAAAAGTAATTTTCGGGTATGCTATGAAACATGTAGTGGAATATGAATAATCAAGATGAGATTTGCCCCTCCTATGGAAAGATATCGCTGGGCCTCTCGATGTTATAGATTATGAAAGTGCATGGCCATGCCATAGGTGATTGAGGAGTCAATCACAAGTTATATATAATCTATCACAAGTTCGAGTGATAGAGCTATTAGAGGATGGCACATATCTAGCCTTAAGCTTAATCGATATCGTGAGACAAAGGGGTTCATACAAGTATACACTAGAGGTTCAGCCGATATGATCTTTATGTATGCCCGATGGGTCAATACGTTCTACTAGGGATCGCTGTTGACACGTGGACTGAAAATGAGTTTTCGGGTTACAACCGAGTGTATATGAACCTACAGGGTCACACACTTAATGGGCCGGAATAAAGGGATTGGATGGAGATCCAATATGAGCTTAATTCGGATAGGGATCCGAATAGAAGTCCTACGGGCCTTAGAGGCCCGAGTCGTGGATCGTATATATTCTTGAGGGGTGTGACCGGCGGAGGAATTGCATCACGTGAGAAACCCTAGCCGCCGCTCCCCTCCCCGAGCAAAACTCTAGCCGCGCGCGGGTGCTAGCACATCTGCGCATGGTGTTCCGTCCCTATATGTGTGGATACCTGTAGAGACACCGTTGCTCTGCGGTGCTGATCGGCGTGGGAGCACGGCGAGGAGAACGCACGAGAAGGAGAAGGTCGAGCCGGTGCGATCGACTACTTCCTCTACATCAATGCGCGCTACATCACGAGGGTTCCTTTGCCTTCTTAGCGCTTTCTTCCGCTGCGCAGCGCGTCGAGTGGTAACGATCTATGATCTAACACTTGCTTGGTTCCTGGTTTACGCGGTAGAAAATTTTGATTTATGCTATCGTAGCCTACGCGTATCCCTACACATAGGTGCTGGTTCTAGATCTAAAACCGGCACCTATGTTTGACAGTACAAAGGTGCCGGTTTACAGGGTGGGTCCCCCAACAGCTAGTTCAGGAGGTGAAGGGTGAAAGATGTCGGTTCTTAAATAAAACCAATCTCTTTCACCACAAAGATGCCGGTTCTAGGGTGGGTCCCGCACCAACTACTTCAATGGGCTGGGGAATATAAGGTGCCGGATTTTATATACAAACCGGCACCTTTCTCTGACAGAGGTAATAGGTGCAAGATCTTTTTAAAAAACAACAACTATTTGAAGAAAAAAGGTGTCGGTTTTCAGGGGTTTAGGCGGGGTGGCATGAGCTGGCGGGTGGACGGGAACGACACTATAGGTACTTGTTTTACCACTTTCGATACTTATAGTGTCCAGTTGTATTAGGGGTTACGTGGTAGTGGATGGTTCAAGGGCTCAAGGCCTATATGGACGACCTCTCGAAGCCGTCACTAATGAGTACGATTGGCCGGCTTAGCCGGTTGATGCTAATTGAAGAGAAACAACCGTGATCTGTGCTTCGGAGATATGTATAGACTTTGGCTGCACCGTTATGAATTAAACATCGTGTTTTTGGTGTCATCGTCTGATCTTGCACGGACGGATGTCTGGTAGATCAATTATATTTTCAAGGAGAGATCGATAGCTCTTGATTGATGGTGCACCGATGCCTAGTATATATGGCGACGACGACCGATCGACCTTATAGAAAGTTCGAGGCAACGCCAAGTCCTCTCTTGCAATGTCACCAATCACCAAACTCAGCAAGAAGTTGACATAGTACGTACTCCGTCCTTTTTTTAATAGATGACACGGTTGACTTTTTCTTATATGTTTGACCATTCGTTTTATTCAAAAAATTTACGTAATTATAATTTATTTTGTTATGGGTTATTTTATCACTCATAGTACTTTAAGTGTGATTTATATTTTATACATTTGCATAAAAATTTTAAATAAAACGAATAGTCAAACGTTGAATAAAGAGTCAACAGCGTTATATATTAAAATTAAAATATGGAGGTAGTAGTAATTAAGATCGATGATGCGTACAAGCATTCGGTATTTGATTTGGCCATTATTTCAGGCAATCGTCACTCGATTTTTCACTACTATATATACTCTTTATACAGTCTGGCAACCGCCATTTGAACTGGCAAACGCGGCTAGTGGCACAAAATGGCAAAAAGGATAAGCTTTTCAATGCGTATAAACATGTACTTATGTATAAGTGTTGCCATCGTTGTTTGGTTAGTGTAGATATACTCCATTTAACATTTCAAACCAGCCAAGACCTGCTCATATTATTGCACAAATATTTCCAATTGGATAAATAACTCTGGCGATGTTCTTCCGTGCAATTTGTAAAGGAAGAATCCGGAGCTTCAAGAGTTGGGTAAAGAAATAGAGACTAACATTTCATTCGGTAAAAATTCTACTTGATGTTTGACTTTTTGATATGGATATGAAGGCTTGACATTAATTGGTCCAAGTTTTATATTGGGGTATCATCTTCTAAAGCACGAGGAGTTTATAAGAGGTTGAAAGTATTTTTCAATACAAATTTACAAGCACCATTTTTACATTTTTAAACTAAGTGTATTAAACATCAGAGTCAAAGTTTTAAAAATTCCATATGATTTTATAAATTATTTTTGAGCATTTCTGATGCATGTACATCACCAGAGGAGAAAAAACTAGAAGGTTGACCCTCTTCATACCATGTACGGTACATTCGGAGTAAATAATTATCCTGAGCCCTTGTTTAGTTTCTAACTTTTCCATCACATCAAAACTTTTCTACACACATAAACTTTCAACTTTTTTTTTCAAACTTTTAATTTTGGTGTGAAACTAAACACAGTCTTAGATAGGAGACGACCATTTTAAGTTTTGAACCTATTTGGTTTGACGATAAGGGTGGATGGTTAGCTAGAGGAACATTCCAGGAAGCTGTTGGACGAGGTCATATGGTAAAATTGGCCAAATGAAGTACTACCCATCTTCACTGACCTTAATTAATTATTATTTATTTGATTAGTGATAATTGGTTTAGTTCGCATCATTGGTATTATCACAATAAGATTATTATTACTAAATAACATACTCGATTGGTTATAGTCTACTTTATTGTTAATGAGTAGTTCATTATTAATCAATTGTTTACTATTCTCAATCTATCCACCTCGAGTTTATCTAATATAACCAAACAAAATATTAACCCTTTCTATCCACCCAACCAAACAAACCCTTAATGGATTGTTCATCCGAAAACCATAGATGGTCAAGTCCTATCAAGTATTGCCCTTAAACCAAACACATTGAATTTATGAGCTTCCATTCAACGAAAATCTAAATCCTTGATCGATACAATTAGGCTATCTCCAGCGGTGCATTTAATCAAACCGTAAAAAAATATAGAAAATATTTGGTTCCATTCCATATAACATAAACGTAAACATAGAACCTAAAGAAAAAGAAGCTCCGAAAAATTTGCCGTCATCCAACTTAATTAGGAAGGATATGGTTCCCTCCCTCCTTGTCATACCAAAATCCTCTATCAAAATTTGAGAAAACAATTACAAATCATGCGCCATAATTTAATTCCCCTATTTTTTTTCAGAAAATACGAAAGCAAATCAATAAAACTTAAAGTTGTGTTCTTTTTCACCTCTTCTCAACTTCTACTTCCTCGGTTTTTCACGCGCACACTTCCCAAACCGTTAAACGGCATGTGTGTTGCAAAAAGAAAATGAAAATTGCTTTAAAAATCATATTAATCACTTTTAGATTTATTCCAGATAAAGCTTAATTAATCATACACTAATGGATTTGCTTGCGGGGAGGTAAAGTTCACAACCTTCACCTCTGAAAGCATGAAGGGGGGGGGGGGGGGGGGAGGGACCCACATTCTCCTCCCAAATGAGTTTTTAAAAATAAAAGTAAGAGCAAATTTTATAAAATGTTACCTTGGTTCAAGTTATACAAAACCACGTGAATTTTGATACATGGCACATAATCCAGGGTATTATGTTTCTAAAATTTTACAAAATTACACCATTAATTATTTTAACATACTCCTATATCAAAATTCTATAAAGTGGATTTATCATTTACATGATGGATAAATTCTTTATAAATTTAAGATCTGATTGTATAACTAAAAAATATGTTAGATCAAAGTCAAAATGATCAGTAATGTGATTTTGTGAAATTTTAGGATTATAATACCCAGAGTTATGTGTCACCATGTGGTTTTGTCCAATTTAAACTATAATATGTGTGTTTTGAAATAAACTATCGGAAATGAATTAGGATACACTGATATGTCAGCTTTTCTAAAACTTAGAAAACAAATGAATATATTTTTTTAATCTAAAGAAAGGAGTTGTTCTTAAGTGAGAGAGGTCAGAGCAAAAACAACGAGCGCCAACACTACTAGAGGATTGATTTTTCTGGACGCGATTCCCTTTTGTTTCCATGCGGTTCGTAATTGGAACCGCACAAAAAATAGAGGCCTGGTGTCAGGCTGTCGCCCGCATGGGAAAATCGATTTTCCCGTGCGGTCCTCCTAAATGAATTGCATAGAAAAATAAACCGATTTTTTCGTGCGGGACTATTAAGAGAACCGCACGCAAAAGTAATCATCCCTCCTTTCCCTCGTACCCACTTCAAAATTTTCCTTTTTCCACGCCTCGGTCCCATCCCTCTCCTTTATTCTCTCAGTGCTCTCTCTCCAGCACCCCTCCTATCCTCTCCTCACTCCTCTCTCCTCTCCTCCCGTGGCGGATGTAGGCGAGGGCGGTGGTCCGCACCGACGGCGACGGCGGCTTCCCGCGGTGAAGGCGACGTCGACGGCGGCGGGTGTAGGCGAGGGCGGCGACCCGCGGCGACGGCGACAACGGCGCGCGGCGGGCGTAGGCGACGGCAGCCGCCCCCCGCGCGGATCCGGTGGCGGTGGCCACCCCCCGCGCGGATCTGGTGGCGCAACGGCGGCGGCGTCCGCCCCCGCGTGGATCCGGCGGCGGAGGCCGCCCCCCGCACGGATCCGGCGGCGTGACGGCGGCGGCGGGCCTCCGACGACGGCGACGACGACAGGAAGGTGGTGACGGTGATGGGAAGACGACGTCGACTACGGGAAGACGACGGGAAGGCGGCGGATCTAGCCACGGTGACAGCAACGACGACGGGAAGGCGGTGACGGCGACGGGAAGGCGACGGCGACTACGGGATGATGATGGCGACGGCGACGGCGACGACGGGAAGGCGGCGACGGCTAGGGTTAGGGTTTTGTTTTTTCAATTTTATTTTTTTATTTTTTATTTGTGCGTGCGGGCGACATAAGCACCCGCACGCGAAAATTCGGATTTTCGCATGCGGTTGCGCCGCCCGCACGCACAAATAGCGATTTTCGCAGACGAATTGCTCCAGACGGGCCGAATCTCTGCACGTGAAAATCTGTTCGACCGCACGGGAAAGCCTTCTGTGTAGTAGTGCAAGACCAAGACCTAGCTGATCCCCATGTAGAGGTCTATAACGGCCTGTTTAGTTCCTGTTTAGTTCGCGAAAAGAAAACTTTTAACGTCACATCGAACATTTGACCGGATATTGAAAGGGGCTTTTTTGACACAAATAAAAAAATTAATTTCATAACTCACCTGGAAACCGCAATATAAATCTTTTGAGCCTAATTAATCCGTCATTAGCACATGTGGGTTACTATAGTACTTATGGCTAATCATGGACTAATTAGACTCAAAAGGTTCGTCTCGCGATTTCTCCTCTAACTGTCTAATTAGTTTTATAAATATATATTTAATGCTTCATATATATATATATATATATATATATATATATATATATATCCAAAGATTTAATGTGATGTTTTTGGAACTAACCAGGCCCTAAATAACTTGAGAGAAATATATATTACATGTATCTTCCATACCAAGATTAGCACAGTTGAATAAAAAAAAAAGTCCCTCCGTGTAGTCAAATACGACAAGTTTTCTAGACGATCTATTTTTGTAAAACATATATAATCTAAAGTACTACAACGTCAAAAGTCCAGTGCCTCTACAATATAAAAACTGCCAATGCTATTAAAATATACTATATGATAACCTTGCATGCACTGTTGACAATGGGCAATTATGGGTTGCAAGATGGATTTGTTTTATAGTTACAGTACGTGATTTATGTGCTCTTCACAATTTGAACTTTAATCAATTGTCCCAAAAAGCTAAAAATAAAAATAATTGAGATGGTGCAATCTATATATATTAGGAAAGACATACACTCTGGATGAAGGCTAAAAATAATCGATGTGATTACCTGTCACGCCCAGAAATTCACGAACCAGAATTTCTAAGCTGAATGTGCATTAAACCCCTGTCCAGAACCAGCCAGGGTACACAAACGACAATTATTGATATACAGATCCACGTCTTATAAAAATATAAAAGATTACAAATGCAGCGGAAAAGATAGAACGAACTAAACTCGGAAGCTTGACTTCAGCAGCGGGCGACTCCACTCCACAGGCAATCCTTGACGGCAGCGACAAAACCAACTTCAGCAAGACAGCTCCAACTAGAAAGATCTTCAGCTCTGGTGTGGGGGAAAAGAGAGCAAGACTGAGTACTACCCACTGTACTCAGCAAGTCATACCGGAAGAGGAGGTATGATGCAGAATATAACCAAAGGAGGCTAGGGGTTCTTTTGCACAAAGCTAGCATTTAAAAGCAGTAGTTGAAAGCAGTAAAACAATTATAGTAATTAATCAATATTAACCAAACACTGTCCAACGCTACACCACGTTGCAACAGGCCCAACCAACTACCTGAACTACACCAGTTCATTAAGCTAAACTAGGGTGAGACTAATCACGGTGAATCTGGTTGATCGCCCATAACCGCGGGCACGGCTATTCGAATAGTTTTACTCTGGCCAGAGGTGTACAACTGTACCCACAAGACACGATTCCACACATGTCGCCATGCCCCGAAGTATCACCATGATACTGCAAAGGGGGAAATCATGACAAGACCCTCCACATAACCCTCCCCTAACCATCCACACCACGCTAAGGTTTCACCCCCACCCCTCAAAAGGCAGTGGGCGGTCCCCTCTTGCGCCGCGGTGAATCCGGCAGCTGGACAACCAGACACCCCGGCCGACCCAACTCCATCACGCCCACCCTCGCCGCCGGTGCCTAGGAAAGGGTCGAGCTATACTTCAGATCAAGCAGTTACCCACTCTCGCTTGTGGTAAGCACGGTAAGTCTCCTAGGATTTCCCGTGAACCGGTCCTTAATTGCCATGGGTGCGACCAACAAAACCATGCACCCACAGCCCACCATTCAGTGTATTTTAATTAACTAACACCATTGCGGTGGCACCAATCCAAAACTATGCTCATAGTCAGAGTCTATGTAATAATGTGATCCCCTTTTGTGTACTAGTTGAGCTAAGCATGACTAAGCATTTCCTAAACCAACATCTAATCATTTTGATACCCAGGTTATCAATGGCATATGGTAAACAATAAATGGCTGAGTAATAGGACCCATCCCACATGACATTGTAAAAGAATGCAACATTTAATAGAAATGCGGGACATTTGTAAATTGGGTACAATATGATCAATTGTAATGCATGACTTACCTTGCTCTCGCACTGATGGGACCACAGCAACGTCTTCGAGAAACCGCGGATCGACGAAACGGCCGAAATCTACGCGACAAATAAACCACACAAGCAAAACATGCTATAAGACTACTGAAACAGGAAAAAAAACCTTTTTAATGGATTCTTTGCATTTTTATGAATTTACTGAGACTTGAATGGACTTAAACGGAGCTCGGATGAATTACTTATGAATTTTAGAAGATAAACTGTGTTTTTACTAATAAAGAAAAAGTCCTTAATTATTTATTGCACAATAAATCCCAGGGCTGACGTCATCCAAGGAGGGGGGGCGGCTGCGCCGACAGGTGGGCCTCGCTTGTCAGCGCACAAGGGGAGGGAGAGGGGGCTCGGGCAAGTGGGCCCCACTGGCAGCGGCACAAGGTGGCCGGTCTACCGTGGACCGGGACCACGCGGGTGGTCCACCGCCGGTCCACGGGACCGACGGTCCGGATCGGCCTCAAAGGCGATCGGACGGCGCGGGGGAGGCGGCTAGGCACGGCTCGGTTCGGCTTCAAAGCCGACCGGCCGGCCATGGCGAGCGGTGGCGGCGCGCGCGGCTGCCGACAACGACGACCGGCGGAGGGAGGCGGCGGTGGACGGCGCGAAAGGCGGCGGCGGACGGCCGGAGCGGCGGCACGGCCAAAGGCGGCGGCGCACGCGGGAAGGGGAGAAAAGAGAGGGGGAGGGAGTCCTCACCAGAGGGGCGGTGACCGGAGCGGGAGGGGAAGAGCGGCGGCAGCACTTCGGAAAACGGCGGACGGGAGCGGCGCGACTTGGGAAAAGGCGGTGAAGGGGTTAGGGAGAAGAGAGGAGCCGCGGCACGGCGAGGAGAAATGGCCGGAGATGGAAACAATGGCGAGCTCACCGGCGGCGCGAGGGAATCGGAGCTCCGGCGGTGATTCGCGGCAACGAAGCGGCGGCCGAGGTGCGGGCGGGCTCGGTGAGCACGACGGCGGCGACTACGCGGCGCGGCGGTGGCTATAGTGGCGGCAGCGCGTGGCCGGAGACGGCGGTAGGCGGCGGAGCAAGGGGCGAGCGGCGCGGCGACGATAGGAAGCACGGGAGGGCGCGGCGAGTGCGAAAAAGAGAGAGAGGGACGCGGGGAGCGATTTATAGGTGCGGGAGGGGGCGGACGTGGCCGGGGAGGTGGCCGATTTGGCCAGCGACGTGGGGGAGTGGGGAGGAAGAGAGAGAGAGGGGGGATTCAAATTGAACCCCGCCCACTCTCGGGCGCGCTCGGGCCGGGAGATGCGGGGGAGAGGGCGGGGATGTGGGGAGGACGCGGGAGCGGCGTGGCGTGGGCGCGGGAGGAGCGGAGAAGGCGGGAAACGGCAGCGGCGTGGCGGTTGGAGCTCCGACTCCAACGGCCGGAGGTAGGAGACGACCGACAGGTGGGGCCCACCTGTCGGCGTCCCGAGAGAGGAGGGAGAGGCGGCTTGGGCCGGCCCACAAGGAGGAGGGGCCGCGGGAGAGGGACGGGCCGACGGCCCAACAAAGAAAAAGGAGGGAAAAGAAAAGAAAAAGAGAAAAAGGATTTTCCTGGGATTAAAAATTGCACTTTGGTGATTTTTAATTGGTTAAAATTATTTCCAAGGCTCTGAAAATTCCACTAAAAATCCTGTTAATGTACTGTGACATGTGGAACTCAAGGAAAATCCCACATTGCCAATTCCAATTATTAAATGCCTTTATTAATTAGGGATTTAGCTCTAGGTTAATTAAACAATTTCTTTGGGCAATTTATTTAACCCATTTTTAAAGCAAGGAAAAAAAGGGGAAACTTCATGGCGTGACATTACCTTCGTGACAGAAGCAAAAATAAAGAAGAAGGACAATTTATTAGACTATATATTAATCATCCAATAGTTATCAATATTTGGTATATTGTTGCATGATAAGAGAATAAGAAATAACATTAACTACATCTAGCAACCTCGGTTCCTAAACATTTGTCACTGGACTCTATTTCTATATAATGTTTGACTACTTATATTTTAGCAATAAACTGTACTATGAAAGTATGCTGTATCTAAATATGATCTTCAATTATCTTTGGCCAAAACTTCATAATTTAAAATTGAGTAAATTGTAGTTTGAGACATGTTTTTTAATCAAAGTTTCCCTTTGGACTACCTCCAATATAAGGTTTTCACATAAAGCTATGCATCTTTACCTGGCACAAACAGTAATTCTCTCTTAAAAAGTTGAGAGAATCTCTTCTATACCAATGAGTTTATTCGGCTTCAACAATTTACCATCGACATTGTCTCTTTCTATAATATACTGTCGACTTTATCAATTATTCTACAATACGTCATTGGGCGTGGGAATACCTACAATAGGGACAGCCCATCATAGACCACAGGGAATCTCGTGCTTGCATAACTAAATCTAAGTTTTGAGCCCTTTGAGACATACAAGATTAACAATTGATTTATTTCATCAGAAGTTTTTTTTTAAAAAAAAAGAGAAAATTTTCATGTGACCTCTTTACACAACATGGAAGTTTGTGTACATGTTTCAAGTGTTTTCTGGTATATTTAGTTTTTAGAAAGAAAATATTTTCATGTAGTATATGAGAGAGAATTTGCTTATGTAAGAGAAAATAGCACAAAATATCTTATGTAGTGTATGAAAGATGATTTATACTTAAAAACAACAATAAAAAAATATTTTATATAGCATACAACAGATAAGTTATATTTTTTAAAAAATAAAAATGTAAAAAAGAAAGAAATTGTAAGGAGGTCACATGAAAGTTTTCATATATTTTTTAAACTTCTAATGAGATAAATCAATTGTTAACCTTGTATGTCCATAAGGGTATTTTGGTATTTTTGAAAAGAAGGCCCCAGCCCAATGACTTATTGTAGAGTAATTGATAAAGTCAAAAGTATATTATAGAAAGTGAAAATGTTGATGGCAAATTATTAAACTCGAACAAACTCAATTGTATAGAATAGATTCTCTCTTAAAATTTGTTCAAAACAGGCTAACAGCGGTAGAACACCGGTCAATGTAAACCAAATGAGAACATACAAAGGAGTACACATGTATATTTATGTTTTTAAGATAATGGAACACGTTATGTACTCCCTCCCTCCACCCCTTAAGCGTGGATTTCGGTATCTAACATTTGATCATTCGTCTTATTTAAAAAAAATATAATTTTTTTTAAAAAAATCATGCATACAGTACTAGTCATGTTTTATTATATAATAATAATAAAAATACTAATCATAAAAGAATTACAAATAAGATGGATGGTTAAATATTGTAAAAAAAACCCGTGATTGCATTTAAATGGTAGAGTACGTAGGGAGTATATAAGATTCAAGGACGTACGATTCAATGTACCACTTCCTGCCCTGATGACGGCAGCATCACACCATATGAATTTAACAAGATCTTATCCCTTTCGTACATTTACTTTAATTTTTAAGTCATTTAGTCAACTTTGACCATGCATTCCTCGTAAAATATATATGTTTCATTCGGTTCTTTCGAGCCTTGTTTGCATTGGGCTCATTCTATATATCTTTTCATAGCTCTCTATTATTTGCAAAATCACCTTAAAATATAAATATTGGAATAATTTTTATATACTAAATATTCTATAATTTGACTACTCGATCAAATTCTAAAAAGTTTGTCATTTCTATATCAAAATGCATACTATATTGTCCTGCTGAGGGAGTAATTTTAAGAGGAAATTTGATAAATCCCATCGCATATAAGCATGACTTAGCCACTTAGGTATTAGAAAAACACAATTGAAAATTCTCTCATAGCCAAATGATATTGCAAATAAACACATAAATCTGAAAAGTACCATCTCACCGATCGATAGTTTTTCAATCCATATGCAAAGCATCCATTCAAGTTAGAGAAAAATGATACAAATAATTGTTTTGCCCTTCTTCCGCACATGAGAGTTACCTAGGGGGTTGAACCCTAGCGCCCGCTGCCCCATCTCCCCTCTTCTCCCTCTCCTCGCCGCCGGAGAATTGAGTGGTCAACCGGGATGGCGGCGGCGGGACTAAACCATGGTGGTGCCTTGCCTTCAGCGCGAGGAAAGCGGCTTGGCACGTGGAGCATAGGAAAGACGATGTGGAGACTACGGATCTGGCTCTACCACAGCTAGGTCTGGTCCCCTCGTGTGTGTATCCGTTGCCCCTGTGCCGGATCTGGCCGAAGCAGCCAGTGCGACGAAGCAGCAGCAACAAGATGCCACGGGGGCTAGTGGCAAGGAGGACAGCACGAGCAATGATAGCGGGAGGCTATGATGGCTTGCGGCGATAGGAGGCCCACGTGGGCGACGACGGCAGGAGGCCACCATGACCAGGGCCCAAGGGCAAGGAGGCCGATACGAAGCTACAGCAGGCATTCGGTGAAGGTGAGGTCGACAAGGACAGAGAAGGCTGCGGCTGTTGCAGAGGGCAGGAACGGCTACTCGCAGTGCTGGCCGAGATAGTGGTCAACGTGGGTAACGACTCTACGCCACTACGGAATGCAGCGTCGGTTGTGAAGGTGGCCCAGTGGCACCGGGTGTGGTAGAGCTGCCGGCCGGTAGAGATTGTTGGGCGGAGGAGTTATGGAGTGGCATCGGCAGGTGTGGGAGAGGGTAGATTTCCCGAGCCAGCAATGACAACGTGTTCGGGCGCCGTGACCCCTTTTGGGCCGTTGTCGAGCAGCTACCCTTCCTCCTACTTGCAAATCTCATCGGCTGAAAAACCAGTCTAGTTGGATGGACAACGGTGGCACCTAAGATGTCATGACCTCCTTGAAGACGTTGCTTAGGAGGTCTTGTTCCCTGCCTTTGCCGCCTTATCTCGGTTTGATTGTTGGCGGTTCTTGATTGTCATCATCATGTTGTCAGGAGGGATGAGTATGTGTATTTTCTTCTCTCTCGCCCTCTCCCTCTCTTCAACACCTCTACATGATGATAACCATAAACTCGTCGACTATCTTCTGTGCAGAGTCGGTGTGCGGGAAATATTTGCAACCCCCTTAAGGTTTAGCAGTGATCGCACGCATATGGCGGTCGGCTTGGCGCTAGCGCCTTCTTCTGGGTTGTGTGAGGAGCTGTCAGCGTGCGGTGCTGGTGTGTTTGTTATTGTTTTTTTTCCCGGTTAACCTCCAAAGGTTATAATGTTGTATTTTTCATGCTATATCAATATAAAATTTTGCACCATCGGGTGCGAGTTGTTCCTTAAAAAAAGATTTTCCTTTCTTTATCCATGAACTTATTAAATGTTGCATAAAAAATATCAAATGCGATCCAAAAAGTTCTCCATTAATAAAATTTAATTTAGATCGAGATAGAATTTTGAATACCTAGAACAGGAAAAATGTTTACTGATATTTATATTTTTTATTTAGTTTTTTATTTTCTTTCTTGCTCGTATTATGATATTTTTTTCTAATTGCTATATATTGTGTTCAAAATCCAAACTTCTCATTTTGGGATATTTTGCTTGCTAACTTAAATAGCTTTACTGATTTTTTGGGATGTTAATATTTCTGTGGTTAAAGAAGTTTATAAAATGAACAGAGAATGCTGTGACAGGTGACAGCAATGGATTTTCTCATACTAACGGTTGCGTCGCCATTTAATTTGCTATACATGCATGACGTACTTGCGATGATCTTGCCTAGGTTGCATTTCTTTGCTACGGCTTTCAACAAATTAAATCTAGTTTTAAAATGCAAGAACTTTGATTTACTGGGTCAACTATGAGTCTCGGTCAAGGGGTCTGTCTTTTTTAGAGTTAATGGAGATGTATATGGATAATTCGTGGGGAAACTCTATTCATTTAAGAATGTCCCCTGTTTTTACATGTAGTCTAAAAATCATCATTTTTTTAAAAAAATAGTAAAATAGATCAATATGTGATATATCGCTTCATCACAAACATACATGTTCAGATTCAACTTATACAAATTGAAAAAAAAATAAATTTGACTATGGATAGAACACGTAATCACAGTCAAATTTGTATAAGTTAAATTTCAACTTGTATGTTTTTTATTTTGACTTTTTTGAGAAAATTTTATGACTTTATAAATACCATGCATAAAACAAGAGGATGTCCCTCGAGGGACAGAACAATCCACTTTCTAATTCGTGCCACGCTATACTTGGTCCATAGTTTTTTTTACTATTTATTAACTTTATAATCTATAATATTTATTGGCTAGTGGAACCTGTTAGCATATCAGCTGAACTGAATGGGCTATACTTGGTCCATAGTTTTTTTTACTATTTATTAACTTTATAATCTATAATATTTATTGGCTAATGGAACCTGTTAGCATATCAGCTGAACTGAATGGGCTGTGATTAAGATAGTTTCTTATGAGAAGGTGTTTTCATCCCTCAAGAAAATATCTCTTTATCACCTAAATAGTTATATTTTTTTTAAAAAAATGATAATTTAGATTAATATGGCATATATCACTCCATAGACATGCAAGTTTAAAATTCGACTTTTACAAATTGTAACAAAAACAATAAATACAACTATGATTGTATGTTAACTAGTTTCAATTTTTTTACAACTTTTAAAAGTTGAATTTAATCGTCTATGAAGTGATATATCTCATATTAATCTATGTTATCAGTTTTTTTATTTTTTTATAACTATTTAGATGAAATGAAAGAAACGAGAGGATGTCTCATCGGAGGATGAAAATCGATCTCCGATTCTTATATATAGAGAAGGTAGGGTTTTGAAGCTGCATCTATCTAGCTCAGGTTTGCCCATAGCCTTAGCTAGCTAGGACGAAGCAAAGGAACAGCAATGACTTCTGTTTCGCTTGTGTTGCTGCTCCTCTTGTGCAGTTACCATTCTTTCGTTGCTCGTGCAGGAAATGAACAGAGTTACAAGGTTCTTGACCTTAATCCTAGTAGGGCCGTCTGCTCTGAGCCCAATGGTAGTGAACTGTCCATAAAAATCTCTCGTATCTTTCTGCAACTAAAATTTCATGCATGCAGTGAAAGTTTTAATATACTTTGCATGCAGTGAAAGTTTTAATATACTTCTTGTGAAAGTTCAAATTTCCTAAGAAATGAAATTTAATTTTTGCAGCGACCATTCCGTCATCCTCAGATGGAACGAGCTCGGTGACGTTGAGCCACCGGTACGGCCCATGCTCGCCGGCGGATCCCAACTCCGGCGAGAAGAGGCCGACCGACGAGGAGCTGCTCCGCCGTGACCAGCTCCGAGCTGACTACATCCGGCGCAAGTTCTCCGGCAGCAACGGCACGGCCGCCGGCGAGGACGGTCAGTCGTCCAAGGTGTCCGTGCCGACCACGCTGGGCTCCTCCCTGGACACGCTGGAGTACGTCATCTCCGTCGGGCTCGGCTCGCCGGCGGTGACGCAGAGGGTGGTCATCGACACCGGCAGCGACGTGTCGTGGGTGCAGTGCGAGCCGTGCCCCGCCCCGTCGCCGTGCCACGCCCACGCCGGCGCGCTGTTCGACCCGGCCGCGTCGAGCACGTACGCGGCGTTCAACTGCAGCGCCGCCGAGTGCGCGCAGCTCGGCGACAGCGGCGAGGCCAACGGCTGCGACGCCAAGTCGCGGTGCCAGTACATCGTCAAGTACGGCGACGGCTCGAACACCACCGGGACGTACAGCTCCGACGTGCTGACGCTGTCCGGCTCCGACGTCGTCAGGGGCTTCCAGTTCGGGTGCAGCCACGCCGAGCTGGGCGCCGGCATGGACGACAAGACCGACGGCCTCATCGGCCTCGGCGGCGACGCGCAGTCGCTGGTGTCGCAGACGGCGGCGAGGTACGGCAAGTCCTTCTCCTACTGCCTCCCGGCGACGCCGGCCTCGTCAGGGTTCCTCACGCTGGGCGCGCCGGCGAGCGGCGGCGGCGGCGGCGCGTCGCGGTTCGCGACGACGCCGATGCTCAGGAGCAAGAAGGTCCCGACGTACTACTTCGCGGCCCTGGAGGACATCGCCGTGGGCGGGAAGAAGCTCGGGCTGTCTCCGTCGGTGTTCGCCGCCGGGTCGCTGGTGGACTCCGGCACGGTGATCACGCGGCTGCCGCCGGCGGCGTACGCGGCGCTGTCGTCGGCGTTCCGCGCCGGGATGACGCGGTACGCGAGGGCGGAGCCCCTGGGCATCCTCGACACGTGCTTCAACTTCACCGGCCTGGACAAGGTCAGCATACCGACCGTCGCGCTGGTGTTCGCCGGCGGCGCCGTCGTCGACCTCGACGCGCACGGCATCGTGTCCGGCGGCTGCCTCGCGTTCGCGCCCACCTGCGACGACAAGGCCTTCGGCACCATCGGCAACGTGCAGCAGCGCACGTTCGAGGTCCTGTACGACGTCGGCGGCGGCGTCTTCGGCTTCCGCGCCGGCGCTTGCTGATCGGCCGGACGCACGAACGTCGAGGCTGGTCTTGTACTGTCGTACATATGCATGCATGGATCTCTTATCGACTTGTTTGTGGTTGTGAGATAAGAATACTATTACTATATACGTTTGCAAAAATTCATCAACACGTAGTTTTCATCATAATATATATGTGTATTTTGATCTTGTATAAAAAAATAATTGTC
This sequence comes from Oryza glaberrima, assembly GCF_000147395.1. Taxonomy (NCBI): domain Eukaryota; kingdom Viridiplantae; phylum Streptophyta; class Magnoliopsida; order Poales; family Poaceae; genus Oryza; species Oryza glaberrima. The sequence continues at coordinate 21,817,029 of NC_068326.1, forward strand.
TTGTGATAGCAACACAAGAAATCAATGTATTGACAAGTAGTGTTCTCTTAATGATTTTTTTATGAATAATGAAGAGTTTGCACTTGATTTGTTCCCAACTGGCAGGCACTTGATTTGTTCGGGGAGGGCTAATGGGTGGGTGTTCACCCAGAGCGATCGGGCGTGCTCCTTCCCTTCTCCTCTACCTATTGCATCATAAATTCCAAAAAAAAGATTACCAATATATTTGTCGATAAATTTTCAATCAAAAATTTGACAGATGTAATTATAATACAATCGCCATGTAATTACACTGTAACTTGCATGTAATTACAATGTAACTTTTAAAATCTCTTCGTAACATGCTATCTTGGTGAAACGGAGGTCGTGGGAATGAATCCTCTTACATGTGTGCGTGTTATGACTTTTTTCCTTCTTCACTTGCATAAATCTTGAAACAAATCTAACGGTTTAAAATTATGTAAAAGTTATATAAGTTACAGTGTAATTATACTACGATTGTATTGTAATTTACATTTGTCAAATTTTTAGGAGAAAATTTATCGACAAATATATAGCAAAATTGAAAAAAAACAACTTAGAAAAAATTAAAAGAAAATAGAAAAAAAATCTAATACCCTTAAAAATCAATGTTCAAAATCCCAGACCTCCCATAGTTTTCAGCTTGCAAACATCTTGCCAATTAACCAAGCTGGTTCCAACACTGAACTTTTAGGGGTCATCTCCCTTCCAAAGGAAGGCTCTTGTGAAGCAAATGTAAAGGACTATATGGCCCTGTTTAGATTCCAACTTTTTTTCTTCAAACTTCTAACTTTTCCGTCACATCGTTTCTATTTTTTCAAACTTCTAATTTTGGCGTGGAACTAAACACAGCCTATATTCCTTACACATGCGTGAACATTTGTATTCTCAAAGACAACCCAAAATTAATGTATGCTTTGGTACGGTATATGCCTGATCTTTTGCCAATTTGGATGCCCACGTATTCGACAGCTCTCTGTGAGAGAGCGGTTACAGTGAGAAACTACAATGTTCGCGAGGGATTGGGGAAGCGTCGGCAGTGACTGTATATTTGGACACTCTTGGATGGTCAGGATATCAAGCTTTGTCAGGCAATCCAAGTTGGCAGGCAAAGAGTTCCAGCTACAATCTGTAATTGAGAGGTGATGCAGAAGACCGAAACGCTCACCAATCATGGGTGGGTTATTCGAGCCTTTACAACTCCAGAACATAAGGGTTTGCAATGCGGCCGGGAATTCTCCCTGCTGCACGACCCCTTTTACTGACAACCAACTTGGGTATGTCGTACCATTATATTCCCTGATGCAAAGGGATGTAATCCAGGCTGGTGGATGGAGCTCCTCAAGGACCTCAGCTTGCATTTGAAGCTCTGGACCGCTGCTCATCTCCGTTACAGGTGCAGTTCTTGATGCGGAGCGTTCGTCACCACCCCAACTTAGCGTCAGATCAGTTATATGCCTCTTGTCAGCTAGCCTGGCTCGAACAGCTTCCTCTTTGCTTCTTATATTATCAAGACAGTCAATGAACATCCTGCCACGAAGGTTGTTCAGGTATTCCAGCTGGTGTATCTCATATCCCTTCTCTTTCCTCACAGTGAAGCGAAACAGATTTCGGAGCGATTTCAGTCTCCCTATGTTGGGAATGTCCAAGCCTTTCCACGTGTGCATATACCGCAAATTGACAAGGTTCCCCATTTTCGCCGGGGAGGAAAACTGCAAATTAACGAAAGGTGTGACCGAAAACTCGTGGAGATGGTAAAGCTTGGCAAATTCGGCTGGCAAAGTGATGTCGTTGTAATTAAGGGATGGCGAAATACCAAGATAACGAAGATGTTTTAGTTCACCAATACATGCTGGGACCGTCCTCATATCTTGCAAGTCCAAGTACACCACCCGCAATTTCCTTAGCCTCATCAGCACACGCTCAAAGTCGTTTTTACTCATCTCCTTTATGGAATAGCACATGATTAGTGTGCGCAAGTTTGCCAGCTCCAAAATCTGCTCGGGGAATACTTCATCGTAGAACATTATACAAACATGGCGAACATATTTCGAAATATGTTGTACAATGCCTTTCTTGATTTCAACACGGTCGCTGCCAGCAACCATCTTTGCTACGTCATACAACGAATCATGAGCCGTGAAGTACTCCCCAGAACTAGTGTCAGAATTAACCTTCCTTTTTAGCTGAAGAAATGAGCACACCTGCAGTTCATGAAAGTAGAGCTCGCCGACATCTTCCATATCCTCCTCTCTTGCATTGGTTGTCTTCACCAAACCCTGTGCTATCCACATGCTAATAAGTCTCTCTCGTTCCAACTCATATCTTCTAGGAAATATGCTATAGAATTCAAAGCATCTCCTGACATCCATATCAAGCTGTTGATAGCTCCAGAGCAGAGCTCCTGTGGTAGAATTCAACACGTCGAGGTTTGATGTTGCTCTCCAATAAGTGATATCTGGGTTTTGCTTAAGCCGGACACCCACTATTACTGCTGCAATAGGTGACCTTTGTAGCTTTTCTGCAATTTTTCTCCCAAGTGGTATAAAATCTCGATCATCAAAGCTTGTGCCTTCTAGTGCGTAATGCATGAACATTGAAAAGTATATCTCCTTGTCCAAATCAGATATTTGAATATATCTATTAGCTCGTAGAGCTACATCTGTTCTTCTAGCTGTCACTAGGATTCTGCTTCCTCTCTTCCCAACATCAAGTGGAGAAAGTAAATCTCGCTGCTCCTGGTCATTCTTATCATTGACATCATCCAATACCAACAAGAAACGTTTGCCTCTTAATTCCTTCTTCAGCTTATTTTGTAGTTCTCTACGATCAGTAATACTGGAATGCCGGTTTTCTGTGATCTCCTCAAGCATATCATGAAATATGTAGTCTGCTCTCAATGTCTCAGAAACATGAATGAGAATGATAGGGTCGAAATATTTGTCTTTATCCTCTTTTTCGTAGTCACAAACATATTGTGCCAGGGTAGTCTTGCCAGATCCTGCAATGCCATGTATGCAAATCACACGATAACACTTACTGTTACTGGAGCTTGCTGCATGATCATCTGGTCCCTCACGGAGAATCCTATGAATGACCTCACGCTCCTCATCTCGACCGAATACCGTTGGTTTAGTAACAGGTTTAATGCTCTGCCTGTAATTGCTGGAAATTGTATTCCATCTACTGCTTCTTTCCTGGTTCGAGAGATGTGATTGATGCGATTCGGTGCAAAGATGTTTCCAGTCGTTCAAAATTTCTTCTATCGCTTCTATTCTTTTCCTCAACTTCCTTTTGGCACAAATAGTCAGGAAAGAATCACTCCCCTGCAAGAAACAAAGCCTCAAATGATTACACAAGCTGATTGTTGAAAATATATGATCCGCATTTCTCGATATTTTGGGTTTACTTTCCTTCAAAGACTCTTAGTTCTCCTTTACAATGCAACATAAGAAGAAACATCGGTCCCATCGTACATCATATTTGTAAACGAAAAGTAATTTGTGGATAAAACTTTTATATATGTGTTCTTAGCGATCTAAAAGTAAGTGCTGAAAAGTAAACTTCGACGAAAAACCCCCAAATCAACTCCAAATTTAAGGTTGAAAATTTAAATTTTGACTGATAAGCATAAGTATAAGCGAAAAGATGAGGCTGATAGAAAGCAGAATGCAGATAAGAAAAAAAACAAAGAAACCTAAACACATGAAGTTCATGGCATATCTTTTCACTTTTATAGGAACATAAAACAATGGAAGTACAGCAGGAAAAGCACTGAAAATATTAAAATTAAAGTAGAACATGTGCCCTATTAACAATCATATTTATTATTTTCATAATTAATAATTATACAATAAATTTGAATCTATATATTTCTGAAGTGATACAATATTACATATTGATTTAACTTGTTAAATTCTTTATTATTATTATCATTATTATTATTATTATTATTATTATTATTATTATTATTATTGATGCGACATGATATGGAAGAAACGGGAGGACACCATATAGTACTACCTTTGCCTCAATTTATGTATAGTTTTAGATTTCTGTGTCCAACGTTTGACTGTCCATTTTATTTGAAAAATTTATGAATTTTTTTTAAAAAAGTTAGTCATACATAAGTACCATTCATGTTTTATCATCTAATAACAATAAAAATATTAATTATAAAAATTTATCAAATAAGACTACGATAAAACGTTGGATATAAGCGTTCCAAAACTACACCCTTTTTAGAATTGGGGTAGTAGAGTATGTGGCTTGTGGGAGACTGACAGAACGTACCTTGTAGTTTGTGATGCCAATCACTTCGTAGGACCAGTTCCGGTAAAAACATGCAAGCTGGTAGAAGGAACGGACCCGTTGCAGCGAGGGTACAATGTCTACTCCTTCTAGAGGGAACGGATCCGTAGTATCCGGTGGAGGGCGAGAAATTGGTAGCGGCGCGGCAGATGCAGATTTGCTGCTGCTACAGTTGGGATCCGGAGCCGGAGTATCCAGTGGTGAGCGAGAAATTGGTAGCAGCGCGGCAGATTTGCTGCTACAGTTGGGATCCGTAGAATCCGGTGGTGGGCGAGAAATTGGGAACAGCGCGGCAGATTTGCTGGTGCAAAGCTTGATGCAAGCGCCGACGGCGTCCTGGAGGTACTGCAGCCAGTTGATGTCGTCATCGCAATCTGATTTGGTCGTGCACGTACGCATTTTTTTCATCAGGCTCTCTCCATCCTTTGATCGATCCAGATTGATTAGAAAGAAAAAAAAAAGATCGAAAAAAGACACATACCATTGACCTTGTTCTTGATTTGGTGATAATCGATGAGATCCAAGATGTCCTCCGCTTCGTACAAGGCAGACCTTAGCTCCTCGCACGGTTGTTCCAGTTTCTTCACAGCAGATCTATCATCTTCAGCTTCTTTCTGCATCCTCTGCTCCTCTAGTTCTCTCAGCATATCCTCCAGTTTTGGGAGGGTATGAATCTCCAGTTCCCGGAGCTTCCGCGACGCGTTAAAGCCGATGTTGGAAACGAATTTGTTCACGAGCAAGTTCATAATGGGCGCTATCAACCATCCTACCACGGTTACGCCCCAACCCACAGCTGCCATCCTCCATGGATTTGCCATGGAACGCTTTTGAGAAATGGGACAAGGAGCATAGGAAAGAAGGATTGGAGCTCTCTACTGTCTCGGTAGCTGCTAGCTGCGTCCTGCGTGCAAACATTGCACCCTCATCTCGATCATTGACCGGTCGTCGAAATTTCCAGCGAATCATCTTTTTTTTAAAAAAAAAAAGAAGAAAAGTGACTAGTACTGAAAATGACATAAGTACATAATATGTGGATATACCAACTAAGACGGGCAGACTTTTCAAAGAAAACGCGTAGTCAACATTAAAAACTGTCCGACTTTTATAACTGACAGCACAAGGATGAGTAATATGAAGAAATCTATCTATCTATCTTTTTATACTAAATCCATTAAACATTAAACTTCCTATGAACACTCTCATAACACCACATGGTATTCTAAAAACGCTCTCAAACTACCACATGACGCTCTAATAAAATAGAGAAAATTTTAGAAATTCTAAGAAAAGAAAAATATCTAGCATTTAATTTTCATTTAAATGGTGGACCCATTAGTTTACCCCGTTAGATTAGATCCATTATAAATAGTAATCTATCCCTCCTAATCTACCATGTAATACTTACCTGGAAAATATTGGCCGGAATAAGCCAAGAAGGCATAAGTTCAAGCTACCACATGGCGCTCTAATAAAATAGAGAAAATCTTAGAAACTCTAAGAAAAAGAAAAATATCTAGTCTTTAATTTTTATTTAAGTGGTGAACCCATTAGTTTACCCCATTAAATTAGATCCATTATAAATAGTAATCTATCCCTCCTAATCTACCATGTAATACTTACGTGAAAAATATTGGCCGGAATAAGCCAAGATGGCATAAGTACGTACGAGTTAACAACCACAAACCAGAAAAGAAGAAATGATATACAGCAAAAAAGAAAAACAAATATTGCATATATACGTACTACATACTACTTGGAAAAAAAACATTGCTTTTAAAACTGGATTTTCACTTCCTCTGTATTTTTTTTTTTACGATGGCCAATGTTAAATATTTAGTGAAAGTACCGAAAGAAAACAATAATTTTAAATCAGATTTTCTATTATACTTCCTCTGGATTTTTTTATTTTCTTTATGATGATCAACGTCAAATATTTACTGAAGGTGGTAGTATAAGAAAAATATATTACTTCATAAAACATGAACACCCAAAAATAGATCTATAATATAATATAAAATATCAAATAAATGTATCATTTCACACTACAATTGTTGAGTATAGATATATTTTATTTGCATTAATGGGCCTAAATTGATAGTTCAAGATGAAATAATGAGTAATTAAAATATTACTCGGGACATATTGTCATAAACATGAATATAAATGTATTGTTTAAAAATATGTCCTATTTTTTTCTCACAAAACATAGTCAGGATTTTAGCAGTTAATGACTCAATCTACGCTTTTGATTTGTATATATTTTTTAAGTATATAAGTAATAAATTTAAGGTTGAGTTCTAAAGTGCTTATCAGATTGGCTCTCCCTCATTTATCTCGAGCATGTTCTCTGAACTATTAACCTATGCGTGTTTTGCAAATACTTTCTATACATTTTTATAAAAAAAAATATATTTTTTCATGTTTGTAATATTTAATACTTAATTAATCTTGTGTTGATGACCTACATCATTTTTCATGCCCTGCATAAGCTCAACCAATGAGATCGAATGTAGCCTAAGTAGGAGATAGATTAGATTATTTACTATAAAATTTAAAATTAAAGAATCAAGTTAACTACATTATTAAAAAAAATCATTAGTTTGATCATATATACTCTACGAACTAGCTATTTGTCGACGTTTAAAGTCGCGATTATTGTATTTGCATGGTATGCAGATCGTTGGTACCAAGGTATTTGCGAGATTGAGGTAAAAGAGATGGAGACAAGGATTTTTACACATGTTTGGGCCCCTTATCTGACAGGTAATAGCCCTACTCCTATTGGCCGAAGCTGGTGTGCTCTATGTTCATCAGAATCACACAAGTACAATATTTGGGATAACCTATCTAGGTGTCGTCGACTTGGCGGCATAGATAACCAACACGTAGTCGACGGCATGGTAGTCTTCCTCCTCAAGTACGAACTCATCGAGTTTAGAGATGGTGCTAGATCCCTCTTGTCAGCCTCCGCAGGCATCATATTGGGTTTGTCTAGGCTTATCTCTGATGTCGATGTTTAGCAGCGTGTGTTGGTATCTATTCTGACTTGTGTGTCGATCTGTTGTATCCTCTCTCCCCTAGGGGGTCTTGTATTTTATACCCATAGATGGCCCCTTGTCCAATATGGATACAATTCGAGTAGTCCTTGTCATTTCCGTATACAACTATACTCATCCTTCCTTATCCAAAACTCCTATATATGAGGTATGATTCCGTATAAGGCTTGGTATATGGTGGCCCCGTCGAGCTTAGTCGATTACTATTGGGTATGTGGTATCCATAACCATGACACTGTTGTTCACTGATCCATACATTTTTTAAGAAAAAAGCAAATAAGTTTTGTTGTCTCCTCGCTATTTCTTAGCTATTAAACTAAAACAGAAACAATCAATAATATTGGATTTTTTAGAAACACAGCACACGTACACCCTACCTCTTTGAGTACCTCCAAAAGACTAAGCTGACACATTTTGAGATACAATGTCACCACGGGCGTCTCACTGTCGACGGGTACGTCACATACCACCGAAAGAATAATTAGCCGTAAATACGAGCACGGATAACTATTGTATTAATTAGCTATTAAATTAACTATAAATGATTTGGAGCAAGTAGTTAACTATATTATTAAACTTGCTCTTAGCACCCATTTCAATTAGTTCAAGAATTGTGGTGGATTCCTTGGGGACGTAACTACACAGCTAGTGGTAGCTGGTTTAGACAAACTAGCTACCACTCCATCTATAAGAGGCACCATCCACCTATACTTCAAATACAATTTTCTCTTAAACTGCTCATCTGATCTACGATCCGATTACACCGTTGTGTTCGTAACAATTAAATCTTTACAACAAGATCTCACATGATTATATTTTGATGAAAAATCACAAATTACTTTTATGATATGTCTAAATTACTTTTAGATTTCACTAAGTTACTTCTTAGATATATAAAAGTAAATTCAATAAAACCTAAAAGTAATTTACATATATTATAGAAGTAACTTAGAACAAAACGAGGTAACTTTAAGATGTCATTTGAAGTAAATCCGTTGTAGAGATAAAAACATGACTCTATCTAGAAATTAAATTAATCAGCACAAATTATGAAATTAACTAAAAAAATAATAAAAGTAATCACCTCAGAGCATTATGAATGTATAGTAAGTATTTTAATCAAATCTAAAAGTAACACACACACACACACACACATATATATATATATATATATGATAATTTGTTCAATGAAAAAAGGCATAAATTAAAGTTACTTCTATAATATATGTAAATTACTTTTAGACTTTACTGAATTTACTATTATATGTCTAAGAAGTAATTTAGTGAAATCTAAAAGTAATTTAGACATATCATAAAAGTAATTTGTGATTTTTCATCAAAATATAATCATGTGAGATCTTGTTGTAAAGATTTAATTATTAGGAACATAATGGTGTAATCGGATTGTAAATCGGATGAGTAATTTAAGAGAAAATTTTATTTGAAGCATAGATGATAGGAATATTTCCCCTACTTACTCAATGGATTAATAGTAACCAAAACTCCTAGAGTACTAGCACGTGGATGTCTCTGATTAAGACTAATTGGAGAGGCCTCTTCAATTAGATTTACCGATTCCTTGGCCACCTTTCTCTGTCCGACCCTTCTTTAGAATTCCGTGTACCTGCAATCCTTTTTAGAAAGACACACATCATTTGGGAACACACAACAGAGCATTAATTGCGCGTGTCATTCCGTTAAGAGAGGTTAGAGCAAGTTTAATAGTATAGCCCATTACTAGCTCCAATTCATCTATAGTCAATCTAATAGCTCATCTATACAATAGTTACATACTACACTATTAATACATGGTCCCACCTGTCATACACACACTGCGTCTTAGAGTCCGTGCTACAGTTGGCTACAAATCTGTAGCCCGCTGCTCTTCTCTCTTAAAATATGTTTGCAGCTAGCTTATAGCCTGCTATTGTACCTGCTCTTAGATCAAGTTTAATAGTATAGCTCACTACTAGCTCCAAATCATTTATAGCCAATGTAATAGCTAATTCATACAATAGCTCCTTACTATACTATTAATACCTGGACCCACCTGTTATACACACATTAGGTCTTGGAGTCCGTGCTGCAGCAGGCTACAGATCTGTAGCCCGCTGCTCTTCTCTCTCTTCCTTTATCTCTTTAAAATATGTTTATAGCCTGCTATTGTACCTGCTCTTAGAGCAAGGCTAATAATACAACCGACCTGATGGCTATAAGGTTCTTTATAGCCTTCTCGCAGCTTACATATATAATAGTTAGCTCTTTAGTTGGGGGTGAAGAATGTCCGGTTTTGTGGTTCAGGGGGTAATTCGGACGACCGTGATAGTTCGGGGGGTAATTCGTACTTTTTCCATTAAAATAAAACCGCAGGGAGTACCATATAACATACATCGAACTCTGCACTGACACATGAAGTGGAACTCGGAAGTATCAGAATCAATATATACAAAACCATTTGTAAAAAAAAAAAGCAAAATTCAATTTTTATCACTACTATGAAAGAGGTTTTTCCAAACTGTCAAAATCAATCTTTCCATGCGGTTGGGCCAGCCGTCTGCACGAGAAGTGCTGTAAAGATCGCGATTTTTCCATGCATGCAAAAAACGGATTTTCGCATGCGGGTGCTTATGAGGACCGCATGCAAAAATAAAAAATCATGAAAAAAATATGATTTCAAAAATAAAAGCCAAACCCTAACCCCGCCACCCGCTCCATCATCGGCGTCGGCCGAGCACCATGCCGCTGCTCCCGCCATCACCGTCACCGGCGCTAGATCCGCCACGGTGCGTGGAGGTAGGAAGCGGCCGCCACGCCGAGGTTGGCGTCGCCAGATCCTCTGTTCTCTCGCCGCCCACCATCGCCGAGGCTGCAACCGCACTGAAGGGCAGCGGATCCGCCCCCTCCCCCCCAAGGGTGGTGCCGCCGGATCCGCCGCCCTCACCGCTCACTGTCATCGAGGTCGCAGCCGCACCTAAGGACGGCAGATCCCCCCTCCCCTCCTTGAGAGCGGCGCCGCCGGATCCACCGCCCTCACCACCCACCGTCGCTGCCCGCTGTCGCCGAGGTCGCCGCTACACCCAAGTGCGACGAATTCACCCCCCTCCCCCTCCCAAGGACGGCGCCGCCAGATCCGCCGCCCACCGTCGCCAAGACACAACCGCACTCGAGGGCGGCAGATCCGCCACCGTTGCAGAGGCCGTGTAGCCGCCAGCCATCGCACCCTCACCGTCCGCCCACCGCCGCACCCAACGGCCGGCCTCCTCGTCGACGTCGCCGCCCGCTGCCGCCCACGTGGATTCGGAGGAGGAGAGGAGAGGAGAGGATAGGAGAGAAAGAGAGTAGCGGGGAGAAATATCAGAGAGGGAGAGAGACGGGTGAAAAATTTTAAAGTGTTGACGAGGGAGAGAGAGAGAGTAGGAGAGAAAAAAAAGAGGGGGTATTTTTGCATGCAGACAACTTAACCGTCCGCATGCGAAATAGAGTTTTGCATGTGACTCCTTAAGAGCACCGCATGCGAAAGTAGACTTACTTTTGCATGTGGTCCATTAAGAGGTACGCCAGCAAAAATAGATTTTTGCATGCGCTCTTCTTAACAAGCCGTATGTGAAAATATGGGTCGATTTTTGCATACACGGACACTTACAATCCATTTGGAATCTATTGGGGGTCTCGTCTAGAAAAACGTTTTCTCTAGTAGTGTATCCTTGTTTTTCGCAAATTCTATTTTGCACCTTAATTCTAGAGCCAGTTGTTTATTTACTGTAGTATTTACAAACCTGACAAATAGCGCAGTAGACTATATATTCACTACTGTTTGAATTGGTCTTACAGTTCGCTAACATGAACTATTGTTTGCTAGAATAGCGTTGATGTGTACTTCGTAAGTCATTCTAGCATTCCCCTTATTTATATTGATGTTAATAAATCTAGATAGATATATATGTCTAGATTCATTAGCATCAATATGAATGTAGAGAATACTAGAATGATTTACATTGTGGAACGGAGGGAGTACCTAGGTATTAATAAGTGGCATTGATGTCAGCAGCACATGTATAACGGGATTGTGCTAGTGAAAACCACTGTCAATCCAAACAAAACCATGGTACAAGCAGGGTCCACACTTTCAGAAACCACCAAAAATTCGGAAGTGGTCACCAAAATTTCGTAAATTTTGGGATTTTGGTACTCTTTTGCACAAAATTATTTTAAAGTTCAACAAATTTGGACTGAATTTGAATATATTTAAACCACATTAAAAAAAGGAAAATCAAAAAATTTCGGCCGAGATAGTTGCTTGCTTGGGGGGTCCAAAATTGCGAACCAAAATCTCTAACCTTGGGTACAAGGTTTTTCTTTATGCATGTTCTAAAAGTCAAGGATGAATAATAACCGATTTTATAGTTTAGGGTGGAAGTAGACTTTGAGAAAGGTTCAAGGGCTAAAACTAGACTTTTCCCTTTTTAAAAATCTAGGTTATGAGTTGAGAGACCAAAATTGATTACATTAAAACATATTTATATGGACTATTAAAGTAAGAAAGATTGTTATAAACCACACGTACATATATATATATATATACGGTTTTGCTAAAAAACTTTCGATAAATTTATTTTCTCAAAACTTTCAAATTTTCCACCGTCAGATGTTCTTTAAAATTCGTGCTACCGAGATAAAAAAAAAACTTGCGCACGAACAAGGAGGATGATGATGTGTGCTTTCAAGTTAGCTGCAGTAGCCACTAGCGATGATGTGTGTTTTTAAAAGAAAAGATTAAGTTAAATACTAGTTATATAATAGTTACATTGCAATTACAAACTAGTTACATTTGAAAGTTTTTCTCCTAATTAAAACACTGTCGAATGTTTTATAAGTGCTTCAAACCATGTAAAATCTGTCAGCCAGTTGGAGAGCACCCATGGTTTTTAGCCGCGGTGCACTGGCCTTTGGTTGAAACTGGATCGGACTACACACTGGTTTAAATCAACCGCCTTAATTCAGTCGGTTTTAACGACTGTGCCTCGAGTGCAAGAGAGCAGATAATGATCCTCATGAGGTTCTGAGTGGATCACCTAAAAAACAACCAGTGGAAATGTGGAATTAGTTTAGATTAGCACCACTGGACCGTTCTACTTGTGTATGTATATATAATATATATATATATATATATGTAAGAACTGAAGGACTGGTACGTGATCGATCGATGCAGTTCATGCAAAAGCTAGAGCAGATGATAATGATATATATATCCACATGAGGTCCGTGATACTTGTCGTGCAACTGCGATAACCACACCATCAACAGCTAGCTAAAAAAATCATGGGATTCGTCGCCGTCGTCGATATGGTTTCCGGGCTCAACAGCCCAATGGCGAGATTGGTCCGGATCGAAGTCCTGGTGCTGCTGGGCGTTGCAGCGCTGTTTGTGCTCCTCATCCTCGGCTCCTACCGGCGGCAGTCGAGCCGCAATGCCGTCAGGGTGAGCATCTGGGTGGCGTACGCTGCTTCCATCCCCATGGTGAGCTACACCCTGGGGCTGATGCAGTCGTCCCCTTACAAGAACAGCCTCTTCTCCGTCTGGGCCGTCATCCTCTTCATCTTCCTCGGCAGCGCCGACTCCCTGTCCGCCTATAGGCTACAGGACAACGACAACTGGAAGAGATTCTACTTCGAACAGCTCATCCACTCTTTCTGGGTGGGTTGGTTGATGGTCTCCTCCGGTGCCGGCTCGGATTTCCGCTACGTTCTTTGGCCCATATACGTCATCGTCGTATTGAAATCCGGCACGCGGATCCTGTCATTCAAGCTAGCCAGTAGACGATCCATGCTCTCCGAGAGCACCAAATGGGTGGCCGACTACATGACCTACGAGCGCGAGCTGTCCACCGCCGGCGAGTGGGACCCCGTCACCATGCGTGGCTACCGCTACGTCGTTGCCGGAGAGGAGAAGCAGAGGCGCAAGGTGGAAGCCCCCGAGTATGTGTCCAAGCTTGACGGCGATGATCGTGCCAAGGCCAAGCTAGTCACCGTTGAACAGATCTGGCGATGCAGCGGGAGCTTGCTCTGCGGCGACGGCGACCGCGCCGGTCAGCTCAAGGACGTCTGCCTCTCCATGGCCCTGTCAAAGATGCTCAACCGTAGGTTCGCCGGATTTCACAAGCTCGTCGAATCCGAGCTAGACAAGACCCACGACTTCCTCTTCCGTGGCCTGCTCCATGGCCAAAAGTACGTCGAACGAGCCTTCAGGGTCATCGAGGTTGAGTTAGCCTTCGTTCTACACAAAGTACTTCGTTATCTACATGTTTCGCCATGACGACACTGTCCTGTCTTGTGCCATGATCCCCTTCTGCGGCTGGCTTGCCTACATGCTGTTCCAGCGTGTCCACGTTCCCAATGATGAACTCAAGCTCATCGATGATCACAACAACAACTTCGACGCCCTCATCACTGCTGTGCTGATAATCGGAGTCGCACTGGTTGAGGGTTTACAGGTGTACATATACCTGGCTTCTGCATGGTGCAAGGTAGCCCTGATTTCAAAATACGTTGCTAGAGAATCATGGAGCAGTCGCCAATGGGTTGCCAACTTGATTGGGTGCATCACGAGCTTCAAGTCCTTCCGGAGCTGGGAAGATAAGCTTGGTCAGTACACACTGCTAAAAAATGTCGACTACATACCAATAAACTTTATGTACTATGCCACCATGTTCTTGGTCGATAGGACGAAAAAAGGACGCAAGGAAGATAAGCGTGTCAGGTTGTCCATGGTGGTAAAGGAAGCCGTCATAGACACACTGAGGAGTAGCAACGGCCAATTGACGAACGGGGTCAAATCTTTGAAAGCTAATGGGATAGAGGTATTCCGGAAACACTCATGGTCATGCACCACTGTTCGAACAACAACACACACCATAGTAGCTTGGCACATCGCCACTACTCTTTGTGAGGTGGAAGACGAAGAGCAACACCGAATGGACAGTACTACTACTAATTATAAGGACGTAGCTTGTAGCTTGTCAAGGTACTGTGCCTACCTAGTAGCCTTTGCTCCGGAATTGTTACCGGATCATAGCTTCGTCTCCCAAACCATATTTGATGCCCTGGTTGACGAGGCCACCCAGGAATTACTGAATTTGAAGACACTTGAGCAGCGCTGCGAAAAGCTAAAGGAGATCGGGAAGGTTTCAGACATGGAGCAAAATGGTGGCGACAATCGCCTCATCGTGCTGGGCGCTCGGCTGGGATGCCAGTTGCTGGAGATAGAAAATCCGTCGCGGAGATGGAAGGTGCTGAGTGATTTCTGGGCAGAGATGGTGCTGTACCTCGCACCATCGGATGATGCTAGGGAGCGCCTTGAAACTTTGACAAGGGGAGGAGAATTCATCACACATCTTTGGGCTTTGCTTACTCACGGTGGCATCCTGGAGCGATCCACCACCGGTGCAGGGCAGTGTCAAAACGTTTAAGCACTAGGAACATTGTTGTGTAGAAGTAGAAGCAGAGCGCTAGAGGACATCAAACTTATTTGTACTACAAGTGGATTCGCGAAATCAAACGCGACAACCCACTTGCACCCTTAAGCAGGATCAAATCAATTTGTTATGCATTTTGATTTTTTTTTTACCCCTTTCTTCAGTCAATTAGTTGCTTACTGTTGATAATTGCTAGCCTCATCCTCTCTATAGAGCATTGTATTACTTTTCATTTGGATTAATTAAGATTGAAGTTCCCCATTATCCCTCTTCCTCTCTCCGTTCGCTCTCGCCACGGCAATGGAGAGGCAAGGCTTCCGGCCTCACCCTTCCATTGAGCATGGCTACGCATTCCGATAGATCTCAGAAGTCTGCTTGCTGGTTGATTATTGTCACGACTCACACCTCGCCTTGGCGCCACTATATAGACAGCGCAAGGGAGGGTGTGCCGAAGGAGAACAACGAAACATCTTCTGCAGAACCGCGATGTCAGTATCAGTCTAATGAAATATGTTGCTGATACTCATGATAACAAAATGAAACATCACAACACTGATAAGCTATAGTGTTGAACTGTATAGTTATCAGTGTCTCGAAATTCCTAATGGGCGATCGCTCGCTTGGATGTTGGCGAAGCTATCATTTTTCCCCTTCCGTTTCTAGCCCAACAATCGATTTCCCCTTACCGTTTCTCACTCGCTCGTATTGGGCTTGGGCCGTTCGCAATCATTTTTTTGTTGGAATAAGTTCATCTAAGGTCCCTTAACTTGTTAATGAAATCCGAATTTCGTCCTTCAACCGGAAAACCAGATACAACGGGTCCCTTAACTATCAAAACCGGTGCAATATAGGTCCCTTGGCGGTTTGGACGGCGGTTTTTGCTGACGTGACGTCTACGTGGCTAATTTGACTCGGTCTTCATTTGACGTGGCATTGCCATGACGCTTACGTGGCAATTTGATTTGGAAAATAATAAAAACGACAGCCCCACATGTCAGTTAAAAAATTAAAAAATGGTTGGCCCCACATGGGCCCACATGTCATTCTCATCCCCTCCTCTTCTTCCTCCTCTCTCCCCATCTCCCATCTTCATCTCTCTCCAGGTGTCGGGTGCGGCCTCTCCTGCGCCACCGCCGCTGCTCGCCTACTCATCGGCATGACAATGGGACGAAGGTGAAGAATCTGAGAGAACGTTGTGTCACGCCGGCGACGGCGGGTTTGAGGAGCGTGCAGCGGCATCTCCGACGCGCTCCTCGAACAAATCTTCCTCCTCCTGGTCTCGGCCCTAAGCCTCATCCGTGTCGCGGCGGCGTGCAAGCTCAGGGTGTTCTCGTGCTGGCGAGACGACGATGGCTGGAAGCTCTTAAATCGCGTCGGCTTGCCGGAGATCACGCGTGCACCACATGCCGACCGAAACGGCAACGATGGGTTCTCCTCCCTCTTTGGCAACGGCGTCACCGCCATTCTTGCGGGCGGCCGTGTCGGGCAAGTGGTCCTGTGGGCGGGGCAGGACAGATGTTACAGTAACAGTGCAAATTATTATTGCACAAGCACAAGGCATGCATGTGCGATGGCATTAGCTAGCTTGGCGAGTTGATTGAACTAACTAATCCGTAGCTAATTTTGTCGGATTTTCCTCGGTACGCGCCTGGTCGAGGCGGCACGGCCAGTGTTGGAGAGCGGTGGTGGCGGCGGAGGCGCGCCGCCGCCGGGGAGGGTGAACACAAGCTTCAACACCAACTTAGTTATCATCCTAGCGGGCAGCGGCGCTCTTCTAGACTCTCCAATTCGCCATTGGGCACAACTCGCTGGCACGGTGCGCGCTCCCGTGAGGGGGCCGGGGCGCGGCTGCCGCAGGTGGCGCCGGCGGCGCAGGAGGAGCGGAGGGCGGGGTGGCGTGCGGCAGTGGCATCAAGAAGAGCGCACTGAGGAGCATCCCGGTGGAGGTGTACCACGGCGGGGAGGAGACGACAGAGACCGACGTGTGTGCCATCTGTCGCGGCGAGTTCGCGGACGGCGAGAAGGTGCGCGTGCTGCCGCGCTGCAGTCACGGGTTCCACGTCCGGTGCGTCGACGCCTGGCTGTGGCTGGTCTTGCAAGGCTCCTGCCCGACGTGCCGCAGCGCAGCAGGAGGAATCGGCGGCGGGGCCGCCGAGGTCGCGCCTGGAGAGAGATGAAGAGAGGGTAGATGGGGAGAGAGAGGAGGAAGAAGAGTATGGGAAGAGAATGACATGTGGGCCCATGTGGAGCCCACCATTTTTTTTTTTGTGTAACTGACATGTGGGACCACAGTTTTTTTCCAAATCAAATTGCCACGATACCACGTCAGATGAAGACCGAGTCAAATTAGCCACGTAGACGCCACATCAGCTAAAACCGCCGTCCAAACCGCTATGGGACCTATATTGCACCGGTTTTGATAGTTGAGGGACCCATTGTATCTGGTTTTCTGGTTGAATGATGAAAATCGGATTCGTTGACAAGTTAAGGGATCTCAGATGAACTTATTCCTTTTTTGTTCCTTTCTATTTGGTTGGGCTTCGGCCTAGCTGTTATTTGGTTGGGTCGTTTACTTCTCATTTTTTGGATGGTTCGTGGGCTGCCCAGGGCAAGACAGTAAAGGAATGGCCCAATGTTTTTTGTTTTTTTTATTTTTGGAGACTGTTTTATTAATTTGGCTTAAAATCTCTATCCATAAAGCTTCTGCACTAATCTATAACTAATATAAATATTCGGATTTTTCCTATCGTCATAAGTGGGACGAAAGGCGCCTTCGTCCCTCGCGGTGCGCCTTCAAAACCACCCGAATCCCTATTGCACTCAGAATCGAATACAGGGAAACACATCCCAAAATCGACACAACCAAATCGGATGAACACACCGAAAAAAAAACAAAATTCAACCAAACTTTGCCCAAATAATCAATCACAATCATCACAAAATTACAAAAATAATCATCCAACATACATCACAAAACTTCACTCCCTATCGCTGGATCCACCCTTGGCCGTCGCCGCCGCCGCCAGATCCATCTGCGGCCGCCGTCAATGATGCCACCACCACCGGATCCATCACCGCCGGAACTGGGGCGGGAGGGGAGGAGGGAGCCGCCACGTCCACCGACAGACCCACCCGCCGACGCCGCCGACACCACCATCGTCGCCGGATTTGGGGCAGGAGGGAGGCGAGAGGGGAGGAGGGAGCCGCCGCCGCTGTATCCGCCCGCAGCCGCTGCCACCACCTCCAAATCCACCCGCGGCTACCGCCGCTGCCGCCACCACCGACGGATCTGCCACAGGAGGGAGGCTAGAGCGGGTGGAGGGAGCCACCGTCGTCGCCGCCGACGCCGCCCTCCCCCCTCGGATCCGCCGCGGCCACCACCAACCTGCTGCGGCTGAGGCAAGAGGGAGATGAGGGGGGCGCCGCCGCTGTCGCTTTGAGAGAGGGGATCGGGGGCGCCGCTCGCCGGTTGTTGCTCCGCGCCGCCACAGCCGCTCGGGGGAGGGGGGCGCCGCCGCCGCCGACGCTTGGGGAGATTGGGGGCGGGGGAAGTGGGGAAAATGAATCCTAGGGTTAGGGTTAGGGTTCGGGTATATTTATTTAGGTTAGGATTAATCTGGACCGTCCATTCGATCGGACGGCTCCAGATGCTTCCGTGTCGGGCCGCCGGCATATTGGGCCACCGAATGGAGGATACAAAATGGACTTCAAATGAGAAAGAAAACAGGTCAGACACATAGAATAGACAAAGGGAGGGAATATAAACTTTTCTATATTCGGTCCAAACCTAGAAGGGAGGATTTTGATTTCTTTTTCCAATTAAATAATTGTTAAATGATGTTTGTATTATTAAAAATTAACAATTAAGCTCTGATAATTCCAATAAAATTCTAAAGAGCGTAACTAATCATGGAGAATTTAATAAAATTAAATTTAACCATGTCATTTTATTTCTCACACTTGATTTACTTATAAATTGATTTAATTATACATCTACCTACTTACAAATACTAAATATTTCAACAAATTTGTATTTTAATTAATTACATAATGTAAGTTTTTCTTAACTTTTCCTCAATTTTCTGGTCTGTACACTTCCTGTTACAACGCACGGGCACTTTTGCTAGTAATTTATATTTTAAATTTTTCCATATCGAAAGTTTATGTATATGTAAAGTTTATATATAAAAATATTTTTAATTGGGTCGAGAATACATGGGCCAAACATAGAAAAGAAAGAAAAAGGGCATGAAATAAGTGGGTTCCTTGCAAACAATAGGCCGTGTGGGTGAAGTAGCGAGGGGCGCCGCACGGGGACGTGATCGCGCGCGGTCGGGACGTGCGATCGATCGCGTATCAGACTCACCCGATTTATGTTCCCAACTGATGGATGGTATCAACAATTAGTGATATCATGTGTGAAGGCCTTATTAGCGTGTGAGAATGGGCTTATACATAGAGTACAAAATGGAAGTAGTTTGCAAAAATTGCATACCACAACTGAAGGCAACTCTAATGAAGATGAAGATTAAGTAACGAGGATGGTTATCTTTGTAGACCATGACCTTGAACAAGCCAAAAACCTGAAGGTCATCTTATGCATTTTCAAACAACTTTCAGGATTAAAAATAAATTGTCACAAAATTGATATCTTTTTGTTTCGGAAAAGCTAAGGAAATGAAGGGTTAATATAGGAAGCTTTTCGGTTGTAATTCTGAATCCTTCAGAAAGCTTAGCACATGAAAGGGCAAAAATATCTCTTATGGTGGGAGATTATACCTTCTTAACTCAGTTTTTTCGAGCTCCTACTGTTCGTGCTATCATTCTTTAAAATTCCTTGAGGTGTTCTTCAAAGATTGAAGTATTACAGATCACACTTTTTTTTGGGAGTAGTGGTGATAAAAAAGAAAATACAGGGAAATTATATATCACTACTAGAAAATGCATTTTTTCCGATGTGGGGGTCTTTTTTTCACAGGCGGACATAACCTTTGAAACCAAATGACCGCTTACAAAAATATAAATCGGGGTGAAGTTTGCTGTCCGCCTGTGAAAATCGTACCTACCCAAAAAAAAATCTAAGTCTTATCTTCTCCTCCACCCCCTCCCCACCCCTCATTTCCCCCTCTCAACTCTCTCTCTCTCCCTCAACACTTCTCCGATCCCTCCACTGGCCAGGCCTTCCCCTCCCCTCCCTCCCTCCACCGGCGGCGGCTCCCCTCCCCCCTCCCTCCCAATCTGGCCGGAGGAGGGAGGGAGGAGGCCGGCGGGGGCAGCGGCGGCGACGACAGCGCGGGGCGGCGACAACGATGATGTGCGGGGTGTTCGGCGGCGGCTCCCCTCCCCTCCCCTCTCAGATCCGGCCGGGGGAGGGCAGCGGCGGCGGCGAGGCGCGTGGTGCTTTTTTTATTGGATTTTCGCAGGTAGGCCGTTGCCCCGATTTTCGTAGTTGTTGGGCTGCAGTCGGTCCTCCCCCATGCCTGAAAAAAATACTTTTGGCCGTCTACAAAAATGGTTTTTTTAGTAGTGTATTACCAAAAGATCAAGGTGGATTAGGTATCTATAAAATCTTGATGCACAGAATATGTAAAGAATAGATATTTGCTAAGTAAATGGCTCTTCCAACTAGTAAATGGAGAGGGACTTTGGCAAACGATCTTACGTAATAAATAACTAAAGGATAAACCTCTCACATCAATGTCTCACAAACTAGCAACATCCCAATTTTTACCAGGTCTATATATAAATTTCTTGTATTAAACGCATCATTTAGCAGTTTAAGAAACGTGCTAACGGAAACCAAAGTAGAATATGCATCCTGTGGACATTTCAGCTTAATTGCACCAAAATTCCCAAGCAAAAAAAAAATTCTGCGTAGTATGGGAGCCCAGTAATAAAACGGTAGGGGGAAAAAAGGAAAAACAAAATCGAATTTCTGTACCAAATGGGCCCAATAGAAGGCCCAAAGCTGATTCAGCGAGCCGTTCTCGCAGCCCAATATATAACACGGGAGAAGCCCTACGCCCCTACGCCCGTACCTGCCTCTCCCTCCTGCAAACGGAGGTGGCGCCGCGCGGCGGCGGGATCGGTCTTCCCGATTGCCGGGGGGCCAAGCCGCCAAGGGGAGTTCACCGCGCGCTTCATCCACGCGCCCAAGTAAGTTCTCGTTGTTGCTGTATCTCAGTTTGTCTCGGATTTGCCGGGAACTCTCGCACTGGGGTCATGGGGTTGGTGGTTCGTCCGTGTTCTCTCTTTTTTTTTTTTTGAGATATTTATATCCACTTGTCAGCACTCAGCACTGATACGGAGTAATCAAGCTGACGAGGGAAGATGCCGTTGAGACAAATCTTGGATTGCATTGAATTCATTCAGATCAAACGAAATCTCTCCTGCACCATCTCTCTTGCTAAGCATAGCACTGCGTTATTTCACAATTACTTCGTCCGTCCCAAAATAAGTGTAGTTTTAGCACTATTCATATTCAACGTTTGACCATTCGTCTTATTTAAAAAAAGATTATGATTAGTATTTTTATTGTTATTAGATGATAAAACATGAATAGTATTTTATGTGTGACTAATTTTTTTAATATTTTTCATATTTTTTTTCAAATAAGACGGATGGTCAAAGTACTAAACACGAATATCTATGGCTGCACTTATTTTGGGACGGAGGTAGTACTTATCTTGTAGAGCTGCAAATTCTTGGCGTTTTATTTGTGGACAATGCGCTGTATCTTTACTGCGATGGAACCCTTAGCCATTTGTGCTACTCAACTTCTTCTTTTGAGCGAATTGCATGCCATTCCATCTGCTTGCAGATCACTAGTCATCTGCTGCTGTCTGCTTCCATGGTTAAGTAGGCATAGTGTTAACAAGATCAAGACGTATGATAAAGTTCAGTAAGACACCTCCTTTCATCTTCAACTCAATTAGAAAGTACTAAATTTGACTGCTCCAAGGAGATATTGATGGGTGTGTATAAACATTGCTCATTTAAAAAATTAACATTTTTGAATCTCTCATTGATAAAGAATGTACCACTCCCAGCACATATTTTACAAATTAGTGTACAAATGTTTAATTCCAACTATAAAGGAAAGGAAGAGAACAAACCACCAAAATTTACAAGACCACTACAACAAACATTTCGAACTTTTTTTTCATGTTCTACACCGATATGCACAAATTAATTCGTATATGCAAATCAATCGATCTAATTCCTAGTTTAGGACCTGTTTCCTAGTCCCTATCAATCACTATCTCTTCTGGAAGTTGAGCTTCATGATGGCAAAGCCAAACAGGAAGGCAAATAACATGGTGAATGCGACGATCACCACAGCCACGAAACCCAGCCAGCTGTGCTTAAAGTCAAAATAGTTCTCCACGAAGACATTCACGGGTATGCCATCATCCATTGGCGTCACGATATCTCCATATTGCGAGACAATGAGCCCGTATAGTGTCCATGCTACAGGGCATATCCAGCAGTACCATCTCCACCAGACTGGAGTTGCCTGAGCACACGGTCCAGGGAGAATGGAATTGAGCTATAGAAATGATGAAACAAAATTAAAGGCAGGGGCCATAAGGATGGTGTTGGTTACCGGTCTGGAGATGACGAACCCGGTGAAGAGGTTCCAGATGGCATAGAAAGCCGAGGAGACGATTGAGGCGACATGGTAGCTTGGTGTTAGGCCCACAGCCATCATGCCGTAGAATGTGAAGTATAGCAGCGTGAAGAACATGAAGAAGAGGTACCAGAAGAATTTAGCCACTGTCCATTGGAACCCAATCATCGAGTACACTATGATGCTATATATGACAGACTGAACGAGTGTGTACGGGAATTCAATGGCAACCTGCAAGGGAGAAGTTGATAACTGTCAGGTTTCTCAGCAATACACTAACCACCAGGCAAAGCAGTATCAGGCATTGTCGAATTGATATGAGAGCTACTTACCTGCCCAAATGCATACGGGAGAGCTGAATACATCCCAGCAGCTCTTTCACGGTAAAAGACTGTCCTCTCCACTGATACCACTGGCTGAACTGACTGACCGTTTAGCACGCCAATAAACAGCACTGCAGCATACATTGACCCCATGGCGTTGAACAAGTCTTGTGACTGGCCCCTGGATCAAGAAGCCAAAGATGCGTAAATTGCATTTTGAAGATGGTTTAGTCATACGCCATATATGTCTACATGGTAAGTACATACATTTTACCACCAAGGTCCCAGAAGATGGTGCCGAAGATGAGAGCTATGACAGTAGTGAAAAATAGTCTTATGGCATTGTAAGGAGGGTTCCTCCAGTATGACAGGTGCTGCTTCCACAGGCATGCCAGGCATTGAATTAAGAAAGACTGTGAGTACTGTGTAGGAAAATATAGTTCACTTGAACCTGGCGGTGGTGTGCTCAGTTCCTGTATCAATGCCTTGTTCCTCCTATGAATATCAATAGCCAATGTTCAGATTGCAATTCTGAGTTGTATAATATTGAATTGAATAATCTGACAGATGCTATGGAAAATGTTGAAATGACACTTCTTAGTTAAAATGTTTTCAGAACCTAATGTCCTAAATCTTCCTAGTTCCCACTTCAGAGAAGTGTGCATGAAGTGCATAAAAGGCAAACATGTGTATCCTAGTCACTTCACATGTTAATCTAATTGATGATGAGATTATCTTAAAAGTTAATCATTATCCGAGTAGAAGTACAGACTTAATTTCATACTATCATATAAATTAAATTATTTTGAAATTTCAAATACATGAACATAAAAAATGTGAAAGCGACACAAGTCACACAACACTTTGCAGTTATTGATGTGAATTTGACATGTGGAGCACACCAATTCCTGTGTCGTAGAGCTGCAGTGGTAGTGGAACCACTCTAGCTCTTGTCCATTTGCTATATAGCATAGTATTCTGAAACCAAACCTTGACAATAGGCACAACAAAACTGCTTTGGAAAAAAAGAAAGAAAGTTCAATACTACTGAAACTGCAAAATGTAACAGCATGAGTAAACCGATTGTCTTGCATTTTATCACAAGCTGAATTGTTAGTAGCATACTTGCAGTAGTATGATGCATTATCTGTAGAAGGCATGTAAATTTGACCAACTGTAATGAAGTTACTTATTTACTCTTATGGGTTTGTCACCACCATAAAGGCATAAAGGACATAAGGAGATTGTAGTTTTGACTACTGGGATTGCAAATGAGTCAAGTATTTGATTTACTGGATTTAACATAAAAGTAATTTACTTACTGAAAGAGTTCAGATTTCCTGTATATGTCACAGAAATCAACATCCAGTGCCTGTTCTTGAGAAACTGTTGTCACCTCCAACATCCATGTGGCTGGATTGTAGCCATCTGTAATTTTGCTGACTCCTTGGATCCCCTTGAGAACACGAAACAATATAAGATTAGCAGTCTTGAACAAACCAAACCGAGGTATATTGAAACTTGTGTAATATTAGTATACCTCGAAATACTTAATCAGCTCTGAAGAATGATGGCCTAATGGGCCAACATATATTTCTTCTCCTCCTCGCTTCATAAGGAAAAGCTGCAAATAATAAAACATTTAGGATCATATATATTATCTAAAAAAAAATAGGACCATAGAACATTATTCACATAAAAATGTTACATCATGTCAAACGTCACGTTTATATAATTTTTTAATAGGACGAATAGTCTAACATCACATCAAAAGTCAATGGCATCATATTTTAGATAACAAAGCGAGTAGCAAATATTCCAAGGTATGCTCACCTCATCAAATGCTTCAAATATGTCAATACTAGGCTGATGAATTGTGCATACCACAGTTCTACCAGTATTGACAGTATTCCTCACTGTCCTCATCACAATGGCAGCTGCTCGGGCATCAAGCCCTGAAGTTGGCTCATCCATGAAAATGATTGAAGGATTAGCAACAAGCTCTACGGCAATGGTCAGCCTCTTCCTCTGCTCAATTGAGAGGCCATTAACTCCAGGAAGACCAACTAAAGCATCTCTCAAAGGCTTGAGCTCCACAAGCTCCATCACCTCCTCAATGAACATCTGCATAGATAAAGGTTAAAGAATTTTATCCATTGAGTATCAGCTGGGAAAATGAATTACAACCATTTTGCTTGACTGACCTTTCTTGTGTTTGAATCTACATCCTTGGGAAGCCGGAGCCAAGCTGAGAAAAGCAGTGACTCAGAGACTGTCACTTGAGGTGAGTGGATGTCGTTCTGTTCACAGTATCCTGATACACGTGCAAACGTCTCTTGTTTCTTTGGGTATCCTGATATGGAGATGTTGCCTTCAATGTAACCACCTGTTTTTCTCCCTGCTAACACATCCATCAGAGTAGTCTTTCCAGCACCACTAACACCCATAAGTGCAGTCAACACTCCTGGCCTGAAACACCCACTGACACCTTTAAGGAGTTCCAACCGGTCCTCAACTATTCCATGTGCTTTCATTTCCTGAATTTGAATTTTAATTTAATACAGAAGGTCAAGATAAATTAATCATCATTGACTCATTGGTGGACATTGTAAGTTAAAAAATTAAAATAACTTGCCTGTGGCATATCGACAGAATATTTGATGTCCTCGAAAGTGAGTGAAAGTGGGGTAAAGGGGAGAACCATACCCCTTTGTGTAGGTTGAGAATTATCAGCAATTTCTGAACCAGTTCCAGTGTTGCCTACTATTGCTAGATTAGTACTTGATGCCATGGTATCAACGTCTAGAACATTACCATTGATGTTTGCTTGCTTCTCCTTCAGCTCCTCTTCTGATATTGATGGTTGGGATTTACCATCGGCTGTATAATCAGAAGATGAAAACCATTCTAAGGTAAGAACGATGAAGAAGCTTGATGATTTTGAGGTGCTTCTGTGTCACTGTGTTGTTATCTTAGTGTTTAGTCTACGGATTTTGGGTTGGTGTTTGCATTATCTTCTATCTATTTGCTTGAAATGAGGCAGAACTGCCATGCTTTATATCAAAAAAAAAAAGAAAGAAAGAAAAATAGCAAACCAATTCGGAAGGAACTCACGTTTGAGGTATGTTAGTGCAAGAGTAAAGAGAATATTGAAGAGCATGATGAATCCGAGCAATGCACCAAGGCCAATCCAATACCACTTGGCTTCAGGGAAGATTCCACGGGACCTAAGGGCTTGCACACCTAGGGTCTCGTTGGAGAGAGAATTATTCAAGACTTTGTCCCAGCTGTGCCCCAAAAACTCATTCACTGAGACGGCATTCTGTGCATACATCATCGGAGATATCCAGTAGCCCCAAATCCACCATTTATTCACTTTATCTGCGAGTACATTCATAAACAAGATAAATACCCCGTCGCGTTGTTACGGGAAATTAAGTTGCACAATATGTACAAATAAGATGAAATATAAATATTAAAACTAAAACAAATTGATACTTATGAATTTTGAGGCCTAAAAAAATTGAGATTACTTGGTGTTATTAGAGAAGAAAGAAGAGACAATTTGAACCATAGATCTATCATCCAATGGCTAAAAATAATTGTCGCGTTGCTACAGAAAATTAAGTTGCACAATATATACACATAAGATGAAATATGAATATTAAAACTAAAACAAATTGATACTTATGAATTCTGAGGCCTAAAAAAATTGAGATTACTTGGTGTTATTAGAGAAGAAAGAAGAGACAATTTGAACCATATATCTATCATTCAATGGCTAGAAATAATTGGGTTGATGTGGCTTAATGAGAGAAGAGAGAAATAGCATTAACTATACTTAGTGGGGATGAACTATATAAGTATATAGGATAAGAACTTGCCTTACTAAAAGAAGTGCAACAATGAAAATAACTACATAGTACAGAGATGAAGTTTTACCTCTTGCTAGAATAAAACCACCCAGAACCATAAAGATTAGCAACATGAACGATCCAAAGACATTTGCAACAATCAGGTTCCGTGCTGCCCCGCCAACAAATCTGAAGAGTGCTGCTGCCATCTGACTGACTGCTAACATAAGCAGATACTGCTTGAAGAACCTAACGCCACAACAATTCACGAGTAAAGAATAGCTAGTGAATGAAGTTCGATAAGATACAGTGACCAATGGTTTTCTCCAAAAATCTCACCTGCCTACATTCGGATCAAACCCAATCACATAGTACGACATGAAACAAAACCCACCAACTTCAATAAAGGACATTGGGGACTTGAGGATCCATGAGGGTATGGTGTAGGTCCATGCTGGAAAGAATAAGAGGTCTCTCTGCTTGAAGAAAACTGGCAGCTTAAAAATGGTTAACGGTAGCTCAGATAAGCCATTGAGCATTATCATCATCACTGCAAAAAAGAGTGCGCCCATGAAGATGACTCCATCAGCCACTGAATCACGGTGCATCTTTGTACGAAAGAAGACAGTCATTGCCATTGCTGACACCGTCATCAGCTGCCATACGAATTACGCAAGAAGTCAGTCATGACGTCGTTGGTTTGCCACATATACCAATTACTCGATTTGTTTGAATGAATCTCTAACAACCTGGATGGTTCTGAAGATATAGACGAAGGAATTCCTCTTGATAAGCAATAACTCCCGGTCGATATTTGCCTTCAGCAGTTCCATGGCACTAACACCATACCTTGAGGTGGTCAATGCAGCCGGATGGCTTTTGCTCTTGTCGAATGGAGTGGCAAGCTCGTTTGCTATACTTCTCCCAGTGTGGAAGGACTGGAATGCGCTAGCAAATTCCTTTATTGGCACATACCGGTAGGGCTTGTCATGCTGCGCCCAGTACTGCTTCTGATCTTTCCTGGAAGTTACCTGCTCAAAATTTCCATATAGATATATAACTAACAAATTTGTGCATATATATTTTTGAACATTGTAGAATCACTCACTTCCTGTAAGAAGTCAGCAACACCCTTCCTCTCAGGGCACTTGAACCCCATCAACTCAAAGAATTCGAGCACATTCTCTCGAGGGCCCTGGTACACGATATGGCCATCGGAGAGGAGTATGATGTCGTCAAATAGGTCGTATGTCTCAGGAGCTGGCTGCAACAATGAGATGACTGCTGTGCCGCCAAGGATGTGGATGGTCTGCCTGAGTGACTTCACGATCTGGAACGTAGTTGAGCTATCGAGCCCAGTCGATATCTCATCCATGAAAAATGCATTGGCTGGCCCAACAAGCATCTCACCTGGAAGAAACAGTCAATCAAAACATTGTCCAGCAAATCCCATGTTCTGAAAGTGAAATTCTATCTTTTTACCTGTGGTGACACGCTTCCGTTGTCCACCGGAGATACCCCTCACCATATCATCTCCTACCATCGTGTCAGCACATATTTCCAGTCCTAATATCTGCATTAAGTAACATGTAAATATTAAACTAGACGATTTCGCTTAATCCAAATTGAAATCACTAGCTATTGTAGCTCAGAGATGCATGCACCTTTAGTATATAGTCAGTAATCAAATTGCTCTCTTGTCCCTCCATTGCTGAAGCCTGATGAAGTTAAGACAAAAAATTTATAGCAATTCCTCACTCAAATTTACACCAGAGTAATTCTTATTCTATATAGGATTTGCAAATTTTCACCTTCATAAACGCATCAACATCAGCATCAGGCTTGATATTTGCCGCCTTCTCTCGCCTTGTCAGCTCGGTCAACATATCTATTGACATAACAATTGAACTTGATAAGCATATCAATCAACCCTTGACGATCAGGAAAGGCAAATTCTGCAGAAAAGAATGTATGCACTTGCGATTGCTGTGACTTTCACATAATCATACCAAAGCGGCTTCCAACACCCTGGCAGCGCGCCGAGAATGAGAGTGTCTCCCGAACGGTCATTTCCCCGATATGAAGGTCATGTTGGCTGATGTACGCAGCAGTCCTCTGTGGCACAAAGTCCTCCATCTGGTGTCCGTTGTAAGTTACTTGGCCAGAGAACTGCACGATATTTTTACTCCCAGTATAAATTGTGTATGTTGGTAATCAGTAATGTCACTCTACAGCGAGGTTTACATTCTTTTGGGACATGTCCCCTAAGATAAGTTCTCTGTTCGTGACAACTTTGTTTCTAGTATCTTAGAGGAATTTTACAGTCCTTGAAAAAGTACTTCGAGGTACCTAAATTTTACATTAAAATTTTTGGTGCCTCGAGGTACTTAGGCTATGTTCATTACTTGGGGGTTAGGAACCCATCTCCCCGCATAGAAAACGGAACAGTCCATTAGCGCATAATTAATTAAGTATTAGCTAATTTTTTTTGAAAATGGATTAATTTGATTTTTTAAGCAATTTTCGTATAAAAACTTTTTGCAAAAAAACACATCGTTTAACAGTTTGAAAAGCGTGCGCGCGAAAAACGAGAGATAAGGGTTGGGAACTAGCAGTTCTGAACGCAGCCTTAGTATCTAAAGGTACCAAATTTTATACTATAAAATATGGTACCTCTAGATACATTTTCAAGGATTATAAAATTACCCACTATCTTAATGCAATAATGCCTGGGCCTTTTACGCATTCCCCAAACAAAGCTCTCTGTTTTTTGGCGAACCATATACTACATTAAAGATGAAGTGGAGACTGGTTTGCTAAAGCTAAAGGCCTCATTACATTGCAGTTACTGCAAAAGAAGTGAAGAAAGATTATTGCAAACCTTGAGGTCTTTGAGCCTTCCGGCCAAAGCAAGTAGAAATGTGGTCTTGCCAGATCCGGGTGGGCCTAACAACAGAGTCATCCTGTACAAACAAAGGAACGCGATGTTGTACTGATGTAGGAGAAACACAAAAGTTGAATTCCAAAATATCTTGGTTAACAATTAATCTATACTAAACTCCGTTACAATGCTTCAAAGTTTCCCCAATAAACGTTGTATATATGAAGCAGAAGCGAAAACACGATGCTTGTTTTTTTTCTTTTCACCTTTTGGGCTTGATGATGCCACTGATGTCGTGGAGGATGCGCAATATCTGCTTCCGAGTGGGTAGAATGCCCAGCGCGTTGGCGGCCTCCTCGATCTTGTTGGTGATGGAGTTGAGGACGGTGGGGATGCCGCTGTTGCCGACGCGGACCTCTGCCTCCACCTCCAGGTGCTCGAACCGCACCTCGATCGTCGGCATGTCGATCCCCACCCTGCACATCCAAGCGCACAACCCCAATATCAGCCAGCCACGCGCGCAAATCATCAAACACCCAGCAGACAAAAGCTATAGCCCACCGGCTGATGCGCTCCTTGAGCTTGAGCAGGAAGCGCTCGTTGTCGTCGTCGGCGACGCGGACGAGCCGTTCGAGCAGCGCGCGCCGCTCGTGCGGGCCGAGGCTGTGCACGTCCACCACCACCCTCCTCCCCCCGCCGCCGCCGCCCGCCTCGCCACCCTCGCCCTCCACCATCGGCAGGATGGCGGCGCGCACACGGTCGTACGTGGGGAGCTTCTGGAGCGCCGCCCACCGCAGCGCCTCCTCGTCGTCCTCCTCCCCTCTCATCCTCCTCGACGACGACGACGACGACCGCGAGAACGCGCCGTTGCCGTCCGCGCTCAGCCACATGGACGCCATCGAACCCCCGCCCTCCCTCCGGAAGCTCGCCGCCTTCTGCATCTCCACCACCCCCGCACTGCTCATCTCCTCGATCCCTCCCCTACAAACCTCGCCGGAAAATGCAAAACCCCACCGTGTTTTTTCTCTCTCTCGTCGATGCCGCGGCGCCTGCTACGACGACGACGACGCCTGAAGAGTGAAGAGTACGAGGCGAGAGGGGGATATATGTAGGGGGGACGCGGCAACGTGACGGGTTGACACGACGGAAACGCGCGCATTCGAGAGCGTGGCCTGCCAGCATAGTAAAAAAACCGGATCGGACCGGCGGTTGAACCGGGAAAAACTGAAACCAATGACCTTAGCGGTTCGGTTCAACAAAAAGACCAACACTACAATCGAACCGATTAAAAACCGATGAACCGGATGGTTTTATGGAACCAGTGAACCGGTAGTGGTTTTCTAAGAACCGATTTTTAATTTGTCCTATTAGTGTGGCATTATAAATTTATTATGTTACCACACTAGATTTATTTATTTATGTTGTGGCTATATAACAATAGATATACTAGGTTATTTATGATATTTTCACTAATTTGTGATGATTCTATATTTAAAATAATACAAATCGAATATACTATGCCTGCCAGACTACCACGCTGGCACGCTGCTAAGCTAGCTGTTGAGGGAGATTTGGTTCACGTTCTAGCTCATGGCATCATCGATCGGTCGCTCTCTCGGATTAGTTATAAGCATTTCTTTAATTTGATTTGATACTATCTGATCTGACTATCTGGGCGATTAATTCAACATTCAACAGAGATATGATCTACAAGCTAGTTGCAGCTAGTGCTTCAGTTCTAATTTGGTTGCACGAAATGAGGATCACACTAATTGTTAATTATATGTGATTGATTAATAGTACTGGCCCCAGCTCATCTTAGGTGTTTGGATCACTTGTATAAACTACTCCATAAACTGAAGATTTGTTTCCATGTGGGCAAGCTACATATGCATGTGTAAGGCCCACAAGAACATATGTACCAATGCAAGGCTGTACATTTGTACATGTACAAAAAAAAAATACATAGACCTAGCTAGTACTTTTATGTACCATGAAAGCATGCTTTTTTTAAAAAAAGTTTATTTGAGATGATGAAAGGCGTGTTCATAAAATATGAATTCGGTAGCTACAATCTTGATTTTTGTCCCTTTGTTTATTGTTGATCAAAAACCACAACTACTCCTAGAAGAATTCTTCTCCGGCCGCCTGGCGTCTCCCTGATTTTTTTATGAACGATCGAGATTCTCGGCGAGACGAAGAACAACGTGCAAAGGAAGCCGTGTTTTTAGCTAGGGACGATTAGCTGGTTAATTATCACAAATCTCTGCTATAAGCTTTGTTAGGATTTTCTGACAACTGCAAATTAATGGGTGACGATGTTTGATTGATTAGCCTGCTTGCACCGTATCTATGGCTGAGCCACGACGTTTTCAGCATTCATCCATGGATCGCCACTAAATTTTCATCCAAAGGATAAGAAAAGTGATTAAAATTTAAAAGTCCCCTAAGATCCAGATAGCCCCTAATTTTCATCTAAAGTGTCCTCGGTCACAACTCACAAGTGTCACAAGAGACCGCGATGTTTTTAAGCATTTATCTATGCAACGCCGCTAATTTTCATCTAAAGGATTAAAAAAGTCATTAAGAGGTCATCTAGAATCTAAACAGCCCCTACTTCGCGTTCTCAGCTTCGTTTGATTGGTCATATACTCCTGGTCCGGATGAAGTAACGATGATTAGATACTACCTATATTATAAGCCTTTTTCATTTTTTCCTAGTCATATTTTTTAAGTTAAAAAAGTTTGATTAAGTTTATAGAAAAATATAGTAATATTTTAAACACAAAACAAACATATTATCAAAATATATTAGATATTGATTCCAATGAAACTAATTTAATGTTGTAGATTGCTAATTTTTTTCATAAACTTAACTAAAATTTTAAAAAGTTTGATTAGAAAAAGAAACAAAATGATTTATAAAATGGGATAGAGCAGGGTAGTTTATGATAGGGAAATTTTGCTACATGACACTGCTATTGTGTTGTTTTAGCCCTAGGACACCGAAAAATGACTTTTGGAGAAAAACACTCCATAATCATGGTATTTTGCCAGTGGATACCACGCCGACTAAAATAATAATTTCCGATTGAAGAGGAGAGAGAAATCGCATGAAATGTCAAAAATGCCCTTGGGCCCACATGTTAACTCTCCTATCTTGTATATGTGGGGTCCACGTGGCAGTGACTTGGGCGAGCGGCGGCGGCCAACGGCCAAGCGGTGAGGTCGGGTGGACGAGATGCGGCGCAGGTGATGCGGCTAGTGCCTGCGGTGGCGCGACCAGGCGGAGGAGGGCGGCCCGCACGGCGCAGCTTGTGGTGGCACGACGTAGAGGAGGAGAGCGGCCCTTGCGGAGGCTGGGCGGAGCAGCGGCTTGGCACGGTGTGGCGACGCTGCCCCACGGCCGGATTGGCAGCGCTGCAGCTGACCAGATCTGCTACAAGGCGGCCGGACGGCACCGGCATGCGGTCATGGGCGTGGTTGCTTGCAGCGAGCGGCAACGACACTACAAATGTCGCCGTTTGTTCCCCTCCCCCCTTTTTAATTTTCTTTTTGTTTTCTTTTCTTCGTTTCTTCTTTCTTTTCATCTACCTTTCCTGCCACTACCATGTGGACCCCACATATCCAAGATAGGAGAGCTGACATATGGGTCCAAGGGCATTTTTGACATTTCACGTAATTTCTGAAATTATTATTTTAGTAGGCGTGGTGTCCACTGGCAAAATACCACGATTCTAGAGTGTTTTCTCCCAAAAGTTAGTTTTTGCAGTATCGTAAGGCTAAAACCACACAATAACAGTGTCCTGTAACAAAATTTTCCTTTTATAATATGTGATAGATGGAGTAGTTAATTTGCTAAGTGCCAAGTGTGCTGACTGTTGTGCTGTGCACTTCATGTTATTTCAGCAGAGCCTTCTGATTCTCACCACGAACGCATGTTTTCAGAGAAATTTTAAGAAAATATCATTGATAAGCATCCCATTACACGTTTTGCCATCGAGAAATACCAGTTTAAAAGTAAAATTATACCATCATAGAATGGATGGATTCTAACCACGATGACATTCTAGCACAATGTAGCTCGCACGATGATATTTTCTATAAGTTGCGTCTGTTGATGACATTTTTTCAAATAGGGCATTTATTAATGGTATTTATTGGATTTCTTAAAGTCTGATTTAGCTCCCCTCAACTATTGTTGCAGTCCAAGTTATCCCATGAGTCATAACAGGACATTAGCACCCTCAAACTTTTTACTACTATTCATCCCCAAGACTCATCTAGGGCGCTTTATCGTACATGGGCGCTACAATCAGCAAATCTTAACAAGTGAAAAGACAATTTGATAATGCAAGCATAAAGAGCCACGTAATGTAGTAAATAGTGACCATAGGATTGATAAAAGGACAAAAACAGTATAATGAATCTCAGCCATCCAATGGGAGAGTGGCAAGGAAGATGCTAGATAATACTGGAGGTTTTGAGTTTTCAGTACCGGTAACTTTTTAGATATACCTTACCTACAATTAAAAACTCGTTGTTTTGAAAAGTTTGTGATGGCCTCCATATATCAATCTGCATCAATATTTTTTTACTTCCAATCGTTGTTACACGTACCCCTCTACTCCGGAGTCTGGACTAGCATTCTCTAGAGTCAGAGTTGAATGACTTTCACTAATTTATAGGCCTAATAAAATTGGACCCACATGTAAGTAACATATTACCGTGTTTTTTAATTTTTTAGATAGATTACTGTGATTTCAAAGTCAAAGCTTATGTTTATTCTTATCCATACTACTTAATTATTAACAATAAAATACAACTTATAGGTTAAACTTTTATCGACATGTCTTTAGCGTGTGATTTTTTTATAATGAAAAAAAATTAACTTTAAAATTAAATTATAAAAATTAAATTTTGGCTGATATGCACGGGTATAAGTGAAACGATAAGACTGGTTATCTTCTCGCTCCTCCCCAAATCCTAAGTCTGAGACCATTCCACTGTCGTGTTGCTGCCCCCTCACTAGCTCGGAGACGCCTTTGGCTCGGGCGCCCGATAAAAGAAGATTAAAATCGGGCGCTGACATCAGCATGACGTCAGCGCCCAATTTACATGCAAAAACTACTTTAAACTGATTTTTCTCTTAAATTTATTATCCAAATCATGATCCGATTACACCATTAAATTCGTTGCAATTAAATCTTCAAAACAAAACCACACATGGATATATTTCGATAAAAAAATTTAGCTTATTATTGAATTATTTTTAAATATCGCACGATGTTCCACCAGGTATATCGGAATTGTTTCACTAAGTAGATCGAAAATATTTCACTCGTTTAAATCGGGTGTTGTTTCACCTTATATAAAAAGAATGTTTCAGCAAAT
Organism: Oryza glaberrima; assembly: GCF_000147395.1. Lineage (NCBI taxonomy): Eukaryota > Viridiplantae > Streptophyta > Magnoliopsida > Poales > Poaceae > Oryza > Oryza glaberrima. The sequence continues at coordinate 21,851,970 of NC_068326.1, forward strand.
AGCGAAAGAATGTTTCAGTTCACTGCAATATTAGATCTATACATAGTGAAACATTATGAGTACACTAGGTGAAAGATTTTTCGGTGGAACAAAAAATAAACCAAATTCCCTTAATAGGGGGTTTCCAAAATATATAGGTTTTTTTTGTTGCAATGGAGTATTTCAGTTCACTACAACATTAGATCTATACATAGTGAAACATTGTGCGTACACTCGATGAAACATTTTTTGTGGAACAAAAAATCCACAAAAAATAAACCAAATTCCCTTAATAGAGGGTTTCCAAAATATGTGGGGTTTTTTTTGCAAAAAAGTATTTTAATTCACTGCAACATTATACTTATAAATAGTGAAACATTGTAAATACATTAGGTGAAACATCTTTTGTAAAAAAAATAGAGAGAAGTGGGTGGGTCTACAGGTGCGCACGTGGAGAGGGGGGGCAGGGGGGAGCGCCCGATCTAGCTCGCCGGTGTTGGGCGACCGAAGGAAAGCATTCTCCCACTAGCTCAACCTGACGGGTGCGTCAACAGGCCCAGTCGAGGTCCGCACGCCCGCACCGGCTCCCATGCCCCCGACCGCCAAGCGCCAAGTGCTTTGCCTCCACCTCCACCCGCGGCTGCCAAGGCTGAGTTCGATTATTTCCTTCATTTAAATTTTCTATTTATTGTTGTTCTTTTGTAAAAACATACTAGCATATAAGTGTAATCGTCGTGCTTACATCAACTCCGACTTAATCGTAATTATAATGTATTTATCTTCCCACTTAACCCGTAGTATAATTATTGTACCCTCTCCAGTGTTTTTTCTTCCAAGCTTTTTTCTGTGCGTAGCTACCTGTATATGTCTTGGCTAGCTGGTTGGTTAATTCCTCTGCACATTCATCAATATTGATTCATCCGTCCCTCCATTTCCCAACACAGGTAGGGATCACAATGGCCAACATTTCTTTTGTCAATACGCGAAGGGTCCTGCTAAATACAAATTCTTCCTCTGGTTTGCATTTCAGCAACGTTGTTGGATGGCCGATCTCCTTTAGAAGAATGGCAACGATAGCCACTCGGTCTGGCCTTTTTGCGCTCAGGAGCTTGAGACGGCGAATCACATCCTGATCCTCAACTGCGTGTTCACTCGGCAGATCTGGCTCTGTGTGCTGTCGCTTTTTGGTTGGGCTGCCCTCTCTCCTCCCCGTGGCAGCTGGCTCCAGAGCTGGTGGCCATCTTCTAGGGCATGCTTACCTGAGCATCTACGTGACGGTTTCGACTCCCTGGTCCTCCTGATATCTTGGCAATTATGGAAGGAACGGAACTCCAGGGTTTTTGACTATGTACTCTTTTCGGTCTCAGTGATTCTAGAGTTCATCCTCAGAGCCATCTATGGTCGTTAGCTCACATTACTACTTTTGGGGTTTTCTTGGAAGGGTAGTGTGGCTTGCCCCCTTACCGCTGATTAGAGTTACATTTAGCTGTTGTAGTAGTCTCTTCCCTTTTCCTTGGTTTTTGTCTTTTCTCTCTTTCCTTGGTATAAGTCGGTCTTGCTGATTACGTTATGTGAAAAACACTCTTTTCTTCTAATATATTGACGTGCAAATTTTTTTACGCGTTCGAAAAAAAAACATTTCTTCTAGCAAGCAAGAAGGTTTCCTCCAGGTCCACGAGCACCATCTTGCCAGCTGGCAGCCAGGCCTAGGTTTGCATGAGTTTGGCTGTATATATCGCTACTAGAAAAACTCTTTTCCCAGTCAGCCGAATCATATTTTCGCAGGCGGACAAGCCATCCGCCTGCACCTCAACGCCTGTGAAAATAGTTGATTTTCGCAGGCGCACAACAGGTCCGCCTACGAAAATAGCTTCGAGTGCTTAAAAAAAAAATGGTAGCCACCACCATTTCCGGCGGTAGCTTCCCATTCCCAATCTAGTTCCCACCCATTTCCCATCCAATCCATTCAATTCATCCAATTCATCCAGTTCATCCAAAAATCACCGAATCAATTCTAGAAGAAAGCAAATAAAAACATTCAAGAAATCACGGCCGCCGCCCAGCCGTCGTCCGCCACCGCCGCACGGCCGCGGCCCGCCGTTGTCTGCGCCACCGCCGCACGGCCGCGGCCCGCCGTCGTCACTCCAGATCTGGGAAAGAGGGGCAGCCGGGAGCGCGCCACCGCCGCCCTCCGCCGCCACCACCCGCCGCCGCTGCCGCCCTCCGCCGCCACCGCCCGCCACCGCCGCCGGGAGAGGAGGAGAGGTGAGAGGAGGGGAGAGGAGAGGGGAGGGGAGGGGAGAGGCCGGCTGTTGAGGTGGGGAGAGGAGGAGAGGTGAGGGGGAGGGGATGAGAGAGGTGAGGAACTGAGGGGTTGAATGGATAAGCTTGCCGGCCGTGAGTGGTGAGGTGTGGAGACTTAGAAAAAATCTCCTCCTATCCTAAGTCTATTTATATCCAAGTCTATTTTCGCAGGCGGACCGCAAGCGCCGCTTAAGTGGTCTGCCTGCGAGCATCAAATTTCACTTCGATTTATATTTTTGTAGGCGATCATTTGGCTCTAAGGGTCATGTCCGTCTGCGAAAATAAGATCCCCATGTTGGAAAAAATACTTTTTCTAGTAGCGTATGTTGTACAGTTCATATGTTGTCAAGTTAATTAGTCTATAATCTATACTTAAAAAGGAATCATGCATGCACGCGCAGGATGATGCTCGTTGATCTGCATGATATATATATATCCCATGCATCCTTTGAATACTTATCTTGTCTCAGCTAGAGATACCTCAATCTTTTTCCAGCCTTTGAATATTGTTCTCAGATACCTTGCAGAAATATTGTTCCCAGATACCTTATAGATCAATCAACCAACTAGGCCATGAGAAGACAGATCATCCGTGTCATACAGTCGCAGGAGCAAATCGCTGCAAATGCAACGACTCTTACGCCCCGGCTAACATGTACGACCTCCGTTTTTAAATATATGATGTTTTTGATATTTTTTAACATTACGATTGATCATTCGTCTTATTTAAAAATTAAAGCAAATGTCTTTTCTTTTGTTGTGGTTTGATTCATTACTAAATGAACTTTAAGTATTATTTATATATTTTTAAGATATGCACAAATTTTTTTAAAAAACGAATGTTCAAATGTTATAACAAAAGTCAATGATGTTATATATTGAAAAAACGGAGAGAGTAGTCTTGATGTAATAAAGTTCAGTATCCCCGTGCGTATCGATAAATTTGTGACATTCATATAACAAGGAAGTGTGTTGAGAACCCTCTAGATGTTGGGACGCGCCTTTTGCGCGCAGCCGGTAAGACATCAACTCAATGAGTTAATGATATTATAAGTATTTTCACAATTAGCTTGTTTGTCGAAAATTGTCATTCAATATTTTTTTAGTAGTATGGAGTACTATTTTTTTTCTAACACGTGAGTATACCCAACAAAGCTGCTCAAAGGGGCTTAGGCTGTGTTCTTGTGTTCTTATGTTACCTGTTATCGTAAAACAGAGCGACTTAGGGCATGTTTATTTTGATACCATTTTCAACCTTACTAAGTTTTAGTAAAGTTATCAAAATAAAATAGCTACATTTAATTTGCTGCTAAATTTTGGTAACTATATAAGAAATCCTGCCAAAATTTTAGCAAGTTACCAAAATTTTGGTAACTATATCAAAATTTTGGCTTGCCAAAATTTGGTAAGCTTTTTTTTGGCATCAAAGTGAAGAGGCCCTTATTATTGCATAATTAATTATATATTATCTTAAAAGACTTAAAATTTAGATAAATATAAATTTTCAAAACAACTTTCTTAAAAAAAATAAACCATTTAATAGTTTGAGAAGCACGGAGAAATGGACTCAACAACACAGCCGAGGACATGAAGCAGAAGAAGCAAGTCGGGCGGGACAAAGCACGTGGGCTTTTTGGTCGTGCGGGCTAAATTGGTGGGCCTTGTGGTTTTCCGGGCCCGCGGAAAGAAAGAAAAAATGCCCACAGTAGCTCTAACCCAAAGATCATATTCTAGGGTTCCTCCTGTCTGCAGCGGCTGCCGGCATTGGAGAAATGCGCACCGCCAATGCCCAATGGTGGTGATGGAGGCTGGTGTCTGGTCGTGTGGCAGCCGGTAAGGGACGCCGGAGGCAACGAGCAGCCAGCAGCGCGAGCACGAGGTTGGTATGAGAAAAGCAGTGGGGCGTCTTGCCATTTAGTGGGAAATTTGGTTCTTTACTTTTCACCTGTAGTTTGCTTCAAAATTTAGATTAGTGGTGGATTGAAGAAGATTCTACTTGTAGCCAACTGTTGGGATTCCAACTATGCCACTGGTAGAATTTTAGGCTAGGTGCGCCAGTGAATATAAATAACGAAGGTTTAGTAAATGTTGAATGAAGGGAATGGATGAAGTAGCCAAATTGTTGGAGAGACATCTCATCATTATCATTTATCAAGGAAGGGTTTGAAACGTTTAACCATATTCAAGTTGTCATTTTCATAAGATTGTTTACATTTCTGTAGCATGTTATTAACATGATCAGAAATTACGATAAAATTCAGTAGGGCACCTGCTTTCATCTCCAACTCATTTACAAACGGGAATTCCTTTTGCATGTGAACTACTCTAAAAAAAATGACTCCTCCAACGAGATATTGAGGATTGTATATAAGCATTGCTCATTAACAAAATTAACACTTCTGATTTCTCACTGATAAAGAATGCACCATTCACAACTCATCTTTTACAAATTAGTGTACAAATTCCAATTATGAAAGAAAGGAAGAGAATATACCACCAAAACTTTACAAGATCACTACAGCAAACATTTCAATTTTTTTCTCATGTGCTACACTGATATGCACAAATTATTTCGTATATGCAAACCAATTGATGTAATTCCTAGTTTAGGATGTGTTTCCTAGACCCTATCAATCACTATCTCTTCTGGAAGTTAAGCTTCATGATGGCAAAGCCAAAGAGGAAGGCAAATAACATGGTGAATGCGACGATCACCACGGCCACCACCCCCAGCCAGCTATGCTTGAAGTCGAAGTAGTTCTCCACGAAGATTTTCACGGGAGTGCCATCATCCATTGGCGTCATAATGTCTCCAAACTGCGAGGCAACCAGACCGTACAGCGTCCACGCGACAGGGCATATCCAGCAGTACCATCTCCACCAGATTGGAACTTTCTGAGCACATGGGTCAGGGGAATGGAAATGAGCTATAGAAATGATGAAACGAAATTAAAGGCAGGGTCATAAGGATGACGACGGTTACCGGTCTGGGGATGATGAACCCGGAGAATAGGTTCCAGATGCCATAGAAAGCCGATGAGACGATTGAGGCGACGTGGTAGCTTGGTGTCAGGCCCACAGCCATCATGCCATAGAATGTGAAGTATAGAAACGTGAAGAACATGAAGAAGAGGTACCAGAAGAATTTAGCCGCCGTCCATTTAAAACCAATCATCGAGTACACTATGATGCCATATATGATAGACTGAACCAGTGTATACGGGAATTCGATGGCAACCTGTAAGGGAGAAGTTGATTACTGCCAGGTTTCTCAGCAAAGCAGAATCTGGCATTGCCGAATTGATATGAGAGCTACGTACCTGTCCAAATGCATACGGGAAAGCTGAATACATGCCAGCAGCTCTTTCACGATAAAAGACTGTCCTCTCCACTGATACAACTGGCTGAACTGACTGAGAGTTTAGGACGCCAATAAAAAGCACTGCGGAATACATGGACCCCATGGCATTGAACAAGTCTTGTGACTTGCCCCTGGAGCAAGAAGCAAAAGGTGCATAAATAACATTTTGAAGATGGTTTAGTCATATGCTTGATATGTACAACGTAGGGTACATACGTTTTACCGCCAAGATCCCAGAAGATGGTGCCAAAGAGGAGAGCTATGACAGTAGTGAAAAATAATCTTATGGCATTGTAAGGAGGGTTCCTCCAGTATGACAGGTGCATCTTCCACAGGCATGCTAGGCATTGATTTAAGAAAGATAGCGAGTACTTTGTAGGGAAATATAGTTCACTCGAACCTGGTGGTGGTGTGCTCAGTTCCTGTATCAATGCCTTGTTCCTCCTATAAATGGCAGTAATCAATGTTCAGATTGCAATTATCATATTTCATAGCAATGTGTTGGAAACAGCTACCACTTAGTTAAAAAGTTTTCAGAGAGGTCATACTAAATCTTCCCACTTCTAATTTCACACTTTTGGATGTCCACTGAAAACTCAGAAGTGTACATGAAGCGCATAAAAGGCAAACATGTGTGTATCATAGCTATATGGTAATCTAATTGATGATAAGATATTAAAGCAAATCTTTATCCATGTAGAAGTACAGCCTTAGCTTAATTCTGTTAGCGAAAATCAAGGAAGGGAAAACATGGGTACTCGCGGATGCAAAGAAGCTAACACAGCTCCTCCTGTAAATCTAGCGTCCTGTCGATAATGGTTGTATAGTTTTTTTTTCCTTTCACACCTGTAAATAACTTTTACTCCCACTATATTCAATGAAACTGGCACACTCTGTGCCAGTTCGTTCAAAAAAAAGAGGCTTAGTTTAATTCCTAATTATTCATAAATGCAAAAAAAAGAAATTATCAGGAAATTTAAAACCTTTGAAACTTCAAACATATGAACATATGAAATGTGAAAATGACTCATGTCGGCATGTCGCACAACAGTTTGCAGTAGTAATATGAATTTGACCTGTGGAGCACACTACCACTATTTGTTGTAGAGCTGCAGTGGTAATGGAGCCACTCTAGCTCTTGTCCATTTGCTATATAGCATAGTATTCTGAAATCAAACCTTGACAATGCTGCTAGCATTCTATAACCAGCAAGTTAAGACGCTGGCAATAGTTGATGCAAGTTCAGCCACAACAAAACTGCTTTGGAGAAAAGAAAGTCCAATGCTACCGAAAACTGCAATAAGTAATGGCATGAACAAACCGATTGTCTTGAATTTTATCACAAGCTAAATTGTTAGTAGCATACTTGCAGTAGTATGATGCATTATCTGTAGAAGCCATGTAAATCTGACCAACTGTATTGAAGCCTACTTATTTACTCTTGTTGGTTTGTCACCACCATACATAAAGCAGCTAAGGAGATTCTAGCTTTCACTACCAAGATTCAAAGTGAGTCAACTATTTGATTTACAGGATTTAACATAATAGTAATTACTTACTGGAAGAGTTCAGATTTCCTGTATATGTCACAGAAATCAACACCTAATGCCTGTTCTTGAGAAATTGTTGACACCTCCAACATCCACGTGGCTGGATTGTAGCCATCTTTAATTCTGCTGACTCCTTTGATTCCCTTGAGAACACGAAACAATATAAGATTAACAACAGTATCGAACAAACCAAAAAGAGGTATATTAGAACTTTTATAACATTACTATACCTCAAAATACTTAATCAGCTCTGAAGATTGATGGCCTAACGGGCCAACATATATTTCTTCTCCTCCTCGCTTCATAAGGAAAAGCTGCAATAATTAATAAAACATTTAGGACCCTGCACATTATCTAAAGTTTAGGACAATAAAGCATTGGTCACATTAAAAGTTTGGAAAATCAGCCAAAATAAGTTAAATTTTAATAAGTTAACCCAGTTATTCCATATTACAAAACCGATAAGAGTTCACCAAAAGGTGTAGCAGATATTCCAAGGTATGCTCACCTCATCAAATGCTTCAAATATGTCAATACTAGGCTGATGAATTGTGCACACCACAGTTCTACCAGTATCCACAGTATTCCTCACTGTCCTCATCACAATGGCAGCTGCTCGGGCATCAAGCCCTGAAGTTGGTTCATCCATGAAAATGATTGAAGGATTAGCAACAAGCTCTACGGCAATGGTCAACCTCTTCCTCTGCTCAGTTGAGAGGCCATTAACTCCAGGAAGACCAACTAAAGCATCTCTCAAAGGCTTGAGCTCCACAAGCTCCATCACCTCCTCAATGAACATCTGCATAGAGAAAGGTTAAACAACTTAAACAATACCCTTCTCTGCTCAGTTGAAAGGGCATGTAGCCTAGTGGTTGCAATGACCTGAGTAGCATCCGAAAGTCCTGAGTTCAAATCTCTATAGGAGCGAATTTCAGATTAGGTTATTTGAGAGATAAGTTCCCTGTTTGATAGGCTAAGTTCCTACTTTAAAAAGGCTGCATATATTCGGTTGGATGTAGAGGCCGGGTAAGAAATACCCTTCTCCAAAATAAAAATAAAAACAATTTAAACAATTGATTATAAGCTGAGAGAAGGAATTAAAAATATTTTTTTTGACTGACCTTTCTTGTGTTTGAATCTACATCCTTGGGAAGCCGTAGCCAAGCTGAGAAAAGCAGTGACTCTGAGACTGTTACTTGCGGTGAGTGGATGTCATTCTGTTCACAATATCCTGATACACGTGCAAATGTCTCTTGTTTCTTTGGGTATCCTGATATGGTGATGTTGCCTTCAATGTACCCACCTGTCTTTCTCCCTGCTAACACATCCATCAGAGTAGTCTTTCCAGCACCACTAACACCCATAAGCGCAGTTAGCACTCCTGGCCTGAAAGACCCACTGACACCTTTGAGGAGCTCCAACCGGTCCTCAACTATTCCATGCGCTTTCATTTCCTGATTTTTGAATTTTAATTTGATACAAAAGGTCACGACAAAATTGTCATTAATGACTCACTGGTGGACAATATAAGTTAAGGAATTAAAATATGTTACCTGTGGCATGTCGACAGAGTATTTGATGTTGTCGAAAGTGAGTGAAAGCGGAGCAAAAGGGAGAACCATACCCCTTTGTGTAGGTTGAGAATTATCAGCAATTTCTGAACTAGTTTCCGTGTTGTCAACTATTGCTAGATTAGTACTTGATGCCATGGTATCAACGTCTAGAACATTACCATTGATGTTGGCTTGCTTCTCCTTCAGCTCCTCTTCAGATACTGATGGTTGGGACTTACCATAGGCTGTAATGTAAAATCGGAAGATAAAACCGTTCTGAGGTAAGAACAATGAACAAACTTTGATGATTTGAGGTGCTTTTTTGTGTTGCTGTGTCATATTTTATTTTTGTTGTCTTATTGTTTAGTCTCTACCATATTTTCGTTTTGTTTGCATTATCTTCTCCCTATTTTCTTGAAATGATGCAGAGCTTTTGCCACACTTTTCTTTCAAAAGAAAAGAAAGAAAACAAAAGCAAACCAATTCGGAAGGAACTCACGTTTGAGGTATGTTAGTGCAAGAGTAAAGAGACCATTGAAGAGCATGATGAATCCGAGCAATGCACCAAAGCCAATCCAATACCACTTGGCTTCCGGGAAGACTCCACGGGACCTAAGGGCTTGTACGCCTAGGGTCTCATTGGAGAGAGAATTATTCAAGACTTTATCCCAGCTGTGCCCCAAAAACTCATTCACTGAGATGGCATTCTGTGCATACATCATCGGGGAGATCCAGTAGCCCCAAATCCACCATTTCTTCACTTTCTCTGCCAGTACATACATGAATAAGAACCTGACTTACTAAAAAATGCAACAATGAGAAGAACTACATAGTACAGAGATGAAGTTTTACCTCTTACTAGAATAAAACCACCCAGAACCATAAAGATTAGCAACATGAAGGATCCAAAGACATTCGCAACGATCATGTTCCTTGCTGCCCCACCAACGAATCTGAAGAGTGCCGCTGCCATCTGGTTGATTGCTAACATAAGCAGATACTGCTTGAAGAACCTAATGCCGCGCAACAGTTCAGGAGTAAAGAATAGCTAGTGAAAGAAATTGGATAAATTATACTGACCAAATAAGATTTTGTCCAAAAATCTCACCTTCCTGCACTCGGATCAAACCCAATCACATAGTATGACATGAAAACAAACCCACCGACCTCAATAAAGGACATTGGGATCTTGAGGATCCATGAGGGTATGGTGTAGGTCCATGCTGGAAAGAATAAGAGGTCTCTCTGCTTGAAGAACACTGGCAACTTAAAAATGGTTAGCGGTAGCTCAGATAGACCATTGAACATTATCATCATCACTGAGAAGAAGAGTGCGCCCATGAAGATGACTCCATCAGTCACGGAATCACGGTGCATCTTTGTACGGAAGAAGACGGTCATTGCAATTGCCGACACCACCATCAGCTGCCATAGCAATTCAACAAGAAGTCAGTCATATGATGTTGTTTGTTTTCTCAAATATACTAATACTCCATTTGTTTGAATGGATCCCTAACAACCTGGCAGGCTCTGAAGATATAAACGAAGGAATTTCTCTTCATAAGCAAGAACTCCCGGTCGATGTTTGCCTTCAACAGTTCCATGGCACTGACACCATACCTCGATGTGGTCAATGCAGCCGGATGATTTTTGCTCTTGTCGAATGGAGTAGCAAGTTCGTTTGCTATACTTTTCCCAGTGTGGAACGACTGGAATGCACTAGCAAAATCCTTGACTGGCACGTACCGATAGGGCTTGTCATGCTGCATCCAGTACTGCTTCTGGTCTTTCCTGGAAGTTACCTGTTCGGTATTTCCATGTTGATAAATAACCGATAAATTTGTGCATATACATTTTTGAAGATAGTAGACTCACTCACTTCCTGTAAGAAGTCCGCAACACCCTTCCTCTCAGGGCATTTGAACCCCATCAACTCAAAAAATTCTAGCACACCCTCTCGAGGCCCCTGGTATACAATCTGACCATCAGAGAGGAGTATGATGTCGTCAAATAGGTCATATGTCTCTGGAGCTGGCTGCAACAGCGAGATGACTGCTGTGCCACCGAGGATGTGGATGGCCTGTCTGAGCGACTTCACGATCTGAAATGTAGTTGAGCTGTCGAGCCCAGTCGATATCTCATCCATGAAAAGTGCATTGGCTGGCCCAACAAGCATCTCACCTGGAAGAAACAGTCAATCAAAACATTGTCCAGCAAATCCCATGTTCTGAAAGTGAAATTCTATTTTTCAACCTGTGGTGACACGCTTCCGTTGTCCACCGGAGATACCCCTCACCATATCATCTCCTACCATCGTGTCTGCACATATATCCAGTCCTAATATCTGCAACATGTTACATATGTAAAGTAGTAAATAAAACGAATTTGCTTAATCCAATCTGAAGTAAGTACTTCCTCCATTTCATATTATAAGACTTTCTAGCATTGCCCACATTCATATATATGTTAATGAATCTAGGCACATAGGTTATAAGACTTTCTAGCATCGCCCACATTCATATATATGTTAATGAATCTAGACATATATATGTGCCTAGATTCATTAACATCTTTATGAATGTGGGCAATGCTAGAAAGTCTCATAACCTGAAACGGAGGTAGTAGCTATTGTAGCTCAGAGATGCATGTACCTTCAGTATATAGTCAGTAATCAAATTGGTCTCTTGTCCCTCCATCGCTGAAGCCTGATCAAGTTAGGACAGAAAATTTATAGCAAAACTTCACTCATACCTCGTATGAAAATCATATCTACAGACACCAGAATAATTCTGATTTATATAGGATTTGCAATTTTTACCTTCATAAACGCATCAATATCAGCATCAGGCTTAATATTTGCTGCCTTCTCTCGCCTTGACAGCTCGGTCAGCATATCTAATGACATAACAAGAGAACTCTATAAGTATCAGTCAACCCATGACGATTTTCTCAAAAGGCGAATTCTGCAGAAAAGAATGCATGCACTTGTGGTTGTTCCTTGCACATAGTCATACCAAAGCGGCTTCCAACACCCTGGCAGCGTGCCGAGAATGAGAGTGTCTCCCGAACAGTCATTTCCCCAATATGAAGATCATGCTGGCTGATGTATGCAGCTGTCCTCTGTGGCACAAAATCCTCCATCTGGTGTCCATTGTAAGTCACTTGACCAGAGAACTGCAAATTAGTTTTCCCCCCATTATGCATTGTGTATGTCAGTTATCAGTAATATCACTCAGCAGCAAGGTATACAGTTTTTGGGACATGTCACCTAAGAAAAGTTATCTGTTCATGCGAACTTTGTTTGTTTCTACCAACTTAATGCAATGATGCGTAAGCCTTTATGCATTAATTCTCTAAAAGTATGTTCTCTGTATTTTCGCTAATCGTATACAATATATTAAAGATGAAGTACACACATCTGTGGGAATATGGACTGGTTTGCCAAACGCCCAAACGCATCGTTATATCGCAGTTATTGCAAAATAAGTAAATAAAATTTGTTTGAAACCTTGATGTCTTTGCCAAGCCTTCCAGCCAAAGCAAGTAGCAAGGTGGTCTTGCCAGACCCGGGAGGTCCTAACAGCAGAGTCATCCTGCATAATCAAAAGAACGTGTTATAGGAGAAGCATAGAAGTTAAATTCCAAATGATCTTGGTTAATCTAGGCTCCAACAAAGACAAATCAACTTTACAGTTTACAGGGACATGTCTAATTGAAAAGCATTTCGTTTCCTGGGAACCGGCATCCCGTACAAAAATATCTTCAAGCAAATATCTTACAATGCTTCAAAAAATCGCAAATAAACCATGAGAGCAGCACACACGTAACGTTATATAAAGCATAAGCAATTTTGAAAACGTGATGCTTCTTTTTCTTTCTTTCACCTGCGGGGCTTGACGATGCCGCTGACGTCGTGGAGGATGGGCATGGTCTGCTTCTTGTTGGGTAGAATCCCCAGCGCGTTCGCGGCTCCCTCGAGCTTGTTGGTCATGGAGTTGAGGACGGTGGGGAGGCCGCTGTTGCCGACGCGGACCTCCGCCTCCGCCTCCAGGTGCTCGAACCGCACCTCGATCGTCGGAATATCAATCCCCACCCTGCACATCAAAATTACCACGCGCAAATCATCAAACACCCTGCAGGCAACCGCGTCCGCCGCCACGGCGACATCGTGACGCAGTGTGGTACAGCACAGTACGCACCGGTCGATGCGCTCCTTGAGCTTGAGAAGGAAGCGCTCGTTGTCGTCCTCGGCGACGCGCACGAGCCGCTCGAGCAGCGCCCGCCGCTCCTGCGGGCCGAGGCTGAGCACGTCCACCACCTTCTTCCCCGCCTCCCCTCCGCCGCCGCCCTCCTCCACCACCGGCAGGACGGCGCGGCGCACGCGGTCGTACGTGGGCAGCTTCTCGAGCGCCGCCCACCGCAGCGCCTCCTCGTCGTCCTCCCCATCCTCCCCACTCGACGACGCCCTCGACCGCGAGAACACCCCGTTGTCCGCGCTCCACCACATCGACGCCGCCCCCCGAGACGACGACCCCCCTCCCCCTCTCCTCAGGCTCACCACCTTCTGCATCTCCGCCGCCGCATCCATCTCCCTAGTCGATTCCGATTCCGCCGCCGCGGCGTGCCACCTCCTACCACTACGTACTCCTCGCCTCGCTTGCGCTGGTTTTGGGATGGGAGGGAAGCCTTGGAGACGACGACGCCGAGGCGAAGGGGGGTTTATGTAGCGGGGCGCGGGAACGGAATCCGTTCCGTTGGAACGGAACGGAATGGAACAGGTTGGGTCGGGGGGAGTCACAAGCCGCGGGCTCGTGATGGGCCGTGTGGGAGACTCGCGTCGGCGACACGGGGATAAACTAGGGTGGGTTTCCGCTTGTGTATGACCTCACGAGGGGTTTGGTTAGTTCTTAGTTTTATAAGCTTTTGATTAGATTCATCCCCTTCTAGATGCTAATTGCGTCTTACTTCTAGATGATGGCGATGGAAATCATAGGACCCTCGAATGAGAAACCAACTGGTCAGGTTTTTTTAAAGAGTAATAAAGGAGATGGTATTAGAGGAGTTGGTTTGTTAGTTGCATGTGTAAAGCGAAGGCGGCTGGGGTGAGACTGACAGGTGGGGTCTGAATGAGCTTTCATCAGTTCATGTATTTATTTTTTAGAACTAATGGCTTTCATGTACAGTGCCGATTCTAGAAGGTCTCTGGGTGTTTGATGCACTGTTTTTCTCATGTTAATTTATTTGGTCGTGTACCAGGGTTGCTGTTACATTCCTTGACACGTGTGGAATGTGTTGACCTGCTTCGAAAATTTAATTCATTTTTAGGGTCAAATTTTCGGAGGGAGTATTCATATTGAATCACACGCTGGTTCGCACTACAGTATACCAAACCATCCAATAGGCAAAAGCAAAACCTCAGCAAGTAATTCACGGTGCCGAGCAAAATCAGAAATCAAGTCTGCTCCTCGAATTTATGGGATCCAGATCGTATATGAATGACTACTGCGGCTGGAGCCTGGAGGTAGGTTTGATGAGATTTGAAAATAGCCTACAAAGTTAAAAGGCAGATTAGCCCAGCATATTAAATCATTATATTTGGGCCTGTTTGTTTTTGTGGGATAATTATTAGCCCTAACCTTTTAGCCATAAATTAGTCCTTAAGAATCCAAACAAGTAAGCTAATTTGGGACTTAAGTGAATTAGCCCCCCTCAAAAACATTAGCCCCCCTCTCTCTCTCTACTCTCTCTCTATCTTTTAGCCCTCAATTAGCCCATAAATCCAAACATATCACTCTAGGATCATTAAATCATTATATTTGGGCACTGTTTGATTTCATGAGGCTAATCTTCTAAACAGGGTCCAAAACCCACGACGTTAAATACGATTTTAGGTCCCGCAAAAGAAAAAACGATTTTAGGATCATCTAATCGGCGGCCGAATTTCTCCGGTTACGTGTGAGCTCTGTGAGCTTAAATGCTTACGGATGTATATATACAGGCTATGTATCACTATTTCACAATTTTGTAGGGCAGAGTTGAGGAAAACTGGGCAATACAATTAACAAAAATAGTAGTGACGAACAGCAGAACTGTTCTTCATTTACATCGAGCAAAATGTGACTGAGATTTTCTAAGTTTTCAGTCAACTGAACACTAGACAACCCCATATAAAAATTAAAAATAAAAGTAGTACCATCTTTCTATAAAAAGAAGGGTACTAATAACAAAATTACTAGGTGTAACAGTAGTACAATCTTTCTATAAAAATAAGGGGGAAAGGCTGGTATGATTTACAATATTCTAATGGCAACAAAAAAAAATTCTTTAGATCCAATGATATGCACAAATTTCAGGTAGCGTTTGCAACTCAATGAATGTAATATCCCTTGTCATCATCATCTCTTCTGGAAGTTGAACTTCATGATAGCGAAGCCAAACAAGGAAGCGAAGAGGAAAGCGAAGGCAGCGACCACGGTGGCCACCCAGCCCAACCAGCTGTGCTTGAAGCCGAAGTAGTTCTCCACAAACACCTTCACAGGGGTGCCGTCTTCCATCGGCGTCTCGATGTCACCGAACTGGGAGACGACGAGGCCGTACAGCGTCCACGCGACGGGGCACGCCCAGCAATACCATCTCCACCAGATTGGGACTCTCTGAAACATCATCAGGCACAAACAGAGATGAGCAACCAATGGAGTTGGAAGTGTATGGAAGAATGAGGGGCAATTGGGAATGCGAAACTTACAGGTCGGGGGATGACGAAGCCGGAGAAGAGATTCCAGATGGCGTAGAACGCCGATGAGACGATCGAGGCAATGTGGTAGTTCGGTGTCAGGCCGACCGCCATCATGCCGTAGAATGTGAAGTAGAGGAGCGTGAAGACCATGAAGAAGAGGTACCAGAAGAACTTGGCAGCCGTCCACTCGAACCCAATCATCGCATACACTATGATCCCGTATACAGTAGCCTGAACCAGTGTGTATGGGATCTCAATGACAACCTGAAAGAGGAATTAATCAGTATCTGGATCTCAAGGATGCAACAACCAGGACTCAATGTCAGTTGCAGGAGGACCATTCACCTGGCCAAATGCATATGGAAACGCCGAGTACATGCCGGCAGCCCTTTCACGGTAAAAGACTGTCCGCTCCACGGCCACCACTGGCTGAACAGATGTACAGTTCATGACACCGATGAACAGCACTGCTGCATACATTGACCCCATGGCATTGAACAAGTCTTGTGACTTCGTCCTGGATTAAGAAGCACGAAATGAATAAGATTTCTAAGGTACACCCTCTTTGCATATAGAAAGTGGCATTTTACTTACACTTTGCCGCCAAGGTCCCAGAAGATGGTACCAAAGAGAAGAGCAATGACAGTAGTGAAAAAGAACCTAACGGCATTGTAAGGAGGGTTCCTCCAGTATGACAGGTTTTGCTTCCACAGGCAAGCCATGCATTG
This sequence comes from Oryza glaberrima, assembly GCF_000147395.1. Lineage (NCBI taxonomy): Eukaryota > Viridiplantae > Streptophyta > Magnoliopsida > Poales > Poaceae > Oryza > Oryza glaberrima. Next base: position 21,868,181 of record NC_068326.1, read on the forward strand.
TGTTAAAGAAGACTGAGAATATTGGGTAGGGAAATACAGGTCACTTGAATCGGGGGCTGGTTGGCTCAGGTCCTTTATCAAGGCCTTGTTCCTCCTGAATAAGGTAGCAATCAGTGTTACATGGCATATTGCAAAAAAAAAATTGCTTTGCAGAAAGATGAAACAACAATTAGTATTAAAAGCAAGTTACTCACTGGTAAAGTTCAGACTTCTTGTATATATCACTAAAATCAACACCAAGTGCCTGCTCTTGACCAATTGTTGTCACCTCCAACATCCATGTTGCTGGGTTATAGCCATCTTTGATTTTGCTGACCCCTGGGATACTCTGGATGATACACAAAGATGCGATTGAATCAGTAATTTTGAAGAAATGTCATTGAGGTATATAAGAATTAGTGTAATATCACTTACCTCAAAATACTTGATCAGCTCCGAAGAATGATGGCCTAGTGGACCAGCATAGATCTCTTCACCACCTCGCTTCATCAGGAAAAGCTGCAAGCAAAAAATATATTAGTCAAATCATCCAGGTAGTTTAGAAACACAGCCATAATCAATTGATTTTTGGGCTTTCCGCAATGTATCCTAATATCTGAGGAGAAAATGGTACGAATCTCCAAAGTAGAATCACACTCACCTCATCAAATGCTTCAAATATGTCAATGCTAGGCTGATGAATTGTGCACACCACAGTTCTGCCAGTATTAACAGTGTTCCTCACTGTCCTCATCACAATTGCAGCTGCTCGTGCATCAAGCCCTGAGGTTGGCTCGTCCATGAATATAATCGAAGGGTTTGCAACAAGCTCCACTGCGATTGTTAGCCTCTTTCTTTGTTCAGTGGACAGACCATTCACTCCAGGAAGCCCAACCAAAGCATCTCTCAGTGACTTGAGCTCCACAAGCTCCATCACCTCCTCAATGAACATCTGCATACACAAAGGTAAGCTACTATCTATCTATATCAAGTATAGGTAGGAATAGCAAAAAAAAATGTTTGACGGACCTTTCTAGTGTTGGAATCTACATCCTCAGGAAGACGGAGCCATGCTGAGAAAAGTAGCGACTCATAGACTGTGACCTGCGGTGAGTGGATATCGTTCTGCTCACAGTATCCAGACACACGTGCAAAAGTCTCTTGTTTCTTTGGATATCCTGAAATGTTGATGCTTCCTTCAATGTACCCACCGGTCTTTCTCCCAGCCAATACATCCATCAGTGTTGTCTTGCCAGCACCACTGACACCCATTAGTGCAGTCAACACCCCTGGCCTGAATGAACCACTAACACCTTTGAGGAGCTCCAACCGGTCATCAGCTACACCTTGTGCTTTCATTTCCTGAAATTAATTTCACGCCGAAAGTTAGAAAAATGCAAACTAATGATCAAGTCCTGATTTGGTAGGAGTTCTTCCATATTTTACCTGTGGCATGTCAACAGAATATCTGACATTGTCAAAGCTGAGTGAAAGCGGAGTAAATGGGAGAACCATCCCCCTTTGAGTAACCTCAGTATCATCAACAACAATTGTTGAATCATTTTCAGTGCCGTTTCCCATTGGCCTACGCGTACTTCCAGATGACAAGTGAACGTCACCCACAATCTCACCATTCAGATTGGCACGCTTCTCTTTCAGTTCCTCTTCTGATACTGACTGACGGGAATTTCCATATGCTGTAAATCACAAGATGAAATCATTCTCATGTTTGGATATAGCCAACTCTAGGAAAAAGAGCAAATCAGTTCTCAAGGTATACTCACGCCTGAGGTATGTAAGGGCAAGGGTGAAGAGAGCATTGAAAAGGATGGTGAAGCCGATCATTGCACCAAACCCAATCCAATACCACCTGGCTTCAGGGAATACTCCACGGGACTTGAGGACTTGCACACCAAGGGTCTCATTGGAGGCAGAGCTATTCACAATTTTGTTCCAGCTGTGCCCCATGAGTTCATTAACTGAGATGGCATTCTGGGCGTACATCATCGGGGATATCCAGTAGCCCCAAATCCACCATTTCTTCACTTGCTCTGCAAGTCGAACAGAATGGAACACTTAGCTTTTGATAAAAAGTGCAAACCAAGCACTTCTCAGACAGATAATGGTGAGCATTTACCTCTTGCTAGAATGAATCCACCCAATACCATAAAAATTAGCAGCATGAATGATGCAAAGACATTTGCAACAATCATGTTCCTCGCTGCCCCACCAATGAATCGGAAAAGTGATCCCGCCATCTGATTGATTGCTAACATGAGCAAATACTGCTTGAAGAAGCTGGGGTAAACAAAAAAAAGACAAATACTCTCAGAACAATGCAGAGCAGCACTATAGTAAGATATAGCTGATTATACACCTGTGAAATATATAATCTCAATAAATCTCACCTGCCCACGTTTGAGTCAAACCCAATGACGTAGTATGTTAAGAACACATACCCACCAACCTCAATAAACGTGATTGGGATCTTGAGAATCCATGAGGGTATAGTGTACGACCATGCAGGATAAAAAAGGAGATCCCTCTGCTTGAAGAAAACAGGCAACTTAAAGACAGTGAGCGCAAGCTCTGAGAAACCATTGAACATGATCATAAGCACACCAAAGAAGAGTGCGCCCATGTAGATGCCCCCGCTGGTCACAGAATCACGTTTCATTTTCGTACGGAAGAAGAGTGTCATTGCAATGAGTGACACCACCATCAACTGTAATGACATAACACCATGGAGTCAGTCATGCTGCTATTGCTTTACTTACATAGCAACCACCCCTTTGGTTTGAAGTAATGACAGTTACCTGGAAGGTTCTGAACATGTAGACGAAAGAGTTCCTCTTCATGAGGAGAATCTCCCTGTCAATATTTGCCTTCAGCAGCTCCTTGCCAGGAGCACCGTACCTTGTGGTAGCCAGTGCGGCAGGATGGCTCTTACTCTTATCAAACGGAACAGCAAGTTCGTTTGCTATAGCTCTCCCTGTGTGGAACGACTGGAATGCACTCACAAATTCCTTAACCGTCACAAACCTGTAGGGCTTGTCATGCCTCGCCCAGTACTGCCTTTGATCTTTCTTAGAAGTCACCTGCTCGGCATTTGCACAGACATATATTATCAGAAACTGTACTTTATGTGTTCATAGAAAAAAGAACAGTGAGATATGAACATACTTCTTGCAAGAAGTCGGCAACACCCTTCCTGTCAGGACACTTAAACCCCGTGGACTTGAAGAATTCAAGCACATCCTCTCGGGGGCCCTGGTACACAATCTGACCGTCTGAGAGGAGGATGATATCATCAAACAAGTTGTAAGTCTCAGGCGCCGGCTGCAGCAGGGAGATAACAGCTGTGCCACCGAGGATGTGGACAGTTTGCCTAAGCGAATTCACTATCTGGAATGTAGTGGAGCTGTCAAGCCCAGTGGAGATCTCGTCCATGAAGAGCGCCCTGGCTGGCCCAACCAGCATCTCACCTACAGAACGCATTAAAATAGGAATAATCACACCGTGGTTCATTCATAGCCGTTAGTCTCAATCTGAATTTGTGTTGGAGTTCAATCCTCACCAGTCGTAACACGCTTTCTTTGCCCACCTGAGATGCCCCTCAGCATCTCGTCCCCAACCATCGTGTCAGCGCATATCTCTAGTCCTAATATCTGCAACAAGTAACGTCCAATGCATTGAACAAGAAATTCTTGGGTAATTCTACCTCAAATTTAATCACTAGCTCAAAGATGCATGCACCTTCAGTATATAGTCAGTGTTCACGTTTGCCTCCTGTCCTCCCATTGCAGCCGCCTGAACAAGTTGACCAGAAAACCAATGCTTAGTCCTCGTTTCAAAAAGAAAAATTAACAAAAGTAAGAGGACACCAAAATCTTGTTGATTTTATTTCGGATTCGTAAATCCTTTTACCTTCATGAATGCATCGATATCGGCGTCAGGCTTAATGTTCGCTGCCTTCTCTCGCCTTGACAGCTCAGTCAACATATCTGAAAAAAAAACAACAGGAAAAAGGAAAACTTGGTTTAGCATGCCCGTCCAACCATGCAATCCCGCATAATCCGCAAGCAGTAAAAAAGGCAACTACTACTGCTGAGAATCGTGTAGAATTTACCAAAGCGACTGCCAACACCCTGGCATCGTGCCGAGAAGGCAAGTGTCTCCCTGACGGTCATCTCTCCGATGTGGAGGTCGTGCTGGCTGATGTAAGCCGCCGTCCTCTCCGGCACGAATTCCTCCATGCCGTGCCCGTTGTAGGTCACTTTTCCTGAAGCCTGCAATTGCATCTCGTTATACTCATCAACAACGTGTGAACGCCCAGTATAATTCGTACTCCAGTATCCATCTCTTATTTTCTTTTTCCCAAATAAAGAACTCCCCGTACTACTCTGTGTTTTCTTCTTTGGCTAACTCATTCTTCGTATTAGTACGTACTGGAGCAGTACTACTAGTAGAGATGAGAAGCTGAAACACTGCGCCTATAGTGGGATACAGGCATCTGGAATTGAATTATTTGCAAGAAGTTGGTTTTGGATGAACGAACCTTGAGATCTTTGCCGAGCCTTCCGGCCAACGCGAGCAGCAAGGTGGTCTTGCCTGACCCCGGTGGGCCTAACAGCAGAGTCATCCTGTAGAAACGAAAAGAACGTGAGGTGGGAAGAAGGCGAAGAAATTGAATTCTAAAAAAAAAGACCCGGATTTAACTAATCCAGTCTCCAACACGAGAGATAAAAATTGCTCCAGAAGACAAGAGAATCCATGTTCTTTTTTTTTTGGTGAAAACAACATGTGGGTGTGGGAGTGTGTTGAGAGTGGGGTGGGGGGGGGGGTGGGGGGGGGGGATGGTGTTTCACCTGCGGGGCTTGATGATGCCGCTGACGTCGTGGAGGACGGGCATGGTCTGCTTCCGGTTGGGCAGAATGCCGAGCGCGTTGCCGGCTTCCTCGAGGGTGTTGGTGATGGAGTTGAGGACGGTGGGGAGGCCGCTGTTGCCGACGCGGACCTCCGCCTCCGCCTCCAGGTGCTCGAACCGCACCTCGATCGTCGGCATGTCGATCCCCACCCTGTCGCAAAGCGCAAGCGCGAAAGTCGTTAGATCAAACACCTAGCGGGCGCAAAGCAGAGAAACGCGGCCATGCGAAGACGAGAACTGGCGGCAACGCACGCACCGGTCGACGCGGTCCTTGAGCTTGAGGAGGAACTTCTCGTTGTCCTCGTCGGCGACGCGCACGAGGCGCTCGAGGAGCGCGCGGCGCTCGCGCGGGCCGAGCCCGTGCACGTCCACGACGCCCTTCCCTCCTCCGTCCCCGGCGCCGTCGTCGCCACCGAGCGGCAGGATGGCGCGGCGCACGCGGTCGTAGGTGGGCAGCTTCTCGAGCGCCGCCCACCGCAGCGCCTCCTCGTCGTCCTCCTCCCTCGACGACCTCGAGAACACGTCGTCCCCTCTCCTCCACATCGACCCGCTGTCCCCCCTCATGCTCCCCCCTAGCCGCATGCTCGCCACCTTCTGGATCTCCCCCGCCGCGTCCATCTCCCACCACCACCAAAACCTCCTCGCCGAGAGCTATCAATTCTAATCCCTCTCCGTTGTGCGCTTCTCGAGGTGGGTGATTGTTGTGATTCCGATTCCTCGCAGTCTGCGCGCTGCGCTGCGCGGCGCGGCACCGGGATTTCTTCCGGGCTTTTGCAAGTGAAGGCGCGGCGCGGCGCGGGGTGTGGTGTGTTTGGTCCCGAGTGGGGCTGTGGGGGTTTTTGTAGGGGGTGGGAAACCGTTGGGAACTTGGGGTGGGTGGGGAGGCGGCGCGCTGTGTTGCTGTGGTGTGTTTGTGCGGGTGCAGGAGGTGGGGGACGCGGGTCAGAGTAGCGAGGCGCGGAGGCGGGATGTGTGGAAGACTAGCCTGCTGGTGCTCGGTTCGGTACAAGTACGAATCGAGCACCGTACACGGGCAACATGTGTGTGTTTGTGCATGCAGCCGTGGCTACCAAGCATGTGTGGGGTTTCTAGAAGGGCGAGGTCAAGCGGCCAGCGGCGTGTCTGTCATCGTATCCCTGGAATTGGGGTTGGTACTCCTATCCTGTGCTGCTGTTTGGGCTGACAGGTGGGTCCTCCTTCTGCGGTATAGTCTGAAAGCACTTAGTATACTTTTTCTTTCCTTTTTCTTATAGTACTTCTCTTTTCCTAAAATAAGTTTAGTTTTACCCTATTCGTATTCAACTTTTAACCGTTCGTCTTATTTAAAAATTTTTTATGATTAGTATTTTTATTGCTATTAGATGATAAAATATAAATAGTATTTTATGTGTGACTAAATATTTTTAATTTTTTCACAAATTTTTTAAATAAAACGGACGGTCAAACGTTGGGCACGGATATCCACGGCTGCACTTATTATGAGACGGAGGTAGTACTTGTATAGAGTATTGTACATATATATATATGGCTTTTATCTTGCTAATGCATTTTTCGGATTTGACAAAAGTGACACTACACAGAGTTTCTGAAAAAGATGATGGATTAGTATCTTTATTTTACTCAAGTACATCACGTCATCCGAGTATCTCACGGAAAGTATACGGCCAAAAAAGTTATTTTTGAAGCCATCGTTTGAGCGCAACGGCGTATCTACAAACGAAAAGTAATTTATAAATAAAATTTTTATATACGTGTTCTTAGTAGTAAACTTCGATGAAAAAAACTCAAAATTCCGCTTCAAATTTAAGACTAAAAATTTAAAATTTGGCTGATAAACATAAGCATAATAAAAAAGATGAGACCTTTTGTTGTACCCTAGAGCATTTTGAGCAATAGCCATTATTTTAGAACACCCAAAAGTCAAATAGGGTTGTCCTTGTCCCCATTTTCTGATAACTATTTCCTCCAACACTAAAATCCTCATTTCTTACCCCCTATTTCCTTTTCTCTTCTATTCCACCACATACTTTATATTTACATCTAATTTGACATCATCATAATAACTAAAGCATAAATATTTCTAATGCATACGGTCCATCCATATTCAAGTTCACAATTTCAAACACCACAAAATTCTAATTTAAATTTAGAACTTCCAAACATCAGAATGGCATATATATCCTCACAATTTGTGAACATAGTTATGTAAGAAGTAAATAATCCTTGTAGTAAGTGTTCACATCAAATAGTGAGATGTTTGCAATAGTTAATAAATTAGAAACCATATCTTACTATAAAGTTATAATCCATTGGATCCTCATTTTGATGTTCTGTGTTGAATCTTTTTTTTTCTTAACTCTCAAAATCTTTTAAGGTGGTAGGGTTCTAAACCTCAAAATTGGATATTCCTCGAAAGAATGTCTAAAAACGAAAAATCGGTGCAAATTTCCCCCCACGGTCCCAAGACAATGCAACACTCCCACGGTCCCACGGTACAGAGTCATCCTAAAAAGGAAGAGTTATTGGAATGTTTGTCCTCCTTTGTTCCAAAAATTCCAACATAGAATTAGTATGGGACATAATCATCTTACTAAATTATGTCTCATCCTGATTTTAGGTTAGATATTTTTTGAACTTAGGGCTTGTTTGGTTTAGGATCATACCAAAACATTGGTAGTGACAAAACCTAGGCATGTTTTGAAACTACCAATAATTTGGTAGGGTAGAATTCTAAGTAATGTGTTTAGATTAATACCAATTGGAAGCCAAATTTTATATTATGGGGAAGAAAGTTCTAGAATTATACCAAATTAAGCATGGGCATTACCATTTATTTGGCTTCAAACCAAACCATCATATTTACTATTCAAACTAAAAAAAATTAGCATGACACATTTTGGCATCAATCCAAAGTGGCCCTTATACTATCTATGAGTTGTGTGAAGTGGAGCGGACGGCACAGACACAGACAGGCTTCCGTAATATAACAGGGAAATTGACAAATTGTAGTGCCCGGATTTACACAAACACAACCAAAACACCCAATATATTCGGCCTTACTCAGGGGACAAATGGCAGTCTGGTCCTATTAATTAACCGGCAGCCAAACCCCTTTTGTCACATCAAAACTGGCACGTTGAAGCACTTTTCACACGCCTCACCTTGTCTTTGCTTGCTGCTCGTGATCGTAGAAGTAGTACACAACACCTGGGAGACGCAGAAGAGAGACGTGGCTGGCCGCTTTGCTTTTACTAGTCGTGTCGGACCAAACTAGTCAAGCCCCATTTACAACATCCTCCAAAAAAAAATTATTTGTGTGGATTATTTATCCAATATTTAGCTGTTTGTTTTATTTAAAATTTCTTATGATTAATATTTTAATTGTTATTAAATAATACTCTATATGTTACTTATTTTTTAAGATTTATATAAATTTTTTAAATAATATAAATAATTAAATATTGAACATAAAAATTTATAAATAATTTTTTTGGGGGACGAAGGTGTAATAATATAGGTTTACCGCTCTGATTCTGCCAGGCCTTCTAGAGGGTCGGCACGTGAGGGGTTGACGTACATCGCCTAAGTAACTGATTAGGCGTGGCTAATTACGTACTCGATCGAGTTGGAACGGCACAGCTAGCGTTGAGCCTTGGCATGCCACCAATGCTGTCTTGTCCATGGAGATTCGGTTTCACGTGTTCTCATGGCATCATCGGAAGCTTCCGTGTCATACGTAAGAGTACTTCACTGTTTTGTTCTCCTGTGACCATTTCCTTGAGTTGTTTATTTGGTCCACGTTCAAATAGAGAGATCTATGGCGGTTTGCAGTGATTAAGTTTTGTTTGCCAAAATAAAGATCAAACACTGGTTGATTTTTTATTATCTATTTGATTTAGTTAATATACATTTTCTCCGGTTTCATATTTCTAATGTTTTGGACAATAACATTATCTCCAAGATATATTTTGATCATGTTTTTCTATTATAATATGTGCAATAAGTAAATATATTTTTACTTTTACTATAGTATTTTATAAGATAAAGTTCTAGTACTGCCTTTAATCAAAACATTTTTAAAGTTATTGCCATTCAAAATTATAAAAGTTTGAACTTAATCTTGTCCAGAATGTAAAGAATTAATATTGTCCAACCTTATCTCAGATTCTTGGATAGTTTTAATAAATTATAAATTGGAGAGTTGTTTCATGTGGTCAAGTTAATTACCTTGCTAAAACTCAACAGGGCATGTGTATCACTGTATCAAAGGATATCATAGTATAATACAGAGCACAATGTACATGCTTCTATTAAATATACGTGTAAGTACAAATAGTATCCGACTATGACCTTTACGTACCATGCATGCATGAAAAGCATGTGTTTTTTTTTTCTCTTTGAGATGATTCAAATCATATTTATGAAGTAATAATTTGATATACAATCTTGCATTTTAAACAAGATTCCCCGCGAGATCGAATGTGCGAATGAAGCAGGCTTTTTAGACATTTTCTTGGTTTATTGACACATTTTTCTAAACTTTGTTGAAATTTTAAATTTTTTTGCTAATGTCTTGTTTTGCTTACTCAATTTGTGACATGTCACTCTAGAATGTACCTTAAAGGCAAGTGTGCTTATGACATATACGCCCATGTGGGTAGGTCCCATATATCAAGTGTGCTTTATTATGTTTGAAGGATTCCTAAAGGTATTCTCAATTCCATTGGAATAAACACTATTTATGCATTCGGTCCATAGGATTTAAAGGAAATTTTACATAGAAACACTATATCAATCCTCCATAAATCCTTCAAAATGTATTCATTCCATAGAAATGAAAACATCCACTCCATTCTCTTTTATTCAGCTCATCGAAGAAAAGATTCATATGTTACAGTTCTTTGTTTTGCACGTGTATTCATATATTATTCTCGTGTATTTCCTATTCATGTGATTTAGGAAACCTATGAACCTGAGAGACCCTAAACCTTTTTTCTCGCTGCATTTTTCCAACTTCCAAGGCATAGCTAGAAATTCGATGACCATGTCTTAGGCTAAGTTCGGTTGTGAGTTTGAAGTGGGATTTTTCGTTGCATATAAAATGAGACAAGTTATTAGTACATGATTAATTGAGTATTAATTATTATAAACTTAAAATTAAGTTAATTTTTTAAAACCAAACTTTTATATAAGTTTTTTTTAAAAAATGTATATATTGTTTACTTCCTCTGTTTCACAATATAAATCAATCTAGCATTTCTCACATTCATATTGATGTTAATAATATATATATATCCAGATTCATTAACATCAATATGAATATGAGAAATGCTAGAATGACTTACATTGTGAAACAGAGGGAGTAGTAGTTTAGAAAACGTGCTACCGAAAAACTCTCTACCGAACATGTTAACTAGCCAGGATCTATAGAAGATAGTACTTTTTTTTAGAACTTACTGAAAGATAGTACTCCTATGTTCCATTTTAAAGTATAGTTGTAGATTTCTGTGTCCAATATTTTACCATCCATTTTATTTAAAAATTTCTATGATTAATATTTTTTTCTATTAGATGATAAAATATAAATAGTATTTTATGCATGGCTTATTTTTTTTATAAAAAGTTTTAAATAAGATGACAACCAAACGTTGAATATAAATACCTACCGCTACGTTTAAAATGGGATATACGGAGGAAGTACTGGTTGACAAATGACAATACTACATGGAAATGAATCGATCGTACCCCTTTAACCCTTTTCCTAGTAGACCGAGCTGGATGCATGCATGCATACGCCTTTACGCTTTCCCTGCAAGTCAGCGCGTAACCCCACACGTAAGTCCCTCTTCGTCGTGAGCCCGAGACAAAACACCAACAGCTTTACCGGAGAAACGAGGAATAAGCTTTACACCGGTCAAATATTGTGTTCGCTAGGCTTCTCTGGCATGCATGTTTGTCTTTCTAATATCTATATCGATCAATCTCACCTGTCTGCGAAAAAAACTCCACTGACCGATACGATATCGAGCGAGAAAGAACACAGCGGACGGAATATTTCCACAGGGAAAAAAAAAACAGGAATTAACAAAAGTGCACAGGTGGCATGCAGCTGATGGGATCGGTCAACAAAACGTAGCCTTCTGCAATCTGCATCGTCGATCAGGTGCATCACACCCACATAGTTCCGCACGTATACGTCCACACGATCAGTCAAAATTGCACCTGGTATACCATCCCCCCAGGTAGGGATGCAAGTAGCCAATTCCCACAATCCACGTAATAACCCATTTGCTAGTTTATCATTTATATTAGTATAAATTTTAAAAGAAAAAATACACTGAAAGTGAGATAAACGGGTAAAAAAAATCCCGTTTATCCGTCCTGCTTCCTGCTTGCATCCTATCCCTACGAGACAGAGATATGATCGGCCTGCCTGCACGAGCACAACGCCGCACGTTTTCATGCACGCACGCACGCAAGCACGGCTGCGCCATCGCCAATTCGTCACGCGCGCACACGAACCCGCGCCGCCGATTAATTTGGACGATCAATCGCTGGGCTTTTGCTCGCCACCGATCGATCGACCGCGACGTTTTGGGCATCATCGATCATCCCAGCAGCTGGCGTCTGTTGTCAAAAAGAAAAAAAGAAAAAAAAAAGCAGCGGGCGCCACTGTTGCCGGAGCGCTAGCTCGACGGGTTGGTTCGTCCGTCTGATTGTTCCTCGTTTGTCGATCGGAATGATGAATTGATCAGCCCGGTTGACTACTGATGTCGCGTTTATTTGTGTACATACTCCATGCTGTTTTTAGCAGAGGCCCGGCTGCGACCGACTGATTCCGTTCCTCGCCGCGAACATTGAACACGTGTTTTTTTATCGTTAAATATACTAGTAGTATATGTTAATAGTTACGGAGTAGCAGTAAGACATTTTAGCTCTGCCTTCCAGCCATCCAGGCAACTTAGTACAATACTTTAGGTGTGTTCGGCCCCCAACTTTCTCAACCCTTCTCGCTCGTTTTCCACGCGCACGCTTTTCAAATTATTAAATGATGTGTTTTTTAAAAAAGTTTCTATATGAAAGTTGTTTAAAAAAAATCAAATTAATTCATTTTTTTAAAAAATAGCTAATACTTAATTAATCACGTGTTAATGGATCGCTCCGTTCTCTGTGCCTAAAGTTAGTGATGGGAACCTGGGCTGCCGAACACACCCTAAGAGCAAGTTTAATAGTATACCTCACTACTAGCTCCAATTCATCTATAACCAATCTAATAGCCAATTCATACAATAGTTACTTACTATAATATTAATATATGGTCTCACATGTCATACATACATTACGTCTTGGAGTCCGTGCCGCAGCTGGCTACAGATCTGTAGCCCTCTACTCTTCTCTCTCATCGTTTATCTTATTAAAATATACTTATAGCTGACTAATAGCTTGTTATTGTACCTGCTCTAAGTCTAGTTCCCAACACCCTCCGCCTCGTTCCAAACTGTTAAACGATGCGTTTTTTTTAAAAAAAATCCTATACGAAAGTTGCTTAAAAAATCATATCGATGCTTTTTTTTTTGAAAAAATAGCGCGTGCGCAGGAGATGGTTGCCAACCCATTCCAGCGAACATAGCCTAATACTGCACAGGGACAAGCAGGGTTGCATGGGCCGGCCTTATCTCGATGTCTTGTCTACAATTTTAAAAGCAGAGTCATCATCTTATCATCCTCCTCTTAACAAATGTAGCGTGTTCCTTGCGAAAAAATAACTATCATCCCTCCCTAATAAGTGGGTTTGATCTATTACAACGTATTTTATCCGTTTTAAAATAAACGAATCTAAAATGATAATATACTGGGTTTGTTTATTTATTTTGGAACCAAAGAAGTGCAGGTATGTAACTAGTCTAAAAAAAATTGCAATATGTTTAGGGCAAATTTTGTAAAATTTTACTAACAAATAAGTTCTGGTGGATCTAGCTCTGCCTCTGCGAGTACATGTATTTTCGGATATACTACCTCTGTCCCAAAATAAATACAGTTTTACACTATTCATTTTCAACGTTTGACCGTTCGTCTTATTTGAAATTTTTTTATGATTATTGTTTTTATTGTTATTAGATGATAAAATATGAATAGTACTTTATGTGTGACTATTTTTTAAAAAATTTTTCATAATTTTTTCAAATAAGACAGACGGTCAAACGTTGAACACGGATTTCGATGACTGTATTTATTTTGGGACGGATGTAGTACTTGCTACCCAAACAGGTATAGCTAACTGGACTGATCGAACTATTGTATCGATTGAAACTGTCAGTATTTTAATACGTACTCTATCTAGCTGTTATGCAGGATTAGCCGCTCTTAATTACTCTCTCTCTACTCATAAAGAAAGTCGTTTCATACAGTGTCACGGTTTCTAAAACACAATTTTGACTTCTTGTTTCTATAAAAATATTTATTGAAAAGTGATATATGTATACTTTTATGAAAGTATTTTTCAAGATAAATCTATTCATATATTTTTTATATTTTCAAACTCAACAACTTGAGAGTTATTTATGATTTATATTCTCAAGGTTTGAATTAAACATTGTCCTAAACGACTCTCTTTACGAGTACGGAGGGAGTAATTAATTATCTTTGAACAAAGTTTCAAGGTGGACTGCGTATATTTTTCCGCTGAAATCGCCTGTTGAAATCAACAGACTATAGTCCATGGAATAAATTTTGACATTAATTTCCGGAGACTTCTGGCTTCTTCGATCTTGAAACGAAAAGTTCATTAAGCTCTTTTCACCGGTGAATAATTCATACTCCTATATAGCTTGCTGCCAACGAATTACGGCCAGACTTGTCACTTTCGTCATTTCGAACCAGGCACGAATTTGCTTCGAGGGCGCACTAACCTTCGAAATGAACTCCCATCTCTCTTCCTCCTCCACGCCTCTGTTTAAATATTTTGATTCGGCATCGCATATTTCAGGGAAAATAATGACAAAGCAGGGTTACTTGCTTTATTTTCCCTAATTAATTTGTTCTTTTATAGGATTATAAGTTTTGATATACTCCATACTACTAACGTGGGCGTGGGAAGTTGGATGTTACCGTTACGGCATTACCACATACAGATGGTATTCTCTTTTTTTTCCGATAAAATTGATGGTATTCTTACGAACCATGAATTCGGTCGTTAACCCCATATATGCTGTCGATTTTCTTGTTACAAAGGAATCATTTGATGCAAGCACAACATGATGCACGTTCTTCTGCATCATTTTCATCTATTTGAATACTGTTATTCTCAGATACCTCGATCTTTCTCAAGCCTTTGAATAATGTTTTCTCAGATACCTGATCATTCAGTAGATATTGGTCAAGCTCTAGACCTGATTACTTAATTGACCAGATATTAAAAAAAAGGGGGGGAACCTTCCCCTTGCAACCGAAATTAGCCAACCAAGCAAAGCACAAACTGCACAGTAGGACTACGATCGACAAGTCCACGAAAACCACGTGCTACTAGTCCCACAGATGAACTAAACCCTGTGCAGGTATGGTAATACTGTCATCAGTGACGGCAGTACATTAGTGTAGTTAACTAATTGTGTCCATGCTAGGACACGCATCAACTCACGCATGCAAAAATCTTTCTAACGGTTTTGGGCCTTTTGGCTAAGGTTAATTAACCAAACCATTAGAGATACTCCTAGTATTTAATTACCTGCCACCTAGCTTGGGTACATCGATATCTTATTATCTTACTATATGACGAGGGAGATCGGTCAATAATTTTAGCCTGATGGCAAGTCAACGCTTAACTTAGGGGACAAGATCATTAGAGATCAATCTAGATGGAGCTTATTTTTCAAAACAATTTTCAAGCAATGCACGTACGTCACTCCTAGGAGTAATATATAGCTCGCCAGCTGGTAATTCTTGCGGATCGGGGCATGTACTTCCTGCGGACGCGTACCACTGCGTACACGCACAAAATTTCCTGTGGAAAAAAAATTGGGGCATTTAACTATTTACCACATTTTTATATTTGATATTTAACTATTTACCACTACATGTTAGTGAAACGTGGGTTCTCATGTGTCTATGGTCTGTTTGAAGAGCTTAAAATTCTGAGAAGCAGCTGGTTGGTTGTCAGCTTCTAAGAATTTTAAAAAGCTGGGTTTTCCAACGTTTAACCGTCCGTTTTATTTGAAAAATTTATGAAAAAGTTTAAAAAATAAGTCACGCATAAAAAACTATTCATATAAGAAAAAATACTAATTATATATAAAAGAAAATAATGAACGATCAAATGTTGGATACTGGAAAACACAAATTCGTGACGGAGGGAGTAAATATAGTTTTGTTTCCTTTTGTGTGATCAACGGTCACGCGAGGCTTACCAATTGAGAGCCAAATTAACCGGCCGAACATTCGATTGAACGTTGAGTCTGTATAGTTTTCCGCCTATCCGTTTGCACGTGAGCTACGCCCGTGACCTGTGAAATCGATGATAAATCACGTGCGTGGATCAAAAGCATATCTAAAATCAACAAAATCATAACAGTCTGCACCTTAATTTGGCCCTCTTTAGAAAATGAGTTTAATTGAGATTAGCAGCCTAAGCTAGATTGTGATATAATTAAAAACGTAGTACAAGTACTGTCCTTTATGCCTAACCCACAGTACTACTTCGTCACGGAAAAGGTGATCGTTCTACGATTCACAAAATATCCCATAAAGGTGGCCATTTAAGTAATTAAATCATCGAGATTATGTTATCTTTACACTGAACCCGTCACTTAAAGCGTGGAAATATGCCCGTTCTTTACCTATCACGGAATCTATAAAAAAAAATATATATTTACAACCCACCCACTAAGTCTAAAACTTAATATGTAAATATACCACCTTATCATCCACTAGTAACAATTACATACAAAGATTACGTAAGCATGCAGCATCATCTACTATTTATTGAATTCGACAAATCAATATGTAAGCATATCTAATCATCACTCTTCACATTATTTTCACAACATTTTCAAGATACATATCCATCTTTTTTTATAATACAATCATCTATATAATCAAAACGTAGAATATTATATTTCATCCATAAAATCTATGAAATCCATTTCTCTACAAACATAGTTTGGCTAACCAGTTTGATTGGTTTTTAATAACTAATATTTTTTTACTCTTAGCTCATTTATTAAAAAATATTAAAAATTACTTAATAATTCCTGCAGCAAATTACGGGCCGGGAATCACCTAGTACACATTATTATGAGCACACTTTCTAACATTTTAAACAGTACCACATTTTTTAAAAACTTAGTAACTTTCTATATAAAAAGTTTCTCAAAATACCTTATAGAACAAAATTTAAAGTTTTTAATAGAATTTATTCGTTTATACACTTAAAAATATTATCACATAATCATATAATTTATGACCAACTAATTCATTCAGGAAAAAAAAGGCTTGAGTCGCATGCATGCATCTTCATCTTCTTGCTATATTATATTTATATTCGATCATCACCCAGATTATCCCCACAAGCAAGATATGATTGAGAGTTTCCAGATTTCGCGTAACTAATATGAAGGAAAATCTAATACATCCTTCATCTCAAAATGTAATCATTAACTTTTTTTAGCTATATTTATATTCGTTTAGAAATTAGTACTACCACATTTTGAGATGGACGAAGAGTAGCTTTAATTAATTGGCAGCGATGAACCCATGAATTATTGGGCAAGATCAATTAACTGAATTCTCATGCAAACAAAGACATCAATAAGTGAGATGTTTCCACGAATCAGTGACCTGTGACACCTGTCAACGTATATATACGCTAGCTCTGATAATATGAGTATGACTTGTGTCCGTCGTCTTCTCAGTTAGTTGAATTAAACCAACTTCTAATCAGTCACGATGTCTTTATTTTTTTTTCTTTCCTTTTTTTTTTGGCAGCATGCGCGTGAGATCATTCGAAGTTTCCACGAGGTAGGCAGAATGCAAAACACGCACGGGCACACATCAACTGCAGCTGCAAGAAGGAATGGATCGATAGCCGACGGGTTTGAATGCCCTGGTGGATCGATAAGATGTGTGTTCTTGCTGACCAAGGTAACCAAGGCTTAATTGCTTGGGAAGGTCGTCTTGGAGCACAGCATTTGTACTCCTAGCTAATTAGCTAATTAAGCTTAATTAACTTCTTTTCCTTCTGGAAATTGCACCGGTACATGCAAATGTCCCAGGACTTCTCACTTTCTCGATCGTATCGGTCAGTTGGTCAGTTGTGTGAACACTGCTAGTACCGAGTCTTTACAAAAAGAGAGAGCGAACGGGGCCCGCGACTGCGAGGGGGGAGGGAAGGACAGATACCTTATCTGAGACGGACTTCAGTTGGACATGCTGCTCACTTTTCGTGAACACGTTTCGTAAACCGCCAACAGTATGTTATGCAAATATTTTTATATAGAAGTTTCTTTAATAAATCAAATAAGTTTATTTTTCCAAGTTTTTAGTAATTACTACTTAATTAATTATGTTTTAATGGCTTATCTTGTTTCACGTGGCATTAGTTCAACCGTCCAATCGAACTCCGCCTAAAGCTGCATTTGTAAGTGCGAAAGGTTTACTCTAATAAGTGGTATGAAAAGCGAAGCATGCAATTAGCATGCTGATTAATTAAGTATTAATTTAAAAAAATAAGTATTAACTATGAAGTACAAATTTGAAATTTTTATTTTTTAATAAACTTCTATATAAAATATTTTTGCGCAAAATAATACTCCCTCCGTCCCAAAATATAAGGGATTTTGAGATTTTACTTGCAATGTTTGACCACTCGTCTTATTCAAATTTTTTTAAATTATTATTTATTTTATATCTGACTTACTTTATTATCTACAGTATTTTAAGTATAACTTTTCGTTTTTTATATTTGTAAAAAAAATTGAATAAGACGAGTGGTCAAACGTTGTAAACAAAAAATTAAAATCCTTTATATTGTGGGATGGAGGGAGTACCGTTTAGTAGTTTGTAGGAGAAGCACTTACGGAGAATGAGACAGTAGCTCAGCAAAGATGGAGATCCCTACGTCTTTGAAAATGAGAAAGAGATTAGACACCTTGCCTCTGAATTTTGATATGAGTAGTCATGGGATTTCACACCTGGAACTCTCCTGTTTATGGAACTCTCTTGTTTATGGATTTCTCACAACAGTTTTTTTTTTCTATTGCTACTTGGGAAGAAGGATTGTTACACAATACATTTGGAACTACTACTTGTTTAGGGCTAGCTAGTTTTGAATTTTGGAGCTTAATATTAGACAAATTAGACCCTTTTTTTTTTCGTTTCCGTCATACTCGTGCCTTTTAGACTGATGATAGTAATAAATGCATAAAAGTCTTATCGTGACTTTTTTTTATATCAGTAATATGTCTTTGGCTTATATAAGCTGTAGTTGAAAAAAAAAAATCTCTAATCATGAATATTTGACGCTCCAGATAAGATTCTAAAGATTTATTTTTATATTATAAA
This sequence comes from Oryza glaberrima, assembly GCF_000147395.1. NCBI lineage: Eukaryota > Viridiplantae > Streptophyta > Magnoliopsida > Poales > Poaceae > Oryza > Oryza glaberrima. The sequence continues at coordinate 21,886,641 of NC_068326.1, forward strand.
CAAGCCTGTAAAATCTAATGTGTTTATATGATATTTATTAGTGTTTCTCAAAACAACTGTATATTTTTTGTTCTTAAACTAATCATTTAACAAATTATTGATTGTCGATTTTTTTTTACGGAATCTTGTACCGGAGGGAAATACCTAGTATAACTTTGGACACGTTACTGCAACTTTCGTCCCAAGGTCCTGGGAGTCTCCATCATTAGTTGCCGCTTCTAGAAGAAGTACCAAGTTGTTTTCCATTTAGGAGAAAAAAAAAACAGAGATGACATCAATTAAGATACCGCTCGCCTTCTAGAACGCCGCAACATCACTGCGTCACACATGCATATTCACAAAATTCACAGGTGAGGCCTTCGATCCGCTGCATCTCTCGGGCCACATGGGTTCAAAGGTACGTACAGTTTGCTTGTTGAAAAAGGCACAAGATTTTGCAGGTAGACGTGCATCTAGGAGGAGAAGTAATTAATTAAGTGTTGACAGTGGCTAAGCTGCCTGCTGCCTACATGGCCTTCTAGAGGGTCGACTTTCTCCGGCGGTGTCAAATGTTTTTTTTAAAGCCTCGTATACATTTATTAATAGAGAACTGGGAGTACAACCAGTTTACAGAAAGACCCCTCAGACTGGGGCAAATTGACAAATACATTGAAATTTGCAGAAAAGGACTTCTAAAGAGTAGGAAAAAACAATCGGGTCCTTTCCTTGCTTCTTCCACAAAGACGGCGATCCGACCAAAGTCGACGGCAACGGAGATGATGAAACCGGCCATGGCAAGCTGCAAAGATATAGCTAAGGAGCATACCCAAAATGGGGCATCTGTAGTGGAGGTTAGAGCACCCAAGGACAAAGAAATAAAACAAAACTTCCCCCGAAGATCCGCCACCGATTCCTAGGAAGAAGACCGCCTTGTAGATCCACTTCACCGGAGGTGTGGAGGATGACCAGCTTAACAACTTAAAATAAATGATGGATGTAAATTTAACAACTTATAGTGATATAGTTGTAGTTTGTTTGACTTGCTGCTTGTGTAGTTGCGCTATACTCTTATAATCTTAATCGGATGACATAAATTTGCATATATTGCTTTTGAGGACCTCGATCGTTTGGCTGCTATAGGGCGATGTCATTTTTGGGAGTGCATGTAGGTGTTGGATATTTTTGACAAATCGATATTGTCGGAAAGCTGAGTCAATTTGAACTGTCGGGAGAAATCATGTATGTTATAGACGTGTCCATTTACTTATTAATTTGGTTCTGTTTTCGTAAACCTCAGCTTATTTTCGTAAGACTAGTAATATACGTACTTTGTAATGTATCAGCTTTATAATTAGAATAGAAGACTAATAGAAAAAAAATACAATATTGGATCCGGTGGTTATTCACGCGGAGCATATGGAGACATTTGCGTGCAGTGGCGTTTGCATGTGGTGGGAGAATATGGAAGAAAGATAGCTTCACTTTTAAGGTGGTACTTTTAAGGTGGTAGAGACAAGGTGTAGGTAGGGTTAAAAAGGAAAAATAAGTTAAATCTCGCCATCTCTATTGTAGTAAATGCCTTATTTTCTCTGAGGTTGTCAAAATTATTCATAGTAAAATATTAGCTAATCTTATCGAAGAAAATTTCGTTTGTATGGAAACAAGACATGGGGCATGTTTAGTTCCTAAACAAAACTTTTCTCACTGTCGCATCGAATATTTGGACACATGCATGAAATATTAAATATAGAAAAATAATTATACAGTTCGCTAGGAAATTGTGAGACGATCTTTTAATCCTAATCACGTCATGATTTGACAATGTGGTGCTACAGTAAACATTTGCTAATGACAGCTTAATTAGGCTTAATAAATTTGTCTCGCAGTTTCCTGATAGAATCTGTAATTTGTTTTGTTAGTAGACTATGTTTAATACTTCAAACGTGTATCCGTATAATGCTGGGGTAAATTTTTTTGCCAACTAAACAAACCCATAATTCCCAACCCCTAAGAGATGGCCAATATGGCCTATAGTATCTAGCGAACAGACGCGGCCCTATACGCAGGCGGCAGGCCCAGCGATCACCGAACCAACCTGCAAGGTTTTTGTGGCGCTGCGGCTAACGGCCCATTACATTTACAGTCTGATCTATTTTGGTTTGGAATAAGTTCACTTAAGGTCCCTTAATTTGTCGTCGAGTCTAAAATTCAACCCTGAACTACAATATACGCAAATTGTACTGCTAGGTTCTCAAACTTCACAAGATTCATGGCGCCTGCTGTACTACTAGAAGGCTGAGCTGACACTTGCCGGTGTCCACACGCTGCTCGACTCGTTCGAGCCCATCCATGACGTGCTGCTGTGCCAGCGTGAGGACGTCGACCCGTCGGCCGTCGCTGTACAGCGGCGACGCGGGATCAGGGCTCTTGGCGGAGTTGCTTGAGATGTGCAGAGCCCTCCACCTGAGCGACGCTGCCATCGACCACAAGATCGGGCAGGGCCGGCTCTGTCACTTCCAACGCCTGGCCTGGCCCAAGAGGAGAGAAACTACAAAAAGAACAGAGCCTGCACTTCCAGGAGAGGTCGATCGATCAATCAATCGGCGAACGGCGGCGGCGATCTGGTGGCCGGTTGGCACCTTGTCGATCTTCTTCCTCCCTACCTTCCTTCTTCCTCTACCTTCTAGAAGCTTCTAGCATCTTCCACCACTTGTATTTCCTTAGTACATCCTCCTTTCCGCCTCTATTTACTGGAGTTTGGTTGCTTGTATATTTACTGGATGCTTGTATATTTGAGTGGAATTGAGATTGGAGGTCAGGGTTGCTGACAGACGTCGGTCGTAGTCCTCGATGTCGCACCAGCCTGCGGTGCCAGGCCCATGCAGTGGGTAGGAGTTTGTCCGCACCGTCGTCGCGTACCGGGAGAAGCTGGCCACCGCCGCCGCCGTGTCGCACTGCGCGCTCGCCTTGCCGAAGCTGAACCAGAAGATGGAAAAGCAGTGCAAGGTGCTCGTTCGGAGCTACTCGCTCGCCAAGAACCTATGTCTACGGCGGTGAAGCTGGCATGTGGTGGCCTGTACAGCAGCGTGACCTCGACGCCGGAGCCAAGCTCCTCGAGGTAAAAGCCCGTCCAACTGGCCCACGTGGGTCCCATGTTTTTTTCTAACTTTAAGTGCCACATCAATGCCACATAGGTGTAACGTTAGTCAAAACCACCTTGGAACCTTATTTGTATTGGTTTTGTAAGTTGAGGGACGCGTTATATCTGGTATTGTGGTTCGAAGATGAATTTCAGACTCGGTGATAAATTGAAGGACATCAAGTGAACTTATTCCTTTTGGTTTTCTGGGCAGCCTACATTAATGGAACTACTGAGTTGAAATTTGAAACTTTTGTTTGTTCTGAAACCACTTCAAATTACGGGTTTTTTTTTAAGTACCCTCAAATGATTGTATATAATAAACACCAAAAAGCAGAATAGGATTTAAGATACAACACTTTTTTTTTTCTATATCTATGTTTTTTTATAAAGTTACAACCCACTAACTCTAAAGCTCAACATGCAACCATGTCATATCATCACCTATTAATAATAATTATATGCAATCATGTAAGCATGCAACTTCATCTACAATCTATTTAATTCTACAAATCAACATGCAATCATATCCAATCACCATCCATCACATCATTTTCACAATATTTTAACGAATCTATGTATCATTTTTATAATATTTAATATATATTTTTCAATATGTTTCACATTAAAGCACCAGTATCATTTATTTGTTTTATGATAAGTACTGATAAATTCTGACATTTTATTATTATTATTTTCTTTCTACTCCTAGCTCGATTGTCATAAAAATATATATTAAAAATTTCTTAATAATTCGTATAGCAAAGCACGGGAAATCACCTAATTTTGTATTCAATCGATCGTTGCTATCAATCTACTCTATTATAATTTGGTCTACCATGATCTAATGGCTTAGATTTTACTCTCTTTTTTTCAATTAATGTTTCCTTTTCGCACGTGGTGTCTTAATATGATAGATGGGTGCTTGTTTTTTTTCTGTAACAGAGAAGACCTTTCACGTCTGATTGCTTAGCCTCGGAGCAAGTATAATAGAAGTTTGTAATTAAGAAGGCTGAATGCTGAAGTGGCTGAGAGAGAATAGGAGAGAGAAGGGAAGCGGGTGGTAAGCATACAACCAACTTAGGCATAGGAATCAAGAAAATCCGTGAGAGAGACAGGTGAACCATAAATAATTATAGTTAATAGCTAACCACTATATAAGTTGACTGAGATCTATATAGTCAGCAGCTGGATGTATTATTAACCTAGCTCGCTCTTAATCAAATGCTTCAAAGTTCTGACCGTCGCCATTGATTCGTAAACAAGGCGACTGTTATGCTGAGTTGCTGACCTGTACGCTGGTTCCACCTGGTCCTACCATTCATCTGCTGCTATGTTCATGAAAAGAGAGGTTTTACGGTGTTTGCGAGGTACTTAGAGGTATTGAGAGGTGGAGTAATGTGGACCGTTGATCAAGAGAGGAGCAAGGTATCGAATAAAAATTATTGTAACCAATGGCAGTGGAGTAATTATCTAGTGAAATATTACCATTATCGCCGAATTGAATACCTTGATCCGTTGATCGGTACTGTACACTAGAGAAAATGTAAATCTACCTAGGCATCAATTAGATCTACACGGAAAAAATCAGGTTGTGTCTTCTTTCTCTTCTCCCACATCACTTTGTTCTTACTAGGTTTGAATTGGCTCCCTAGAAAAAACAGAACTGCCGACATGGTTGAGGATTGAAGCGGAGACGAGGTCGGCCGGTCAATAGCAAGGCGAAGCGCATCCTCTAAGATTTCATTTACGCAGTTGATTAGTGATTTACATAGCTCATGATTTCATTCTTTTAAGAGACTGGAATGAGTTATCCTCCTCTGTTCTTCTTAGAGGGTTTGAATAGGTGCACTCACAAGGAGACACTACTAGAGGGAAGGCTCCCATGTGCTCAAAACCCACGGGAACAGGCAAAAACACACAGTAACGGTGTTACCGAGTTCTAGCTCACGGTGTCGCTCACACGGTGGCCTCATCAGTTTACCATATGGACATCCCGTTAATTCACATGAAAAACACACAGGGTGGTTGAAAATTTTACCGATTGGACTTCCCGTGAGTTTGTGTGCACACGGGAGCCTTCCCATCTCCAGTAGTAAGGCACGGTCATCATGGTTGAACATTTGTGCAATCTATAGCTCTAATAAAAAAAACTATAGGAGGCAAAGGCGAACATATCTATAGATATTTGGCATGTGGTGCATAGGTTGCGGCAATTGCTGGGCTTCTAAAATGGCATGCAATCCATGGACTGCATGCATGCACGTATCTGCCCAATAAATGGACATGCAATCAGGAGGTGGTTTCCATTTTACCAGATGTGAGGTAAATCAGGGGAGATGGTTATTTTCAGGTCAATATTAAAATCTAAGTGTATGCATGACATTGTAAAATAAGTTGTTTAATTCCTTAAGACATAAAATTTTGTTAATTAGTGAATTCTACAAAACATGTAAATAACGTAATGGATGATTACCGGGTGAATCTGTTCTTAAGAAAAGAAAATTTAAATCTCAAAGAGAACATGTAAATAATGTACTGGAGATGATAACTACCGGTACCGATGCAGTACTTATGTACCTAGAACTATACTTAAGACAATTATACCCTTATCTATCTTATAGAAAAATTATCATTTTACCCTTACTATCTAAGTACCCGTGCCAGTATTTAAATACCTTTTAAGTGGTACCTTTTATTGTGGAGCGTTGGATTTTTACCCTTTTTAGAATACAAACACCGTAAAACCTCTCGAATGGAAAATAGAACCGGGGGTACTGCCTGTTCACCAAAAGAAAAAAGTGTTGATATGTTAAATATATCCGAAGACATGACTTCTATTGATTCACACAGGACGATCGAAGTCATCCGATGGATCTGGCTCCTCTAACTGTAATGCTAAAGACAGAGGAGCATAGTAAATTATGTCTTGTGCTACAATATAGAGCAGTGATTTACAGTTATTTACTGTTGTGGCAGTGGTAAACAGTAAAATATATTGTGTACAGGTGTTGTTCCGTGATACCGTAGAATACTATAGCGATCGATCTCATCTATTCGCTGTAAATCGGACGGCCGAGAATTCCCTAAAGTCACAACACCATGCTGTCGGAGGATCCGGATCTGTCATGCGAGAAGGTCTGATCTAGATAGGCCTAAATCTTACTACTTTTTTTGAGTAAATATTTCTTTGGAGTAAGTGATAAGAATATCAAATGGGAATTGTGAGAACAGGGGTAATAATACTTCATGTCTTATTAGCTATATAAATAATTGATCTGGTTATAGTTTGTTGCTTCCTGTGGTTAGACTTCAATGATGAAAATCAAGATAAAATATATATCTTAATTAGAAAAGAACACCACCTAAAACGTGGACTGAAACTTTTGGATTTTCCTTCTCAACATCCCGTAGCAGCGTACGAGCACTACGCTAGTATACAGGATAAAATACAAAAAGTCAATTGAAGGAATTCGATCTCAAGAATTTGCACAAGGATCTACAATTTTACAGAGATGTTTCTCTTCTCTACTTAAGAATTTGCACAAGGATCTAGGAGTACAATTTTACATGATGAGATGTTTTGCTTCTCTACTCAAGAATTGCACAAGGATCTAAAATTTTACATGATGAGATTTTCTCTTCTCTACTCAAGAATTTGCACTAGGATCTACAATTTTACATGATGAGATGTTTCGCTTCTCTACTCCTACATGGTCTCCACGATGATCTCCCGTAGCTGGCGCCGACACGCCTCGCCGTCGCGGCGAGCGACGAACGGGTGCGCGAGCAGCTGCGCCACCGTGGCGCGCCGTCGCGGGTCCTTGTGCAGGCACGACGCCACGAACCCGCGCAGCTCCGCCGACGCCGCCGCGCTCGCCGGCAACGACGGCGCCTCGCCGTCGCATATCGCCTTCTTGAGCCTCTCCCAGGACGGCCTCTCGCCGGCGGGCAGGATGGGGCAGCGACCCAGGAAGAGCTCCAGGACGGTCACGCCCAGGGCCCAGACGTCGGCGGCGCACGCGCCGCGCGGCCCGGCGTGGGCGTTCGGCTCGAACCGCTCCGGGCTCAGGTAGGCCGTCGATCCGGCGGCGACCGGGACCCGGCGGCGCTCGCCGGCGCCGCCGAGGAAGATGCGCGACACGCTGAAGTCGCAGATCTTGACGTCCCCGCGGGCGCTGGCGAGGAGGTTGTCCGGCTTGAGGTCGAGGTGCGCGACGCCGCGGGAGTGCAGGTGCGCCAGCCCGGCGAGGCACCGCGCGGCCACCTCGGCGAGCGCGGGCTCCGGGAGGCCGCGCCGCCCTTCCCCGCGGAGGGCGGCGAGGACGCGGCCGAGCGACCCGGCGTCCATGAGCTCGAGCAGCATCGCGGGCTCGCCGCCGGCGCACCGGAACACGGCGTGGCACCGCACGACGTGCGGCGACCACGAGCCCCACGGCCCGGCCCCGGCGGCCACGCGGCGGAGCGCCTCCACCTCCACCTCCGCGCCGCCGTCGCAGTAGTGCGCGGTCTTGAGCGCGAACACGGCGCTGGAGCCACAGCCGCGGAGCCGCACCTTGGCGACCACGCCCGACGCGCCGTCGCCGAGGTCGGCGATCTTGTCGAAGTCCGATAGCCGCAGCACCTGCCCCAAATCCATCGTCGTCGTCGCCTCCGGCGCGGCGGCGGCCGGGCGCGCCGCCCGCGCCATCATCTCGTGCGGCGCGGCGAAGGGGGATGCTGCCGCCGCCACCGTCGCCATGAGGGGTGGATGGATCGATGGAAGCGACGAGATGAAGAAGCGGAGCTTGCTATTTATGGGCGCAGCGACCAAGTCGAGATGGAGCTCGGGAGGCTTACGCTTTGCTTGGCCCGTACGCAGTTGTAAAGAGACTCGGAGTCGGATTGGCGGGAACGAGAAAGCGCGGGAAAAAAAATGGGAGTGGCGGGTAAAGCGAAACCTAACGTCGGTCAAAATTCGAACGAAATTGCTATATTAGCGCACGCGCGCTACTTCCGGTTCCAGCGAACAATTCCAGATAAGGAAGGGAAAGGGGTTGCGTGTACTGTACGTATGTGCCAAAGGGCCCAAAGGGTTTATTGAGTTGCATTCACCGACTTTTTTTAAAAAAAATTAAGATGACTAGCAAAAATGCCCGTGCGTTTTAATAGGTGAAAAACAATCCAATGACAATATACACTTTACATGTATAACTATGTCAATAATAGTATTTGTATGGATCGTTATAGCTAAGATATATTATAAGGAAAATTGGAACATCTTCAATATAATAGCCTAACCTCGACGATGGCAACGTTGCTGATGCTTGCTTTACCCAAAAGAATTGAATTATTCATGTGGCAGCATATAGTCTAAAATACTCTCTCAATCTCATTCTTGCAACCAGTAATAGGATCAATCAAATCTTACACTGCCTCGCATGGTCAAGTCTACATAAAATAGAGCCACCGTGTACTCTTCTCTAAATAACAATTATAAATATGTTTATTTTGTAATATTATTTCCACATAATATTTTATCAAGAATAGTACATATACTTAACAAAATAGTCTGATATTACCTACAATGATGTGCAGGGCCTCCAATATAGGAGAATAGATGAGGAAACAAAAGCCTATTAGGAGATGGAAAAAATCGATGGATCCAATCCGACCCAAACGTCTATCAATTTTATCTCGTTCTGAGGAAAAAAAACCAAGCAAGACTTGTTTTAGATTCGGACGTCAAAACATTCGACCAACGCTTCGAAAAAACCAATCCGACATGAATTACGATGGATTATACAAACGTTAGGAATCTTTTTTTTCTGGAATCAAATGTTTTTCTTCTGAAACCAGACAGATTTTTGGCATTGCATGGTGTCGAACCATAATTTTTTTTTATAAACAGTGGTTTTACTTGCGTTGAGTCGGACTGTTTTTCGGAGCGTTTTTTCTCGCGTTGAGTCAGATGGTTTTCTCTAACCGTATTTTTAGAAACGATGGTTTTGTTTTTCGCGCTTAGTTGGACGGTTTCTTGAACCATTGCGGGTTTTTTCTCGCGTTGAGTCCGATTGTTTCTACGATCCTTGTCAGGGTCCTGGGTGGGCCGCACACGGGCTGTCAGCCCATCACCAAGAAGTCCAAGAAAGCCCCAACCTGAAACAATACATAGCAGCAACAGCTTACAGGAGAGGGGGGCAAAACAGATCAATTGGCAAGGCGGCGAACGGCGGCGGCGGCGACCTGGAGGCGGGCTTGCCTCCTTGTCGATCTCCTTGTTCCTCTCTACTTCTGCTAGTAATTTGTACCCCTATTCACTTCCATTTCCACCACAAGCTTGAGTTGTAGTAATACAATTGCAGCTCAAAACCACCTCTACCTCCATTGCTTGTACTGGATATAGGTTCATTGAGATTGGGTCTTGGGTTGCTAACAATCTAGTATCAGAGCTGTTCGGTTCGTGGGATCTCTCGTTATAGATGTGTTGGGATGGCAGGAGGGCAAGGTTGGGGAAGATTCTGGCAAGGGAGGTGCTGATGGCACTAGCGCACGTAACCTGTTCGAAGGAATGTCTAGCCAATATGAGGTGTCCGAGGAAGAAATTATTGTTGTCATGATTGAAGAGAAGGTAACTAAGGAAGAGGCATTGCATCTGATATATGAGTTGAGGGATGCCAAGCGTAGAATAGATGAGAAGTTAGATCGGTTATTGGAGATGTTTGGTGTGAAGCTAGATGGGGAAACCAATGGGGTTGGGGAATTCAATACTTCCACCAAGGAGCTCACCTCCACCACTGAAGCTGCAACACCTTCATCTACCCAGCTAATATCTGCCAACGGAACAACCAGCACTACCAACATTGACACCTCTGACGGCTTCAAGGACACGCCCGCCAAGTGTTCGACGTTAGTTCTTGATGTCAACTCCATCGCAAACCAAGCTGAGACTGTGCTTGTAGTTAGAACGAGCATGCCCAAGGGCGTTCCAGCACCTGTTGCATCAACCGAAGTCTTCTTACCAAGGTTGATCGCTGAAATGGACTTGGTCACATTGGTGCCCACCAGGTGTTCGGTGAAATGGCATGGGCAGGACAAGGTATTGATGACTGCAAACCCTCTTGTTGTTAATCCATGGCCACCTAATTCTCGATCCAGTTACAAAGGTATATGCGCCGAACAACAGCTAGAACCATGGCCATCCTTTTGGGGCAATCAAGGTAGAGGGGAATGTGTGCAGTCTTTACCATTGCTATCTCAAACAAATGCAGCTCTTGTGTCCCTGGTGTCATTGCTTAATGAAATATCAAGGCTAGAGTGCATGGAGTTGAAGCTATGGCGACCACCTCAAGAAAGTTCATATGTTATGAGAAATTATGCTACTACCATGCAAGCCAAAGAGGGGGTTGTTGGGATGTCTGTGTTATTTGTTCTAGCTACAAGACAATTTATGAGATGTGCTTTATTTCTTCCTGATGGCTCATGGAATTGGGGTGATAACAGAGAAATCAAACTAATTCTTGCGTTAGATGGCTGGAAAGACAGAGAGTTCAAGTACTGCATTAACTCGGCGGAAGTGATGGATCTAGCCATGGTTTCCCAAGGAGCAGCACCCCAATATTTCCGTGTCCTCAAGAATGGACGCAGGGTTCAGTTGTCAGCTCAAATCTCCTTTGCTGTGCAGAAGCCGCGGGATGGCTTTGATGAAGCTGGTTCGCAGTGGGAAGAAATCAAACGAAATCATTGCAGGAGGAGATCTTCTCTGTCTCCCAAGGGCACCAACCAGTTTCAATTACAATTAAGGCGGGCAAGATTCCTGAAGCGTATGGAAGCATTTCAAGAAGCCCCTGCCCCCTGCCTCAATGAAGATGATGTCAACTCTGGTCAAGAAGGGAGGATGCAAAGGTGTTCGCCTGAAAGCCGCCAAGAAGAAGGCGGCGGTGGCCCCGGCGTGATGCTTCCTCATCGGTGCCGCTTCTGTGATGTGATGAATATTACAATGCACCTTGTATCAGGTCGTGAACTGTTTGGCATTGTTAGTCTAGCTAATAGAGTTCAACAGCTGCCAGATGCTTGTCAGGAGAAGCAGACGCTACCTGGTTTTAAAACTTACGGGATTAGTCAGCACGTTTCAACAAACTTGGAGAAAGGCTCAGTACATACCAGCCCTGTATATATTGACAATAGAGAGATCAACAAGAATGATGATGCTCATTCTGATGCCTACAAGGACTCAAGGATTCATTTGACTAAATCAACAGACACCAAATGGGTTGTGGAGGCTATGAGTTATTTGGCACCTCAGGAGCATGGTAGAAAATGTTGCATCAACAAGTGCAGACTTTATCAGAGCAATGTGTTGTTATATTTAGAGCAGATGATATATCTTTGGGATGCCCACACTGAAGGGGTGCATATCATTTGGGCAAGAACAATCTGTATAAAGATGTCTCAACTTCCTGGCTTGACTGCTACAGTACAAAGATTCAAGAAGCTCAAGACTTTGTGGTTCAGTAGAGATTCCAAATTGCAGCTTTTAGTTTCCAATTTCTGGTGTGCAGCATGGACAGAGCTTCAAAGGGTTATATGCATGCCTAAACTGATTCCCTGGTGGCGCGTGTGTGCACAAACACATGAGCTATTGTTAGAGCAAGAACAGTTGGAGCTTGGTATTGATGATCTCAGTTGGTACTATCTTATACATTATCTAGCTGGGAAAATAATTTCTACTAAAATGCTTCTGAAATCTTGGGTGAAGATAGTTCTAAGCTGCATTTTGGAACTTGGCTGGAGCATCAATTCCCATTTTAGATCAAATGCACATTTATTGGAGAAATATATCAAGGAGCTCTACAAGTCTGCGCAGCACGGTGATTCTGCTATGCTGATTATTGTGCCAATCACATGGGATCCTGGTGGCATTGGCACTACTTGCATCGGCTTGGGGACAAGCCGAATTTTAAAAAGAGGGGATTGTCAGGGTCCTGGGTGGGCCACACACGGGCTGCCAGCCCATCACCAAGAAGTCCAAGAAAGCCCCAACCTGAAACAATACATAGCAGCAACAGCTTACAGGAGAGGGGGGCAAAACAGATCAATTGGCAAGGCGGCGAACGGCGGCGGCGGCGACCTGGAGGCGGGCTTGCCTCCTTGTCGATCTCCTTGTTCCTCCCTACTTCTGCTAGTAATTTGTACCCCTATTCACTTCCATTTCCACCACAAGCTTGAGTTGTAGTAATACAATTGCAGCTCAAAACCACCTCTACCTCCATTGCTTGTACTGGATATAGGTTCATTGAGATTGGGTCTTGAGTTGCTAACAATCCGGTAGTTTTATAAATGGCATTTTTTCTGACTGTTTTTTCGGAGCGGCTTGTTTTTTATAAACTATGTTCTTTTTTTCTTGTGGTTTTCTTGAACCCTTTTTAAGAAATGGCGTGTTTATTTCTGACAGTTTTTTCTTGCGCGTTTTTTTCCGTTTTTTCTCGTGCATTTCTTTTTGCTTTTTTTACGGACACGAAAACCATTTATTCCTCGCGTATTTTTTTTAATTTTTTTACGGCCTAGGTTCGAAGCGTCACCCCTTCTAATTATTTGATATTAGGCCATTCCCTAATATTCACGTATTTTCAAATGCTTAAGCTAATGAGAAAAAGCGGGCAATTCACTTTATATTCCAACACTCCCCCTTAGCACGCACGCGAAAGTGTAAGCGGATGAGGAAAAGGGGGCAATTCACTTTATATTCCAACACTCCCCTCACAAAAACTTAAGCTGATGAGTAAATGTGAGTAATTCACTTTATATTCCAACACTCCCTCTCGCATCACACACGTTGGGCCCCCTAAAGCCTCTAGCGTGGAATAGAAGTAGACTGTAATTTTTACTTAATTGCGCACCAGCCAAGATTTAAACTCGAGATATCTGGCTCTAATACCATATCGAGTTGCATGCACCGACTAGTTCAACCCAAAAGCTTAAGCTTTTAAGGAAAGGTGGGCAATTCACTTTATATTTCAACAGGGTTCTTCTTTATCATTTTTTAAATATTTTTTTCTTACTAATTATTATCCTTCTTTTTTTAAGTGATTTTGAATAGGAATACTTGAGTTGATCATGTTTAGTTTCTACGATTTTTTTTGAAAAAAATAACTTAAATTTAAAACTTTACCCAATTTTATGAAACTTTTAACTACGATTTAGAAAATTCCAACACAATTTTTCCAAAACTTTCAACCAGAAATTCAAAACTTCCTATTCAAATTTCAAAAATTTCCAACACAAAATACAAAACGTTCAAATCAAAATTCAAAATTTTCAACTCCAAAATTTGAAACTTTCAATTCCAAATTTGAAAACTTTCAACTTTAAATTGAAAATAATGCTTCCATAGATTTAAATCAAAACCGATGGTTGGATTATTTTTTTCAAAAATTCTAAGATTTTTCTCTTATTTAAGAATGTCATATAGTAGCTTAGAAGAATTTATAAGATATTTAATGGATTTGAAAGCCGCATAAGGGTGGGGAGAAATGGAGAGAGGTTTGGGTTTTTCTATTAAAAAATACTAACAATCTATCCGTTAAGTAGAAATTGATAGTCAGATACTTCTTTCTTTTAAAGATTTTATAGTATTTTCTCTAATTTAATAGCACCACATTATGGTTTAAAAGTGTTTGTAGGATATTTAAAGTGACAGAGGGAGAGTTAGTAGACCTAGTAGGTGGAGGTCTATTTGTGGCGCTTTTTGCCTGTAAAAATAATTTTGGTTTTAATTAATTTCTCTTGAAGACAAAAAAAACATATAGAAGAAGGAACAGGAGAGAAGTACGTACATTAAGTACGTTCGTTTGTTTGCAAAGGGTAAGTTCCGGATGTGGTTTTATTAGAAAATAGATCTAACCATCTAAAATAATGGGAGACCCACCAATTTAAATAAAAATCAATGGTTGAATTTCTCTTATTTATTAGAATGCCACTTGGCGAGTCGAGAGCGTTTATAGGAAATTTAATGGACTTTTAGTATATAATAGAAGATAGATATAAGAAAAAAATAATTCTTACAAACAATGAAACGTTATGTTCAAAAGAAAACAATATCATATATTTAAAAATAGAGGTTATTCTGTTAGTAACTTACTACAAGATTAGTAACCAAATTGTGAAAAACTTAAGTCCCCATTATTTCACTCATTTGGGGAATAAGCCAAACGGCATATTTGCAAATGAAAAATAATTTGTGAATAAAACTTTTATATACATGTTCTTAATGATCTAAAAGCAAAAGCAGAAAAATAAATTTCGATAAAAGAAAACCCAAAATCAACTCCAAATCTAAGATTGAAAATTCAAATTTTGATTGATAATCATAAGCATAAACGAAAAGATGAGGATATTACTCCGCTGTTAGTCGAATCTATAGAACAATCTGACAAAAGTTATTCTGAAGTTGCTGCAAAGGGATTGAATCAACAAATTTTCTGCTTCCATTAATTCGACAAAAATGAAAACATTGAAGGCCATAGTTTACAACTTTACATTCATCTGCATCCGACATTTATCAGCTAGAGCTGGTCAAGAGGCAGGAGGCTCAACAAGTGTTCTTTTTCCTAGAGAATCCTACTAGATGTCCGAATTCTACATGCTTGAAATAATGAAATACTAGAAGATGATCTCTATACCATTTACAGGATAGCTAATAGCTATTCAATAGGACAATAGAACGAATGCAAAAAAGAATGATCACTTTCTCATCTCCTCTGGAAGTTGAACTTCATGATTGCAAAACTGAAGAGGAAGGCGAAGGTCACGGCGAAGACGACGTGCACCACGGCCACCACCCACAGGAAGTTATGATGGAAGCCAAAGTAATCAGTGACAAACTGTGCAACAGTTCTGGTGTCGCCTTCGAGCACATGTTGGATATCACCAAACTGGGAAGCAACTAATCCATACAAAGTCCATGCAACCGGGCAAATCCAACAGTACCACCTCCACCAAACAGGGATTTTCTGTAGAGAAAGTTAAATGTATTAGTCCTAAAGGACTAATAATAGCAACATTTCATAAGAAAAGAAAGAGGGCGAAATTGAGATGGCAGAATAACCTACCGGTCGAGGGATCAGATATCCTGAGAAGAGGTTCCATACATTGTAGAACGCGGACGAGATGATGGCTGCTATGCTCTCATTTGGTGTCAACCCTACTGCCATCATTCCGTAGAATGTGAAATATAACAGTGTGAAGTACATGAAGAACAAGTACCACAAGAACTTGGCAACAGTCCACTCAAATCCAATCATTGAGTATACCAGCACGCCATATATCAGAGTCTGAACCATGATGTATGGTAACTCAATTGCAACCTAAAAAGGGAAAAGTGGCATTGTTAGGTTATGGGACCAAAAGAGCTTGACAGTGCTAACGAATAATAGCTTATTGCACAGCCATTTCAGTTCAATCCCAAATGCAAGTCAGAATTCAGGCATCAGAGTCTTTGAAGTCATACATTATATACATGAGATTAGAACTAGGCCAACCGAGAGTCTAAAAGACAAATTACCTGTCCAAATGCATATGGGAAAGCTGAATACATGCCAGCTGCTCTTTCTCGGTAAAAGACTGTTCGCTCCACCACCACCACTGGTTGAACAGAACCAGAGTTTTGCACTCCAATGTAGAGAACTGCAGCATACATTGATCCCATGGCATTGAATAGATCCTGTTGTTTTTTACTGCAACAAGATATGATGAGTAAAGGTTTAGAAGCTATTTGTCAAACAGATTAAAATAATAAGAACATATGTTAGAGGCGTACGTTCTCGTTCCAAGGTTCCAGAACATTGTTCCAAACATTAGCGCAATGACGATAGTGAAGAGTAATCTCACTGCAGTGTAGGATGGATTCCTCCAATATGACCAATTCTGCTTCCACAAGCAAGCTAGGCACTGCGTAATGAACGATCTAGAGTACTGCGTAGGGAAGTTGAGATCAGTAGAGCCAGGAGGTGGTGTGCTTAGCTCCTCAATAAGTTCCTTGTTCCTTCTGAAATTGCAAATATGCAAAAAAAAAAAAAAAAAAAAAAAAAGAGAGAGAAGAAAGAAGAAGAAGAAGAAGAGAGAGAAGAATTAGAATTGCAGTTCAAATACACTATTCATTCTATTAATCAGAATGGCATGTGCTGAAGCTTACTGATATAGCTCTGACTGCCTGTAGATTTCACTAAAATCAACACCGAGCATCTCCTCCTGGGCTGAAGAGGTCACTTCCAACATCCATGTTGCTGGATTATATCCATCTTTTATCCTACTAACGCCATCAATTCCCTGAACAAATGAACAACGGAGTTTCCGTTTGATGTGACTTAGCCAGCCTAAGTGCTGAAGCATGAAGAGATGATTGTTGTTTATGTTGATTTTCTTCTTACCTCAAAGTACTCAATCAGTTTTGAGGAATTCTGGCCCACTGGACCAACATATATCTCTTCACCTCCTCTCTTCATTAGGAAAAGCTGTAGATAAGATGAACAGCAACGAAGTTAATATACAGAGTTCATCTAATGAATCAAAGGATAACTACCCAAAGAAACAACTAGTCACCTCATCAAATGCTTCAAAGATGTCAATACTTGGCTGGTGAATGGTACAAACAACAGTCCTGCCAGTGTTAACAGTGTTCCTTACGGTCCTCATCACAATCGCAGCTGCCCGAGCATCAAGACCAGATGTTGGCTCATCCATAAAAATAATCGAAGGGTTCGCAACAAGCTCCACAGCAATAGTAAGTCTCTTGCGTTGCTCAGTTGACAGGCCGCTCACTCCAGGAAGCCCAACAAGTGCTCCCCTCAGAGATGTGAGCTCTACAAGATCCATGACCTCCTCAATAAACATCTGTAATCATAGTTCAGCACGTAAGATGTACAGTCAGTTAACAACCGAAAAACATACACAAGAAACAAATGTTAGCCCATAATCTAGCTAACTAACCTTTCTTGCTTCTGAATCAACCTCTGAGGGCAGCCGCAGCCATGCAGAGAACACAAGTGATTCATATACTGTCACATGGGGAGAATGGATGTCATTTTGCTCACAATATCCTGATATACGTGCAAAGGTCTCTTGCTTCTTTGGATAGCCAGATATTCTAATATCTCCCTCTATGTATCCTCCAGTTTTTCTCCCTGCTAAAACATCCATCAGTGTTGTCTTCCCGGCACCACTTACACCCATCAATGCAGTAAGTACACCTGGCCTGAAAGAACCACTAACACCCTTTAGAAGCAACAAACGGTCTTCTGTTATGCCTTGTGCTTTCATTGCCTGTTAATATAAAACAATATAATTGGGTTAAAAACCTGTGTTAACATAATGATTTTTACGCACTTGTAGTCATTCTGAGCAAAATTACCTCTGGCATGTCCACTGAGTATCTTACGTCATTAAAACTAATAGATAGTGGTGCAAATGGGAGCACCATTCCCTTCCTGCTTGCGCTAGAATCAGCGCTGTTAATTCCAGAGTTTTGGTCAGCAATATGGGACAATTCCAGTTCCTGCTTCCTAGATTTAGTGTCCTTCTGTCCCTCTACAACTTCACCGGTTAAGTTGGCATGCTTCTCTTTCAATGCGTCCTCAGACATTGATGCATGAGAGTCAGTGAATGCTGCAAAAAAATTCCAAGTAGCCACAGTTATTATCTTTTAGCTCGCAAATGTTGATTAGATATTTTGGAGTTCTAAAAAATGTCTTTCAAATATACTTACGACTCAAAACTGAAAGAGCTACAGTGTAGAGCAGGTTAAAGAGGAGAGTGTATCCAAGCAAAGCACCAAGTCCAATCCAGTACCACTTAGCTTCAGTAAATATACCACGAGATTTTAGTACACTAACTCCCAAGGTCACATTTTCTCCAGGAAGTATCTGTGACATGCAAAATATATGTTCAGTTTTACAGTTTAACATTGCAAGTTCGATTGCTGGTGAAGAAATGTGTCACTAACTTGGCTCCAACTGTGACCCAAAAATTCATTTGTCGAAATAGCATTTTGTGCATACGATAGCGGGGATATCCAGTAACCCCAAATCCACCATTTCTTCACGTCAGCTATAAAAGAGAAACAGAGATCAAGATGGAAACATGTCAGGAACAATTAGCATTTAAAACCATCAATTTCAAGTACATATAAGAACATGCAATTATTGAAAGGGAATCCAGTAACTTACGTCTTGCAAGGATAAAGCCACCCAATGCTGCAAAAGCCAACAGTGATAAGGGTCCAAATGTGTGAGACACAACCATGTCTCTTCCGATTCCAGCAATGAAGCGGAATAGTGCAGATGACATCTGGTTGAGTGCAAGTAGCAGCAGATACTGCTTGAAGAACCTATGCACAAAAAGTTATTCAGAGTTTCAGACTTCACAGAACAGACTCATTTATTGTGGAACATTTCTATCAATATACTAGGCAACACCTTGCAAAATAATTGACTAGTTGCTAGGACACATACAAAATAAGCTTATTTCTTGGATTCTTTTAGGCATGTAGATATCTGCATCAATGCAACTTACCTGCTTACACTGGGATCAAATCCAATGACATAGTATGTTATGAAAACATAAACACCAACTTCGAGAAACGTGATAGGAATCTGAAGAATCCATGATGGTATGGTGTAGGCCCATGCAGGAAAGAAGAGAAGATCCCTTTGCTTGAAGAAAACAGGTAGTTTCATGACAGTCATGGCAAGCTCTGCGAAACCATTAAACATGACTGTGTCAAGAGCAAAGTACAATGCCCCCAGATAGATCATTCCATAATCTCTATCATGTCGCATGCTGGTACGGAAAAATGTGGTCATCACGATCAATGCCATTAGAGTTAGCTGCAATGACAGAAAATTTCAGATAATCAGATCAATCAATATCTTGAATCAAAATTAGTGCACCAGAGATATGAACTTACATTAACAGCTTTAAAAATGTACATAAATGCATTCCTCTTCATGAGAAGAAGCTCTCTATCGATAGTGGCTTTGAGCAACTCCTTCCTGCTGACACCATACTTTGAAGTAGCCAGAGCAGCAGGGTGGCTCCTGGTCCTATCAAATGGCTCAGAAAGCTCATTCTGTATGGATCGGCCCACATGGAAGGAACGGAACGCATCTGCGAATTGCTTCACTGGCACAAAACGGTATGGTCTGTCACGCCTACACCAGTACTGCCCCTGGTCTTTCCTCGATGTCACCTTTTCAACAAATTCAGAGATATCAGTACTGTCTATTTTGAAAACCTTGTTCAGTAAATGGCATGAATTTTTACAGATGATGAACAGCACATACCTCCTGCAAGAAATCAGCAACACCCTTTCTGGCAGGGCATCTGAAGCCCATGAACTCAAAGAACTCAAGCACATGTTCACGGGGACCCTGGTACACAACCTGCCCGTCAGAGAGGAGTATAATGTCATCAAACAAGTTGTATGTTTCAGGTGCTGGCTGGAGCAATGAGATGACAGCAGTTCCGCCAAGGATGTGGATAGTCTGCCTAAGGGAATTCACGATCTGGTACGTGGTTGAGCTGTCCAGTCCAGTGGATATCTCATCCATGAACAAAGCTCTTGCTGGACCAACAAGCATTTCACCTGTGAACATATAGGACAGTTAGAGTTTTTCTTTAAAGAACAACCTCCATCTTGCTAAAGACTGTTAGTCATACCTGTTGTGACACGCTTCCGTTGTCCACCAGATATACCCCTTAACATCTCATTTCCTACTACCGTATCAGCACAAATATCCAATCCTAATATCTGCATTTATGTAGCAGAGAAGCAGGAATGAGATATTATCCATACACAAATGCCACAAGAAATCATATTTGTAGTACTACGGTTTAATCCACAGCTAGCAGACTGTACCTTCAATATGTAGTCCGTAACAACACTAGATTCTTGTCCTCCCATAGCTGAGGCCTACATGTATGAAATATAAAAGGTGTTACTTACATTGCTAGTAGACATGTATAGTATATATCACATGTCCTGTTGAAATGATTCGCCAATGCAATCCTGGTTACATATACAATTCCAAGAGAGAAAAAAAAAACTAGAACACTCTTATGTGATAGCATCATCACCTTCATGTAGATATCAATATCATGATCTGGCTTGATGTTTGCTGCCTTTTCCCTTCTTGCCAGCTCAGTCAGCATTTCTAAACAAAGCAAAAACAGCAAACCTCAGTACTCATGTCAAAGGCGTCAATAAGCATTAGATGGTAGGAGTATCATGTAATCTTGGCATTCAGGTTCATACCATATCTAGTGCCAACGCCTTGGCACCGCGCCGAGAAGGCCAATGTCTCCCTCACGGTCATCTCCCCAATGTGGAGATCATGCTGGCTGATGTACGCCGCGGTCCTCTCCGGGACGAACTCGTGCATCCCGTGTCCATTGTAGGTCACCTTCCCCGAGACCTTGAGGTCCTTGTCGAGCTTCCCTGCCAACGCCAGGAGCAACGTGGTCTTGCCCGAGCCAGGAGGTCCCAACAGCAAGGTCATCCTAGACAGAGAGCACCACCATGGATCGATGAATCATGATGCACTGGTACACGCAGAAGAAGATGATGCATGGCTGGCTGTGTTATGGGTTTTTACCTCCGGGGCTTGATGATCCCGCTGACGTCATGGAGGACGGTCATCGGCTGCTTCTTGTTGGGGAGGATGTGGAGCGCGTTCCCGATGGCCTGGAGAGCACAGCACGGCACCACCAAACATGTCAGCACAAGAGTGATACGCAGAAAACTTACTTCTCTCGGCGAGGCAGCGCGCCGTCGCGTCGGCGAGAGAGAGAGGGAGAGGGGACGGCCACAAGTACCGCGACTCGCGCGCGCGCGCCACGTGCTCGACGGAATGCCGCTGAGCCCCGCCCCCGCGCCGCGACCGCGACGACCACGCGTCATGTTGTTCTGCACCGCCGCGTCGGTGGAAACCCCGTGAGAACTCATTCGAGGTAGGAAAAGCTGTCGCCGTCTCGCCGCCGCGGCGCCGCCAGCGACGGCGGCGGCGGTGGTAAGGTGGGAGGTGGCGGGGAGAGGGTGGGAGGTTGGTGGATAGTGGAAACGGTCAACTAGTTTGGTTGAACCCGAACCAGAAAGAGTCTCCCTGCAGGCCGGGCCCGCCATTGGGGCTTTTAGCTTAGTGGGCTCCACTATATCTGCTCCTTGTTTCCCTTCTTTTCAAGAAAACGTTTTTTTTTCCCTTCACCTTTTCCTATCCCAAAAAAAATCTTAATTTTACTATTTGATCTGTTCATCCACAACTTTTTTTTCAGGATTTAACTATTCCTTTAAAAATAATCAATAATGGTTTTTTTATTAATTTAAGATATAAATTTTCAAAACGGGTAGTTCTCGTATAAAAACATTTTATATAAAAAATATTTTAAAATAACAAATAAATCTATTTTATCGGTTTAAAATAATTAAAACCTAGTTGATCATATGTTAATAATTTTCTTATTTTATGTGCCTCTAGTTAATCTTCATCACCCAGAATCGAACGGTGCCGTACGCTAACACACCTCACACGACAAGAGTACACGTTGCTTGCTTGTAATTAACCTGCACTTGCACAAGTGCCAAGTCTCCCCGGCAATTGGGCCAACTCGTCGGGTAGCCCAGAGCACAAAACTAAAGCTGAGCGTAGCAACAGTAACCCAACCCAACACGTGCGTGCTGCGTTCGGTGGCGCCGTTGCGCCGGCGCCGGCGCCACCGTGTGCACGCTCTGTCCGTCCCACCGTTTGACCGGATGTAGCCAAAGCTAGCAGCGTCCGCGCGCGACGCGGCGGAGACCGTGGCCACGCTCACCTACCTCTGGTGTGTTTATTTCACACTAAAATTAAAAGTTTAGTTAAAATTAAAATGTAAGAAAATTTTAATGTGATAAAAAAATTAAAAGTTTAAAGAAAAAATTTGGAACTAAACTCGGCCTCTCTCTCGAATCGTTTCATCATCTCAAAAACAAAAAGCGTTTGCCTTCTCCTCACGTTACATCGCGGCATCGCGCCGCGCCATCAAACCACCACGAGGAAAATTCACGCGGTAGTAGTTACGTACGCACGTACCTCGACGGTGTTGGTGACGGAGTTGAGGAGGGTGGGGAGGCCGCGGTTGCCGACGTGGACGTCGGCCTCCACCTCGAGGTTCTCGAACCGCACCTCGATGGTGGGGTAGTCGATCCCCACGCGGTCCATCCGCTCCCGGAGCTTGAGGAGGAACCGCTCGTGGTCGTCGTCGGCGGCGCGGACCAGCCGCTCGATCAGCGCCCTGCTCTCCCTCGCCCCCAGCCTCCCCACGTCCACCTCCACCTTCTCCCCGCCGGCGCCGCCGTCCTCCGACGACACCGCCAGGATCCCCCGCCGCACGCGGTCGTACGTCGGCAGCCGCTCCAGCGCCGCCCACCGCAGCGCCTCCTCGTCGTCCTCCTCGTCCTGGAACCGCGACGACGACCGCGAGAACACGTCGCCGCCGCTCCTCCACATCGACCCTTCCCTCCTCAGGCTCGCCATCCTGTGCACCTCCCGATCCATCCTGCTTCCTCTTCCTCTTCCTCTCGATGTTCTTGGTGATCGATCGAGCAAACTCCTCCTTTGGGGGGAGTTGTGCTCTTCTGCCTCTGCCTGCTTGGCCTTGCAAGGCTAAGCTACAAGTTTACTAGTGATTAGGAGAGGAGACGGGGTATATATACCAACCCGGGGAAGTTGGTGAGGATTAAGCTTCGGCTTGACTGAGAGGGTGAGCTTGGACTGGGCACGAGGGGGGTAATTAATCCGTGTAATAATAATAATAAAGCCATTTGCGTAATAAAACAATCTGTCGCAGCCATGGGATGGTAGGGAGCTTCGTTGCAGAGCCACTCGCTGGTCCGTTGTGTTTTTTCACGCGCGTGTTTATACCGAAAGTTTAGGAGTTTGGGAGCTTCCTGGCATCAGCAGGGGGCAGACCGGTCAGCCGCTTAGTCAGCACGAGCTACTGTGTGTGTGCATGCATGAAGCTGGAACAAAAATACAGGAGCATTTTTTTTTCTTTTTAAGTTGTCGTCGACCTCATGGGCTAGAATCGAAGGAATATTTGGGGTTTTTTTAGGGGAGAGGTACGTATGGGATGAATTATTGGAGGCTGCTCGGCTTGTTGTTTGCTGCGGTAGGTGACTGAATCGATTCGTGTGTATAGTGACCATTTGGTTTATGTTAACCATTGATTATTGGGAAAATTGGAACCATGCTATTATAATTTTGCAAAATTTAAAATACGGTATCCTGACCCACATGTCATTGACTCATGTGGTTTCTACATGTCATTGAGATACCGATGACATATCTCAAACTTTGCAAAATTATAATGACATGGTTCCAATTTACTACAGTACGTTTGGGGGACATACCCAGGTTATTTTATAATCAAGAGATGGAGTAGTATAGCATATAGGACATGCAGGTGTGAGTTCTTTATTAGTTTATCCCGTGCCTTTTGTCTGATATTTTTGAAATAAAGTTATTTTTAAATTTATAATCAACAAATGAACAGTTTAATATATATATATATATATATAGTACATGCATGTATGAATTATTTATTAGTTTATCCAGTGGCTTTAATCTGATCTTTTTTAAATAAAGTTTATTTTTACTTGTCGACTGTTTTCCAGCTGGGTTAGAGTGGCCATGTGGATGTTTGGTTGAGGTTGTTGCTGATATATACTCGACGACGATGATGCAGGCGATCACATCTTGACCGTCGGGACACCGATTGAACGGCCCACAGATCACAGTGTGATTTAGTCAAGCTAAGAGCTCGTGCGACGACGACAAGAGTATCAAATTGAATTTTTTTGTGATTTGGTTGTTCAATCCTTTCAGTATTTGATCATTCTGTGCTACAATCTGTCTTAATTTGCCGGTTGCGGTCTTGTTCATTAACCTTGCCTGCGTTTGCAGTATCCATGGACAGTATTTTTCTGTTATTTTCCAATCCGTAGCTTTTGAGATGACACACACACACTACCGATCCAAGCTGATCTTGACTGTGTTCTGCTACCAGCTGCAGTATCAGTGTGTGGTTACGGTCAAGATGTGTTTTTACAAGGCAATTTGTGATTCGTTCTTGCCTAGAAGGTTTATTCATTATTGATTGCTAAACCCATAGATCTGGGTGTCACCTTCGTCAGGGAAAAAGACAATTCAGCCTCTTGAAAGTTGCAACTAACAGACAGTGTCCATATATGGGACAGTTGCACTTAATTAAATTAACTATGCCACTTCTATAAACTAAGACGTACTATACATGTTTTGCCAGCGAATAATGCATGTTTCTCAAGCCTCAATTAGTGTCTGATTTGATTAATCGGTTGGTGGGTTTTCGGTTAGCAAGAGTGGGTTCCACATTGTTTTAACTGTAGTAGCTAGATGTTTTATCCTTTTTTCTCTTAGTTTAAGATTGTTCCAATGGAGTAGGTATTGACACTGTCATACCCCTGTGATGAGAGGGGCTTTTTAGTTTGGTCTAATTGCCTAGATAGAGTTTAAAAAGTCTCTCCCTGTGTAAAAAAAAATGAGTCAAATGTTTGTTTTTCAAGCTAGGCTGATCAATGACAGAGACAAGAGATTTTATCTTCTGTGCCTCCTGTTTCAATGTAAGCTGCTCTGATTCCTTCAAATTTAGTTATCAGTTTGATCCATTCATTCTAGTTATATGATTTTCCACCGGTAACTAACTCTTATATTCGTTGTATCCGGCCTAATTGTATCGCTTATGCTTGTACCTATAAGCCAAAATTTGAATTCTAGAACTCAATTTTGAATTTGATTTTTTTCTCATTGTAGTTTTTTTTTTCAGTATTAGCTTTTGAGTCACTAAGGATACATTTATAAAAGTTTTTCTCACAAATAATTTTGTATATGCTAATAAGTGATTCGGATAAGGATATGAATAAGCGAAACAATGAGGCTTGATATTTGCCACTCATAATGACTCGAAAGTGCTTACTTTCTGAGATTCATTTAATTTGTTAAATTTGATCGATTCAATTCAGTTAGTTTGTTGACTCGGTTTAGTTATTTTAGTTTTATGCACTGTAACGCACTTATAGTTGAGTCCAGTTTGAGATCATGGCGGCATGTGGTGCACCTACTCCATGTACGGGAGGAAACATTAGTGATCATGGCAGGAACTCACTATGTTCTGATGTTAATATTTTATTTAATATTCAGACTTGAAGACATATGGTGGAAAAATCAACATTAACCGCAGTGATATATTCCCTCATTCCACTTATATGTTGATTAGTACATTTATAAATGCAAAGAGAGGGTATTTATTATCGCTGTTGGGTTAGCCAGTTTCTATTGTCCTCTTTTGGACAGTGATAGTGTTGTTTTTCCTTGCAGGAACAACTTATTATAGGTAATATTTTCTTCGTTTTTAATATACAAAGTTGCTGACTTTTATATGTAAAGATCAATCATTTATCTATTAAAATATTTAGTGTAACTATCCAAAGCAAGAGTCATACTTAAGTAACTTTAAATTTATTTACATAGTATTTTTTTCAATAAGACGTTTGAAATCAAGAGCGTTATATATTTAAAAACAGATGAATATTACAATGAAGCAGGAGCTAATTTATAAGTATTTTTAAGTCTTAGCTGGTGTATAATTGGACTATTATTTTAGCTATCTTTTTCTTTTTCATGAATCGGATAATTAGATAGTCGCAGTCTCACCTCCGGAGTGTAGTAAGCGAAAGTCAACAGTTACTCTCTCCGTCTCAAAATATAAGTTTTTTTTAATAATGTTAAGCCAAACATTTTAAATTTTGACTATTAATAGAAAAAATAAAAAAGATGAATTACTATATTTAATGTTAAACAAACTAATATTATGCAGCTCTTTTTATTTAAAACATCTTACTTTATATATATATATATATATATATATATATATATATATATAATATATATAGTAAATTTGTTTTGTGCTCCATAATGCCCGGGCACCATTGTTGAAATTGAGTGTGTGTGTGTATATATATATATATCGTTGGTTAAAGTAGTGTCTTGAAGATTATGTTGATCTATTATTTATATTTTATGATAGAGGGAATAGATAAGATGGAACGACACAGATGAGAGAGAAAACCATGAGTAAATACCATGCATGTGATGAAGATATAATCTATTGAAAGTTCAATTTAAACTTGTCGGTTTCTACTTTTTTTTGTTCTTCTTAGAGAATGGATGTTTCCATAGATCTCTGTCTCATCCTCTGTTTTAACCTACTTATGCCAACAGTAATAGCTCCGTAGAAAAAAAAAAAAGAACAACTCTCAACTCGAAATCGCGAGCTTTGAATTATTCAGCACAAATATCCGTAATATATACGTGTCATTTTCAGAACAAGACGACGACCTCGAATTAACTTCTTCCGTTGGCCACAATACATTTCCACCACGGCAGATCATCAAATTTGGACAGATATATATGTAACGGTGTTTGGGTGAAGACCGGAATTGCAGTACACTTTGACATGTACACGGAATCATCAGTGAACTTTGCAAGTGTACACATATTTTCCAACGCAGGGACGGATCAAGCTGAATGAGAAGAGAGAGTGAGAGGTGAACGAAAATGCACGCAACCATAGATCATCACACGATTGTTCGTTGCGTTCTTCTTAATTGATTTGGTTTTTCTTGTAAAATCTGTGTTGAAAAAAGAAGTGTACACAGGTGTAAGAAACACACAAATAATTGAACTACGTACAGGTTTATTTTTGAGGAAAGACACCGAGATTTATTTTTTTACTAAATCAGGTACTCACTCTGTTTTCTAAATAGATAACACCATTGATTTTTAGATACATGTTTGACCACTTATTGTTTTTAAAATTTTTGTGCAAATGAATGAGATATAAATCGTGCTTAAAATATTTGTAGTAGTAAAATAATTCATAGCAAAATAAATGATAATTATATAAATCTTTTAAATAAGACGAATGATTAAAAGTGTATTTAAAAGTCAACGGCGTCATCTATTAAAAATGAAGGTTGTACTTTTTTTTTCAGTAATAAAAGAGAGGAATTAATCGTCAACGCCAGAAACAGAAAGGCGCAGCCGCAAACAAGTCCGAGGAGAAAAAAAGGAGGAAGTTATCGTACGCATGCAGGCAAACGCGGCAAATTTCTCATGTGATCTCACGTACTTGATCATGTTGCATATAATCACATCATATTTGTCGCTAATTTGATCTGGTTATATAATGCGAGTACACGTACACACGGCGTACTACGTGTTACCAGAAATGCTCCTGCATGCCCAAACCAAAAACTCACGTATATACAAATACACCCTGAATGGACAAACAGGTCAAGGCTTCCGTTGACCTGGTTAATTACGCTTAAGAATCCACTTAATTAGCTAATAATGACATGCACCCGCAGGTACTCTCCATATCGTGTGTTCAGCTCAGGGTTTACGATTCCGACATTACCTTCCGTTTCGGTCACTGGCGGAATTCGGAATTTCGTGAAATTCGGTAGAAAACCGGTAAATTCCGAACAAATTTTATAAATCAAAATTTGAATACAAATTTACTGAGTTTGCCAACAAGTTCTCGAAAACTGGTCGATTTTGGCGAAATTCCGATCGAAATCATTGAATTTTCGATCAGTAATTTGTAATAGAGGTAATTTGCTGAAATTCTTTTCTTTCATGATGTAATTTTCAGTAAATACACATAATGTATCATTTTTTTCGAAAATTTATATCCCAATAGGTTCTGTGAATATCATAGTATTTACATGATTTTTTTTCTTTTTTATCAATTCAAATTTGAATTTAGATGAAACTCCTCAAAATCTTAGACGGTTTCTACGTTCGAGCCTTGTCGAAACGTCGAAATTTCGTGAAATCCGACCGGATTTCATCGGAATCGTAAAAACCTGGTTCAGCTGCCCCATCGATCACCGGACCGACGGCTCAGATCGACGTAGAGAATGTCACCAAAACGGCCCTGGCCTCATCACCCGTCTCTCCACCGAGGTCGATTAATCCGGGCCGTCGATTTCTGATCCGATGGCCTTTCCACCCGTGCTAGTGTCGCGTAAAGCTGCAACTGTTGACCCCAACAAAAGTAGAATATGTTGACCTAACATCCAAAAAAGAAAAGGAAAAATGATACATTGACCATTGCCAAGAGAGTTGGTCAAGGTTTCTTGGGATTCACACGAGGGGGGTTTGGTGATGCAGCCAGCGAGGGGAGCTCGTGACCTGGTCAACGCTAGGCAAGTAGTAGCAGCCGCAATGCAAAGTCTTTACCAAAGTCTCATGGTAAAGTAAGCTGTGTTTAGATCTAAGGGTATAAATTTTTGATGTGTTATATAGAATATACCGACACACATTTGAAGTATTAAACGTAGTCTAATAACAAAATAAATTAAAATCCGCATGTAAACCACGAGACGAATTTATTAAACATAATTAATCTATCATTAATAAGTTTACTGTAGCACCACATTGTCAAATCATGGTATAATTAGGCTTAAAAGATTTATCTCGTAATTTACACGTAATCTATATAATTAGTTATTTTTTTCGTCTATATTTAATACTCTATTTGTGTATCCAAACATTCAGAAGCAGCATGGTGTAGACAAGGCCTGAGTAGTCTCGCGTGCGTGGGTGATGGCATGCAGATTGCAGTAGGTAGGTTGGTGATATTGCAAGGTCTGGACACAGTGAACAACCGAGTGTATGTATGTTCATGGTTGAAAATTTGCGTTCCTTTGAGCAAATTTTTCAACGAACGCAAGTTTATTTTCGTCCCAAAAGTAAATCAACGCAAATTTGCTCGATCACCATGGCGTCGCTATATGGTTATGGTTCTTGAGCAGGAATTCATTAACAGGATAAAAAAAAAAGGGGTGTCGGCACAGACAGACTCGACCGGAAGTGACACATCACTTGCATGTTGCATCGGCCTAGCTAATTCCTTCTAGTTTCTCCAATGATATCTCGGTCAGAACAGCACTCAGAGGAGATCAGCAACATAAAAAAAGGCAGGTTGTTGTTATTGTTATTATTATATTATTATTGTTACTATTTGCAAGCCCATGCATGACACTGTTCACAAATTCGATTGTGATTTATACGCGAACATACAGAACATATATACCATTCAACTGTCACAGAGCAAGCAAACAATATGTATAATGTAATGTATCTTGTATCCATATGATGACTGTATTAACTCTGAACACCTCATGTTCTTTCCACAACAGTTGATCTGGACGCCAATCATATAGTTGCAGTAGATTTCAATATAAAGGTGCGACTAATATGGTCAAAATCTCCTGTTAATTTGTTCGATCGACATGAATAGATCAACGCAGGCTGCAAATTAGCCTCTCCAGTGTTGACACTTGACCAATTAGGAGTGGTCAGGCCGGTAGGTAGAAGAAGAGTGAGGAGAAGATGAGGAGGAGAGCTAATTATTTCTGGTCTAAAATACAGTAGTTAACATTATGTGCTAGCTACTCCTACCTCGCATCTTCTTGTTTTCGGACAGTTTGGCGCGCGTTCTCACTACGGATTCTGTTATTTGAACGAGACTGTTATCTGGATCCACCTAAACAGATTAAAGTTTTGAGACTCGGAATTTCTCATGGTTTGACTAGAATTCAACTGGCAAAGAACAGAGAGATAATACAAGCACACAAGGAAGAAAGGTAGAACTAGAAGATGTGTATACACAAACAACCAGGTCGTCATGGAAGTACTCCGTACTGCATTTCCAAGGTTTCTCCACCTTGTTATCATCATCCAACTACTCGATCAGCGACAGCGAAGTACTCCCTCCGTCTTTCCGTCTCATAATAAGATCATTTTTCTCTTTCATTTATCTAAAAATAAAGAGAGAAATAATTTGCACTAGCATTTGATAAAGTGAGGTTATTCTAATTCTTTTATTGATATGTGCTGGATAAGTGGAAAATAAATTTATTTTGAGACTAAGAGAGTAAATGATAGATCAATTCTCTTTGTTATGCTCAGGTATTGAATGCTTTACGTGGTGTTTAGTTCCAAAATATTTATTCAAACTTCCAACTTTTCCACCACATCCAAACTTTCCTACACACATAGACTTTCAACTTTTCCGTCACATCGTTTAAATTTTAACCAAACTTCCATTTTTGATGTGAACTAAACATAGCCTTACTACTACTCTCTAAAAGGTACTTCCTCCATTTATTTTTGATCGTCATATTTCAGAACGAAAAACATTCAGTATTGATCGTCGCATTAGCCTAGTACATTCAATTTCTTCTCGGGTGGGATGGAGTATACCACTACCAAAAATATAAATATAATGGTAGAAACATTTAGATATTGTTAAGAAAACGAAGACTTTAATTAAGGATTAATAACAAATAGACAACAGCTTCTAAATGTCTAATCTCCCCTCTCTAACCTCCTACAAAACCATTTGCCTCTTGTATATCACTGCTCAGTGCTCACCTTGTACCAAGCCGTTTTTCAAGAACATTTGCGAATTGTTAGTCATTGGCTCACTTCATTATGCATATCTTGTTTGAATCTTTGTTTCATTGTTTGGTCAGCCGGTCGAGTTAGCCAGCAACCATTGCCAAGAGATCAGTGAAACCTATCCTCAATTGGTTCCTGAAATGCTGGCCATGGCGCCATGTCGATTATGTCAGATTGGTCAGTGATCCGGTCAGGTTAGGTCAGAAGATCTCCGGGTTGCCGGGGCCGTGGGGCATGGCGCCGCCGCCACCGCCGCCGCGGCGCAGGTCGGCCTGCCGGAGGTGCAGGGACAGCGCGTAGTTGGACGCCTCCAGCCGCTGCACCTGCTCCCTGTAGTCGTCGAGCTGCCACCGGAGCTCCCGCTGCGCCTTCTCCTGCGCGGTCCGCAGCCGGTGGTGGAACAGCACCGCCCTCTTGAGGAACCCGATCTGCCTCGACGCGGCGTCCAGCCTCGCGGCGGCGCCGGCGCCGACGGCGGCCCCGAACGCGTCGAGCACCCTGGCGCCGCGCTCCCTGGCGTCGTCCATGGAGGCGGCGGCCCACAGCTCGCGCATCATGGTCTCGACCCAGTACCCGCGGTCGCCCCGTGCTGCACCGTCGACTGCGGCGGCGGCGGCGACCTCGGGTGCGGGCGCGGCTTGCGGTGCCGGAGGCTCGGGAGAAGCGGCGGAGGAGGCGGCGGCGTCATCGCCGTCGAGGTTGAGGTTGAGCATGCGGTCGATCACCGCGTTGAAGTCCCTCTCGCATTGCTCCAGCGCGAGAGCCCTCGCCGCCTCGTCGTCGCCGGGAGGAGGAGAAGCCATGCGCGCGCCGCACGAGAGACGAGAGACGACGCGGCCGCGGCCTTCGCCTGCCATATGAAGAGGCGAAGGCTTCTCCTCGCATCGGATTCGGAGTCGTGTACTCCGTTTCCGTCTGTGACGCTGGCGGTGATAAAACACCGCCATGTATTTCTGTCAACGGAAAAAACGTGGGCCGTCACATACATCGGCCCATTAACCACGTCTACGAACCCGCACGCGGCTCCCCTACTGATCCTCGCCGATGGCCGTCGCGTGCCTATCGTCCTCCGCCGCCGCCGAAACCTCTCCTCGTCGATCCCATCTTCCTCCATTGTTGTGCACGGCGTTCGCTCGTCATACAGTGCCCGAAGCCGAACCATCCGCTGCTCCTCCACCTACACAGGTAGATTGATGCGTGGCAGTGAAAGTGAGGCAGTAAAGTAGCGATGTGTGTGTGGTGGCCTGGTGGGTTTGTTTATGGGTTGGCGGACTGGCCGCAAATAGCCCAGCAGACAGTTTGTGGGTTTGCAGGCTGCAGCAAACACTGCTAATAGCAAGGGTAATAATAGAGCCCACTTTCTAATATTAGCCCATCTCAAATCCAATATATATAATAGATTAGCTATAAAATTGGTTACAATTTTCTTTTCATCTCTCTATCTCTCACTTATACATTTAATGCATTTGTCTTGGACCTTGTGATAAGCTAGCTCTTGCATGAGAGCCAGTAACCTTAATTTTTCAATATCTCTCTTCTACACCTGAGCTTATAGTAGGCTTATAGCTCACTATTATACTTGCTCTAATGGGTTGCGGGCAGCTGCAACTCGGCCCGCCTGCATGGTTAGGTGTGATACTTTCGCCGTATCATGGTGGTCTGATTATGATATATCCATGACAAGACATCATGATAAATCGTAGTATCATACTATTTGAAGGTGACATTGGTTTCTGAAGGTGGTATCGTCGAAGTATTATGATGATATCTTGTGAGTATCATAGATGTTTCATGTAGATAGTACTCCCTCCGTTCTAGAAAGAAGCGATTCCTGGATCCCAGATGCAAATTTAGTACTAATGTAAAATGACGAAAATACCCTCCGTGACAACATCCATATATTACTGTCATTTCTCTGCATCTGTTGATTACACATGTCATTTCTCTGCATCTATTGATTACACATGCCAGAAGCATCTGACGCAGAATAAAAAATGCCAAAAGTTTCCATTGCCGAAAGCAAATACTTAAAAAGAAAATCTCTCCAATTGAGAAAATACTAGTACTACTAGCAACAGCATGAACATGGCAAGAACCCAGAGAAATAAGAAAAGCAGTGCATGAACATAGCAAGAACCTAGAGAAAAAAAGAAATGCAGTGTTGTTTGCCTTCACCAACACGGCTAGTGCATCAAGCAACCGCATCAAATCTTCCGGGGATGATAAGCAATTAGGCATACAAGCCCCCACCGCCGATGAAGCTGCGTCTCCCCGTCGCCTCCACCGCCGCCGACAAAGCCGTGTCTCCCCATCGCCTCCACCGCCGGGATGTGCTGGGAGGAGTGGGAGGGAGGTGGGGAGGGGGTCGGAAGCTTGGTGAGGTCTCGCATCTTACCGCCGCCGCATCGATGCAATCGATTTGGGAATGGGAGAGAAACACGAGAGAAAGAGTGAGAGACGGGCAGGAGATAAGATTTTTGCGGTGTGAAGTGTGAACGAGAGGAGGAGAAGTCGCTGTCCACCTGGGCCCACAAATGATACGATAGACTTGAAGTTTTCTTGTTTTCTGTGGAGGAATCGCTTCTTTGTGGGACAAATCCTCCCCTCCAGAAATCGCCTCTTTCTGGGACGGAGGGAGTACGGGCATGGTCTATTTTGTAAATAAATCTCCTCTCCCTACTTGTTGCTAAACGCCTTCTTCTTGTCACGCTAACCGTCAGGTGAACAACAACACTATATACGTGCATTCCCAACTGGCCAACGACCTATACCCGTCGGGCCCACTAAAGGCGAACTCCTTGCATGCTTATTCAACGGTGTCTTTCTCCTTGCAACGTGTCGACAAAACCACCAGATCCTCCTCCACTCAAATATGCTTTGCCACTCAAGAAAAGGAGGGAAGGTGGATGACGATGTATCGTTCGCGTGTTCATCGCCATGACCGGAGCGAGCAGCATTCCATTGGCTTTCCCCTTATGCCGGTGGAAGAGGAGGGGAAGCCTCGTTAACATAGGCTATGTTCTTTGGACAACTTTTCCAACTTTACTCTCTCGCGCTAACACTTTTTAAACTATTAAATGGTACTTTTTTACAAAAAGTTTATACATGAAAGTTTTTTTAAAAAATCATATTAATCAATTTTCAAGTTTTTTTAAACTAATACTTAATTAATCATATATTAATTAGGTATCTCATTTTCTGTGTGAAGGAAATTAGTTCTCAACACAAGCAAGCAAATGAACACAGCCATGGTTGTTAATAGAAAAACAAATTGGCTGTGCCAACTATCCCTATCCGAAACCATGGTTTTATCGAATCTTATACTACCAAACTATGGTTTCAGTACATGCTATTGACGTATGCTTTTCTATTTTGTATTGTATAAAAGTTTTTTTTAAAAAAAACCGAGCCTATGTTTTGAGTCCAACTCGTTCCCGATCCCGTGTGCCCAATCCACCTGAAGCCCTGAACCGTCCATCAATAAATCGGACGGACCACAACCACAGCCTCTCGTTGC
Source organism: Oryza glaberrima (assembly GCF_000147395.1). NCBI lineage: Eukaryota > Viridiplantae > Streptophyta > Magnoliopsida > Poales > Poaceae > Oryza > Oryza glaberrima. The sequence continues at coordinate 21,920,848 of NC_068326.1, forward strand.
CCCCAGACCCCCCACGGCCCGTCCCGGTCTCGTGCGAACCAGAAACGGACACACACACACATCTCCTCGTCGTGCCATCGTGTGACGACGTCTCGTCTCGTCTCCCTCTCCCGACCCGACACCCGAGTCTTCTTCCCTTCCCCAATCTCGCCCTTCCTCCTCCTCCGATCGATCCAGCCCCCGCCCCTCGCCGCGCGCGCGAAGGAGAGAGAGAGGGAGGGAGATCGCCTCGCCGCCGCGGCGTGGGATCCGGAGGTGGTGTGGCGAGGATGTCGTCGGATTCGTCGTCGTGGGCGCGCGCGCTCGTGCAGATCTCGCCCTACACCTTCTCCGCCATCGGCATAGCCGTCTCCATCGGCGTCTCCGTCCTCGGCGCCGCCTGGTGAGTTCCCCCCCAACCCCTCGCTCGCTCGATCGATCTGCGTCGCCGGATCTGCGAAAGCCCCCGGTTCGCGCGCCGTCCTCATCGCGCGTTGGTGCTCTTTTTGCTTGCAGGGGGATCTTCATCACGGGGAGCAGCCTCATCGGGGCCGCCATCAAGGCCCCCAGGATCACCTCCAAGAACCTCATCAGGTGCCCGATTCTTGCTTCTTTCTCATCTGATTTCGTTCTCGACCGCCTGGCTGTCGATTTCGTGATTGGGCGGCTTGCTGATGCGATTTAGGGTTTGGCTGAATAGCTCGAGTGATGTTTTTTTCTGTTAGTGCGGATAGGGGATATTTTGATATGAGCACATGAAATTGTTCAGAGCTGCTGATATGTACATCATAAGTACTTCCTCGGGCGGATTACTTGAGTGCCAGTACTAGTTAATAACATGAATTGACTTAGATTATCAGATAGGTTTCTTTCTAGGACTAATCGGATGCCATCTTGCAAGTGTCCCATTGATTTTGACAGTAATGAGATCCGTAAAAATGCCAACAATACGCGAAAACTGCTGGACATAGAATTCCATGCATTTTGTATCTAGGGAGATTGATTACCACACTGTTCCTCTAGGCAGTTGGTTTTGTAGAGTGCCCTTTCATCATGGCTTTCAATTATTATGCCTTGTATATTTAAGTTACATGGCATAATTTATCTGTTAGCAATATCCAATTTTTAGCATTATGCCATCTCGTTCGCTTCACCTTTGCTACAAAATTAAAGCTGGAGGCAAATGTTGCCTCTGCTGTTTCCACGTTTGCTCTGGTTAGGGTAGTCAAGTTCTTTTAACTGCTCTTGTGGGATCAGTCCAGTTCCTTAGCCAGCCTGTATCTTTTAACCCATTGCTTAGCATCTGTGTTTTACTTGTATTTTCCTTTCCGTTATTTGGGGCATGTTTGCTCGATTATAAGCAATCGTAGTGGTGTACTGGTGTAACTAGAATGTGGGCTACTGTACTAATGATAATGCTGTCATATGTGCTTAAGCTATTGTAGTGCTCTAGGACAACTGCGTCATGCAATGTAACATGTGCAGTGGAACATTAGGTTCTACATCCATAGTATCATGTAGGACAACTATGCACATACGTGCGATTTATGCGATGAACACCAGTCTGGTGTGCAATTAGGAGCTGAACTTTTGGTCTGTCTAATGGTCACTTCACAACTTAGGTAACATTGCCTGATCATTATAGCACGCTTGAAAAATATGGAGATACTGAGGAAGTGTTTGGTGCTTTCTGTTGACAAGTCAAACCTAAAGTTCTCCAATTTTATTTGGTCCACCGCATTTCTCATTTTATAAATCAGCAGCAAGAGAGCGATAGTACTAGCAAGAATCTGATTATGTTCCCGACAGATGGTTACTGATAGCAGTGTGACTGTCATGCTTTATTTTGCACATTCTGAAAACTAGATATGGTGCTTAACTACAATCTTTTCAGTCATTTCAAGTACCCTGAATGGCTGAAGAAAAGAGGCACACATTGTGTGCTTATCTACTCTACAAACAGTGTGTGCACTCTACAGTAAATGACAATGCAGCATGACTAAGGGACTTAACATTTGTTTGTCTGCTCAAAGCAATCCATCGTGCTTCGGTGGATACATGGTGCATTTTATTGTGAATAAATCGGATGCTACAATTCATAGAAGTGGCCACTGAATGTTTTATAAGATGTATAGTTATGTTAACTGCATTAAGTTTAGTTTTTTGCATCAGTTGTACAAAACAGTTACATACATGGCCTCTAGGATTTCATCTGCATAGCCTTTATTTCCACCATTAATATTAAAATATACTATTTTGTTAATTTGCTAGTTCATATTCTGGAACATGTCTTGAAAGACCCTTTTGAATCACAGCCGCGTTCACTTTTAACTTGCGATACTGACATCTATGCATCTAATTGTGCTTTACAGTGTCATCTTCTGTGAGGCTGTTGCAATTTATGGTGTTATCGTGGCAATCATCCTCCAAACTAAGCTTGAAAGTGTACCAACTGCTCTAGTGCATCATCCAGAGTCTCTCCGGGCTGGCTATGCAATCTTTGCGTCTGGTCTTATTGTTGGCTTTGCTAATCTTGTTTGCGGGTAAGCACCAATCCTTGTGCCTTATTTCTTGTGTATCATGGTTCACATTCTCAGATGGTTAAATTTGTGATCGGCAGGGTTTGTGTGGGAATAATTGGAAGCAGCTGTGCATTGTCTGATGCTCAGAATTCATCACTTTTTGTAAAGATCTTGGTGATTGAGATCTTCGGCAGCGCCTTGGGTCTGTTTGGAGTGATTGTGGGCATAATCATGTCATCTCAAGCAACATGGCCTGCAAAAGCCTAGTTCTATTCATATGGCAATCTGTAAATTATTTCGGGGAGACCTATCAGAAGAATATCTGGTCCAGTTGTTTTTATTTCTTTTTTTTTGTTTGTGCATTTTTGGCAAATCACGTATATTGATGCTTGATGCATCTGACGGTAGAGATACTGTTCCTACTGTAAAGACTACATAACTGCTGCGTATCTTGTAGGTGCTATTGCTTTTGCAGAGTGTGGTCTGCGTATTGAATAAAACCATTGAACTCAGGAATAAAATACTTCAAACAACATTTTGCTCAGTGCCAAGTGCTGTTGCATTATTGAACGAGAAAGATGAACAGGCTAGCCTCTTATAGGTGATGGTATTGTTGAACTCAGAATGCGAGATGCGTGCGTTGTGCTCAATTATGTTGCAAATATTCACGAAAAGTTATTAAGAGATGTCTGCAGATTGTCGTTACATTCCAGACCCCGCAGTTCTAAATCTGAATTGACCAATGGATATGACTTACGGAACCAAATGATCGCCAACATGTGAAGGGATACAAAATCTTTATATTAAAATGTTGCGTAATGATATACTCTCTTCGATCATAAAAACTCAATATATAGGACAAGATAATTTACGATCATTAATTGAATACTATAATAAGTTAATGTCATATTATAGTATTACTTTTGGGGGCAAATATATGTATACAACTTATTTTTAAGTAAGCATTAAGAACTTATTGTTGGTTAAAATTTTATTTTACTAGAAAAAAAACCCGTGCGTTGCAACGGTTGAATGTTATTTTGATAGTTATACGGTTTAGTTAGAATGAAATTCACTGTGGAAATTCGCTTAAATATTTTTTTAAGAAAAATCATAAGCTGCAATTAGGAGTCCGACTTTCATCTCAATTTAGCATGTGAGTTATTTTAAAGAGATTTTTTATACGACTCCTTTTGTATTTTGAAAAGCAAACAAACTTAATATCCGACTCAAACACTGATATGTGTTTCCAAAAGCGAACGAACTTAAAAACCGACTCAAATACGGATGACATACCCAAATACCGGCAAAAACATCTTTAATTTTTATAGAGAAAATCGTATCCCGTCACAACAGGATAAGGTCTCATCTACCCTATCTCCTTCGATCCCTTCCCCTCCACAATCTCTCTCTCTCTCTCTCTCTCTCGGGAGTCAGGAGAAGTCCAAAGGCATGGAGATGAAGCCAGCTAGAAGAAAGGGGTCATCGTCTTCAGTGGCCGAGGTGGACAACGACGGCACGGCGTCAGCGAGGTCGGGGCGGCGTCGAGGGTGATCTCGTCGTGCCTCCTCGACGCCATCCTCCGCCCGCTGCGGCGCCGCTTCTTCTACTAGCGCTCCCCGTCGCTGCCGGCACCGAGGCCTCTCCCCTCCTCCCTCGCACTCCTCGCCAAGGTCTCCGTCGCCCTCGTGATCCACCAGTGCCATCGTCCTTGCATGCTGCTCCCGCCACCTCCTTGCCGGTGAGTGCAGGTGGCTCCTCCTCCACCACCGCAGAAGAAGAAGAAGCCGACGGTCTCCGTGCCTCTGTCACCGCAACGCCGGCGACAACCTGCTCTAGAACCTCTACCTCCTCTCTTTCGCCATCAACTTCAAGATGAAGTTGCTGAAGCGCAGTTCCTGGAGATGGTCGCCGCCGACTTCTGGCCGGACCTCACCATCTTCTACGTCCGTGCCACGGCCTTCTCTATCAGGTATTAATCGCGATACCTCAGTATCAAGCCTGGTACCCACAAGTATTAGGCTTGGTACCCAGGTACCAAAGTCCGTGATACCTAGGTACCAGCCGATACCAATGTACCAAGTACCCAGGTACCAAAGTCTGTGATACCTAGGTACCTGTACCAGGTACCAGCTGGTACCCAAGGTACCAGGTGCCCGGGAAACGCACGTGGAAGCTAACGGAAAGAAAGGGGAGGAGTCACTTAAAATATCCCGTTTTAACGGGATCCCGTTCTGTAGTCTCTCTCATTTTTATAATAGTAGAGATTTACTTGATCCTATCCTAAGTGTAAACATCAAATATTTATGACCAGAGAACAATGTTATAGCCATATGCTAAAGCGTCTTTAAGAAAAAGGTCTTCCTATCCCATCCTAACAAATAGCAAGACAAAAAGAGGTTTCCAATAGAGTTTCTGAATAAATGGCAATCCCATATGGCATGCCAAATCATGGAATCGATGGGGCCTAGCTCTCCGTACCAATTTTCCTAATTTCTATTGTGATTTATACGGAGTGTCTATTGGAGTGTATGGGAATATGTTGGAGTATGTTTATAGAGATGGAACTAAACGACGGGATATGGAAAGTCTGTTAGAGCACGCCTAATGTCGTGCCTCAGCCCACGGTCTCAACCTCCAGCTAGGCTCAGATGCCACGGTGGAGGTGCGAGAGGGCTTCATGGGTGTCAGAGTAGCCCAATGAATTTACGAGTGGCTTAGGGGGAAAAGGTGAAAATGGTCTGATCTGGTTGGTGACCATCCAAAGCGATAGAGGAGGGACGAAGAGTGCACCTTTCTCTCACCGCCGAGAGGACCCCGGCCACCACAATCACTACCATCGAGCAAACCAACAACTAGGGAAGAAGAGGTCGGCAACCTTGTGCCCAAATCTAGCGGCTAACAGCGATCGGAGATGGGGAAGGGAAGGAGGCGGTGTCTGAGCCTACCCTCTCTACACTGCACGGAGCTCGCAACCAAGCTGCCTCACCAGCACCTGCCACCGTCCCCACCCACCACATGCCTAGTACATTGAGCAAGGTGAAGTCCAGAACGATGGGGAAAGAGGGAGGTGAAAGCGTTCACCAAAGTGTGGCGGAGTAGGATAGAACGGGACCCCTAGAGGTATGGCTGACACGGTGGCTTGGCGGTAAAGGGCTAGGATGGTCAGTGATGTTGGGTATGGATGGAGTTGGGGAGAAGACGAAAAGGAAATGAACATGGTAATTACTCTTGGAGTTGTTTATAATTTATTTCTTCCCATTGAAGTACTATTCGTATAATTTGGGATACATGTGTAAATAATTTATGTTTTTCTAAATTATAGGAGTGAAGCACAATTAAAAGAAGCCAAAATTAAAAAAAAAGTTACATAGGCTTGCCTAGGCTACGCCTACGTACATTGTAAATACACGGTTGCTTTAATAGTGGTTTCAATTGCTTTTGCTTACGTAGAGGTTGAAACCACTAGTCGAGAGTTGATACTTTTGTGTATTGCCCATGCTATTGGAGTGCACAAGGATATGAAGAGATAATCTTTTGAAAAGAAAATATTCTCCATGTCGAGAACTAAATTTAACAACGCTCTTGGTTTTTGAGATGCTATGAAAACTAAAAGTGTGTAGACCTAAATATGGGGCCACCAAGCTTGTCCCGGCCGAGCCATCTACATCGAGCCTGAATCCAAACCCCATATGGCAACTCTTCATCGTCTCTCTCCCATTGAGAAAATTGAGATCATGCCATTTTGTCAAAAGTGTGTTTTGCCCAAATGCCATTTTACTAAAGGGATTCGATAAAATACTACTCTCAAGATGTGGCTATATACTATAATATAATCTAGGACCAAAATGCCTTTGAGCTCATTCTTCCCCATCTTCTCTTCTTATTCTGGCTACCCCTCGCTGAACACCAATGGAGGAGGCTTCCTGAGCTGCTCGCTTATGAAGGCTTGGTGCGGTTGGTGCTAGGCGACGTGCTAAACATGGTGGGGTTAGGCGTCACTGATGGGACGTGCTACTGCTGGTGTGCAGAGAGCCGTGGAGCTCATCCGCAACGATCTGGAGATGTAGGGTGATGATGCTTGTCCTCTTCGATGGAGGAGACAATATCACGCTGTTGATTGTGTCGACATGAAGGATGGCCGGGATGAGGAAGCTGCCACTGATGCGGTTGGTGCTGGTGGAGTTGATGTGGGCAGTGAGGTATCAAAATTGATAGATCAAGACTGCATGGCAATACTCGACGTGCTGGCGAGGAGGTACAATTTTCGGTGGCGGATGAAATGGATACTCAAGCTTGATGCAGTTGTCAAAAATGATTTATCCACCTCACTAGAAATTTCTCTCTTAAAAACCATTTCTATTTGTCATGTCATGTATGCCAAACTTTTCCTATTCCACTTGCAGAATCCCCCCCCCCCCCCCCCCCCCCACCAACCCCAAAATCTCTCCTCCTCCTCGTCCTCCCCCTCCTCCCTCTCCCACCGCGGCCTCCTCCTGCTACCTGGGAGCCACGCGCCCCCGGCCTCCACCTCGCCGCCCTCCTCGCCGGCGGCCTCCACGCGTGAGTCCTCTCCCCTCTTCCTCCCCGCCGTCCCCCGTCACTGTTCCGCGCTGGATTTCGCTGCGCGGCCGCGCGTGGTTCCGCCCCCAACCCCCCACCGGGGACCGCGGGGCTCCGGTCGCTGGAGAGCGCTCCGCGTCGCCCCGTCGGGCTCCGGGGCCGCTGGTCGTGGTCCCCCGCGCGCGCGGCCTCCGGTTGCGCGGCGCGGGCGAGGAATGCCGGCGCGCGTGCGGGCGGGAGGGCCGAACGACTCCGGTCGAACGGCTAGGGCGCTAAATTTTAGTGCTCGAATGGAGGTGTCCTTGCGAGGTTTTGGGGGATTTCGTGTGGGGGCGTCGCACGTTCGGTTTGCGTTTCCCCCGTCTAGGGTTTGGGGTTTGGTGGATTCGTCGTCGGTGTTATCGCATTTAGTGGCTCTAGCTGCTGTTGGTGGTAATTTTAGTTCTCATATTATGGATTGGTCATGTCAAAACCCTAGATGAGTTCCCTGGGGGGGGATTTTAGCTCACCTCATGGGTTTGTTCTTCGTCGTGCTGGACACCCTCCTTTGCTCTTGTTCTAGAAACTAAGGCATGCATGACGATCCTTGTTGCGGTGGTACTGTTTTATATATGCTTATGGTTAATGGTGAGCCTATTAGTAAGGTGAAACAGCAGATACGAACATGTCAGTTGAAGAAGCATTCATGTTTTTATTTCCTACCCTATTTAAGAACACACGTTTGATCAAAGGCGCTAACTGTTGCCTTTTAGGTTGAAAACAGGGTACTCCAAGCCATTGTTGAGCCTCAAGTTTTATGCATGTACTATGTAGTTACTCCTCTAATGGCCTTCTTATTCACCGTGAGCATTCATGAAACTTATTACATTTTCTTTACTCCTGTTTAGTGAGCATGTAGAATTCATGCCAACCGGAAAATGTAGCAGATTGATTTGTCCAAAAGATAAAAAATCGAACGACTTCCTGTGGGATTTTATTCCAGCATAACCTAAAATGTAACTAATCAGCATGACAGATTTATTTATCAAGCAGATGGATCTGTACTTCCATTATGTTTACTTATTTACCGCGAATATTTTGGAACTTTAGAATAACCACAGCCTATCCAGAAAAATAAGAATTAATTAGGTTGGTTTAAAATGCATCACCATGCAGCAATCGGTTGCAATTTCATATCTTTATATTTTTTTATGTGTTATCTTTGATGTTCCCGCATGCATTCAGCTGTAGATAAAACATTGCTACATTCAGCTGCAAAATAGGGTTCAGCTGTGAAATAGGGATTTTCAAGAAGTCTGAGAGAAGCTGTCCCTTTCTTTGTTGAGAAAATAACATCTGCTGCAGTTAATATTTCATATTTCTCAATTCATTAAACTAACTAATGTATATACAGCGTATTAGCTAGGTTAACTAATCTTGCAAATGACATAGATTTGCTAGGTTAACTAAAATGTTAACAACTCAAATTCAACATGTGTGAAGAAACTAGATTTACGATTTTCGTTATGAAGCGAATGTCTAAATTCACACTTGATACGGTAATAGTACTATTAGTTTGTAAGCATGGTTTGTATGTTTGTTGACCACCTAGCATAAACAGCACAATTAACAGACACCACCCTTTTGAGCTTCAGAAACTACGTATGTTCTGTGCTAACATTATCAATAGTCAAGTCTGATGTGTTGATATTGCCTAATTTGATCTAAAGTTTGACCTGCTGATTTTATCACTCTAGGCTTATGGTGAGTGCACAGTGAGCTACAAGTTACCATTATCAGAATGGATGGTAGTAATGAGAATATCCAATTCTCATGGGGGAAGAAGAGAGCAAAAGGTGGTATTAAGATGGATACACAGTTTTATGACTCCTTCACATTTGACAATGTGAAGTACTCACTGTATGACAATGTATATCTTTTTAAGAGTGGTGAGTCTGAACCTTACATTGGAAAGATAATAAAGATATGGCAGCAAAATCAGGCTAAGAAAGTAAAGATTCTTTGGTTTTTTCTCCCGTATGAGATTCGAAAACATTTAAGTGGCCCTGTAATGGAAAAGGAGATATTTCTTGCTTGTGGTGAAGGCGTTGGCCTTGCTGATATCAACCCACTGGTAAGTTCATATATTTTCCCCTTCGTTTTTGAATTGGTTTTCTTGAATATCATTTTACCTTATGCTTTCTTGCAATATATTTAAATATTTTCATTTTGATCACTCAATGGACAGATAATCACTATTATGTGAACACTATATCAAATTTGTTTCTAATTGTGAAAAGTCATTGGATGGGCAATAGTGTCGACATTTTGTTAATTCCAAATATCTGTTGTTGAGAAGCCATATCGGTAGCTAGAATCCTAGAGCTACAAGTTACCTTATCAAGTTGTATCTAGTACTAGTTGATGTGAGGAGTAGATCATTTCCCACTTTTTTTTGTTGGGAATCATCCACCTTGTATTTGTGGTATATTTAGTTATTCACGCATGACATGAATAATTCGAAGTTAGAGTTTTAATTCTCATGTATAAAAAGTGCATCACAATTTTCAAAGAGCAATATTTAAATTCACATTTTTGGAAGTGAAAATGCAGTCCAACTGAGTTAGACAGAGTAGGCATTAGCGTGTTACCCATTTGCATGACCTGAGAAGAGCCAGCTTGGTTGCGACAATCAACTTGAGAATTGAGATCATTTCTAGCTGGTACAGTTAAACATCCTTTTGAGCTAATTGGCATACCATTTTAGTAGAGCATGGTTAGGTATTAACAGTCATGATACAAGATTGAAACTTTCCTGCTATTGTGTATTACCTGTGAATGTTAAGTCATTTGCCTTTTCCATCCTTTTACTTTTTCTGAGAACTAAAATATTATAATACCCTTTTGTTTATTGGTCACCCAGGAAGCTATTGGTGGGAAATGCACTGTGCTTTGCATTTCAAAGGATGAGAGGAATCGTCAACCTTCCCCCAGGGAACTAGCAATGGCTGATTATATCTTCTACAGGTTTTTTGATGTTAACAGTTGCACACTTTCTGAACAATTACCTGAGAAAATTGCAGGGGTGGAAGGTCAGCAATATATCAGATTTCATCAGTGCATTAAATTGCATTTTTAATATGGCAAAAAATTTCTCCACCCTCAGTATCCAAATTGGTATTTAATTATTTTTCTTCTGGCACAGGAAATCTTTTGCTTAATTCAAAAGTTGAGCAAGTGACATCCTGTTCAGACCAGGAAGTGCATGGTGTTGATCAGAAGATGCTTAATGTCCCAGTTCCCCTTCCCCAGTCAACGGTTATGGAGGATGAAAGTCCAGTTGCTGCAGTTTCCCTTCCCCCGTCAGTATTCAAGGAGGAAAATGTGGCTTCAGCCATTCCCTTTCCCCAGCCAGTGGTCAAGGAGGAAAGTGCGGCTGCTGCCATTCCCCCTCCCCATGTAGCACTGAAAGAGGAGAGTGTGTCCAAATCTACAGAGAACATTACCAAACCTGCACAGAAAGTTCTCCCTGGGGAGAGGCCACCAAAGAGGGTCAAATTTTCTGAAAATGTTACAGTGCAAAATGTGCCATTAGATGTTCCTGAAAGACCAAGTCGCACTGGACCTTTGGAACTAGCAGGTAGACAAGCTGTAAGTATCTGAACCAACACTGAGGATACATTTCCACCTTATCAATGAATAGCTTTATGCCATTGATGTTATGATATCATATTAACCTTTAAACATTCCCCCAGGTAACTCAGTTAATATTATCTCCACAACTCATCTGCATCTAATCTGTTGTTTGTATATAAGTAAAATAAAACAGTTAACCTGGACTGGCCCTGCAATCTTCCCATAAAAAAGGCCAGACCGAGCTCCTGGGCTGATCCCCTGGACCTATCCAGCACAAGGGACTATATGAGCAGTTGACCTGGGAAAATCTCAGTGCAACTGCTAGTTTTTTTTCCCCACCTGGGCAAGTCATTCTATCCTCTATCGACCAACGGTGCCCCTATGTGGCATTTGGAGTTAGCAAAAATTACATGAAAGGCTGGCCTGGGAACCCAGGAGGCCAGGATGTGGTACTTAAAGCTCTCATGTGCAAACCTACTTGTATGCATTCTTAACTAAGGTATAAAGTACTATATGTGCCTCATGCATTCTGATTGTCAATTGAGCAGTTTTGCTGACTGCCCAGTTACCCAATGCATTGAATGGGTTGATTTACGATCTTGGTCTAAGAGCAATGAGTAAAAGGGCCACATGTTCCTTCAATTATTTCTGTTCAAGAATTTTATTCGGCTGAACATCATCTGCTTTTACTATTAAGGTTCAACCAATTTCTAAGAAACAAGCCATAATCAAAATGTTCTGGTTCTACAATTTTCCTACTGATAGCCGTGTTTACTTTTGTGTGCTTACACCCTTTTCTGCTATTTAACAGGACAGAAGCAAATGGTTCAAGATTGTGAGTAATCATTTTTCCTACATTGTCTCTTCTCTCTTGCGTATATACTATGATTGTACAGAAGATTTACATCTATGCTTCATGAGTCAATGCTTCAAAACTATTAGAAAAACAAAAATATTTCAGTTGACCTTATTTGTGGGTGGGTTTACCTTTTAAATGGAAATTTCAGCCATGGGATACCAGACTACGAAATGCTGATGAGCAGGGGACACTTGTGTACATTCAAAATCTTGACATACAGTTTGCAGCTGCTGACATAGAGGTATTGTCTTGTCTATCTGGTTGACATAAAGCCCAAACTGCTTTTTTTATTATATTCTTGGCTTATAATTTATCACTTCTTTACTAGCTTTGCTATGTTCTCTGTTGCACAAACTTTGCGATTTGTTTTCAATGTCTTACACCTCTTAATTTCCACAAGGCCTTGTATATGAGAATTTGTACAGGGAAGGATTTCATATGGCTCGGAAAGAACTCCCGTCCGAGTTTCCCCAGTGCTGTAGATTTCCCTCTTCATGCGATAAACATGACGCTAACTGATAATACTAATATATATATAAATTGGGCACCACTTCTGAACGGGTGGGCGAATGGATGAGCAAAAGATGCAACAAAGTGGGGATTATCCCGAGTCTAAAGTGTCATTTTTATGTAACCTATTTGTTTTTTTGTTTTCTCTGCTCTATAAAGTAAAAAAAAAAGATCCACTTTTACTATTTTTCTCTCGATGAGACAATGGTACATGTTTCTCTATTGAGTGCGCCTTTACGTACGCTTTTCCGCTACCCACTAATTTTGAAAGATGTATAAATTGGAAAGAATGTAGGGAGCAGTAAAAAAGAGAAATGTTTTGTTTACAGGAACATATTTGATTTTAGAATCTGTTTTAATCTTTTTTGTGCTTTCTGTTTCCTAATTTTTGCCAATTTTCTTGGGCTGGTGTAGTTAACACTTTTGCTATAAAGAGATTAAAAATATTGGTTCTACAACATCACTTTCTACCCCTAATTTCAGTACCTAAGAGAGGTTGAGTAGGTGTACCATACTATTTGATGCTTCCTTGTTCTGCCATACTTGGACAATAACTTCTAAAATGGATACGTGCATGTCCCACTCTCTTAGGTGTCCATGTTTGCTACTTTCTGTGCCTTATCTGCTCTTTTTTCCAGTATCATCAACATACTTAATGAATATTTATCTTGATTACCATGTTTACAGGAGCTTATACGTGATGCTTTACAACTAAATTGTATCGCTAAGCCTATTAACCACCCAACTTATGATGATCCAAACAATGGTGAGTGAGTTTTGTTTGTAATACCTTGCAAGTTTGCCACATTCAGGCAATGTTCTCGAATGCGATTTAAAACAATCTGCTTCCTTGTTTGTAGGAAAAGCATATGCTATATTCAAAACAAAAAGTGCCGCAGACTCTGCTATTTCAAAAATTAATTCAGGCTTGGTGGTCGGTGGAAGGTATCTCACTCTGTTGCTTGCAGATTTGCTGGACGAAATTTACTACTATATATGTGTTCATGTTGCATTTAATGTGCTCTGTTTTAAGTGGGGTCACTGTCTGTTATAGTTCACATGATGGCATATTGTCATCTCATTACAACCCCAACTGCAGAATTAAGAGATCTTTTCTTTAGGAAAGTTAAGGGAAACTTCTATTAGCAATTGGTTGGTTCTATCTTGATACCACCTCAGGGACACATTACCACACTGCAATTGCTTATTAGGCAATTTGTCAACAAAATTGCATGTGATGCCATTTGCAATTGTTACTTACTGTTATTATTTTTCAAATTTCTACCGTGGATTAAATAACAATATGTTGTTCAATATTTTTGGTTGACCCTTTATAATTCTCTTATTGAATTATTTGCAGACCCCTTTATTGCAGCAAAGGATTGCTTAAGGTTCCAAAACCTTCAGAAACTCTTCTCGGGCACTTAACAATCAACAATATTAGAATGGGTATAAGACAACGAGAAGAACAGGTTCTGATGTTGTCCTATGATTAAGTTTGCTCTATTTCTTTTCTCTGTCTTAATATTTTTGCACAACCATTATTCTTTCTGCAGAAGAAGGCAGTTTCAACCTCGCATTGTTCTCAACCCAATACAATGGAGTATGATTTGGCCTTGGATTGGATGCTTGTCCGAGCAAAGCAAGAAACGAAATTTAGGACACTTCACAAGGTATGTGCACTTCCACTGGAGATCTTTGTGTATACCAGCTTTCAGTTTTATCGATACAGACCTTAAATTTTGAATGCTCAATTTATATCTATAGAAGCATAAAGATGAGAGGAAGACCTTTGCGAGTAAGATGGGAAAGTAAGTGGCTTCCATGGATTTGGTTAAGCGATGGGAACTGTCCTGTTCCGTGCTTATCTTGGAGTCCTCTACTGAGTACTGACTATCATTCCTCGGAGCTTTATGCACTTTTTGCCTGAAGCAACACTTATCTGCGAGTTTTTCTGCTGCGCAAGAATGAAATGCAACGACCATTTTGAGGGGGACAACTAACTGCACCACACTGACTCTGCTCATGTTCCGTAGAGCATTATTTTTAGAAAGGAAAGAATTGTGCCATAGCTTAAGAAACCAAAGTAGCATTGGTAGAAGTAGCCCTTGCAGCAAGTTAGGAAAGCCAGAGGCTGTTTTAGGTTACCCCGCACATCAATTTGATCTCACATGGACACATCAGTTAGATCTGTTGCTCCATGTTAGATAGCAAATCAACGCGTGCCGTCATGAAATGTGTATGTATATATTTTTAAATTCATGACCTGGCTATTAGTTCATTCATGTGACTGCTTATGTGTCTTGAGTTACAAGTTACAACTTGACTCCGTTCCATTTGTGATGATGAACAACAGCTCCTGAATGCAGCCACCGGCCTCGGTAGGTTAAAAATTGACACCGCAAATTCTGGTGATCGCCTGGTAGGTATTGTGCCTCGGTCTTCGTTTTGGATGCTCTTGGTGAACCATATGCTGGTTCTTGAGATCTAGCTTCATGAGACATGCATACTCATTCTTGAAGTAAATCTATGTACACTTTTGAGTTGTCTTGGACCAACATGTGTTACCTGCTAAAGTCTAACAGGAGATGCCCTGCTTTCCTTTTCTCCCAAAGTGAAAGGAATAAGTTCATCAAAGGTCCCTTAACTTATCAACGAATCCGATTTTCGTCCTTCAACCAGAAAACCAGATTCAATAGGTCCCTCAACTATCAAAACCAGTGCACATGAGGTCCCTCGACGGTTTTGACAACCAGTGCACATGAGGTCCCTCGGCGGTTTTAACGGTGGTTTTGGCTGACATGGCAGCTACGTGGCAAATTTGACTTGGTCTTCATCTGATGTGGCATTGACGTGGCGCATACGTAGCAAGATCCGGAAAAATAATAAACTTCATGGGACCTTGTTAGTATCACACATAAATTAATAAAAAAAATGGTGGGGCCCACATGGGCCCCACATGTCATTCTCAGCATCTCCCTCTCTTCAACTAGAGCCCTTCTTCGTCCTCTCTCTCCCTTCTCCCATCCCCGAGGCGTCGGGTGGTGGCCGAGCGAGGGAGGGTAGCTTGCGGCGGCCGGGAGAGGAGGGAGGCGGCATGTGGCGGCTCGGCGAGGAGGGAGGCGGCGCGCAGCGGCCGGGCGAGGAGAGGCGACGCCGTTCGGCTGGGCATCGCGAGCGGAGCAGCCGACAGAGTGTAGCTATCGTACTCGCCGGCGACCTCCTCCTCTGCCTCCTTCTCCTCCGGCAACCTCTGCCACCCCCGGCCTGCCGCCGCTCCCTGCAAGGACGAGGAAAGCCGAGAGGAAGAGAAAGGAGAGCCGAGAGGGACATGTGGGCCCACGTGGGCCCCCACCATCTTTATTTTCTTTAGCTGACATGTGGGCCCCACCATTCTTTTATTGATTTATGTGTGAGACTGACATGTGGGTCCCACGAAGTTTAGCTGACATGTTTTAACAATGCTAAAACCTGTAGTTTTATGATATATTGTGCAAAGTATATGTAATTTTGTGATAAACGAAGACACTGAATCTGTAGTTTTGTGAAAAAAGTTCTTAAATCTGTAATTTTGTGATATATCATACAAAGTATGTATATGTAGTTTTATGAAATTTACTCACTTTATTATTTACATGGTAGTAAAGAGATGCCCTTATTAAGCACGATTTTAGGTGCCCTTAATAAAGAAAGCAGAGCACCCGCTTGATCAAACTGCAATGGCACGCAACGCAACCATTCAACCAACCCTTCCGATTCACTGCACGACGGGCCCCACAAGTCAGTGACGCTCGCGGTAGAGGCGAAGCGGCAAACGAGCGGAAAAAGGGTTTTTGGTTGCGAGAGCGAGACGCACCCGCCGCCGCCGCCGCCGCACATCTCCCTCGCATCGCAAGCTCACCGGAGAAGCGCAAGAAGAGAGAGAGAGAGAGGGAGGGTAAGAGGAGGAGGAGGAGGGGTAGGCGAGGGAGATGGGCGCCGGGGAAGGGGATGCCGCCGCGGGCAACAAGGAGAAGGGCGGCGGCGGCGGCGTGGACCGGACGTCGCTGGACGGCGTGAGGGACAAGAACGTGATGCAGCTCAAGAAGCTCAACACGGCGCTCTTCCCCGTCCGCTACAACGAGAAGTACTACCACGACACCATCGCCTCCAAGGAGTTCTCCAAGCTCGGTGCGCGCGTCCTCCCTCCCTTCCCAACCTTTTTCTTGTTCCTCCATCCACCCTCCCTCTAGCGCGCCGCATCCGACACACGCCGGGACGAGCTCGTTGCCTCTTGCCGGTTGTTTCTTGTATTGGGATGTATTTTATGCGTTTTCAGCCCTCGGATCTGCGGACAGGGTCGAGGAAAGCGAGTTCTTGAGGCGGCATCGATAAGCATTAGGATTTGTTTGGTTAATAAAGGAGATGCTTCATGTAAATGTGATACTAATTAGCCATGATGATAAACTAGGGGTAGGATTGAATGGTGTTCGTTAGTGTGCCCTTGGGTTGAATAAAGATGCATTTTACTGCTGTCTTGGATAGATTGTATTTCTGCTGCTGCCGTTGATTACTGATTGTTTCTCTTTTTTTTTCTTCGTCTGTATATGTAGCTTATTACAGCGATATATGCGTCGGGGCGATTGCGTGTCGCCTGGAGAAGAAGGAAGGAGGAGCAGTCTGTGTTTATATCATGACGCTGGGGGTACTGGCACCGTATCGTAGTCTTGGGATCGGTGAGAATTTCCCCTTTCTGACTTTGTTTTGAGTTATATGAATAGACTATTCTGTTTGCTGTTAGATTTCTGATCAGCATTATTATGTATAAACTCGTTACTATATAAACACTGCTTCTTTTTTTTTTCTATATATTAGTGATTAAACAACGATTTACATGTAACAGCACACATGAAAACAAGTTTAAAAAATAAATTGCTTACAGTAAGACCCCAATTCTGACAAACTTATGGTTAGCTCCAATGGTCAGTCGATGCCTTAGATATTGCAAAATTATCTTTCGTTATTAGGTAGAATACCTTGTGACATTACCTGAACATGCTCAATGTATAATGCCTACTTGGGTAATAAGGTGGGATCCGGTATTAGTTATGGTGTTTGCTACAATGTATATGGTAAGAGAAGGCATTAGCTTGGGGAGAAGAGAAAGTATTGTTATTTTATTCTTATGGGTAGGCATTATGCATATGGATAGCTCATCCAAAAGACTACTATATGGACTACTTTCACAATGTATAAGGACCACTTTAGGGGCTTAAGACCCCCTCCTATTGCTACATTGTAAGAGTAAGTCTAAAGAATCATTGTGTGATAGAACTCTTACCATCCAATCATTATGTAGCATTATAAGTTTATAACTAACTATGTGAAATATTTTCTGGTAATTGATATTTTGTAAGTAGACAGCTTTAGGCGCTGAATTTGAACATACAAGATTAGCCTTGGTTAGCTAGTTTCAGCACTAAAATAATTATCTGTTTTGTTCATGAGTTTCAGAGCCTATGTCAATTATATAATGCAGTCGCTTGGCTGTCAAATTCCTTTTATGACAGAAGACAGTTTCAGAATCAAACAAAGTGTAGCATTGCGCCAACTATGGACCTCATGCTACAAAATCTTCTGTCAACACTTGAGTTCATCTTAAGAAAAAAAATGGATTAGCATTATCTATCTGATAATAAAGTCTGTCACTTTTAAAAGGTTCCTATTTGCCTGGGTTTTAATCGTTGTCAAGTGGATATGAATGATGGGAGGTTGAGCAGAGACTGATAAATCAGTATTTGAGCAGAGACTGATAAATCAGTATTGATGCTAGCATACTAGATAAGGGTGCACCTGCAGCGTGGCACTGATATAGAAGGGGCTTTTTGGTTATTTCTTGATGTCAAATTGTGCAGGGATACCTTGTATGTAACAGGTAGGCCACACAACGATATCTTGACATTGATTCTTTCCACCTTGAGCCACACATGAAGACCCGGCCTGTTGGTGGTGTTGAATGCCGACGATAACAGAATTATTTTGAGAGACCATTTTAGGAATGAAAACACTCTATGGGCCACTTGTACTTGCCACTTGGAAATCGTCAAAATGCTGAAGTCAATAACTCAATATTTTGTTTTAAACTCAATTTTAAAAAGGACAAAACTAGAACATTTCAGCTTTGAACAGCTTGAAAATTTAGAATGGGGATGCCAGAATTTAAGCGAACAAATCAGCAAAATTAGTTGCACAGCAACTATGTTCTATGTTTTGTTTGCTACTAGCTTACTAGTACCACACAACAATTTGAAACCTCACTTTTTGTGAACTACCCATATTGAAATAACAATTCAAAAACTTTCATAGTTTTGAAGTTTTCACTCTATGCATAGTAATGGATAGTTTGCATTTGGAAATATCATTAGCTTTTTTAGGGCCATAGCATAGAAGATATGTGTCTTATAATTGCTTCGTTTAATTTTCACAGGATCGAAGCTGCTGAACCATGTGATAGATCTGTGTGAGAAGCAGAACATCCCTGAGATATACTTGCATGTTCAGACGAACAACGATGATGCCATTGCTTTCTACAAGAAGTTTGGGTTTGAAATTACGAAGACGATAGAAAAATACTATAAAAACATCACGCCGCCAGATTGCTATGTTCTTACCAAATTTATTGGTCAGGCTGCTACAAAGAAATGAGCAACCGCCAACACTCTCCTTTTGTGACAATACCACCACCACCACCAAGTCGTGGGGAGATAGTTGTGATCTTGTCGCGGTTTCTGCTGTGTTTTCACTTCATGGGTGCTAACATTATTACAAAACACTCGAGAATTATAGTAGCCTTTGCTACAAGCACTGAGGTATCATTCACATTGACTGTTTACTTTACCCCCCATGAGCATGAGTGTTTATCTATTCGTTTGCAGATTTTACCCCTTGTTCTTGTGAAATCATCTGTTTGTTGTGACTTGTGAGTGTATGTCACCACAGGTAATTTCTGTGAACTTATGTCCATGCTCACGCACGCATATTCGACTCGAATAATCCAGTATATGTACTCTCTTTGCTTCATGGAATAGCTGGGCAGATTATCTCTTGCTACTGTTTTAAACAGTAAGTTAACTCTCTGCATCAGCATTGTTTAGGCTCAAGCTCTTAAGCTAACTTTTTGGTTTATAGGCTCTATAAGCCGATAAATTTGAAACCTTAAGTTTAATGGTAGAGTTTTATCTACTTCGTATAAAAAAAGTTACTCCAACCTAACTTTTGATTTAACAGTGTAAAAACAGCTTATGGCTTTAAAAAAGCCAAACAAAAAATCTACTTGTTTGTTTAGTAAACTTTTTGGCTCATAAGTTGGTTTAGGAACTCAAGTTTTTTATCTTCTACTTTCTCGTTTCATGTGAGCACGCTTTCTGAATAGCTAATGGTGTGCCTTTTTTTTTTAAAAAAATATTGGATAAGTTCTTAAAAACAGTAATCCATCTGCGAAGAAAAAAGTTACTAGCCACCACTATAGAATACAGCTTTATAATTCTAAACAAGGAGAGCTTGGATACTCTATACTCTATAGAGTGTGGCAGGGAAGCCAAACCATTCGTGTATAAGACCATGGTGTGGTGGAGGCATGGATAAAATGAAATGTGGTATGGACTTGGTAGTACAACTACGGGGGACACAGCTGATGGGATTACCATCGATGACTCGCACTTTGTTCCTAGGACCTTGTTTTGGCAAGTCCTTCGCTGAAGATGCAGTAGATCAACATTCACATGACTGTCTGTTCCTCTTCGATTTTTCCTGAATGTTTAGACCTTTTCATAAATAATATTTATTAATTTATTAACAAATATGTTAAAAAGATATATCCCTACTTCTAAAACCGAACCATTTGGCTCTTCCTTTTAAGTAATGTTGTCAATACATACTCCTTCGTGAACAAATATAAGTATTTTTAGGATTCAAATTCTATTACTCCTATATAGGGCAGTTCTAGCTCTAGCTCCACCTCTCCTAGAGTTAGAGCTCCGCCAGACAATTTTAGCTCCACTTAAAATGGGAGCGGAGTTAGGTGGAGTTTTCTCACAAAATGAACTAGGGAGTTGGAGCTAGGTTTAGGCAGCTCCACAATTCCACTCCAGATCCAACTCATGTAGCTAAATTTAGGAGTCTAAAATATAAACATTTTTGGGACGCTGATTCTAATGTATAGGAATCCAAGCATTTTCAGCCCATCAGATGTTTACAGGAGAGGAACCAAAGCAATTCAAACTTTGACCATGAGATAAGTGAAGAGAATCTTTCAGTTTATCTTTAATCTTTACTTAAATAACTTAAAAATATTATATTAGTAAGAAATGCATGCTTTACCGCTGCATGCTGCCGTATCTTATCCTTTTATTCATTTATTTTTCAACGAGTTTTTTTAGGGATATGTTTTCAACGAGTTGATAGCATATATACGTGAAAAATGCTAATGGGTCAATTTAGTGGAAGAACAAGGTACTCCTGGTTAGTGAGAGGAACTCATGATAAGAGGTATTTCATCCATTTCATATTATAAATCATTTTTTTTTAAAAAAATATAAGTTTGATTAAATTTATAGAAAAATATAGTAACATCTCAACACAAAAACAAACTTATAAAAAAATATATTTAATGTTACATATAATAAAACTAATTTGGTGTTGTTAATTTTTTATAAACTTGAGCAAATAAAAAAAAATGTTCCACTAAATAAATCAAAGCGAGTACAAACTCAAAGCAACTTATAATTATAATATACTCCGTAAAACATAAAACAGAGTACTCCCAAGTTATTTTTATAATATACTCCGTAAAACATAAAACAGAGTACTCCCAAGTTATTTTTCGATGAGGAAGTAACCATCAGTTCATCTAATTTAACAGTTAATTAAACATCCAAAGGCATCTAAATACTCGTCAACCAATCATCAATTGATTAAGTGGTTAATCGTTCTTGCCAGCTAGTATTTTTCACCGTATTAGATTATTGAAACAAGAGCCTTGTATATGGCATTAAACCATCATTGCCTAGCCACCAAAAAAAAAGAAGAGGAAATGCACGAAAACGAAAATGATAGCAGAGTACATCTCAGTTGCAAGACGAACGACGAGCTGCAGTCGGTACTGGGTACGAATCGGGGAAAAAACATGTTAGTAATTCATCAAGGAAGCCAGCGCAGCGACATCTCCATTTGTAATTAATTATTAATCTCAAGTATGGAACACAAAATGGACTACAAAAGGGGGTTCTTTAAACCTTAATCTCGTAATAATCCATGGACAAGTCTTGCCATTGTAATACGTCTCGTACGCTAACGAAGCGGCCTTTCCTTGTCACAATGTCACATGTAAGATGGATGTATACTTGGAAAATTACATCAACGAATCCGGGAGTAATTCGGCCTGAAAAACCGTATATCCAATCCTGACTAATACAAGCAAGTATGGCAGTTCCCTATACAGTTATCGTGAAGAAATAGAGTTTCAGCAAAACAGCCAATCCCAACTGCAACAAGAATATCCCTGCAACGATCAAGAACCATCGCTCTCCAGAATTTACAATGTGAGCGCGCAGATTCATAGCAACGAAGGTAGCAGACATAAACCCCGCGACACCAGCAATCACCCACCTGAATATTTCTATTGGCACAATAGACAGGAGCTGTCACATGGAAAGAGTGTTAAATTCATGCAGAAGTTACTCAACTTTCTCAACAACCAATAGATAATCACTAAACAAGAGACTATGGGTTTGCATGTTAATAGGGCATGGAGACAACAACACATAACAGACAACTTCCTTGATAGAGATTCGGTAAATAACGGATATTTTTACAACACAAACTATGGTCCTTGGTAATGAATTAGTTTTTTGAATCTAAAGTAGTGCAACTTCTTAGAAACGGCAAACTGGAACTGATTGCTTTGTAACGTTATATATCCAGCACACTTACATCAAACCCAAATGGAAGCCTTCTAAACAAGATAATTAACCATAATAAAATCGACAACACTATAAGAAGAATTAATTTCTATTGTCTAAGTTTTAGGATTTTCCTTACCGATGCTGGAATGAAGATGAATAAAGAGTATCCATAGAGGCACCATAGTTGCACTAGTCCAGCAGGTGCTGAGAAGTACTTAAGGATGACATATAGACCAAGGGGAACAAATGTCACGTAGCCATAGAATAAGCCAGCAGACCATGTGACCAGGTTAATATCATAGTTCCACTCCTTCTTATGCCATTTGTGGGATAGGTAGGTGACAAATGTGGCAATGGATGCAGCAACGAAAATCAGGGTGGTGCATGTCCAGAATGGCCCATATCTACAAAATTTAATTGAAATGAAAATTAGCAGGCATATAACCAGTGCTTCAATTCCTTGAAAGTGCAATAACTTGATAAAACACTTAAATTGCAGAGCTATTTATTTACAAGGAATTTATCATTATCTGAAAAAAGAAATAATACTTCCAAAAGCAGAGTTTCCACTGAATTAATAGGTTAGCTGATATCGAAACACAAAGTTCTATTTGTAAATGATCAAACAGCACCCATTGCTTCAGATTTCAGACATTGAGAAATTCAGGAAAATGCTGTTTAGGTAATATAATTTATTGCTATCATCTCAATATATTCAGTCCTGCATATTTGCCAAGTTTTTCACAATGGTATCCCACTGCCACTTACAAATGCCTCTTCACCTAATAATAGTAACCCATGGTATAGACTTGTACTGCTAATCTGCTATTTTCATGACACATGAATTGGTACAAACATTCAAGTTTACTTAGTGTTGACACCATACGGTGATGTTGAACAAGGCACAAGGTACATTCAAAAGGCAATCTTAGAACTGTTACCATAAACACTCTCAAGATAAGTTCAACAGAAAGATAATGGTGCACACAGCAAGACAAAGTAGATGAAACAAAGCTTTGAAATGAAAAATAACAATGGAATGATCCAAGCATGGGTAGGACATGTCATTGTAAAAATAAAAATAAGTTTAGGCAGTGAAGGCTAAAGGAAAATCCTAGACTCCCTTTTAGTATGTTGTTACAACAAGTCCTCGGAATTATTCATTCTTTGTCATAGAACTCTCAGCAAGAAGAACGGGAAAACAACATACAAAAAGAGATATAGAAGTATTCTACCGACCTAAGACATGCTAACAACTAATTACATGTCGCTATGAGCTGAAATTATTGCGCTACTCACTCAACCAAATGCAAGACATGTCATCGAGAAGACTAGGCTATTTTGCTGGAGCAATCAAATTCCTCCTATCAGTTCATTATCTTAAAATCCCCATTTCTTACACCTATGTGACCAACTCCTCTGAAATACCCAGACAAAATTATCACATTGCGCACGCAAATAAGTATCATGGACTTTCCAGCAAAACAACAGAAGACGTTCATAGTCTGTCAATGCTATTAACCATATCCGCTACCTGAGCATATGATCTCTAGGAACATTCGAATGCAAACTATAGTACTACTACTAAGGTAAGGAGGAGTTAGGCGATGGAGAGGCATACAGGTCGGGGTTCTCGGAGGTCTTCTCGGTGAAGGTGCCGCGGAAGGGGAAGACGGACTCCCAGATCCTCTCCACCACGTCGGAGGTGTCCACGTCGAAGTAGGGCTTGTACGCCGCGACGGAGAACATCCGGAACCACCCGCCCTGCCCGGCGTCGTCCGACCCAGCGCCGCCGCCGCCGCCGCCGCCTCGGCCGCCGCCCCCGGACTTGGAGGAAGAGAACGTGTCTGCGCAGGCAGCAAAAGCACCAACCACAAGCAAGGTCAGATCCAGACGAAGAAATCAATGGGAGGAGGAGGAGGTGGGGGATCTGATCTGACCATCCGCGTCGGTGGGCGGGCGGTAGGCGCCGGAGATCTTGCCCTTGGCCTCGGACGGCGGGAAGATCTGGAGGTTGGAGTCGGCGAACTTGATGGTCGGCGGATCTGGCCCCGTCGCCGCCTGCGAAACCCCGACGAGGAGCGCGGAGGTGAGGAGGGTGAGGAGAAAACCCATCGGCGTGGGAGGGGACGGGGACGGGGAAGCTTACCGGGACGGATCCGGAGGCCTTGGGGTCGTCGAGGGCGGAGTAGCCACCGCCAGACATCATCTTCGCCGGCGACGGCGACGGCGGCGGCGGCGGCGGACGAAGCGTGGAGGAGGAGCAAAGCGGTGGTGGGTTAGGCAGGAGGGGCGCGTGAATGCGGCTGCTTCATTCGGATCTCTCGTTGCTTTGCGTCAGTTATAACCTGGCGCGAACTGTGTCGGTGTTAGTCACTGCTAATGTTTGTTCTTGTAACACTGTACTCCGATATTTGTTAGTGTCAATTTTGGTCATGCCAAAATATATTTGTTACTTCCTCCGTTTTATAATGTAAGTCATTCTACCATATTCCACATTCATATTGATGTATATATGTCTAGATTCATTAATATTAATATAAATGTGAAAAATATTAGAATGACTTATATTGTTAAACGAAGGGAGTAGTACTGAAGTTTTAATACTATCAAATTTAATAGAGTAAAGTTGGTACTAGTGTGGATAAACATAGTATCAAATCATATGTTTGTTACTTCTAAAGTTACTAAAAGAATTGGCAGAATAATTGTTTTTCTTTGATATATACTACCTCCGTTTTTTAACATGTGACATTGTTGACATTTTACAAACATTTATCTATTCGTCTTATTTAAACTTTTATGCAAATATAAAAATACTTTAATTCATGCTTAAAGAATATTTGAAGATAAATTAAGTCACAATAAAATAAATAATAATTACATAAATTTTCAATAAAACAAATGATTAAATGTATCTTTAAAAAGTCAATTGTGTCATATATTAAAAACATGAGGTAGTATATGTAATGGTTAATTTTAGGCTTTTAGAATGTTAGATATGGAGAATCAATGATTGTTTTTCTTTGAGTATATATGAGTAGCCAATCCAGCCTCGTTTGTAAAGACTGATTTAACTTGAAGGCTGCTTTCCGATTGAATTTATAAGTATTTATGTGTTAATATCTCTTGTTATTGTGTTCTAAGGGAACGTTCAGAAGAGAAAATCGAATTAGCAAGGACTTGTTCGAGGAGCCAATCCAGCCTCTTTTGTAAGGCCCGATTTAATCTCTCGACTGCTTTTTAATTGAATTTCCAAGTATTTACAGGCTTCCGCTACGATGGCGTACCGGGCATTTTGGTGAGAGATAACATTTTCATATTTGTAGAAGTATAATTATCATTTTGGTGAGAGAATACCTTTTTATATTTAGCCCTGCCCCAAAGCCCCACCATACCATACCATTTGCTCCATGCTTATTCTCCGATCTTCACACAACGGATAAAATTACTTACCCCCGCAAACATCCACACTCGGAAATACCTAAATACTATGAAAATTCTCTGTTGACAGCAATCTATGCTTCAGTCCTAGATAAGAAAGTAGGGTCTGACAAGGTTCCAACTTCTCTATGTAACTTCGAGACCAGCGAGATTGATCGGTGAAGGTTTTTGCGCAAATAAGATGATGTTCGAAACCAGCAGCCTTGTTATGCAATCAGGTTCAAGTAGGTAAAGATTCACCAAACCTCCATTATTCAAGTTTCATGATTTCCTGTAGGATAGGACATGACACTCGACGACCAAGAGGCAAGAGCACAGCAATAGAGTATTTGCCATCTGATGTTTGCTTGGGTGTCCAAAAGCCCCCAACGCAGGCTTACGCTTAGCTTAAGGTAAGTTAGGGTCTCCGATTGGAGCATTTAATCAAATAGAATTAAAAACATATTCAGTTGTCGCCTCATGTACAAATTGGAAAGCATGCCGATAAAATAAAGATATGATGCGCTCTTCTATTGGATTAGAAGAAACAATGTACTGCTCTATATTGTTAATGTAGAAATGGTCGTTGATATAGGCCCCAAGATTCTTTTTTCCTGGGGTTTGTGCTAGGGTAGTTGCTGTTTATGTACGCAGGCACCTATCGCTGGCTCCGAAGGCAAAACCCCTCTTTGCCTGTATGACGAGCATTATTTTGTGAATGCTAATTCACAAACCAAAGCGATATGATCACTTCCCCATTTCTGTCAAGCAACAAAAACAGCATGGATTAGAGTTCTGTCATGAAGATATAACAATTATTCGATGAAATTTGTGAAGGGTTCAATGATAAAATATACGATGCACTTGGTGATACCTTGGTAGGGAACCCAATTGTTTGTTTCAGAATTTCTTTTGGGAAGGTATCTAGCACTTGAACAGTCTGCAGATCTTCGGAAGCCCTTCATTACACAAAGTACAAGATTGTATAGAGGTAATTAGATAGTTGAATGTCAGTGGCAATAGCAAAGGAATTCCAATAATGCTTATTTACCATATGTAGTCCACTGTTCCCATAAATTTTCTGTTGTAACTTGTTACTAGAGGCTCCTTGTTGGCATCTTTTGTCCCTTCAAAATCCTGGTTGAACAATAGTTACCACAATCACAATTGTTTCACATGATTGCCTGGAATTTATTGGTTCTAGAAAATTATTCTTTATAAAAAGAGTAAATTTGCACTTTTGCACTAGCTATTTGTCCTTTATTTCACTCTGCACTGGTGTTTCAAACAATATTTTCACTTTGCGCTACCCAAAGTCACCAACAGTATTGCAGTTTGCACCAGCCAAATCTCATGTTGGTCTTATCCAATTGTCTGTTGTCGTTATGAATCAAGCACCTTTGGTGATTTCCAACACCAGGCTAGACTGCTACAGCCCAGTATTGTGTTGTGTTAGTGGTTATACAGTTAACTGGAAATGAACTCAGCTACTGAAAAACTACAACCTTCGTTAGCTTAGGGTGGTGCAAAGTGAAAACATTGCTTAAATGAAACTACTGCAAGGTGGAACAAAGAAAAAAATGGTGTGAAGTGCAATTTATTTTGTTTATAGAGTTAAGAACTACACATATTGCAACCCGCCAAAAATTAGGCATCTCAGAACGAGCTAACAGTTGATATCTGATATATCTAAATAAAGATGAGTGGTGAAACATGTTGATTTCTCACATCAAAGATTGATGGAGAAATTGTAGCTAGCCACGTGAAGTTAGCGGTTACCTCCACATCTGTGTAGACACTTCGGACTTTCAAATTATGTTCCACGAAGATGCAATCTTCATTCCCAGTAGCAGCTTTAATTTCATCTGGTGTCCACCTGTATGGATCATAATCGTAATATCTTTTATCAGAAGTAATCACTTGCTGGGCAGATGGTGAACCATCTGAGGTTGTTTGCAGCTGGTCTTCATCTTCAAGTAAAGATTCATTAACACCAGAAAACTCTTTAAAGATGGAAGGATCTGCATTCACATCTGAGCACAAAACTTCATTGGATGCCCCATCGTCCTCAAAAGCACAAGAACAATTTCCAAGCTTATTTGAACATGAATGCGATTTTGAAAGCCTGTTTATCACTTCAGGTGTACATTGAACATCACAAGTGTCGGAAAAGGCACAATCTGTGTGTTGCAAAGGCTCTAGTGGTGATGTTAACTGAGTTGGCTCAGTATTGTTTTCTTCTTCTAGCCTCAGATTACTCATTTGATGAAGTGTATCAGCAAACTTCAGGGGATCACTGAAACAATTTGATTTTGATTCACTACGCATGCAATTATTTTGAGTAGACAAAGGTTCACTGTCTTGTTCCTTTTCATCGGGTCTGACCTTTGATATATCAAACAGTGTATCTGACTGGACATTGTTTCGCTCAAAATCACAAGTAGCTTTTCCAGAAATCACATGACCAGGAAAGTTTGCCAGGGTATTTGAACTGTTATTGCTACCACCAGCTAATTCTTCCCAAGAATCTTTAGATTCAGATGATTCATAAGATGGAAGAAGCTGACTTCTATCAACTATTTCACTCGAATCTGACTGAAGGGTCTCATCATTTACTGTCGTTGAAGCAGACGAAAAGTTTGTAACGTTAGTTCCTTCTACAGAGCTCTTTTTTATTACTCCATATCCCTCACTGGAGTTGTTAACCACTGAAGTTTCTTCACCATTAGTGGTGTTGGTATGTGCTTCAGCATCAGATGTATAGGCTTCCTTTGTAGGACCTTTCACACAGCCCATTAATTCTTGCTCGTGAGGATTTGTAGAGCTCTCTGGGTTTAAGAAAGAGTCTGAAGCAGTATCAGTCAAAGTTGGTTCTCTGCCAGAAAGACGAGAATTTTCCGTTACATTTCTTGCTTCAGGTTGAGGCTTATGATCATTTGGATAACTTATGCTACCCTCCTTACTATTCGTCGTGTGAAAAGGCGGATAGAATCTGTTAAATACCAAAAAGCATCAAACAAAGGTCAGTTAGGTTAAAATATGCAGAAAAAATTGTCAAAAGAGGGTGTCTCTGATAAAGCAGAAGGATCACCGAGCTGTGTTAGGACCAGTATATAGTCCCTGTGCAGTACTAGTTTGCTGCCCTGATATATTACTCTTCACAAGACCGGACAGATTCAACTGCATGATTATTATGTTGTGTGAGTTTCAGTTTCTCAAAAACAGCCATTTTCAAGTTAATACAGAACACTCTTTACCTTTTGCTCCAGCATAAAATTGTACAGAGGGCTCTGAATGAGGAAGAAATGGGTCAGACATTTTGACCTTGTTACATGTAAGCATGTAATAAAATGTCCAAGAAATACAGTGAACCAGATATGAATCTTTAATATAAAATGGTAAGGTACTGAATATTGCCTTGGGTGTAGAGTTGAAATCTCCACAAATTATTACTGGAGCATCATTCCATGTCTTTGATAGAGCATACACTCGATCAAGAAGCGTCCTTACCTGTAAGTATGACAAGAAAATCAGTATTCAAATAATACGTATGAAGGTGCATAATGTACTGACTATTGATGGTCAAGAAAGATGATAGAAATACTAGGTAATGCAGCTATACTTTGTTTCAGTGATGAAAGTATAAAACAAGATAATAGCAAAAGACCACAACCCACCTAGTCATCTACAACGAGAGGGTGGAAAACAATGCACGATCTCAAATGATGCCATGAAAGCATCAGAAAGCAACACGATGGAAGATAAGGTGTACATTGTTGCTCAGTACTTAAGGTCTAACAAGGTGTTATTTCTTTACCATGTTATACTAAAAACAAAAGTGCTTAGGCCAAGAGGCTAATTCTGGTGAAAAAAAAGTCATACTATAAAAGTCTGAACTAATGTAGGAAATTAAGACTCACGAGTGACCACAACATAATACCTGACCAAGTTTGATGTCCCCTCTCTTTGGATTGTAAAGAACATGAGTATTGCATACAACAATTTGCTTAGCTTGTTGAGGATGGTTAGGGCTGTGAAACGAAAGAATGGTTATAAAAACATGGATAGATAATACCAATGTGGACATGTGGATTATGAAATTTTCTCTTCAATAATAAAGGAACGTGGAATAGGAACTACACAAGCCAGAAACAACTAATAAAAAGGAGACAGCATAACACCATTGTCACAACTCACAACTGTGATGCATAGTTTAGAAATCTTGAAGTTTCAATTACCTAGACTCAGTTTGCACATTTCCTGGAATCACCGACTGAAAAATATAATGAGGAAACGATTAGCAGATATAGGCCATGCAAGATTGGCAGCATAAAGAAAGCTTCAATTCAAAGTGATCAGTAGTTTGCCCAACGATTTCAAGCCCACCTCTAAAACACAAATCTGTGCAACATTATCACGGAGATCAATCTTATTGAACTCGATATCCTCTTGATAGCGCAACTGAAACCTACAAGATGAAAAATTTTGGATGACTATGAGAAGTCGAAGTAGAAATTTTTTAATGTAGGTATAACATCAGGAGAAATAATTTTGTATCATACAAAAGGTTTCTTTCTTTAAAAAAAAAGAAGAAGAAGGGAAAGACAGGATTGACACACCTAGCTGTTCGCCAAAAGATCGCACATCCATCAGTGGCATTTCCAGTCCGCATCTGTACCAAAGGTCCAGCATAATGCGTAAATCATACGGTCAAGCAGATTCAAGAAAATTGTGTTTCCTCAATGGCAATCACTAATGAAAGTTTCAGTTCTGCGCATGCTATGTAATCAAGTAACTGTAAATGAGTAGTTAGAAGCACTGGCCATTTTTGCACAACTATATTTTGTCCACTTCATCAACAGAGTAATTCCTGTGATATATACCCACTCTGTCAATTTTTATAGGGAATATTTTCATTTAAAAAAACAAATTGTAGATTTTGACCAAGAATTAGTCAAATGACCAGTAAATTTAGTGTGTATAAATTATAACAATAGATATAAATTCATACTTCAAAATGCTTTCGAACATCGGTTTAAAACTATTGGATATTACCTTCCATATGCCATTATATCCTCGAGTTGCCATTTCTTGCTCAAGGTCTGTAAATTTGTCAACCTCCTACAGGCATAACCAAGGAATATAAGTCTAACGTGTGTCAATATAGATCCCATTTAATCATTAATATCAAAGAAATGTGTTTATAGCATACAGGTTATATTCATCAAGAAGTGTCAAAAAACTAACAAACTTTATCCTTTGTATGATTTCTAGTTGACAATGTTATATGCAGCTATTGAACTAGCAGGGAGTGACCATGTAGACTAGTAGCCTTGCAATTCCTTGCAATTTTCCAAATTTCAACTTTTCGAGATAACATAACTAGCTCCACGAAGGTATTACCACTTTTTTAACTATTGACTTAGCAGCACAACCCTTCTGAATTACTGCAGTACAGCAGTTATAAATTACCTGAAGACATAAAATATCTGGAGACCACAAACCAAACTCGAACACTAACTTTTCCTTCCGCCAGTTCCAATCCATGATGAAAGATGGTATGCGCTCATAAAGAAACTGGTGCTCCTGGGCCAGATAATCAGCTAGTATATTGTATGATAGAACCTTAAACCTCTCTGCATGATAAAAAAAGATCTACTCAATATACCAAAGGAAAACACGTGGTAATTTTAAAACAAGAACATCAATTCCACACACATAATGATTACTCGACTTTAATACTCTTGGTCTAAAACACACCATGTCCATGGGTAATTATCTGACTGAATTATTCATATACGGAAAGTGCCTACTTTTACATCTTCAACACTTCTGAAAGTTTAGTTTTCACCCCTCAACTGTAAAACTGAATAGATTACAATCATAAGCTTGAAATAAGGTGTTTGCTCATGGATAAGATGCCCATGGACCCTTTTCTGTTTCCCTCTCCCATTCTCTTTGCCCATTACCCTCTCACAGAACAAGATAGTTAGCTGTGATATTGATTTAGCTGAGGAGAGAGGGGAAAGGTAATAGGAGGGAAAGAGAAACTGTATCACTTTTCCAATGCCTTGCTGTGGCATCAGTGCTAGCATGGCAGTGGATGTGGCGCTGAAGTCTGTTTCAGGCTTGATCGGTTAGGGGTGTAATTTATCTGGTATAGACGGTTCAGTGGTGGTTTTCATCCACCTTGAGAATTGAGGTGTGAACACGTAAACTTTTGGAGGAGTTGAGGGGCATAAACTAAATCATTTTCCTTCATATATCATATATCACATACCACATGGCACATCTGTTGTCTAAAATCAAGTGAAACTATAATCCATTACTAGTTTAGTACACAAACCAAATTGAAAAGCTTTCACCATTTTGACTTCAGAGAAGTGCTAAGCCATCAAATATTAAGAAACTCCGATCATTAATAACCTAAAAGTTTTTCCACACAAAAAGTAAAAAGCAATTACACTATTTTTTACTTCAGAGAAGTGCTCCCTGGATGGTTTGCTATGCGATTCTACTACTACTGCAGTGCTAAGCATTGAGACAGAATATATCACAGACTCTGGAAGATGTTACCGGCTTGGCGTGGTGGCCGATGCTGCGTGAATCGCCACCGTCGGCGGTACTCCGCTAGCCTTGGTGATTGCTGCGGCGCACCAGGCCTGAAGCCGGCGTACGGCGGCCGGAACCCTGCATTTGTTGGCCCACGCCAGTACGGCTGCGGATGCCCCTGGACATACGGATTCGGGGTCGCGTATCCGTACTGAGGATCCTGTGGCTGCGGCGGCGGGGGCCCGTAGTTGTACGGCACGGCCCCGTATAGCGCCGGCGGCGGCTGAGGCGGCGCGTATCCGTACGGCGACGGAGGAGGCCCGCGGCCGCCGCCGCGGCGGAGCGAATCGTTGGCGGCACGCACCGCGCTGTGGTGGGAGTCGCCGCTGACGAGCTCGGCGCCGGCGTCGTGGTGGTGGTGGGGAGGCGGCGTGGGTCGCCCGGAGTAGTAGCCTCGTCGCGGGCGAGCGGATCCTCGGGCCTGCAAGAGAGAGAGATTGAGGAGATGGGGAGGGTTTAGACTCTAGAAGCGAGGAAGGATGGGGGATTCGGGGGAGCAATCCACGAGGGGAGATGGGCGGGCGGGCGTACGTTGTAGTAAGCGGACATGGCGGCGGCGCGGCGTAGAGAGGCGCGGGAGGCAAGGCGCATCGCTTTGGCGGCGCTCACGACGGCGACGGCGGGCGGCGGCGGCGCGGCCGCGTTCGACGGTCGAGTCGCTGTGGGGGTTTGAGGCCCGCGTGCTGATGACGTAAATAGTCCTTCAGTACGGGAGGGTCACTTTACGCCTTCGGAAAGCGATAGCGCACATTTGCTCTCCGTGTTCAGATATCGAAGGTGAACCATCGTATCGGGAATTAAGGGTTGGTTTGGTTTGAGGCCTAAATTAGGCTTATCAATATTTAGCAATTTTAATAGTGTTTAGTGTCTATTTGGTTTGAAGCTAAAATTTGGCATGCCTAAGAAAATAGGCCATTTCAATAGTGAACTTAGGTTATTTTGGCTTCAATCCAAACACAACTTTGCCTTACCAAAATTAGTCATGTCAAAACTTACCAAAATTTGGCATTGACAAAATTTGGTAAGGTCTATGTAGGCTACAAAACAAACCAACCCTAAACTTTTTTGGGGTTAAATTCTTGTGTTTCAAGGGAGCCTTGCAAATCTCTGGGCCTCCCTTTCTGGCACACATTGAACATGGTTTGAATTCTGATGGATCCTTTCAATTTTCCAACATGGGATTTCATATAATATATAGAAATTCATATAAACTTTTCAGGATTGTTTTACACGAATCAGCTCAATTTTCCGTTATAGTCGAAGAAATTAAGGTAGGTAAGAAGGAATTAAGGAAGAAACTAGGGGAGGTTAGCCGAATAGACGATAGGGGAGGAGTTTGTATAAATCCTCCGTTCTACACGAGGCCTTTCACTAGGAGAGGAGTTTGTAGTAGGCTATCGTAGAGCCGGTGAATTTAATTTGAATTGAATGCAGAGGGATTAGGGAACAACTGCACAATCCATGTCTATAGTGAATTAGAATGCCACCATTCTGTTGGCAAAATCACTTAATACTTTAACACATCAACACAAGCAAAAATATCACTCAGCATACATGTACGATGCAACTAATAAGTACAGTCCAGCTGTAGATTGCTGCAACCGCACAAGTACACGCATAAACTTTTGCCAAGCATGGCTTGCTCGCATCTATAAACAGATCCCATGGTAACGTATGGTTTGCTTGCATCTGTACTTATCGTTTTTCGTGGCTCGTCAACTTCATTGTATGCCTATTGATACTGCAGCGAGGGTCGCCTCCTTCGAGGATTGATGTGCCTAAACATATCTTCGACCATGCAGCAATTGTATATACTAATCTGGGGTTCTCGAGTCTCGACTATGATTACTGGAAAATGTTTGTATCAACAGATCCTATGTAGCATGGCAATCCTCGGCACGCATCAAGAGGTTTGTTGCATCCTATTCGCAGAAAGTGGAAGCTACATGAGCTGCAAAGTCCTCAGACGCTGCTCTTGCTCTGGATCCATCTTTGGTGGTGTATAACACCCGCGAAGGTCCTCCACCACATATTCCTGCACATCATCAAACAGTGGAAGTACAGAGTATTAAACGAGCTGATTAACAAATACTACTATTTCACTGGTTCAGAGGAAATGACAAGTGATGACTTCAAGCAGTGTTTACCTTTGTGAGCTCCCTTTTGGTAAGTATGTGATAGTGTCGCTGCAAGATCCTCTGGACGGCTACGGTTGCAGCGAAGAAGCCATATGCAACTCCAAGTATAGCAAAAACAATGACAAATATCACAGCCAGAGCAAGGCAAGCTTCTATTGAAGCGGGAAAATCCAGTATGCCCCACCCATAGCAACAATTGCGGCATCCAGCCAAGCATGGATCATTGGTGTTGAAAGACGAACACTGTACTATCAGTCCAATGAATCCTACCATTACAAAGAACACCACTACTCCTGAAAAAAAAATGATTTGACACAGATATCAGTAACTAGCTTTCTAGAAGAGGGTGCTAACGCCTTTTACTTGAGGAAGCTTGTCAGATAGGAGTAATAACTTCAAAAATTGTTTATCAAATAAAAATAAGTTCCAACGACCTAAAATTTTGTGATAATTGAAATGTTGCCAGAGGTAGAGAGTGTTACTCTGGGTGACATGTTTGACCTACTATATAGAATTTCTATTTTCAGTGCACAAGAAAAACATGAGATTATGGTTACAGCAGGGAAGCAAGATTGATTTTCATTAATTGTATGCTTGTATGACACAATAGACAAGTTGAGTCATTAGTCATGACTACATTATAAATGGTAGTAATGAGCATTTAACTGCAGCAGATCATGTCAAATTATCAATCATTATACGAACTGCAATCAGAACTGAAGGAAAAGAATTGCATACCGACACAGTAGTAAAAGGGCACAGGATGATTTGATAGGATGTGTTCCCAACCATCAGAAAAACTGTTTCTAAATTGTCCATCTTTATCCAACAGATAAGCCATACCACCGATAGCAGCAATGACCTGAAAAGCAAGGCAGATAAAAAGTATGTCAGAGCACCATACCAAAAACAGAACGGTGCAAAATTGTAGTAACTCAGGTTCACAGAGGTTTCAACAAAAGAAATAATATATGCAGTCTTTTCTGTGTTTAATAGAGCCAGCATACATGTGAATGAGAAACAACAACGAGCAATTAGAAAGAAAGGTGTTCTTACAGTCTGTACAGCCAGGAATACAAGGAAAACATCCCTAGCAACAAACAATCGAAACATCATCTTGCGACACAGGTTGTCCTCCAGACATTCGACACGGAGATGGAATTGTGCCTTACATGTTGTGCAGTGAGAAAAGGCAGTTCCTTCCTGCAGAAACAAGCGCAATAAAGCAGTATTGTAAAACAAGGTCTACAAGGCCACATAACTTGTAAGATTAAGCCACATAAAGG
The DNA here is from genome assembly GCF_000147395.1 of Oryza glaberrima. Classification (NCBI taxonomy): domain Eukaryota; kingdom Viridiplantae; phylum Streptophyta; class Magnoliopsida; order Poales; family Poaceae; genus Oryza; species Oryza glaberrima. The sequence continues at coordinate 21,956,296 of NC_068326.1, forward strand.
GAAAAACTATGCCATATAAGCTTTATATGGTGGGGTGAAAGCACAATACCTTGCCATAAAGTAAGTTAAGTGTAATAAATCTAAACAATACACTAGTACATTTTAAGAAGCCAACTCTATCACCATCAAAAGCATCTCACTAACAAGCATTTAAAACAGACGAAGCTTTGTACACTGGACATATAATAAGAATAATTCATCAAAGACTATGCCTTCCACCAAGGTTACATATCATCGGTTCATCGCGTTACAACAGCAGAGGCGACACTAGGACAGACTAGCTGAGCTTTTTCCGGAAATTCGTAAATCCAATGTTGGGAATGTAGGTACTAGCAACTGGCACTTTACCTTAACAGACCTCCAATGATCAAGGCAGTAGCGATGCACGAACTGCTGCGTCCCTTTGCACATACAAGGAGAAATCAGCTCATCACCTGAAGCAGCACACGAGCAACACCGATCAGTTAAACAGGCCCCGCACCGCACCGTATCAAACCCTAGGAGATTTCTCCTCGTATGCATTCTCAGGATCAAAAACTCCTCCGCGTGCCGGCAGTAAATATAATCTCAAACACCTATGCGTCCTGGAGAGGTGGGGTGGTGCGGCGTACAAGCCGCGAGGCGAGGGGGTTTACCGGGCTCGGTCTCGGACTCGAGGCAGATGCGGCAGCAGGCGGCGGAGGCGGCCTCGATCTCCTCGTCCTCTATCTCCGCCGGCGAGCGCGGCGGCGGCGGGTGCGCGAGGAGGGGGTCGGTCTCGGGGGCGGCAGCGGGATCGCCGCCGGCGTCGCGGTGAATCCGCTGCGGCTCCTGCATCGCCGGAGCGGAGAAGAGAGGGGAAGGATTGGGGATTGGAAGGAAGGAATTGCCGGATGCCGGAGCGCGCGGTCTGAGGAGGAAAGCGGAGTAGCGGACGCAATTATGTTCTCTTTCCTCGGTCGTTTGTGTTTTTTTTTTTTTTTTTTTTGCCCTTTTCTTTTTCCCGGCCGGATACTTTGGCCGAGCTCGGGGTTCGGGGCAATTTAACTATTTGCAACTTTTACGTTTATCAATTATCCAAATATCTCTCTTAGATTTGTGCTTAATAATTTACCACTGGAGAGAGATTATTTCTTAACTATTTGCTACTTTTGCCTATGTGGAGAGCCGTGCCCGCATAGAAAGCGACGTGATCCCACCCGTTAGCCCCTCCCCTCTCCTTCTTCCCCACCTCCGGCCGCCGTATCTCCTCCACCCCGGCTCGCCTCGCCGTGTATAGCTGCTCGTGCGCCGACCTCCTCCTGCGGCGGCAGCTGGCGACCCGCGACGGCGGTGTGGGCGGAGGCGGCCACGGCGGCGGGGTGCGCGGAGGCGGCCGCGAGTTCTTGCCACCATCAGAGCTGACGATGGCGCAGGACGCCGGGGCAGCGGCAGCGCTCACAGCTGAGCTGGGCTAGCTCAGGGGAAAGATGTAGGGGTTGCGATGGCCGGAGGTGGAGAAGAAGTAGAGGGGAGGGGTTGACGGGTGGGGACCACGTCGCTTTCCATGCGGGCACGCCACGATGGCTCGCCACGTAGGCAAAGGTGGCAAATAGTTAAGAAATCACCTTTCTCTAGTGGCAAATTATTAAGCACAAACCTAAGAAGGGTATTTGGATAATTGATAAACCTAAAAATGGCAAATAGTTAAATTTCCCGAGTTTGGGAGACAGGTTCTCAACTTGCCTCTTGACACGAAAACTAAGCAAACGATTAGAACGAGATTAGTTTAGTATTAGCCTAAAAAACTTGAAAATAAATTAATATAATTTTTTAAAATAACTTTTCTATAAAAAAAATACTTTTAGAAAAATACACACCGTTTAACCGTTTGAAAAGGCACACGGAAAACGAGAGAGGTGACTTGGAGAAAAAAAAAGGGAAAAACACAACATTTACTCTGTATCCGATTGTCTCACTTATATTTATACTCCCTCTATCTCAAAATGAACAATTAGGATTCAGAATCATAATACTAGGATATATCCATCCACCCAAAAAAAATATATTATGTTTTAGGACGGAGAGAGTATGTTTTTAAGTCAAATTTAATTTAAAAAATATTTTACTGTGTTTTGTTGTAGTTTATTTTATAGTATTTGTTTTCACCGTTAAAGATACAAATATAAATTTTTCACTCATATTGGAAGCATTAGCTTTGGCTTTGACTTATTATGGCAACCAATGAGGCTCTTAAGCCACTAATTTGCTAATCAATATATCTGAACGGTCTGATCCAACTATTCTTAGCTTTGGCTTTGGTTTCTTAGGGCAACCGATGAGACTCTTAAGCCACTAATTGCCAATCAGTATGTCTAAACGGTCTGATTTGTGTCTAGAAATTTGTTCCAATAATGGATAGACAGTCCCAACCGTGAAATATTAAAAACGTCAGGTGGCGTCTAGTCATCAGGGTTTATAAAACTGTGCGATTATCGTGGTTATTACGTGCGATAACCTTATCAGTTTTTAAAACCACGATATATCTTGAGATAACTGTGCGGTTACCACGATAATCGCCAAACCGTAGGGTGACGGTAACCCCACCCAAAACAATTTGACGAACCCTTCTAGTCGTACGACTTGAAAACAGTGGGACTAGATAATATGTTCCGATCCGAGTCGTAGCTGTGTTACAAGCAAATTGTCAATTTGATGGTTGTAACCCCGTTCGTTTCTCCAACTAAGAGTTGGATGTCAAACTGCTAAAAGTGCTAAAAGTGTGTTTCATGTGAAAACTTTCTAAATGAAAGTTGTTCTAAAATATAAGATTAATCCATTTTTCAAGTTTGTAATAATTAAAACTCAATTAATCACATGTTATTACCACCTCATTTTGCGTGAAACAATTAATCTTTTATCTTCATCTGAAGATCATCTTCAGGAGATTTAGAGAGATGTGAGGCGGTCAACGCAAACGACGAACTAAGACACGCATGAATTGACCAGATGAGATAAAAAACAACCATTTCCAGCAAGTCAGCAACTAATACAGGCCTAAAAATAATGAACAAACTTGCTCCTCGGATTTGGAATGTTAACTTTAGCATTCATTTCTTGCAAGTAAATGGTCCTCTCAAGAATACGCTTCCATCATGACATACACAAAACCACTTCGTCCAGAGGTTCTCCTGTAATTAACAGACAAATTTGTTCTTACATCAGAGGTTGATATGCTTATATAACCATTGATTTTCAACAAATAGAGAATGACTGAATAACCAGCATAAATGGACGTTGTTGATCTTGAAGTAACTGGTTTACCATTTAATTATGATTGGAAACTAACAAAAAAAATAAAATTGTTGGAAGCTCCTGTTTCAAATTTATGAATCGTGTACTGACTATATATGGAGTGCATGCAAATCATCACTAACCCCTAGGGTGTGTTCGGAGCTTCTAGTTCCCTAAGAACTCTTGAAGGCATAAACACTGAGCAAAATCCACAAACAGGGAGGAATGCAGAAACAATGTAATCCAAAGACCATAGTAACATTTAGGCATACCTCAAGTAGTAAGTGTAGCTTGTAAATACAATGCCCCCAATAGCACCAAGCCCTAGAAGAAGAATAAGTGCTACCAACCAACCAGACATTCCATTCTTCCTAGAATTTGTTTGCTCTGCCATGTCGACACCACAGCTCTGCTCATTGCAAGCTTCCTGTCTTGCAGGCTGCCAAACAAGAAATTTAACAAGTGAGAGGGAAAAAAATTACCAGCACAATAGAAGAATATATGGCATATCGAGAATAAAGGTACTCTATACTTAAATATGATATGACCCTGTTTTCAGGAGCTTAGCTTTGAAACAGTTATTTTTTTAAAAAAAAGAAAAAAAATAGTACATCAAACAGCCAATTAACCGACAAGGTACAGCGCAGGACAATGATTTTTTTTTCTTGCAGGTTCATTGCTTATGCTTCCCAGTTGCCTACCAAACAGGCAGTGCCTGTATTACAGTAGAACTGTAGAAAGGTTTGGTCAATCTTCATTAGATCCAATGATAAAACATTAATTTCAAAGCCACATGTATTAATCAACATCAGATTCATCTATTCTAAAACATCAAATATCTGATCCCATAATTGTGGAGTTACAATGATTTGGTTCAACTTTTGTGATTGATAACAAGCTTCAACAGTTCAACAGTAATTATCTTGACGAAATGCAAGGTTAAGAGTAAATCAGAAAAGAGATGATAAATCATGCATGAAGCCAAACATTAAGAGCTATTCCAGAGAAAGTACAAAAGGCGATCGGAAACATTAAGTTAAGAAATAAATGTACCATATGTGAAAAAGAATGAAAGCAAAAAGGCAATATGCACTACTATAGAAACATTATGAATTTGAACAGCCCTCACTGAAGTACCATTTCATCTGCTGAACAGCTAGCATCATCTACAGGATAATGTTTGATTGTGGCATCAGATAAATTTCCATAACAAGCAACATCACGATACCGCACACCACCATCGCATGGCGAGGAGCACTTCATCCATGGTCCAGCAACCCAATGATAGATTTCTGCATATATTAGTATACTACCAATCACTTATTCTCCAAGTAATGTATCAACAATTGACAACTGAATCGCCTGTGAATAATTTCAGCACAAATTATGAACGGTAAAGAAAAACTGCAAAATGGTCTCCTTGGGTAGTACTAAATTTGAGTGCGACTCTAGTGCAAAGAATAAAAAGGTAGAGGAAACATTTTAATGGTAAATTGAGCAAGAACAATTGAAGGACCTAAGAACATGAAAAGAACTAGGAACAGCCAAATATCTGAAAGATAAATCACAGAATATTTTGTAAACATCAAATTATTCCATGCAAACTGCAGGATTCACATGTTCATGAACAGTTAAATATACCGTGTGGTTTTAACTGCATTGATAGCTCAGCACCACTCTTACAGTAACCCATTTTGCTATGCTTGATCAGAATGGTTGGGTCAGAGCAATCAGAGCAGCATACAAATTCTTTGCCAAAATCCAGCTTGTTCTTGCAATGCCCACATTTGTTTGTTAGCTTTGGGGTGCCTGTCCTTCAGAATATAAACAATGTATTAGAACACCAGAGTAATTCATTACAATGTTTCTGTAATGTTTGAAAAGGATGGTCTAGATTCTGCGCCTACTTATGCTAAGGATGGATGCAGAAGACTAATGTAGAATATAGTAGATGATTGAGCAACTTTCCAACAATACATATACCCATGCACACACCTGTTATGCAGCAATGGAAATGTTTGTGGAATGGAAGACATGGCGGGCTTTTTGACTCCGTGCAAAGACCATCACAATCATCTGATTGAGAATCTAAGAAGTGGCCAGCAGAACACACTCTAGACCATTTGCTTTGGCACCCAGTCCAGTAGCACCCTGCATGTTGAATGTTACACTTCTATCATAATGTGGTATTGCTGACTTTACCATGAGTCCATGAACATGCATGACACATATATTTAGCATAACTTAAAATTTTCCATGCCATGACCAAGCAACTTAAAAATTCCCAAGAAATGCCCTGAAAGGATATTTTAATAGCATAACTGTCACTAAATAAAGTGACCGTTTTTTGTTCAATTTACCAATCAAGTGAGTCATACAGGGTTTATAAGTATTCCAATCATTTCGATTTCGTTAGCTGGACATAATCTCCATGAGTTTTAGGACTACGCATCCTGGTTTGCGAACTGTGCAGTTATTATTAGCTCATCAGTGTCACGTAACAAAGTAGATCGAAGAACACCGCTAGTCCACTACTCTTCAAGCAACTGGACACTCTAAGCAATTTGGCAAATTTAAGCAGTCGACTCGAAACCTGGGCCAATTCGTCCAGGAACCAAATTATTCATTTCCTGAAAAATAATACTGCTAACGTACAAGTCGAATCTCGAAAAGCCCCAAATCCAAATCCAAGTGCCCAACTAGAGTCCTCCAGTCCCCCTAGTCCTCCTAACACCACATTTCGACTTCTCGAGCTCTCCGGAGCAAGCCAGTTCCTGGCTGGGCTTCCGAGGCAGATGCATTCGGTTACCGTGGGACGGGACGTCGAGGCAGGCGGCGACGGCGAGGAACGGGAGCGCCAGCGCGCACAGCCGCGGCAGCGCCGCCGCCATCTCCGGCGGCCGCCCCGCCGTCGAGGAGGATGGCCAAGCCACGGCCTCGTTTCGTTCCGGGGTGGCGCGAGAGGTGGCCGGTGGGGGTTGGTGACTCGGTGCGGTGGCGCGTGCCGGCCCGCGCCGCGGTGGGGAGGGGAAGGGTTAGCGAGTCGCTCGCTCGCTCGCTCGCCGTGCGCCCCCCGTGTCGGTGTCGGTGTCGGCGCCGGGCAGGCAGCTGTTTTCGGGGGGGCTACGGGTGGGTTGGGCGGTCGCCGCGTCGCGCGGTGATCCTCCTGCTTCGGGCCTTCAACGCGAAGCCGGCGAGCTTGGGCGAGTACTTCTTTTGCCTGGGCCAGAACAGCACTGCGACGGAAATTCGGCCCATGCTTGATGGGCTGGGACTGGACTGCGACATACGTGCGGCCCATGTATATTCGGGCCGGAACGGTATTACCGCGTACGTGAGGCCGAACAGGTTTCGGAAAGGCTAATTGTTGGCGGCGCGCACGCCGGCCCACTAAGGCCCATGCACGCACGAGCTGAGCTTCTCTCTTTTTTTTTCTTTTTTTTTAAGCCGCCGTTTCTTTTTTTTTTCGCTGTTCTTTTGTTCCTGCCGTACGGATAGGAGAAAAAAATCGTAATTAGTTTAGATTAGTTTTATATTTTAGTTTACTAGTAATTTTAAATATTAACTTTCAAATTTTCAAATTTAGACATGAAAATTTTCAAATATCAAGTTGAAAGTTTTCAAATCTCAAGTTGAAAGTTTCAAAATTTACAAATCTAGACTTGAAAGTTTTTTAATCGAGTTGAAAGTTTTCAAATCTTGAGTTGAAAAGTTTCAAATCTAAAGTTGAAAGTTTTCACAATTTTCAAATATAGACTTGAAAGTTTTCGAATTTTGAGTTGAAAGTTTTCGAATCTGAGTTGAAAGTTTTCAAATCTCAAGTTGAAAGTTTTCAAAACTTTCAAATCTGGACTTGAAAGTTTTCGAATCTGAGTTGAATGTCTTCAAAATTTAAATCTTTAATCAAAAGTTTCTAAATCTAACTTAAAAAATCGAAAAGAACACGTAAATGAATTAAAACATGCCGAGGAGAAGGGACGTGAAAATAGGAGAAAAATCAAGGAAAAAAAGAGAAAGAAACGTATAAGGGGGAAGGGCGTGGGCCGTGCGCGCACGCGCGAGTCAAGAAGCCCCAACAGGTTTGGTCCGGAACGGGAGGCCGACACGCGTGCGGCCATGTACTATGGCCTGTGGGCGTGTAGCTGGCTGCAGCCGGTTGCGACAACTAGCTGTTAACGAACAAATTTGGTAATCGTCATCGGAGATAAAGATTAGACTGAAGTGGAATCCAAAACAGAGATCGTCCTGGAAACAGAGCGGGAATCGGCTAGGTCCGAATCGGCTGCGGCTTTAATTGGCAGAGTTCGAGTCGGACAAGGTTAGCGATTGAGCCGAATCCGACAATGTGACACGGTATACGTTGTCGGGTTGAGTTAATGTGCTTCATGAAGATTGCCGTGCACGGATTGAGTCCTGAGAAGGCAATTGTATCTATTAATTAGGATATTTTATGTAATTTCCTTAGAGATATGTTTGGGCAAAAGTCTGCCGCAAAGACTTGTGGTATCTTAGAGTTGGTTAGAGATAAGAGTCGTGTCCGACATGGACGTATTTTGTAATCTCGGGTATAAATAGACCCCGAGCCCCATGTAATCAATCGAACACACGTTCAATACAATCTCGACGCATCGCCACCCTTTATTTTCGTTTTATTTCGACGAGTTCTTGCTTTCGGGTTGAGCTGCATCGGTTTCGATCTTCAACTAGAGGTAAAACTTATTATGGCGGCTTGCGTTCTCGGGATTAGTGCTTCCATCTTTATGACACTATAATCTTGTTTATATAATTCGTCGAGTTATCATATATCCTATATAATCTCTGGCAATATTGCTATCTAACCTCCAATCGGCTAACGTCTGTTACTAGAAGGTAGTCGATCAGGTTAAATACTGACGTTGACTTAGATTATATAGGATAGCTACCACTCTATGAAACATCCAACGGCTTGATTGTCTAGATATTGTCCTTCTTTCCATACTTATAGCTGCATCAGTTGAGTTTGACCTTATAAGTCGTGATTAGAATCTCAATCTCTAGCCTGCTTTTGGTTGCCGATTAGGGTAGCATCTCGGTTTTAGCCGATCTTATCTGATTTAACTACTTTTATCTTATATACTTGATTAATATGTTAAATCTACCCTTTATGTTAAGATCTCGTTACATTTAAATATATTTCTTTTGTTTGGTATATTCCACTTGCTTTGATATCTTAATATGGAGTGGTATCGGAGTATTAGCCGATACATGCTAGATCTATCTGATCGGCTATGCTATGAACATATATAATCTTGTTGTTCATATATATTTCGATCTAAGTGATTTATACTGTCTCGGCATGGCGACCGATCTAACCCAATCACTTGATTTAAGTATATATCGACATAAGAATTATATATTGTTAATATCTACAACCGATCGAGTAGATTTAGTTCTTTCTTACTTATTCATGACTGCCGATCGATCTACATATGACATCGGCTCAAAGATAAATGATACGTCATTGGCAACTAGCCGATCGGCTATCGTTTATGAATTTAACCACGGTTTCTTTGTCTTTGTTTATTGTTGATTGCAGGATCAAATCAACTAGCACGCTCACACACCTAAAGGCAAGCTTTTGGACCTGCACTGGAGTTAAGCAGATCTCCTAGGCCTCATGTTTTTACATCAACACTAGCGCATAGCCAATTAGCTTCGAGCATGTGCAATGGGTATCCTTGATCCATGCCCCTACTCACACCGTCGGGGTTTTACTCCAGAGCTGTCTCCCAGCAGAGGGGCACAACCCAGCTGCGAAGCGCCACGCGCCTCCCTTCTCTCTTGGCCCCTTTTCGTCGAGCCACAGAACCGGGCTCCGTGTTGGGCGCACCGTGGCTAGAGGAGTAGCTCGTGGGCACTGCTCCCACCCTGGATTTTCCTCTTCCACCCCTCGCCCTAGTAGATCTGGCGGTGAAGAGGAGCATCATCGGCGACGGTGAAGAGAGAGAAAGAGGCAGCGACGGGTGGAGGGAGAGAGGCAACTTTGTTTGTTTAGAGGGTGTTTAGATTCAGGGGTGTAAAGTTTTGGCGTGTCACATCGGGTATTATATAGGGTGTCGCAAGGGGTGTTCGGACACTAATAAAAAAATAATTACAGTATCCGTCAGTAAACCGCGAGACAAATTTATTAAGCCTAATTAATCCATCATTAGCACAGGTTTACTGTAGCACCCGTATTGTCAAATCATGGAGCAATTATGCTTAAAAGATTCGTCTCGCAAAGTAGTCGCAATCTGTACAATTAGTTAATTTTTAGCCTATATTTAATACTTCATGTATGTGTTCAAACGTTCGATATGACATGGTGTAAAATTTTAAGGTAGGGTCTAAACAGGCCCTTAGACTGTTTGAGGTAACTTATCTTTGAACGGTGTACTTTTTTGACAGAAAACTTTCAATATCATTTGGATCGAACTAAACCTAACGTCGTGTTTGGCAGATCAGGTTGTGGACTTCTCTTCCACGCATGTAAAACGGAGTGATTCATTAGCGTATGATTAATTAAATATTAGCTTAAAAATTTTTAAAATAGATTAATATATTTTTAAAGCAACTTTGTAGAAACTTTTCTAAAAACACGTTATTTAAATAATTCAAGAACCGTGTGCGTGCGGAAAACGAGACATTAGAAGTTAGGAACTTACACTTCAAACACAACTTTTTAAACTGCTAAACGGTGTGTTTTTTTACAAAAAGTTTATATACGAAAGTTGCTTAAAAAACCATATTGATCCATTTTTAAAAGTAAATTAGCAAATAATTAATTAATCACGCACTAATAGACTGCTTCGTTTTTCGTACCGGAGGGATGTATTCCCAACCCAAACAAACGAATCGAGCCTTAGCCATGATCAAGACAGCAGATAGGCTGGTACTGGTTTTCTCCCCATTCTTCCCAACTGCAAACTTTCAGCCGAAGACCATATAATTTGGGAATTGCAAAGTCGGTTTTAGGAGCCAGTCCTCTTCCACACAAGTCTATAATTTGCATACTCGAGACACATTACTTTGCATCTGGGCCGCGATACGCGCCCCCTTCAACAATCAACATGGCGAAGCTGATCATATCTCAGCGTCATTGTTTGACTGGCTCTTCGAGACTCTCTGTCCACGCCATGCGAGTATGCGACGAGGGGCGACCCGGTGAGATCGAAGCTTGAGTCTGTTACCCTGTAATGCCTGAGGCGCCAAGTGCCCGATTGAGACGAATGGTGATATATGGGTTCTTGTTCTCACATCTGGTCGCCGTAACACGACGCCAACCATGCATCCACTCTGCCATCGGTCGAGCCGAGCATGAGTTCTCCCTAATAGTACATTATTGCTTTGTGACCGGCTCCTTAATTCCCAAATCATGGCTTTGTTCCCGGGTAAAAAGCACCATTCCAGTAGGTAAAAAATATTCTAAACTCTTAAGGGACATTCACTCATTGTTTGTATGTCATCTAAATGGTTATAACAAAACTTTAAAAAAATCAACAAAAAATATTAATATGTGATAAATCACTCTAGAAACATACAATGTCAGATTTAACTTATACAAGTAAAAAACCAATTTTGATTGTGAATATATGTTAACTAGCCATAGTTTAATATTTTTTTCACAACGTGTAGAATTTGAATTTTATCTTGCATGTTTGTGGAGTGATCTATCACATATTAATTTATCTTGTTGAATAATTTTTTATAACTATTTAAATTATATATAAATAACGAGTAAATGTTTACTTGAGGTATTAGAATTCCCTCCTCGTTCAAGTATCGATATTCGTTTTTACCGTTATTGTACATCCGTGTTAGCTTCTTGTATCTCAGGCCTTATTTAGTTCGTGAAAAGAAAATTTAGAAAATTTTTGAGTGTCAAGTCGGATGTTTGACCGGATGTCGGAATGGGTTTTCGGACACGAATGAAAAAACTAATTTTATAACTCGCGCAGGAAACCGTGAGACAAATTTATTAAGCCTAATTAATCCATCATTAGCACATATGGGTTACTGTAGCACTTATGGCTAATCATGGAATAATTAGACTAAAAAGATTCGTCTCACGATTTTCATACAAATTGTGCAATTAGTTTTTTTATTTTACTTATATTTAATGTTTCATGCATATGTTCAAAGATTCGATGTAACGTTTTTGAAAAAAAAATTTGAAAACTAAACAAGGCGTCAGTAGGTCCCCCAATTGGCTCTATTCGTCAGATGAGAAAAAGGCTAATCTTAGCTGGCACGGCCATCCATATCGGAATCGCCCTGACCTTTCAAGGGCAATCAGTAGTACTACCTCAATCAGTAGTACTACCTCCAATTTGATCGTCCGTCTTATTTAAAATTTTTTTATAATTAGCATTTTTGTTGTTATAATATGATAAAACATAAATAATACTTTACTCGTGATTTATGTTTTTAATTTTTTTCAAAAAATTTTCAAATAAAACGAATTGTCAAAGTTAAGCACGGAAAATCATAGATACACTTATTTTGATACGGAGGGAGTACTTCTAGTAGACTACTACTCGTAGCACAATTACATGTAACATGGTGGATCGATCTCGGAGAGGGGTCCCTACTTTGGGGTGATGATGACGGACTCTTTCCATGCATCTTCCCTTCTAGATCTGACAGTGACACCGGTACACTACAGGTGCGGGGAGAGTGAGACAAAGACAGCGACCGGTGACACCGATCAATATCTAACACACGCCCGTCCATCCTCCAGTGCCAATGCCAACATTTGCACACAAGAAAAATGCAAGTGTCCACGCACCGCGTCACCGCGCGATGGGGCGCGCAGAGCGGGCATCAGCGCACTGGCGCGATGATAGCCCGACCATTTCGATCCCCGCGAGTCACGCCGCCCCTCGCCACCGCCGGGGCTCGCTCGCTGCTTGGCTCCCGTCGGTGGTGCATTGGCGCGTGCGTGCGTGTTCGTGCTTCAAAAAACGCAAGGCGAAGAGAGGTAGGCACCCCGCGACGGCTTTGCACTGCCTTGTGTCATTGTGTGTCGGTTGCTGCACGTCTCGCTCACGCTGCATGCGCCACGCCGGATCAGATCGCGCGCGGGGCGGGACACGGACCGGGGGGGACGGGGGGGGGGGGGGGGGGGGGGTCAGGCACACATGCCCGGTGTCGATCAGGCGCCTAGCTAGGCCCCCACCTGGCAGAGGAACCGACATTGAGCTGGCCGGCCTAGCTTCTCCTCTCTCTCTCTCTCTCTCTCTCGCCGGGGGCCCTCGGCCACCGCATCACGCACGCGGCCACACATCGATCCGCAGCCGGCCGGCAGGGCCCGCCAGGAACGTTCCTGCACTGCAGGCGATCGATCATGGCCCTGTACAATTCCTCCCTCCCATCACCATTTTTTTGAATTATGAGATGCAGCAACAACTTGTCCATCTGCACTGCAGCAGCAACTTGTAAAAACAATTCGATTGCACGCACGTACAGCCAAATTAAGACAGCGAGTGCGAGGTGTGCAGCGTTTCTGTTCTTCCATGCCGTAAATCCGAAGCGAGACGTGCCGATCGACAAAGATACGACGCGCTATACACGTACCAGCGCTATCTCTTGTCTTATGACCGGCATACAGGCACTTCGATGGACGGACGCATCCATCCAAAACTGACGAAGGATTCAATCAAGTGAGCAAGTCCAAAGCACACACAGAAGACGGACAGAACAGACCACAGCATGAAAGCCGGACGACGCGCGCGGCCTTGGATTTTTTTTTTGTTTTGCACACGCGTCGATCGACGCATCGAGGAACGGAAAGCTTTAATCCCCAGACAGTTCTGCATGTGCTTCGGTTTGGTCGATGAAACAAGCAGGGCTACTGCGGAATTTTGTCTGTCGGTAAGTTAGAGCAAGTTTAATAATATAGCCAATTACTAGCTTAAATTTATTTATAGCCAATCTAACTACTATCACACTTTGTCTTAGAGTCCGTGCTATAGCTAGCTATAAATTTATAGTCCGCTGTCCTTCTCTCTTCTCATTTATCTACTTAAAATATGTTTACAGCTGGTTTATAGCCTGCTATTGTACCTGCTCTTATGCGGCCCCCGCTCGCCAATACTCCTACATGCGTGATCGCGTGGTTTTTCCTGGCGCGCGCGCCCTTCCCGGTGCCGTTTTTACTCGCGGCGCCGCGGGTGATCGATCCGCCAGCTCCGGGCGGTCACTTTCACATCAAGAAACGGAGGGGGAAATAGCCAGATATGAGTGCACGGACGGCAGCTAGCTTAGCTTCTCGATCGATCGTCTTCTCGAGCAATGCCTTATCTCGGGTGCCATACCATGTCGACACACTCGCATCGCATTATCTTTGCCACTGACCGTCACTGACATGTGGGCCAACGCATTAAGTTAGACCGCCGACAGCACATGCAGGCGACGACGACCGTTTTCCTGACGGTTGATTGAAACGGATCGTCCGTTTCCGTTCGTTAATTGGTACTACTACCTACGCGTAGCGTGTTGCTCCCTAAACAACTCCCAGATCAGGCAAAGGAAGCATCGTCTCGTCTGCACGTACTCTACCAAGAAAATGATCAGCGCCATGGAGGCCAGAACATGCACACATGCGGTGCGACCCCTCACATGGGGCAACAGGGCATGCTGCAAACTGAAGAGTCGAAGACCACGGTTCCCTCCCCATGGATAAAAGATCTGGTCTTTTCAGTTATCAGTGTCCGGCATCTGTAGGGGGATCAAGTGGTGGGGGCAAAAAAAAAAAAAAAAAAAAAAAAAAAAAAAAAAAAAAAACCAGTGGCATGATCGGGCACAGCTCGCGTCGGAACAAGGCATCGTGTCACATGGAAGAAACCCATCGCTTGTTTTATGGACCGCGCGGCGCGCGCGCGCATGCGGACCGCGCGGTGACTCCTGTCCCTGTGCAGGTTGACGGCGAGCACATGCCTAGCTACGTCGTGGTAGCCCCCTGCAACGTCCCACGTACGCGCATGCAAATTGCAGCATCACGATTGGTCTGGAATTTTACATTTGTACTCTCTGCACCAGGGAAAAATTTTGTCCAGATTGCAGGGGAGAGATACGGTTGGTGCTGTGCGCCGTGCTGCGAATACTGCGTCCAGTCAGGCAGACTCGAGTTCGGTCGGTCACACGAACAGGCGTGCATGCATGAGGCACGCAGGCCGGTCAATCGCCTTGCACGCACGCACACATCCTCGGGTCGATCTGGCCATCTGGGTCGCGTGCTGGTTTGGGTGGAATCGAGTTTCTAGTTTTGTCTTGCGTTACGATTTCCCCTGTTCGGGGTGTGTTGTAATCTTGTTGCGGACTCGCGGAGTCGCGGTATATACTCGGTACATGTATATTGCAATTTGCGAGGGGGGTTTGGGTTTCCTCGCGCAATCAAGTGCGTATATACTTAAGACGCGCGCACACATGGGCGCCATGTGTCGGTTGAGTATCCTTGTCAGGGTTTGATCCAGATACATGATGCTGTCCGGCCTTCCAGCCTACAACATGATCCTGGAAATGATGTGATGACATGATGAACGATCTGAACCTACGATTTCCATGATTAAACTGAGCTTCACAACCTCGGGCCACAAGAATTTTCACGTGAAGCCGTTCGAATTGCATGCGAGTATGCAACTTACTCCTACATCACGAAAAATGGTCCATACCGCAAAGGGAAAAAAGAAAGTTCCAAGTGCCATGGTAACCAGCTCACTCAGTGACAAAAGTGGTGAAAGATTCCTAAACACCGGCACGCCACAGCGTCCAGCCGGTGCCCGGTTGTGCGACTACGATGCTTGTCCCCTCGCAAAATCCCATGATGAACGCTAACCATTAACCAACTTGATTACATACGGCGGCATCTGTGTTATCACGGGAACCGCAGAGGCATACGTAACCGACGAAAAAAAACGCGGACGAGATGGCGAAACTGCCCCTCGTCGTGCACCGCCTCACCGGGCCGAAAGCCAGTCGCGTGCGCGTGCAGAGAGACGGCGCGCCGCACGTACTGTCCACGAGCCGGTGCGCGCGGTAGGAAACGGAAGCGGATCAGGGGGCCATGTGACCGCACGCAGGGCGTGTCTCCTACGAGGCCACGAGGGCAGAGGGAGCCCATCATCCGCTCAGCCGAATCGCCGATCGGGGACACGCGTACGGCGGGAGATCCCGTGGCATTTCGTGGTAGTAATCGACCAACCCTAGGCCCGTTTCGCCGGCAGCTTGGTCTATAAGTTGCTGCTCTGCCCTGCTCGGCCTCATCATCCCAAGCGGCACAGCAGCCTCGAGCTGAACTGAAGCAGGGGAGGGGAGGAGAGGAGAGGAGAGAGCAACGCGTTCACCGTTGAGAGAAGAGAAGGAAGTAAGACGAGCGCAATGCGTCGCGTCACGGTGCTCGTTCTGCTCCTCGCCTGCGCGGCGGCGCGCGCCGCCGCCGCCGTCGTCACCGACGGTGAGTGCCTAGCTTGCTCGCTAACTCTGCTCGATAATCACTGCGCAGGCTCAGCTCTAATTTCACTTCAAGCATCCATTTATGTAGCATACTGTTAGGAAGTTACTGCGGTTTCTGTATAAGCTGTTTTGCTGTTCTGATCGATCCTATCTATCAGCGGCAATGCGGCATGTGACATTAATGTCTAAAAGCTCGTAATCAAGCTAAGCTGCCTGCCCCGTGATGATTTACGATCTTGGAGTCATGGAGTGAATAGTAGGATAGATCACCCGGGTCCCTCCATTATCCATATACTGACGAAATGTTTCCCCCGGTCGCTGTCATAGCATGAAGCCACGAACTCGATCATGCGTTGATCATTGGAGTACCGTATACAGGGTATACTGTAGTTTGGTTAACCCCACACGGCCAAATCGCATGGGGGCATGCAAGCATAATCACAATCTACATGTTGCATGGCTGGCAAAGTAAACTGAAGTACACGTATAGTTAATCTCCTATTAAGGTGTCGTGGTGTGCAGCACCAGATGCCGACCGAGCAAAAGTAGTAGTAGTACAACTATACAAGCATTAAAGCATATGCAGCTGCAGCCCATTTGCAAGAAACTCTTCTTGCTTTTTAGTACTAGTTGTGAACGTGTTAGATACTTAGATGCATAATCAGATATGTTCTCTGGTCCAGTGTTCTGGACTAGTAGTATGCAATAATCAGATCTGGAGTATCATCGTCTGCCAGCATTAGGCAACGTTTGATGCGAGAGTGCTTTTGTGCGCTCTCTTGATTTGGTTTCTCGTTTGTTTTGCCGGCCGCGGCCCTGGTTGCGTTGCATGTGGTAGATGGGATGGTAGTGAATGCACCTGGGCCCTGGCCGAGCCAGAGGAACTGACACGGTCATACAGCCCTACTAGCTGCCGGAGCCCAGAACATGCATGTTACACTAACATGGACCCTGTCAGCTTAGCAGTATACCGGTCGCAGTTCCATTAATTAACAGAACACGAGATCAGACAGACAGCCTGCGTGCCTGATCTGATGCTCTGAATCGATCTCTGCTAACCGCAGCATCACCTCCAACAACTTTCTTCAGTTGCAGGCTCGCAGTGCAGCGGCCGATTTGAATATCTGTTTAGTGGATTAATCTGATTAAATTAATGGTGACTAAAAAAACTAACGACGTGTGTTGTGCAGGGCTGTTGCCGAACGGCAACTTCGAGGAGGGCCCACCCAAGTCGGACCTGGTGAACGGCACGGTGGTGCGCGGCGCGAACGCCATCCCGCGGTGGGAGACGTCCGGGTTCGTGGAGTACATCGAGTCCGGGCACAAGCAGGGGGACATGCTGCTGGTGGTGCCGCAGGGCGCGCACGCCGTGCGCCTCGGCAACGAGGCGTCCATCCGGCAGCGGCTCGCCGTGACCAGGGGCGCCTACTACGCCGTCACGTTCAGCGCGGCGCGCACCTGCGCCCAGGCGGAGCAGCTCAACGTGTCGGTGAGCCCCGAGTGGGGGGTGCTCCCCATGCAGACCATCTACGGCAGCAACGGGTGGGACTCGTACGCGTGGGCGTTCAAGGCGAAGATGGACGAGGTGGCGCTCGTCATCCACAACCCGGGCGTGGAGGAGGACCCGGCGTGTGGCCCGCTCATCGACGGCGTCGCCATCAGGGCGCTGTACCCGCCGACGCTGGCCAAGGGGAACATGCTCAAGAACGGCGGGTTCGAGGAGGGCCCCTACTTCCTCCCCAACGCGTCGTGGGGGGTGCTCGTCCCGCCCAACATCGAGGACGACCACTCGCCGCTCCCGGCGTGGATGATCATGTCGTCCAAGGCCGTCAAGTACGTCGACGCCGCGCACTTCGCCGTGCCGCAGGGCGCCCGCGCCGTGGAGCTGGTGGGGGGCAAGGAGTCGGCGCTGGTGCAGGAGGTGCGCACCGTGCCCGGGTGGACGTACCGCCTGTCGTTCGCCGTGGGCGACGCGCGCGACGGGTGCGCGGGCTCCATGGTCGCCGAGGCGTACGCGGCGAGGGCCTCCATCAAGGTGCCGTACGAGTCCAAGGGCACCGGCGGGTACAAGCGCGCCGTCCTCGAGTTCGCCGCCATCGCCAACCGCACCCGCGTCGTGTTCCAGAGCACGTTCTACCACACCATGACCGACGGCTCGCTCTGCGGGCCGGTCATCGACGACGCCTCCCTCGTCGGCCTCCGCAAGAAGACGGCCGGCCGGCGGCTGCTCCTGTAAGACGAACGGCCGCGTGGCATCGAACGCCGTCGCATTCCCTCCATTCTATGAATATATGAATACAAGGCGCGGTTAAACTTGGGGGCAGTTGGCACGACCAAAGTTGGGTGCTAAAATGGGTAGTATTGCTAGGCTCGTTTTTTTGGTTTTGGTGTGTACTCTGGTATATGTACGCGTGTGCGCGCGTTGCATGGTTATACTTTGGAGCTGCGCTCGTTTGGTGTTTTGTTGTGAAGAGGAGAGGTGATACGTGGTGCAAGGTCTGTCACAAGGGGTTTGGTTGATCAACTTAACCGGAGGTGCCAACCTAAACGCACCATCAGACATTATGAATGGGAAGCATTACTAGTGCTCACCTTTTTATAAGTCAATTGTGTATTTTTAATTCTGTTCTAAAAAGCCAGATCCTTTTTGAAAGTTGAGTCATACATTTGAGCTATGCTCGAAAATCAATCGGAAACGAACTTAAACATGTGTAAATGATGTATGAAAGTAAGAGTAAGTTTTATATTTAGCTACATTTTCTTATTAGAAAAGTTTTAATTTGGATCGCTTGTTTAGCTATGCTTTTACTTCGACTAGATAACATTTTCTTTGTTTGCATCTTGGACCACCTTCACTATACATCTATTTTATCCCCACCCAAACCCGGGTAACTGGAAACAAGAGGGGACACACACGCCACTGGCGCCGAGTGGCTTGAGTTCAGACTTTGCACAAGCTCCGTCCATGTTGCACTGTGGTCAAGCTTGGCTTGCTCGGTTTGGTTCGGCTCTGCTTGGCTCCATCATAAGTGGTGTCGATTTTCCTATTTTTTCTTATATGTACCGGTTTATCGTAAAAGCAGGTACAAATATTTACTACACCGTTTTGTCATAGATTTTTTTTTTTAATAAACCGGCACCCTATAAAGAGCTACATGTATTGGTTTTTAATTTTAAACCCATGTGTGGTGTTAGGAGGACGGGGAAGGCTTATAGGTGTTGGGTCTAGAGTTCCCAACACCTATAGGGCCGTCCCCTATTTGTTGTTTGTAGTAATAGATACATGAATAACAGAAGTAGGCTAAGAAACTTTGGATTGTATTATGGAGTACCAGTTTGCTAAATTTATCACAATTGATTTGGTCCTAAGATTTTTTTTTACTTTTGAGACAATTGGTTTCCTTTTCCGTAAAAAAGAGAAAGAACTATGATTTTCTTTATCCTACTATCCCTGTTTACCTTTTCTCATAGACTTTTATTCGCGCATACTTAGGTCATTCATAGTGCAACAACATGACGAGATCCTCACACCCCATCCATGTTGTCGCTCCACATAGGCTAGGCCCATGCCCCTTGGAGGATCCTCGCATCTTGCAGAGGACACACGTGCCTCATCAGGGGATTAATGAGCAGCATGATATTCACCCACATCAAACCATCATCCATGGAAATTTCCTTAGTTACCTTATTATTAGTGGATGTAAATTAGTTTGTTTATCTTTTTTAAGAACTTATGTACTTTATTTGATAGCAAGAAGTTTAAAATAACATATTACATAAGTGATGGTAACTTCTCCCATAGGAAGATTAGAAAGGTCGCCTAAAGTCAGGCGACTAGGGAAATAACAAGCATGCATATTAGTTTAGCCCGATATAATCTCTTAGGTATTTTATATCACCAAAAAAACTATACTCCCTTTGTCTCATTTTAAGTGCAGCCATGATTTTCCGTGCACAACTTTGATCGTCCGTCTTATTTAAAAAAATTAAAAAATATTTAAAACATAAATGACATATTAAGTATTATTCATGTTTTATCATCTCATACACCTTCCTATCTTCTTTTCATTGTATCGCATAGTATCCCCCATGCCAGCCTCGTCTCTCTCTCTCTCTCTCCTCTTCCTTCCACGACTTTAAAATGTCTAGTTCGCGGTGTATAGGTCGCTATATTAGTTACTTTTGAAGTAAATTGCACATTGGATCACATTACTATCTAAGTTTTATTTTGGATGTCATGTTTTCGTTTTTGACTAGATAATATTTCTCTCATTGGACCTTGGAGGCAATGTGATCCAATGTGCAATTTACTTCAAAAGTAACTATGCACACGACCCAAAACTTAGATACTCTCTCCGTCCTATAATATAAGAGAATTTGGAGGGATGTGATATATTATAGTTACTATGAATCTGGACAGAAAGCCTGTTCAGATTCGTAGTACTATGATATGTTATATCCCTCTAAAATCCTTTATATTATGGGATATAGGGAGTATATGTTTTGTGTTTCATGATCACATCTATCAGTGTATTTACTGAAAAATTGAGAGAGAAAAGACAAAATAAGATAAACTAGTCCAAATAAATAATCCAAACCTACCTCATCGTGACTCGTGAGCACACCTGACCACGTACACAAGCCCAACCAGCACTAAGTACCATCACGACTAGTAAAGACATGCATGCAAGTATGTTTGCGCTAGGTGACAAGTAACTGTATGCTCTAATGTGATAGGCGAGAGCAATCTGAGTTGAGCATCATTGTGTTAGGTGGAGAAATTTGAGTCACGGGGAGGAGTACAAGCCCGTGAACTTAAAAGATGTCCCATAAGAACAGAATCCCGTACTATAGCAGCCCTTTAAGTCTTCACGTAATATTTATCTTTTCCTCAAAACGCCAAAGCCTTTTGAATTAAGCAAAGTTATAATCTAGAAACTGTCAACAACGACGGAATAGGAAAAAAGTAATGTACTCAGATTATTAAAAGGCAACAAAAGGAAAAACGGAATAAAAAAAAAGGAGAAAAAGGCCTCCAAAGAAAAAAAGGGGAAAAAACAAGAAAAAAAAAAGCCCTTTGACGTTGGAACAGTCCAAACGTCGAGAAGCTACTAGCCCCGCTAGGGTTCGCCGCCGCCTTCCCCTCCCCCATAAATCCCACCAACCCCCCCCCCCCCCCCCCCCCCCACCTCGTCTGTCGCCTTCGCCACCTTCGAATCGAAACTAATCCCCCACACCTCCGCGTGCCTCCCCCCAATCTCGAGCGCACGGAAGCCGCCGCCAATGGTGATCGCCCCGCTCCCCGCCATGGCCTCTCTCGCCCTATCAATCCTTCGATCTCCCCCCCAATCTCACGCTCACCGTCGTTGCGTTTGTTTTTTTTTTTTTTACTTTTTTTTAGGCGCTCCCGAATCAGCAGACGGTGGACTACCCCAGCTTCAAGCTCGTCATCGTCGGCGACGGCGGCACGGGTTAGCCTCGCGATCGCCCTCCCCTCTCTTACGATTTTTTTCGATCTGTTTGGTTCTAGGTTGCGGTATAGGTGTGGTGATGCTTGGTTGATGCGACCTTGATAATGGTTCGCTGAACCCTAGATAGATTGAACGGAGAGATACAGCCACGGTTGTTTTGATTTGTAAATTAAGATCGTTGTAGTGGTTGTTTTGATTTGTAAATAAATTAAGATCGTTATTATAGTTAGAGATAGAGAAATAAGGCTGTGTTATTATAGTTTTGATCTGGCACCGATTAATCTGGCAGACTCGCTCCTCTTCGAGTACATAGCGTCGGGACTCGGGAAGGGGGTGGTGGGGAAGGGAGGACTGTGTTAGATTTGATTTGTCACGGATGAATGTGAACTCTCTGGTTTTTATTTCCGAAAATTTATAGGATTGAAGATTTCTTGTTTCCTGTGCTCGAAATTGCCAGGCTCGAAAATTTCTGTCTGTTCTGAAACCAGGCAATCTTTTTGATTTGCAGGCAAAACCACCTTTGTGAAGAGGCATTTGACTGGCGAGTTCGAGAAGAAGTATGAGCGTGAGTATCTGCTCCTATTTTGCATTATCATGTATTCTTATGGTGGATCATTGTGTTTTTCGTGTTAATTTGACTGTGGTTGCTGCAGCTACTATCGGTGTGGAGGTCCACCCCTTGGATTTCTTCACTAACTGCGGCAAGATCCGCTTCTACTGCTGGGATACAGCTGGTCAGGAGAAATTTGGTGGACTCAGGGATGGTTACTAGTAAGTATTATTACATCGATTGAATTTGAAGTTTGTCTCATTAGTTATTTAGGATCTTCAGCCATTTTGTCATTCTTTGCTATGCCTAGCCTAGTACATTGTAATTTGTATGAGGAATATAAGCACTGTTAGAATTTTACTATTGTGTGAGACTATTTCTGTGATTTTAGTTGATCCTTTCCAATCCTGTATTTAACTATTGTATTCTCATGACACTTTATGTGAATCCTGGATTTTGTTGATAGTGCCTTAGTGGGTGAATTAGAAAGATATATATAGTTCTTTGTTTAGTTCTTGTGTTCTATAACAATTTGTGATGCACACGATGCTGATATATGCTTATGGAGAGAATTCAGTTTAGCTTTGACTCATAATATGCATGAATGCTGGATTTGAGCATCATATGCCATGCATTTTATACAACTTTAGTACTACTAAATTTGTGAGAAGACTTCTTATCTTGTGGCATTCTGCTGTTTGATTGCACTCATGAGTAAAGTTACTGTATGCTGTGTGTAACAAAGCTCTGAAATTCTATTTATTTTGTACTAACTGTAATCATGTATTCCGCATTGTAGTATCCATGGGCAGTGTGCTATCATAATGTTCGATGTTACTTCTCGGCTGACGTACAAGAATGTCCCAACTTGGCACCGTGATTTATGCAGGTATATCATTGGAACTGAGCAAATACATTTACCACAAACTGATGGTTGAAACTAATAGGTCTTGATTAATTACAGGGTCTGTGAAAACATCCCAATTGTGCTCTGTGGTAACAAGGTTGATGTGAAGAACAGGCAGGTTAAAGCAAAGCAGGTTACCTTCCATAGGAAGAAGAACTTGCAATACTATGAGGTGTCAGCTAAGAGCAACTACAACTTTGAGAAGCCATTCCTGTACCTTGCCAGGAAACTTGCTGGGTAACGACCTCAGTTATCATCAATCTTTAATTATTCAGCAACCCAATTACTGGATTAAACCAACTCTGTTCTCTGTCTTTGTCAGCGATGGTAACCTCCACTTTGTGGAAACACCTGCTCTTGCTCCTCCAGATGTCACAATTGATCTAGCAGCCCAGCAACAGTGAGTGTTCTTACGAAATTGCTCTACCAGGGGTGTTTAATTTATGCCTTCAAATTGTTGAACGATTTCCGATTGCTCTGTAATGTGCAGGCACGAGGCTGAACTGGCAGCGGCTGCAGCCCAACCACTGCCAGATGATGACGATGACCTGATCGAGTAGATTTGCAATGTGCTACTTTACATCGTCTTGCGAGGAGCCCTGTTTTTAAGCACAGTTATATCCTAAGAGATCTTTTTTGCCTCGGAGAAATTTTCGTAGTGTCCAAGGTTAAATATGGGAGTTTTGTCGGATATTTGACCAGTTCAGACAAGTTTTGGTTATCGTTGATTGATGCTATAAGGTTACTTCGGGTTAACATATTTGAGCTTATAGCTGTCGTATGATCAATGTGTATGATCCGCTCTCGATATTTGGAGGAAGGTCTGCGTGATGCGTTAGTTTTGAGCAAATATTTATCTTCCTTTGCCTTCGAAGCAAATATTTTATCCTGTAAATTCGGGCGTCGCTTATTTATGCTGTATGGATCGCGCTTAATCTCTGAAGTATAATCAAATTCTACGTGGATAGACGGCACGATTACTGCTAGTCTGCTACTACTAATTCTTTTCGAAGGAGTTAACCTGATGAGAAACTAATTTGGGATTTCTTTACAACCGCACGTGTTTGACGAGTTTGGGGGATTCCCTTGCAATATAGGCGGGAGATGATCGATATCGAGTGAGAGGCGTGTGGACTCTGGACGGGAGCCCAACTTGGCAAAACCTTTTGGGCTTTCAAAGCTGCTCGACGGGCCACTGCCATCCTCTACAAGTGATGAAGTGAACACGATAAGAGAGAAAAAAAACATGATAACCCCCCTTAATTAAGTCTCAAAACGTTTATGCAATGAAGTGCGATACGGGCTTCAGCGAGCTTCTCCTCCAAACCCAATAACCGTGATATCTTCGATAATGCTATCCCAATAGGTGGAGATGGGGGGAGTAAGAGGGTAAGATAGTGTTCGGGGATGAGGAGCCTAGAGGTGAGCACCTGAGCGAAGGTGTTGTGGGGATAGTAGACAGAGAAGGATGGTAGGGTGAGAGGCACCTTGTCTGACGAGTGGTTAGGTGGCAACAGGTGGTGGTGACGAATCCGGGTATGGGAATCGTTGGAGAATGGAAAGATGGTAGTGAATGGGCATGAGAAGTGATAGTGGCACGCGAAAAAGCTGCTGCTGGAAGGATAATACGGAATGGGCTGGCGGTAGAGATCGTTGAAGGAAGGATAATAGGAAAAGGGATGGCGGTGGATGTGCTCATCAGTGGGGCGGTGGCTAAGGTTGGCTCTTTACATAGCAAGGTGGAGATTAGGTGGAGATGAAATCTAGGTTTAGATGGTTGATCCAACGGTCAAGAATTTGCAAGATTGCATTTTCATGTAAATGTACTAAAGCATAAAACACTATCGTACCCCCTTTGTTTTTTAAATGTATGACGCTATTGATTTTTGGTGCGACGTTTAACCATTCGTCTTATTAAAAAATTATATAAATGTTATCTGTTTTGTTGCGGTTTGTTTTATCAATAAAAGAACTATAACTTTAACTTATATTTCTACATATTTAACTTATATTTCTATATATTTGTACTATATTTTTAATAAGACGAACAATCAAACGTTACGTGAAAAACCTTCGCGCCTTATATTAAAAATCGGATCTAGTATATATTATCATCACTATTCTCAAAACTTTTCAGAGTTAATCACAAATGAACCCAACACTATTTACATGATGTTCGGGGACATCCCCACTCCCTGTCAGCATGTAGAAAATAGATGGGAGAGAATTCATATAGACATCTATACACAGAATCTGCAATGCGAAACTGCTGATAATGGCAGCTTCAAGCAAGCAAGCAGCAGCGTTAATTCTCAGGCTTTGGAAGCCGCCTCCTGCCACCGTTGAGGGCCCGTATCAGCTGCAGGTGCTCGTCGCTGGACACGTGGAGCTGCAGCCGGAGCTGCGTCAGCAGCTCCTCCTTCTCCCACGACAGCGCGCCGGTGGCGTGCAACACCCTCATCAGCGCGCCGTACGCGTCCACCTCCAGGCGGTGGATTTGCTCGCCTACCGCCGCCGCCGCCGCCGCCAGCGGCGGCGGAGGTCGCTCGTTGGCCAGGCGCCGCTGCATTATTGGCGCAACGGCCGGTCGCGGCTTCATTGCGGTGGCGCCGCGCGACTTCGTCCTGACGTCGTCGTCGTCGGCGCGCTCTTCTTTGATGTGTGGTTGGCATTGCGGCTGCGATGGCGGCGGCGGCGGCTGGTTCGCCGCCACTTGGGCGTCCCCCGGTGGGCTCCTCGGCGCGGCGCGGTCGCCGTTGTCGCTCTCGCTGCTGCTGCCGTCGCTGCTGCTCTCGCTGTTGCTGCTGCTGCCGCTGCCGGCCGACGAGACGGACTTGGCGTCGTCGTCGGTCTCCTCGTCGCTCATCTCCTGCTGCTTGTTGACGAACACGGCGGTGGGTGGTGGTTCGTTCGCGCGCACCACCTCCACGTTGCCGTATCCTACGAGCAGCTCCCCCTCCTCTTCTTCCATGGCGCGGATCCGCTTCGAGTTGGCCTCGACCCTCCGGACCTCGCCGGCGGCGTCGTGGTCCGTCGCGTGGCGGCTCCTCTTGATCTTGGCCCATTGGTGGGAGGGGGCCGGCGGCGGGGCGAACTGATCGGCGGCGGGGCGGTGCTTCGCGGCGGCGGCGGGGGCGCGGCGGTTTGCGGCGGCGTTGGGGCGCGCCGTCGGCTCCCTGGCGCCCGGGATCTCCTCGCCCTGCAGGGAAGAAGGCGCGGCGAGGTGTCAGGCTACGGAAGCAAGATTCCAAGAAGAGAAGAAGAGGGTTGGGTGGCTGCGGCGGCCATGGATACCTTGTAGGTGGCGACCCAGATGTCGCCGTCCGTGAGCACCTGGCGGACGCGGACCATGCTCGGGGGCACCGTGATGGCGCTGGGCGAGCCGACGATCTTGACGGTGAACTCGCCCTCGCCGTCGCCGTCGCCGGCGCGCACGAGCTCGGCCAGCTTCCACATGCGGTCGTCGAGCGCCTCCACCAGGTCGCCGGCTTCGAGGTCGGCGGGGATCTCGAGGTGCGGCGGCGGCGGGCGCACCGAGACCCGCCGTATGCGGCCGGAGACGACGTCGCCGCCGTCCCAGCGGATGTTGTACTGGTGGCCGTTCCCCCACACCACCACGCCGAGGCGCCACCCGCCCATCGACGGGTCCCCGCACCACGCCTCCACCTTGTTCCCCAGGTTGATCCTCATGGCCGCCGCCTTCGCCTTCTCCGCCGCCGCCGCTCCACCACCGGCTTGGTTGGGATCAAGAAGAAGAAGAAGAAGCCCTTGTCCCTTACCAACGCAAGAACACGAGAAGAATCGATCTCACGACGAGTCGACGACGTCCGACTAGTATATAACGACGAATCGGCGAGGAGACGGGCGCGGCTCGATCCGTCGAGTTCATCGGCGAGTCGGATTCGCGCCCGCGTCGCGTGCGTAGATGGAAACAGATTCGTGTTCGAGTTCACGGACTAGAACTCGATCAGGGCACGACGACCGATCGGTCGAGGCGGATTCGGCGGCATCAGCACAGCCAAACCAGCTGCTCCCGTAGTTCATGCCTCCGACTCCGAGCCGAGGCCACCCCCCGTCTCTCACATGTTTTTTCTTTTTTTTTTCCTTCTTTTCTTTCTGGGCCCTAAGCCCAACTAGCAGCGTGTTGGGCCGGTCCAAAATTTGTTATGCACAAAAAAAAAAACTTAGGGATACGTATGTACAAATTTTATAGTGCAAACTAGCAAAATTCCCGTGCATTGTAATGGGTGAAGAAAATTGTTTCAATGAGCATGGTAGCTACGATAGCGCAAATTTCTTGGGAGTATACATTGTATATTTTGTAATATTCATAGTGTAGGTGGAATTAGAGCTAAAAATGGTTAAGAGCATGTCCATTCGATAATCCTCTCCAGTCTATAATAAAAATGTCATCCGTATGGTCAATATGATAAGCGTAACGTTGGGGAAAGCAGCCAACCAGCCACGCCACGCCTCGCTCTCGACTCTTGTGGCTCATGTAGTAACGGAGCTCAGATCAAGGGTAATGGTACCAGCGGCGAAGATCGGGTCGCGGGTCGATTTACATGTATGATTATAAGAAAACTATTAATACCACTTTAAAATAAAATTATGTATCATAGACTAAAGTTTGAAACCATATATAATATTTAATTTTATCATGTATTATTATGAGTCGGTTGCAATGCATGGTTATTTTTTTAATTGATATTAATAAACAGTTTTTTCATATCGTAAAGAGTAGCCATAGTAGAAGAAATGTTTTTCGCTAGCTATCACAGCAAGCTCACTGCACTCAAATAGCAGAATCGCTTTCACTAAAAAATATCAGAAGTAAATTGTATGATGAATAGAAAAAAAAGGTGATCAGGTTAGGTGTCCTACCACAAATGAGAAATTAACGAGGAAAACAATCTTGATGCAAACACAATTCGTTTTGTTGATGATTGTATTTTTCTTTAAAAAAGAAAAGCATGCTTGTTTTATTTTTTGAAAAAGTAATTCATTTTGTCGGTGAATAGCGTCTACTTTTATCTGATCCCTGTATGTGACCTCCTATTTAAGCTTTAGTCTATAATAAAAATGTCATCTATGTTGAGTAAACCATTTCGCATGCATGTATAAGAACCAACACGTGTATACAGTATACGTGTAGAGTTTGACTGGTCGTGTGATGTGTGGATAATATATAGCGTGCGGACTCTAATATAACATGTCTCGTGAAAAAATTCTATTTTTGTTCACATTATTATTCTTTATTTTAAATAAATATTAAAGTAGAAGTTTAGGCTATTTTGATGCCAACAATAAAAAGTCTTAATAAAAGAAAATATTTTTGAGCGGAACTGAATCCCATTGATTAGCACATTCTAGATCACAGTGGCACTTGACAGTAGTTAATTCCAGTCTGAAGCTCCTATTTTTTTTCAAAAAAGAAACAAAAAAGATTGTACTGTTGTACATTACGGGACCTATGTGGTGGTTGAGATCCTTATCCTCTCGCTCTCTCGGTCTCTCTCCCATTTTATCTGTTTACGGGGAATTTAACTATTCGCCACTATTAGATTTGTTAATTATTTAAATGACTTCTTATATTTCCGTAGAGAGAACTTCTCCACTTTTTACCACTTTTGTATACATGGTGCACCAACTAGGCTGCCCCGTCATCTTCTTCCTCCCGACGATGATGAACCGGATGGTGCTTTGCGTTGGCGGTGGGCTCTGTGTGCGGGTTCCTGATGATGACACTCGTCGGTGTTGTGTAGGTCAAGCTCGTCCGCGTCGGCTACGGTGCCGGCAACACCGCCGCGTGGGGCGCCGTCGTGCCTCTCTTTACGCTCGTGCCCACCGCCATGTTGATCTACATCAGCATTGTCTTATACGCCTTCACCCACTAGCTCAACCACCGGATCTTCAACAAGCACACCAATGCTAGTAGTCTATACTAATATAAAAAAACACCAGTTGTTTCTTTTCTACATCCACCCAGAAAAGTGTACCCAGAAGTTTCCTAACCATTGGATCCCTCGATCTAACGTCTCACGTTGTAAGTTGGATTAGCACTTGGATTAATAGATAGATTGGATTAGCGCACGCCGTCCCCCACACCCATGTCCCAATCTCCCACGGTCCAGGCAAGTTCGATATTTTTTGGGGCCACTCCTTTTCCATCGCGCTAACTCCCGTCGGCTCCCCATCGCTGCTGTGGAACAATCGCATCGCTACCGCCGTCTCCACCGCACCCTCGCCCTCACCGCCGGCTCAAACCTCCGCCTCGTCGCCCGCTTTGCCCATCGCCATCGCGCCGCCGCCTCTCCCCTCCTCCCCCTAACCCTAACCGCACCTCAAATCGCGTGAATATCGCCCGTCTCGCTGCAGAATGATCCTCTTGAACGTTGTCGCCCGCCGTTTCCCGCCGTTGTCTCCCGCCGGAGCCGCCCTGCTTCCCTGCTCGCGCCGCGATGAACAGGAAGGAGAGCTGGGGTCGGCTCACACCGCCACCACCTCTCCCTATGGTGAGCATACTGTCACTTTTAGTTTTTCATTCATTCATCAGATTCATTTTTCATCCATCTCATTCAGTTTCTCCATCTATATCAGTCCATGTTCAGCTGGTCACATTCAACATTGACACAAACACCTTAACTGATCGACATAGTATATTACTATGGATCAAGACAGTGTTACTTTTAGGAAATTGGTATGTCGGGAGGTGGTTCTCTCACCTGACCATGCAGACATGCAGTACACATTGAATCCTTCCTCTAAATTATACGCTCTGTGTGATTCCGATCTGTTTACTTTATACAGGTCAATTATTCCTGACAGCAGTTGCTTGAATGCTTCAAAGACTTCTGGATCCAACCTGAAGCCCTTATTGTTTGAGGTCAACAAGTTCAGGGAACAATGAAGAATCGTTAAATACTTCTTTTCAAAAAGAATAGTTAAATACTAAAAGCAGGAAGGTTTCATGAAGGGTTTCAACGAGAGGGGAACCATGAATGAGCTTTGGTTGCTTATATCAGATTGCTCCTTCTGACGTAAATTTTGTTACAGCCTTTCCACAACGTATTATGCAGCTATCAAATTTGTAGCTATAAATTCGATGTTGTATTATATACAAGTATTGAAATGAGGTATGCCCTCATCTTGTTTCTTGGGGAGGAATAGAGGCAAATGGCAAAGGGCGAAAAATTGGCCATCAATACGTCAAATATCATTAATTTGATTCTTTTCATAAGGAAAGTTGTTACTTCAGTTGAAAGTTTATGATTGGCCGTTATGGCCTCGACACTAGACTGCTTGTTGGATCTTTTCTATAGGTTTTTCATATTCTGGTTTACTGCACATGCTACGAGAAAACCCAATAAGTATAGCTATCCATATGTTTCTTGACGAATTCAGCCAATAGTAATAACTCAGTCTTAACTGGATAAAACTATGTTCTCACTCTTGCATGATAACTATAGGGCTAACTGAATAACCTGAAATTTTCAGGGCATAATAGTATGTTGCATGCCGGTAACCCTAAAGTAGCAATGAAGAAACTCATATGTTACACACTACAAATCCCAAATTCACGAATACGACAACTTTGGGTAACTTTGAGAATTTAATCAAGAATAAGTACCGTTAATGCTATCCTGTGTTTGTCAACGACAATTATATTTCTGAATATTTTTTAACCTCTGAGTATATATACAGGTTATGTAAAACCCTTTGCTACTCTGCTTTTTTAGGATTTATTTGTGGCTTGTTTTCCTCATTGCCCACAAAGATCCTGATTTGACTGTTGGAAAACCATGGCCCTGTTTAGATTCTAACTTTTGTCTTCAAACTTTCAACTTTTCCGTTACATCGAACTTTTCTACACACACAAACCTCCAACTTTTCCGTCACATCGTTCCAATTTTGACGTGGAACTAAGGTTGTGTTTAGATCCAAAGTTTGGATCCAAACTTCAGTCCTTTTTTATCATATCAACCTGTCATACACACACAACTTTTCAATCACATCATCTTCAATTTCAACCAAAATCCAAACTTTGGATCCAACTAAACACAGCCTAAACACAGCCCATGTTTTCCAGCCTTAACCTGCATGATCTGGCTAGAATGGAAAAAAACGAAAAAGGGTTAATTGGAATGATAAATTAACATGGATCTATGGGCCTCGTTGACATCGGGCCTGGTCACGCACAACCTCGCTCTCCCTGACCGTTAAACTGACCGTTACTCTCGCTCGCAGCCGTCTTTGCTTCTCGGGCGGATCCGGCGGCCTCCAGTCCAGTCCAGACCACGCCTCCCTCCTCGAGTTGGAACGCCGCCGCCGACTCCCCTCTCTCCAAGCCAGCACGTGGCAGCCGGCGAGGAGGGCCACGGGCGGAGCGAAGCGGCGGCGACCTCCTCCCATCCCGCACGCATCCCGTGGTCTCCCCGCTTTCCTCTCGTGCGGATCCGTCGCCCGCGCCTAGATCTCTCTGTTGAGATTATAGGCATATAATGATTTAATCTATTCCATAAACAAATCATGACATTACAGATGAAAACTAGCATGAACGCATCATTAAATCTACACATGTAAACTACACAGTATAACATGAAAAGATCAAATATGCGCAACATATTGAACACGTACCGAGTTGACGGAAAGACTGGCTGCTTGGTCGAAACTTTTCGCAGGCGTCTACGAAGGCACGAAACACGCGAGCGAAGAGGAAGACGAGCCGTCGCGAACGAACAGGGAGCAGTCGCGCGAAGCGCTTCCCAAAAACCTTATTGCCGCCTTCTCCCTGTGCAGGACGTCGAAGACAGAGGTTCCGGAGACCTGCTCTCCCGATCGCCGGTGCACGCCGGCGAGCGAGATGAAGTAGTCTACGAGCGACGGCGCAGTACAGAGTAGGAGGCAAACCCTAGATTGATTTCGCGTGTGTTGCGTGAAGACAGCGGGTCGATTTATATAGAGAAGGGTCGCTTGATCAGGGCGCCCGCACGATCTCTACTGCGCGTAACCGAACCGGATAAGTCGCGCGTAACTTATCCGGACTCCATGCCGTTTGCACGCACCGGATTTTTCGGAACGTTTCCAAAACAAAAACGAATTCGAATTTGCAGCAAAACAAAACTGCAAAAGGAGGCTGCATCTGCGCAAGGATGAGGAGCCAAATTTTTCGGACCATTCGACGCGTACGTCGTGCATGCGCGCCGCCTGCCCGGCCCGGCCCGGCGAGTGAGCGCGCGCGTGTGTTTCCCCTCTTCTCTCCACCACACATGCTTCAAATGGCTAGGAGTGCATCCTCCCTTTTAAGGAGGTCCCCCTCTCCTAGAATAAGCAAGGTGGTACTAAACTCCACATGCATGCCATCCCATGAGGTGGGCTTTTGTGATTTTCCAAAGAATTAATCTTTGAGTGGGCTAAGGCCCATTCATTAATTCCAACAATCCCCCACCAAATCTCAAAATCCCACTGAGATTTGCCTTTTCCAATGTACTGTTTATATACCAACGATTCGATGGAGACCGATTAAGGTTGAACATCCACCTAGAACTCCAAGCTACACTTACTCACAACTTGAACAATGGACTACGCCTTGAATTGCAAGTCTTGTGTAAGCAAGTTTCACTCAAAGTCTTATCTGGTACTAGACCGTCTGTAGACTACCCCTCGGGTGGAGCGTATAAGTCATACTCCTAGGTCTTTAGTAAGCTTCCTAGAAGATTCACCCAAAATCTTCATAGACTGCGACCAACAGTCAAGCTCACAAAGGTGAGTTCTTTCAAGAATGTTCTGCAGGACAACATCTTCGCTAATTAAAGCCAACA
This sequence comes from Oryza glaberrima, assembly GCF_000147395.1. Classification (NCBI taxonomy): domain Eukaryota; kingdom Viridiplantae; phylum Streptophyta; class Magnoliopsida; order Poales; family Poaceae; genus Oryza; species Oryza glaberrima. Next base: position 21,988,768 of record NC_068326.1, read on the forward strand.
GAACTCATTAAGGCATAGCCAACCTGCCTTGCAGCTCACGAGAGTACATGCATCTTCACTTGGAGAGGGTATATATTGGTACTCTCCTCTAGTTTACTAATGATTTGTTCTTCCCAGGATCTAATTCACGGGATCTCCGATCACATAGACTGGGTTACCACCATAGTATAACTCACATAGGTCTCAAACCCATCTCCTTCGATGCATTGTCTATCACATTTCGTGATAATCCCTTCGTGAAGGGATCTGCCAGGTTTCTCGCTGTTTGGATGTAATCCAACGTTATAACTCCGGAGTTTCTTAATTTTCTGACAGATTTCAATCGTCTTTTCACATGTCTAGACGATTTCATATTATCCTTAGAACTATTCACTTTGACAATTACCGTTTGATTGTCACAGTTCATAAGGATAGCCGGCACCGGTTTTTCAACAATAGGCAGATCCATTAATAGATCACGCAGCCATTCTGCCTCAACAGTAACAGTATCCAGTGCCATCAGCTCTGCTTCCATGGTTGACCTCGTCAAAATGGTCTGTTTGCAAGACCTCCATGAAACATCACCACCACCCAGTGTGAAGATATATCCACTAGTGGCTTTGATCTCATCCACATCAGAGATCCAGTTAGAATCACTATAACCCTCCAGTACCGCAGGATACCCAGTATAGTGAAGCCCCAATTCCACAGTACCTTTCAGATAGCGCATTACTCGCTCAAGCGCACGCCAGTGATCATCTCCCGGATTAGTGGTAAATCGGCTCAACTTGCTCACAGCAAAGGAGATATCAGGCCTAGTTGCACTAGCCAGGTACATCAACGAGCCAATAATTTGGGAGTATTCCAGTTGATTCCTAGCAATTCTCTTGTTCTTGCGAAGCAACAAGCTAGGATCATAAGGTGTTGTAGAAGGCTTACTATCAATGTAGCCAAAGCGATTCAAAATCTTCTCCACATAATGGGACTGCAAGAGTGTAATCCCATTATCACCTCTAATTAGCTTAATGTTTAAGATAACATCAGCTACTCCCAAATCCTTCATATCAAAATTTTGAGACAAGAATGATTTAACCTCATTTATCACATCAAGGTTTGTCCCAAATATCAGTATGTCGTCAACATACAAGCACAAAATAACTCTCTCACCCCCACCATGGCGATAGTACACACATTTATCTGCCTCATTGACTGCAAAGCCTACAGATGTCAATGTTTTGTCAAATTTCTCGTGCCATTGTTTAGGAGCTTGTTTCAGACCATACAAAGACTTCAACAATTTGCACACTTTGCCTTCTTGACCTTCAACTACAAACCCATCAGGTTGATCCATATAGATCTCCTCATCCAGCTCTCCATTAAGAAAAGCTGTCTTTACATCCATTTGATGAACGAGAAGACCATGTGAGGCTGCTAGGGAAAGTAGCACACGAATTGTGGTCAATCTAGCAACAGGTGAGTAAGTGTCAAAGAAATCTTCGCCTTCTTTCTGAGTATAGCCCTTAGCAACAAGCCGAGCCTTGTACTTTTCAATAGTACCGTCAGGCCTAAGCTTCTTCTTGAACACCCACTTGCACCCCACAGGTTTACACCCATAGGGTCGCTCTGTCACCTCCCAAGTCCCGTTAGCGATAATGGAATCCATTTCACTACGGACAGCCTCCTTCCAGTAGTCTGCATCAGGAGATGCATATGCTTCTGAAATTGACTTAGGAGTGTCATCCACGAGGTACACAGTGAAATCATCACCAAAAGACTTAGCCGTCCTTTGTCTCTTACTCCTTCGAGGAGCTTCACTGACATCCTCCTCAGAGACATGTTCATGTGTATGTTCAGTTTGTTCTGGTGGTGTGATTGAACTGGGAATTATTTCAGAGGGTTGGTTCGAACCACTATGTGTATCCTTCATTGGGAAAAAGCTCTCAAAGAAGGTAGCATCACGAGACTCCATAATTGTACCAACATGCATGTCCGGTACCTCGGATTTAACTATTAAAAATCTATAGGCAATGCTATGATGAGCATATCCCAGAAAGACACAGTCCACAGTCTTAGGTCCAAGTTTACGCTTCTTCGTTATTGGTATATTGACTTTCGCCAAGCACCCCCACGTGCGCAAATAAGAAAGTGATGGTTTTCTCCCAATCCATATCTCATATGGTGTTTTGTCCTTATTTCTGTTAGGAACTCTGTTTAACACATGATTTGAGGTCAACAATGCCTCCCCCCACCATGCCTTAGGCAGTCCTGCGGTGTCCAACATGGCATTCACCAAGTCAGTCAGTGTGCGGTTCTTCCTTTCAGCAATCCCATTAGACTCGGGAGAATAGGGAGGCGTCCTCTCATGTATGATGCCATGTTCCTCACAGAATAAGTCAAACTCGTTCGAGAAAAACTCTCCACCACGATCAGACCTAAGCCTTTTTATCTTTCTGTCAAGTTGATTTTCAACTTCTGCCTTATAAATTTTAAAATAGTCTAGAGCCTCGTCTTTCGTTTTCAACAAGTACACATAGCAAAATCTAGTAGCATCATCAATCAACGTCATGAAATATCGTTTTCCACCCTTCGTCAACACCCCATTCATTTCACAAAGATCTGAATGTAGGAGTTCTAGTGGTGCCAAGTTTCTCTCCTCGGCAGCCTTGTGAGGCTTGCGAGGTTGCTTTGATTGCACACAACTATGGCACTTAGAACCTTTAACAACGGAAAACTTAGGAATTAAACACATGCTGGAAAGCCGAGACATCAAGCCAAAATTAATATGACATAAACGTGAGTGCCAAACATTAGCCTCATCATCCACATTGCCACAAATATGGTTCACAGACTTATTGCAGAAATCAGAAAGGGAAAAGCGGAACAGGCCTCCGCACTCATAACCTTTACCAATAAAATATCCATGTTTAGACACGACTACTTTATTAGACTCAAAAACCAACTTAAATCCGTCTCTAGTCAGACGGGAGCCACTAACAAGATTCCTGTCGATAGAAGGGACATGCTGCACGTTCTTCAGCTGCACGATCTTTCCCGAAGTAAACTTCAGATCTACCGTGCCAACACCATGAACAGAAGCATGTGACCCATTCCCCATTAGGACGGTGGAACCCCGTGCGACCTGATAAGAAGAAAACAATGAGATGTCAGCACAAACATGTACATTGGCCCCAGTGTCAACCCACCAATTAGTAGACTGATTAACTGAAAAAACAGTAGGTAAATTACCATACCCGCTTCCATCTCCAGTGTTGCCAATAGTCACATTAGCAGACTAAGAAGTCTGCCCTGCAGGTGCCTTCATCCCCTTGCGTTGTGGACACTTCCTAGCCAGATGACCAACTTGGCCACACACAAAGCAAGTCCTCTCATCCTGATTAGGATTGTTGTTGTTCTTCTTCTGCTTCTTGAAGTTGGTGGTCTGCTGAGCTTTGTATTTCCCCTTGCTCTTGTTCTGGGCCTTGTGCACAACATTGGCACTAGACTGCCCACCATTGCCCTTAGACGCGGCATCCTTTTCCCGAGCTTTCTCCTCAACATCAAGAGATGCTATCAACCCCTCAACGGAGTATTCCTGTCTCTTGTGTTTGAGTGCAGTACCGAAACTTCTCCAAGATGGAGGTAATTTCGCAATAATGCACCCGGCCACAAATTTGTCGGGTAAGACACACTTAAGGAGTTCGAGTTCCTTAGCCATGGTTTGTATCTCATGAGCCTGTTCGACTACAGAACGGTTGTCAGCCATCTTGTAGTCATGAAACTGCTCCATGATATACAGATCATTGCTAGCATCAGTTGCACCGAATTTAGTATTCAGTGCATCCCACAACTCCTTAGCGTCGGTCATATGCATATACACCTCGACCAGACGATCGCCAAGAACGCTAAGAATGCATCCCACAAAGAGAGTAGTGGCTTCCTCGAATTGCTTCTGCTGTTCAGCAGTAAGAATTCCTTCAGGTTTGCCAGTACTCACCCAGAAGCATTTCATAGCTGTCAGCCACAGAGTGACCCTGATCTGCCATCTCTTAAAATGCACACCGGTGAATTTATCCGGCCTCAGTGCATCGGCAAAACCAGCCATAGTAAAATCACATTGCCTACAATAAGGTTTTTGGATTGTTGAGATTATAGGCATATAATGATTTAATCTATTCCATAAACAAATCATGACATTACAGATGAAAACTAGCATGAACGCATCATTAAATCTACACATGTAAACTACACAGTATAACATGAAAAGATCAAATATGTGCAACATATTGAACACGTACCGAGTTGACGGAAAGACCGGCTGCTTGGTCGAAACTTTTCGCAGGCGTCTACGAAGGCACGAAACACGCGAGCGAAGAGGAAGACGAGCCGTCGCGAACGAACAGGGAGCAGTCGCGCGAAGCGCTTCCCAAAAACCTTATTGCCGCCTTCTCCCTGTGCAGGACGTCGAAGACAGAGGTTCCGGAGACCTGCTCTCCCGATCGCCGGTGCACGCCGGCGAGCGAGATGGAGTAGTCTACGAGCGACGGCGCAGTACAGAGTAGGAGGCAAACCCTAGATTGATTTCGCGTGTGTTGCGTGAAGACAGCGGATCGATTTATATAGAGAAGGGTCGCTTGATCAGGGCGCCCGCACGATCTCTACTGCGCGTAACCGAACCGGATAAGTCGCGCGTAACTTATCCGGACTCCATGCCGTTTGCACGCACCGGATTTTTCGGAACGTTTCCAAAACAAAAACGAATCCGAATTTGCAGCAAAACAAAACTGCAAAAGGAGGCTGCATCTGCGCAAGGATGAGGAGCCAAATTTTTCGGACCATTCGACGCGTACGTCGTGCACGCGCGCCGCCAGGCAGGCCCGGCCCGGCCCGGCCCGGCGAGCGAGCACGCGCGTGTGTTTCCCCTCTTCTCTCCACCACACATGCTTCAAATGGCTAGGAGTGCATCCTCCCTTTTAAGGAGGTCCCCCTCTCCTAGAATAAGCAAGGTGGTACTAAACTCCACATGCATGCCATCCCATGAGGTGGGCTTTTGTGATTTTTCAAAGAATTAATCTTTGAGTGGGCTAAGGCCCATTCATTAATTCCAACACTCTCCGCCCTCCTCTCGCACGGATCCGCCGCCGTTGGCGTCGACGGGAAGGGTGGTGGATCCGGCGACCTCGCGCCGCTCGTGCGGATCCGCCGCCAGCGACGACGCCGGAGGGGCGGACCTCCCCTACATCGACGACGGCGATGGGTGGACGTGGGCTGACCCAGCTTCCGGCGGGGCGGCGCGGCGTTTGGACCAGGCCACGCTGGGCGCCGTGATGATACCGTGCAGGACGCTGCTCGACGTGTCGCTGGTGATGCGCCTGGTGCGCGGCTTCCTCAAGGAGAGCTCGCCTTTGAGGAGTCGGCGCGTACCTCGTCGAGTCGGCGCTCGACGTCGGGCTGCGGCCGGCCAAGTTCGAGGAGAGCTCGCCTGCGCCGTGCTCGCCAGCGACCGACGACCTTGACTCGCCGTAAGTTCAAGCCACTGCCGCCCAGGCACTTTATTTTTCATGTGAAATCTTGGGGTCATCTTGCATAGTAGTAATGTTGTTGCTTAGAATACAGTTCTTGTCCGAGCTTGTGTTTTGAAATGTGAAATTGCTGGACACCACTTTTGCGATCATGTTTTTATGTTGTTTATAATATCCATTACATCCCATGTTACATTTTTTCCTTTGCTAAAACTAAATTGAGAGTGGAATCCACTGCCATTTATTTGTTTCAAGTAATATTCTTTTTTGATTGTCAGCATTACACTTGCACTGTGATAGTCCCACCGTTCCAGAATGTAATGTGTTTTGGTTTTATCATAACTCAAAGTTTTCTTCTTTTTTAGAAAACAATTTGGGTATTGATGCTAGTGCACATTAGTTATACTGGGTATTTGATGCAAGTACAGTATGATCTAACTTGGTCAGCATTCTTATATAATGAGCTATTCTTTGTAATGAGCTAGAAGTTATAGATATAATTTCTTCGTTAAAATCATAGTATATTTTCATTACAACAAATAAATCAGTTAAAAATATTTAGGTACTAGTGATCATGCACGTGCAATTAACGTTTTTTTTAATATATGTTGTTACAAAATAAAAATTATTGTTGGTTCATTTCTACCTCTATTGAGAATGATAGTTACCAAAGTGACAAATTCCTCCTAAACAACTGAAGTTTACATGATAAATAAATGAGAAATAATAAGGGTCTTCATTCGAAAACAACAATTCGAGTATCAATCTTCATTTCCTTATGAAAGCCATCACAAGTTTTCGAAATCTGTCAAGTACTAATTACTACATGTATTATTCACGTTCATGCTCTTATGAACTTTTTAAGTACCTAAGTGAAAACAAACAGATTAATGACATGGTCCTTTTTTCTTGTTTGGTTTTCCTGGATAGATTCTATAATTCAGTTATTCAAATTCCATCACAAAGCAACTTTCAGGTTTGAAGCATATGATTCGGACAATACAATATACTCTTTTGGAACTCCACATCATGTTCTAATATTTTCATCTTTAAACAGAGAAAAGAACAAGTCTTAATGCCTCACCAAGTCCAAGAGCACCTAACAGTTTCTGCTACACAAGCCTCACTGCTACACAAGCTTGAGCATACTTAGCATTATATATATTAAACATAATGAAGGCCTAACTGCAGCTGCAGTATTGTTGAGATGCCGTAGTGCACAATACTTTGTAATCTTCCAGATTTATTGGCGATGGGAGGGCTGAGCGTGGAGGAGACCGGCCAGGCGAGCGACGTTGATCCGGTGGTGGAGATCGATGGCGGCATGGAAGCGGCCATCGAGGCGGAGAGTGGGGGCAGGGTAGAGGAGGGCGAGGTGAGTAGTAGAGGATTGGCGTGATTGAGGCGCAGAGGAGGGCATGTTAGCGTTAGGGTGGCGTGGCGTGATTGAGGGCGATGTGATTGATAGCGGCATAGCTCAAAGGAATTTGCTGTGGTGGGGGCGGGGATGGGGATTCTGTGTGTGGGCCACCTTTTCTCTGATTCGACCATAGGATTGCTACACACAACTTCTCCTTTTTATATTAGTATAGATATAGATAATACTTGATATCAACTAAATACTTGGTGAGTATTTAGGTTTTGAATATATGGTTAATTACCTAGCTTTCGATTTAGGACATTAATTATGCCATGATTATTTAACTGTAGAATTAATCTCATTTTATCATTACGATGATCTTGGTCATTTCCAACTCTTAAGCTTGCTAATTTTTTTCAAACTTTTTCTCTATAATAGGTTCGTGGGGCAAGGAAAATCTACCTCACAGATTCGAGGAGGGACTACATAATCAGGTACTGCATATTGTGCCTGTATGTTTGTACTATGCCATGTCCTGGAGAATACCGCATTGATTGTAACCTGATTGTTATGCGACAAAATGTTAGCATTATTCTGTCTCCGTTCTTGGAAATCAGGAGCATTTCCTGAACCTTGTTTGTGTGGAGATGTGCTCCATCAGTATTCGGTTTTTCACTTGCTGAGTAATTCAGAGTAGCTCCTCTTATGACTTATGTAGAGTTATAGTTCTTGAATTGTACCTTTGTTACTTTAGTAAAAAATAATTTGCTCACATGAGGTTGTTTATATTATAAAGTGCAAGGTGTGTGCCTCCATGGTGAACTGACTTTGGTTACTCCATTACAAATTAGTTTCAGAAAATGTACTGCATTACAAATTAGTTTTAGAAAATGTACCATATTACAAAATGGATGCATCAAACTATGTTTTGCCTGTAAAATAGAAGGGAAGAAACTGCCTTGGATCTAGGCTGCAACATCACCTCTACAAGGTATATATGCTGCTCATTAAGTAACTAATTTTAGATTTTTCAGTGTCTGATAAAATTGAACCTGCTGTTTGGGTTACCCAGTTGTATAAACCATGATTACCTATACATGTGAACATTTTACAGAAGCGAACAATGTTACATTTAGGGCAGGAAAAAAGGGTGAAGAAACTGACAGAATTATGTTCTTGTTCTGTTGTTGCAGTGTACTGAACAAGGTTCATGTGCCATTACTTCGAACGATTTTTAAGATAATTCAAGAGGCAAACATCTGAATTGGTACCTAAAAATGGCTTGTGTTTATCAATTGCAGCACCTAGGCAATTGATCAATACTAAAATGATTAAACTTGCAGGAGAGGGGAGGCTGTGGAGAACCATCCTTCAATACTTGCCGTGGGGGACAAACGCTACTTGGCCAAAGCCTTCACGACAGAGGCCTGAAACATTCCTGAGGTGATTCCTGCCACTGTCCATTTCATTATCTAGATTTTGTATTTTTTTAGCTTTTAACCTTATAGTATTTAAGACCTGTTGTGGTTATGATAAAACAATTCTTCAATTACTACCAAAACCAGTATGATTAGCTCACTGCACATTAAGGTCGTCACTAAACAAAAATTCTGCATGTTAGGATATATATAAAAATGGCTGTAAAAGGATCTTGGTTATCCAAGAAATTTCTTTTTTTCTAGATAATCTGGTGACAGGATTTTATTATGTAAATGCAGTGTGCTTTCAGATTAATATCATTCCTGAATTCTCATTGTAAACACCAATTCATCTGAATTTAGTTTTTTCCGAGTGGTTTGATCGATAAAATGTTTGGGCACAGCTGACGGCCTGAAGTACTATGATCTTGTTGAATGGAAGGGTCCAACTGATGAAAAGGGCTCAACTGTGCAGGTAATTTTGGTAATTTCTCCCACCTGCACACAATTTTCATTCTTCAAATCACAGTAATTCCTTCAGCGGTTCCAGGACAACCTATTCTTGGAGTGAACCTATTTAGTTGGTTTATATTAATACCATTATCTCATATAACAGAGGGCTTGTCCATATTTCACATATATCAAGTCCTTGTTTTTAGTGTAATTAGTTTATTGGGCTGCTTCAAAGTGAGTTCAGTCTGCTTGCCTATACTTGAATATGAATCAGCACCTTAAAACTGATTAGGACTGAACCTGCTAACTAAAATAGACAGCATGGGTGAATTATGGAAGTAAAAAAAAAATATTTCGCTCTGGTTTGCATTTTAGTTGCATTGATATGTTGCACAATCAAATGAGTAGACCTGCAATTTTCCATTATTGATATACATGGCGCCAACAATAATTATATTACCACCAAAACATAAGTATCTGCCTATGCTTTGATGGTGGTAATAATTTTGTTAAGGGTTAAAGAATTATCTTCCATCGTCGTAAATGCAATAAGTGCAAATGTATCACGTCCAACAGGAAATTGCTCAGTTTTTTTTAGAAAATCTGGGTGCATATGATATGAGTAGCGTCGAGTGAGAGATTGCTCAGTATCCACACCAAATATTCGGTGCATATATGAGTCTTGTTTGTGTTTTCTGTTTTTTAAATATAACTAGAAAAAATGCCCGTGCGTTGCGACGGGTAAAGACGTTTTTTCACCTATATATTAAGAGCTGAGCAATAAATTGAAATATTGGAATCGCTATATACATTATAATTGCAAAAGTTAATGAGAATCCTAACATTCGGATCGCTATAGATTATAATTAAAAAAGTTAATGAAAATCTTTCTTGGGTTTAGGGTCGATAGAGCCATAAGCGTAGCTCGCACAGTCTACTATCATCTTCAACATCCCAAAGATAGTCCCGTGGCTAATTTGGCCTACTTCCCTTCGACCCAGCCACAAGTGGAGCCATTGAAGTATCTAAGCCCCCGTTGTTAATTTTGTTAATTAATGACAAGCGCTAATTGTGGTCTAACCGTTTCTCTTTGAGTTAATTATTTCGTGTTAGTACCACGTCATATGTGCGCATGGATTATTATCGATGGATTAAAATTTGACGGCGCAAAGTGAAGGAAAAGAAGATGGTAAACTAGGGCTTTATATTTAAATTGATCGAGGTGTAGGGCAATCAAATTTGCTAGTTTAATTTTAGCTTCGCCGTACTATTAAGAGGGGTAATGACCTAGCATAGAGATGATCTTAATTGCCACATTAGGTCATTTGCATATTCACTTGTGCTCACATTTGTTTTAATACTTTTCACACACACTTGCATTCACTGTGTTCGGCCTGACCAGGGGCGGTCTGACCGGCCCCCTAGAGGCCGGGATGGAGTGCTCGGGGTTGGGCGATACAGAGCCGACGGAGCTGTATTCGGTCAGACCGAGCTGAGGGCGGTCTGACCGAGCCGAGGCTGGTCTGACCGGCCACTCAACGTCGGTCTGACCGGCCAGGCCGATAGGGCCCTCTGACTGGGCTACAACAGCTAGTTTTCTAGCTGTTGCAGAGTAGCACGGTCTTACCGGTCACATACCTCCGGTCAGACCGATAGTACACAAAATTGGAGGATTTCGCCCCCAACGGCTAGTTTTGGTTGGTGGGAGTATAAATACTCCCCCACCAGTAGCAAGGGGTCTCTCTTGGCACCCAATTCAATTGCATACACCCCTTGCACCTCCTCACACACATTTGAGCTTAGTGTTCATCCATTGTAGTGGTTGAGGGTTGATTTAGCCAAGAGTCAAGTGCATTGCTTCATTGTAGAGCTAGTGTGGCACTTGATCATCTTCGAGCCACGCCATTGCTTGTTACTCTTGGAGGTTGCCGCCTCCTAGACGGCTTGTTGAGGAGTTTGAAGCATCTAGGCCCCCGTTGTTAATTTTGGTAATTAATGACAAGCGCTAATTGTGGACTTTGCTATTGAGATATATTTTAAGTTAGGTCCATGTCATGTGTGCGCATGGATGACTATCGATGGATTAAAATTTGATGGCGCGAAGCGAAGAAAAGAAAACGGTAAAACTAGTGCTTTAGTTTTAAAATTGATCGAGGTGAAGGGCGATCAAATTTGCTAGTTTATTTTTTAGTTTCGCCGTACTATCAAGGGGGTAATGACCTAGTAATGAGATGATTTTAATTGCCACATTAGATCATTATGCTTTTAGACTTGTGCTCACATTTCATCTCTCACACACAATCACTTTGTATTTCACTGGGTTCGGCCTAACCAGGGGCGGTCAGACCGGCCACATAGTGGCGGTCTGACCGGCGTGCCCCGGCCGGTCTGACCGGCCACAAAACGGCGGTCTGACCGGCGTATAAGGCCGGTCTGACCGGCGGCACATGCGCGGTCAGATCGGCCCCTTGGAGGCCGGGATGGTGCTGCTCGGGGTGGCTGATACAGAGCCGACGGAGCCATATACGGTCAGACCGAGCTGATGGCAGTCTGACCAAGCCGAGGCTAGTCTGACCGGCCACTCAACGTCGGTCTGACCGGCTAGGCCGATGGGGTTCTCTGACAGCGCTACAACGACTAATTTTCTAGCCGTTGCAGAGTAGCACGGTCTGACTGGCCACATACCTCCGGTCAGACCAGCAGAGCACAGAGGTGGGGGATTTCGCCCTCCAGCAGCAAGGGGGCTCTCTAGGCACCCAATTCAATTGTGTTCATCCATCTAGTGTGTTAGAGGGTTAATTAGCCAAGAGTCAAGTGCATTATTTCTATTTGTAGAGCTAGTGTGGCACTTGATTGATCATCTCTATGCCGGGTCATTGCTTGTTACTCTTGGAGGTTGCCGCCTCCTAGACGGCTTGTGGAGAAGTTGCCCAGTGACCTCTCCGAGAAGATTGTGGAGGAGGCCCGGCGCCGGTTGTGAGTAGTTTTGAGTTCACCACCTTCGGAGTGAAGGAAGAACTACTCTAGTGATCAAGGCTTGGGTAGTCCTCTCCGTGGGCCGGCTCCCGCCTTGCCCACCCCTTGACGAAGGAGGCGTGCGGTGGCTTCGTGGTTGAGTGGTGGAGTTGGGCTCGCCTCAACGGGGAGTAGGAAACCGGCGAGTTTCCGAACCTCGGTGAAAAATCTCTTGTCTCCTTGTCTCATTTACTTGTTGCATCTACATTTGTGCAATTTACATTTCTAGAGACATACTAGAGATAATTTCACCCTAGGATTGCTAAACATTGACATAGGAGTGTGATTTACTTTCCTAGAGATATATTTGAGTCACTATCACCCTAGGTTTACAAAACATAACTTAGTTGCTTAATTAGAGTTGACCCTCACCAAGCCTAGCAACTTAGGTTAGTTTTGATTAGGTGTCATTTAGTTTTAAATCGTCTATTCACCCCCTTCTAGTCGACATCTCGATCCTACAAGTGGTATCAAAGCTTGGGATGTTCGTGAGCCAAACCAAGTACATCAAGGATCTACTCAAGAGGCTTGGCTTGGAGGATGCAAAGCCCATCAAGACACCTGCGGCAACCAACGGGCATCTCGACCTTGATGAGGGAGGTAAACTGGTAGATTTAAAGCTTTATCGTTCCATGATAGGTAGCTTGCTTTATCTTACCGCATCTAGGCCCGATATCATGTTTAGTGTTTGCATGTGTGCACGGTTTCAAGCCACTCCTAAGGAGTGTCACTTAGTGGCCGTGAAAAGGATTCTAAGATATTTAAAGCATTCCTCAACTATTGGCTTGTGTTACCAAAAGGTGCTAAGTTTAAGCTAGTTGGCTATTCCGACTCGGATTATGTCGGTTGCAAAGTGGATAGAAAGAGCACATCCGGTAGTTGCCAAATGCTTGGTAGATCCTTTGTGTCATGGTCATCCAAGAAACAAAACTCCGTAGCCCTCTCTACCGCCGAGGCGGAATATGTTTTGGTGGGTAGTTGTTGTGTCTAATTGCTTTGGATGAAACAAACCTTGTTGGACTATGGCATATCCTTCACCAAAACTTTTGTAAAATCAATGTAATTTGAAAACTATCACTTGGAAAATGTTTCGAAAGGTTTCCTATATGTTTTCCAAGCCTCACATTGCAAGAAAAATGATATTTTTGAATGAAAATGCCCTTTTGGCTCTCTTTTGAAGAAACTAGATTCTTAGTTTTGGCCAAAATGAGATTTATCCCCAAAATGAGATTGAGAAGGAATTTGAGAAAAGTTTCAAAACAAAGTTGGTAGAGAAGAAAATTTGTAATGTTTTTGGTATTCAAACCTATTTCAAAAATCAAATGTTTCAAAAGTTGTTTAAAAATCAAATTCGCCCAAAAACCCCTATAGACCATAAAAGGTCACCTCCTAGCACTTGAGTGAGTTTTGTTGCAAATCATCATAATCTTCAAATATTATGGGTGGTTAGCAATATTTAAAAACTCACACATTTCAAAAACTGCTCCAAAAATGAAGTTTTTATTGAATTTTATTGTGTGGGGGTTGCCGGCTTGTGCAAGGGCTGTGCACAGCCGGCAGGGGGCCTGGCGGTCTAACCGGCGCTATATGCGCGGTCTGACCGGCCAGGTACGGCAGTCTGACCGGCCACATAGGTCCGGTCTGACCGGCCGAGGTGGGCCTAGGCAGCTTTGTCCTTTTTCTTGTCCTTTTTCTTCTCCCTTCTTCCCCTACCCGACTCCATCTCCTCCCATTCAGTTTTTTCCTTCCCCAACTCGAAAACTCTCTCTCTCACCTCCCCTCAAACCCTAACTCCTTCCTCCACCAAATCCCCTCGGTTTGACCGCGGATTTCTCTTCGGTTACACCGTAAGTGATTCTCCTCCGCTTCCTCTCTCTATTCCATGGATTGGTTTGTGTTTTTGTTGAGTTTTTGATCCATGGCTTGGAACCCTAGGTGAAGCACGAGGTGTTATTCGATTTGCACCAATAGATGGTAGTTTCTTGGTGTGATTCATCTCCTCCAATCGGTAAATCACTCTCCCTCTTGTGCATTCACTCAAATCGATCTATTTCACCCTAGGGCTATGGGTAGTTGTTCCAATCTTGATTAAATAGGTTCAACCCTTTGATGTTCATGTTCCAATCCTGTGCTGTATTGTTCTAGCAAATTTTAGACTCTAATGTGTAGATGTGAAAATTTTTGGATGCTTGAACTTGTGGGAGGAGGTCTGCCCGGAGCCACAGGCCTTCTGACCGTGGGTCAGCCGCCGGTCTGACCGGCCACCATGGGCGGTCTGACCGGTCTGATGTCGTCGGTCTGACCGGCCACCATGGGCGGTCTGACCTACTGGCTGCGGTCTGACCACCCCTCCACTGGATATAGGCAAATTTTCACCTCTCCAAATTGTTTCTAGAATTATTGCTAATATCCTATCATCCTTTAATCTTTGACAATGATGCCTCCCCGCACTCGCCATGGTCGTGGTGCGCCCACTCCGGATCCCGTGAGTGAGCCTAAGGAATCGAGAGGAGAGGATTATGCTCACAATGATGAAGAGGTTGAGGCAAATGTTGAGGGGGCTAGTGAGGTGGCAAGTGGAGATGATGTCAGTCGTAGTGGGGAGGATGAGGATGAAGAAAGTGATGATATACACTTTGATCCCTCCATCCAGTTTGTGGTGAACATGAGAAATCCAGCACAGTATACCATCTTGAGGCATCATGATTAGTTCTTGAGGCTTCGGGACACCCCGGATCCCCGTTTTCACACCGCTTTCCAGAAGACTGTGTATGAGCAGGTTTATGCAGGGAAAGCATTTGCAGAGCATAAGTGGATTTCTTGGAGAGACATCAATGAGACTCCAGAGTTTGAGAGCTTGCATTATCTCTTCAAGACTATTGGCATTGACCGGATTGTGACCCTTAAGCAAGACTACAATGAAGAATTGATTCGACAGTTTTTTGCTACAGTGTGGGTGGCTGGAGACTATAGTAAGATGAAGTGGATGTCTGACACCCTCTAGTGTTCTATCTCTCGGAGGTAGTTCCGGCGGCTCCTCAATATTCGCTTGGATTTTGGAGATGATTTGCATGAGGAGCACACTCACAATTCGCTCTCCATAGACTATCTCTCTCAGTGCTATGAAAATGGAGCGTGGTACACACATGGGAAGGTTGCCGGCTTGAGGACTATCCCCAGTGTGGTTAACATGATTGTGAGAGCCACTATCCTCCCTTGCCTTGGCAACAATGATGACATTAGGGGGGGTGGCTTGGCACGTCATTGATGCAATCATTCAGGGTCGTCAGTTCGACATTGTCTCTCATGATGCGAGAGATTGCTATCTCCAAAGGGACATTCACTCAGGGAATGTATTATGCCCCTTACATCATGAGGTTGATTCAAGACAAGCTTGGGGCTACTGGGCAAAATTTGAAGAAGCACAAGCAGTACAAGCCTTGTCTTCATCTTGGAGCTCCCCGTGCTCCTAGGACGGTGCCCTCTTCTCACCCTGGAGCTAGCTCAAGCTCAGCACCTCCTCCTCATGAGTATGATCCAAATGCTTTCTTCCATCCACAGTATGCTTACTTTGGAATGCAACCCAATGAATACTTCTACCCGGTACTTGGGGCTATTAATACCCTAAGTGAGCATTCAACGCTTGTCTACCGGGCATGAAGCATTGCATGAGGATGTTCGTGGCTTGCGCACCGATGTTGGAGACTTGAATGCTTCCGTGGGAAGATTGTACACTAGAGTGGGTGCATTGGATTCTCGAGTCCAAATGTTGGAGAGCACCCAAGCTTTTGTATATCATCGTCGTCGTGATGCTCCTCATCCTTCTTCTTCGGCGCGTCCTTCTTCTCCTCCATAAGAATGAAGACCTTTTTGGTACTTGATGCCAAAAGGGGAAAAAAATGTCCTTAGGTGTGCTTTATGTTTTGTGGGTCGGGACTAGTAGTAGTGAGGTTAGTGTCCTCATATCTAATAGGTTAAGGTGGTTTGAGCTATATTTTGTATGGGTATGGACTATTACTCTATATTGTGTGTTCTTTATCGTTTTGTTGGACTCTGTGTCATTTGGACCCTTCGTGGTCTTGTAATAGCGTATGTTTATTTGTGAGCCCTTTTAGGATGATTTGTGACTTATGTAATTTGAATGGTTAAGTGATGTGAACTTGTGCGATGATGGATGGTGTATGTGATATTGATATATGTGACCATCTTATGCTTATGGATGAATATTTCTTGAAGTTCACATTGAAATATTGCTTATGTGTTTGTGCTTGTTGAAATGTGAAATTGAAATTTGCATTGGCTCCATATTTGTTGTCTATGATTGATATGCACATGTTTAGGGGAGCTTTTGATTTTCTTTGCAATATATGTCCATATGTTCCTTCTTTGTTTATATATATTTGTTGTGTTTGTCATCAATTACAAAAAGGGGGAGATTGAAGCATCTAGGCCCCCGTTGTTAATTTTGGTAATTAATGACAAGTGCTAATTGTGGACTAACCGTTGCTATTGAGATATATTTTAAGTTAGGTCCATGTCATGTGTGCGCATGGATGACTATCGATGGATTAAAATTTGATGGCGCGAAGCGTAAAAAAGAAAACGGTAAAACTAGTGCTTTAGTTTTAAAATTGATCGAGGTGAAGGGCGATCAAATTTGCTAGTTTATTTTTTAGTTTCGCCATACTATCAAGGGGGTAATGACCTAGCAATGAGATGATTTTAATTGCCACATTAGGTCATTATGCATTTAGACTTGTGCTCACATTTTATCTCACACACACACTCACTTTGTATTTTACTGGGTTCGGCCTGACCAGGGGCGGTCAGACCGGCCACTGTCTAAGCACATAGTGGCGGTCTGACCGGCATGCCCCGGTCGGTCTGACTGCCACAAAACGGCGGTCTGACCGGCGCATAAGGCTGGTCTGACCGGCGGCACATGCGCGGTCAGACCGGCCCCCTGGAGGCCGGGATGGTGCTGCTCGGGGTGGCCGATACAGAGCCGACGGAGCCGTATTCGGTTAGACCGAGCCGAGGCCGGTCTGACCGGCCACTCAACGTCGGTCTGACCGGCCAGGCCTATGAGGCCCTCTGACAGAGCTACAAGGGCTAGTTTTCTAGCCGTTGCAAAGTAGCACGGTCTGACTGGCCACATACCTCCGGTCAGACCGGCAGAGCACAGAGGTGGTGTATTTCGCCCTCCAGCAGCAAGGGGGCTCTCTTGGCACCTGCATACACCCCTTGCACCTCTCTCACACCCACTTGAGCTTTGTGTTCATCCATCTAGTGTGTTAGAGGGTTAATTAGCCAAGAGTCAAGTGCATTGCTTCCATTTGTAGAGCTAGTGTGGCACTTGATTGATCATCTCCACGCCGGGTCATTGCTTGTTACTCTTGGAGGTTGCCGCCTCCTAGACGGCTTGTGGAGAAGTTGCCCGGTGACCTCTCCGAGAAGATTATGGAGGAGGCCCGGCGCCGGTTGTGAGTGGTTTGGAATTCACCACCTTCGGAGTGAAGGAAGAACTACCCTAGTGATCGAGGCTTGGGTAGTCCTCTCCGTGGGCCGGCTCCCGCCTTGCCCACCCCTTGACGTAGGGGTCGTGCGGTGGCTTCGTGGTTGAGCGGTGGAGTTAGGCTCGCCTCAACGGGGAGTAGGAAACCGGCGAGTTTCTGAACCTCGGTGAAAAATCTCTTGTCTCCTTGTCTCATTTACTTGTTGCATCTACATTTGTGCAATTTACATTTCTAGAGACATACTAGAGATCATTTCACCCTAAGATTGCTAAACATTGACATAGGAGTGTGATTTACTTTCTTAGAGATATAATTGAGCCACTATCACCCTAGGTTTGCAAAACATAACTTAGTTGCTTAGTTAGAGTTGACCCTCATGAAGCCTAGCAACTTAGTTTAGTTTTGATTAGGCGTCATTTAGTTTTAAATCGTCTATTTATCCCCCCTCTAGTCGACATCTCGATTCTACAGAGTTGCTCGGTGACCTCTCCGAGAAGATTGTGGAGGAGGCCCGGTGTCGATTGTGAGTGGTTTGGAGTTCACCACGTTCGGAGTGAAGGAAGAACTACCCCGAGTGATCGAGGCTTGGGTAGTCCTCTCCGTGGGCGGCTTCTGCCTTGCCCACCCCTTGACGAAGGGGGCGTGCGGTGGCTTCGTGGTTGAGCGGTGGAGTTGGGCTCGCCTCAACGGGGAGTAGAAAACTGGCGAGTTTTCCGAACCTCGGTGAAAAATCTTTTGTCTCCTTGTCTTATTTATTTGTCGCATTTACATTTGTGCAATTTACATTCCTAGAGACATACTTGAGACCCTTTCACCATAGGATTGCAAAACATAACTGAGTTGCTTAGTTAGACTTGTCCCTCACCGAGCCTTGCAACTTAGATTAGTTTTGATTTTGTGTTATTTAATTTTAAATCACCTATTCACCCCCTCTAGTCGACATCTCGATCCTACAAGTAGTACCATAGCTTGGTCTCTCTTGATTGGGCTTCACCGCCTAGAGAGAAGATATCGAATGAGGTGTAGGATCGAGATGTCGACTAGAGGGGGAGGTGAATAGGCGATTTAAAAACTAGATAACACCTAATCAAAACTAACCTAAGTTGCTAGGCTCGGTGAGGGAGTCTAACTAAGCAACTAAGTTATGTTTTGCAAACCTAGGGTGAGTGGCTCAATTATATCTCTAGGAAAGTAAATCACACTCCTTTGTCAATGTTTAGTAATTCTAGGGTGATATGATCTCAAGTATGTCTCTAGGAATGTAAATTGCATAAATGTAAATGCGACAATCAAATGAAACAAGAAGAAAAGAGATTTTTCACCGAGGTTTGGAAACTCGGTGGTTTCCTACTCCCCATTGAGGCGAGCCCAACTCCACCGCTCAACCACGAAGCCACCGCACGCCCCCTTCGTTAAGGGGTGGGCAAGGCGGGAGCCGGCCCACGGAGAGGACTACCCAAATATCGATCACTCGGGGTAGTTCTTCCTTCACTCCGAAGGTGGTGAACTCCAAACCACTCACAAACCGGCACCGGGCCTCCTCCACAATCTTCTCGGAGAGGTCACCGGGCAACTCCTCCACAAGTCGTCTAGGAGGCGGCACCCTCCAAGAGTAACAAGCAATGACCCGGCGTATAGATGATCAATCAAGTGCTACATTAGCTCTACAATGGAAGCAAATGCACTTGACTCTTGGCTAGAATAACCTCAACCAGTACCATAGATGAACACTAAGCTCAAAGGTGTGTGAGAGCAAGGGGTGTATGCAATAGAATTGGGTGCCAACAGAGCACCCTTGCTGCTGGAGGAGGAGTATTTATACTCCCACCAACCAAAACTAGCCGTTAGGGGCGAAATCCCCCAACTCTATGCTCTGCCGGTCTGACCAGAGGTATGTGGATGGTCAGACCGTGCTACTCTGCAACTGCTAGAAAACTAGCCGTTGTAGCCCTGTCAGAGGGCCCCATCAGCCTAGCCGGTCAGACCGACGTTGAGTGGCCGGTCAGATCTGCCTCGGCTCGGTCAGACCACCATCAGCTCAGTCCGACCGAATACGGCTCCGTCGGCTCTGTATCGGCCAGCACCATCCCGGCCACTAGAGGGCCGGTCAGACCGGCCTTATGTGCCGTTCAGACCGCCGTCTTGTGGCCGGCCAGACCGGCCAGGGCACGCCAGTCAGACCGCTACTTTGTGGCCGGTCTGACCGCCCCTGGTCAGGCCGAACCCAGTGAAATACAAAGTGATTGTGTGTGTGAGATGAAATGTGAGCACAAGTCTAAATGCATAATGATCTAATGTGGCAATTAAAATCCATTGCTAGGTCATTACCCCCTTGATAGTACGGCGAAACTAAAAAAAACTAGCAAATTTGATCGCCCTTCACCTCGACCAATTTTAAAACTAAAGCACTAGTTTTACCGTTCTCTTTTCTTCGCTTCGCGCCATCAAATTTTAATCCATCGATAGTCATCCATGCGCACACATGACGTGGACCTAACTTAAAATATATCTCAATAGCAACGGTTAGTCCACAATTAGCACTTGTCATTAACAAAATTAACAAAGGGGCCTTGATGCTTCAATCTCCCCATTTTTGGTAATTGATGACAAACACTCAAACATATATAAACAAACATGGAACATATGGACATATATTGCAAAGGAAATCAAAAGCTCCCCCTAAACATGTGCATATCAATCATAGACAACAAAAATAAAGCCAATGCACATTTTAATTTCACATTTCAACAAGCACAAACACATAACCAATATTTCAATTTGAATTTCAAGAAATATTCATCCATAAGCATAAGATGGTCACATATATCAATATCACATACACCATCCATCATCGCACAAGTTCACATCACTTAACCATCCAAATCATATAAGTCACAAATCATCCTAAAAGGGCTCATAAATAAACATAGGCTAACAAGACCACGAATGGTCCAAATGACATAGAGTTCAACAAAACGATAAAGAACACACAATATAGAGTAATAGCCCATACCCATACAAAATATAGCCCAAAGCACCTTAACCTATTAGATTTGAGGTGACTAACCTCACTACCACTAGTACCAACCCACAAGACATAAAGCACACCTAAGGACATTTTTCTCCCCCTTTTGGCATCAAGTACCAAAAATGTCTTCATTCTTGTGGAGGAGAAGGAGGACGTGCCGAAGATGAAGGCTGAGGAGCATCACGGCGGCGATGATATACAAAAGCTTGGGTGCTCTCCAACATTTGGACTCGAGAATCCAATGCACCCACTCTAGTGTGCAATCTTCCCACGGAAGCATTTAAGTCTCCAACATCGGTGCACAAGCCACGAACATCCTCATGCAAGCGTTGAATGCTTTCACTTAGGGTATTAATAGCCCCAAGTACCGGGTAGAAGTATTCATTGGGTTGCATTCCAAAGTAAGCATACTGTGGATGGAAGAAAGCATTTGGATCATACCCATGAGGAGGAGGAGGTGCTGAGCTTGAGCTAGCTCCAGGGTAAGAAGAGGGCACCGTCCTAGGAGCACGGGGAGCTCCAAGCTGAAGGCGGGGCTTTTACTGCTTGCTTCTTCAAATTTTACCCAGCAGCTCCAAGCTTGTCTTGAATCAACCTCATGATGTAAGGGGCATAATAGATTCCCTGAGTGAATGTCCCCTTGGTGATAGCAATATCTTGCATCATGAGAGACACAATGTCGAACTGACGACCCTGAATGATTGCATCGATGACGTGCCAAGCCACCCCCCTAATGTCATCATTGTTGCCAAGGCGAGGGAGCATAGTAGCTCTCACAATACTATTAACCACACTGGGGATAGTCCTCAAGCGGACAACCTTCCCATGTGTGTATCGCACTCCATCTTCATAGAACTGAGAGAGATAGTGTATGGAGAGCGGATTGTAAGTGTGCTCCTCATGCAAATCATCTCCAGAATCTAAGCGAATATTGAGGAGCCGCCGGAACTGCCTCCGAGAGATAGAACACTAAAGGGTGTCAGACATCCACTTCATCTCACTATAGTCTCTAGCTACCCAGACTGTAGCATAGAACTACCGGATCAAATCTTCATTGTAGTGTTGCTTGAGGGTCACAATCCGGTCAATGCCAATAGTCTTGAAGAGATCATACAAGCTCTCAAACTCTGGAGTCTCGTTGATGTCTCTCCAAGAAATCCACTTATGCTCTGCAAATGCTTTCCCTGCATAAACCTGCTCATACACAGTCTTTTGGAAAGCGGTGTGAAAACGGGGATCCGGGGTGTCTCAAAGCCTCAAGAACTGATCATGATACCTCAAGATGGTATACTGTGCTGGATTCCTCATGTTCACCACAAACTGGATGGAGGGATCAAAGTGTATATCATCACTTTCTTCATCCTCATCCTCCCCACTACGACTGACATCATCTCCACTTGCCTTCTCACTAGCCCCCTCAACATTTGCCTCAACCTCTTCATCACTCTGAGCATAATCCTCTCCGCTTTACTCCTCAGGCTCACTCACGGGATCCGGAGTGGGCGCACGACGACCATGGCGAGTGCGGGGAGGCATCACTGTCAAAGAGCAAAGGATGAAAGGATATTACAAGAATTTTAGAAGCCACTTGGTTGAAGTGAAATTGTGCTCACATCCAGTGTCAGGGGTGGTCAGACCGCAGACTGCAGGCCGGTCAGACCGACGGCATCAGGCCCATCAGACCGCCTACACCTGCCGGTCAGACCGACGGCCAACGTCCGGTCAGACCGCGCGCATGCGGCGGTCGGACCGCGCGCATCGGCCGGTTAGACCGACGGCAAGGCCGCGATCAGACCGTCGGTTGGCTCCGGTTAGACCACTACTGACATTGGCCCAAGCATCCACAACAATTTCACAACTACTCAAATGAGTCTAAAAAATTGCTAGAGCAATATTGGACAAGATTGGAACATGAATATCAAAGGGTTGGACCTATTTCATCAAGATTGGAACAAAAGAGGAAACTACCCTTGACCCTAGAGGTTGAAATAGATCGATTTGAGAGAATGCACAAGAGGGAGAGTGATTTACCGGTTGGAGGAGATGAATCACACCAAGAAACTACCCTCTTTTGGTGTAAATCAAAGAACTGCTTCATCTAGGGTTCCATGCCATGGATCAAAAACTCAACAAAAACACAAACCAATCCATGGAATAGAGAGAGGAAGCGGAGGAGAATCACTTACGGTGTAACCGGAGAGACATCCGCGATCAAACCGAGGGGATTTGGTGGAGGAAGGAGTTAGGGTTTGAGGAGAGGTGAGAGAGAGAGTTTTCGAGTTGGGGAAGGAAAAAACTGAATAGGAGGAGATGGAGTCGGGTAGGGGAAGAAGGGAAAAGAAAAAGGATAAAAGTCCTGGGACCACCTGCCGGCCGGTCAGACCGGCCCTATGTGGTCGGTCAGACCGCCAGGCCCCCTGCCGGCTGTGTACAGCCCTTGCATAAGCCGGCAACCCCCTCACAATAAAATTCAATAAAAATTTGATTTTTGGGGCAATTTTAAAATATATGGGTTTAATATTGCTAACCATCCATAATATTTGAAGACTATGATGATTTGCAACAAAACTCACATAACTGCTAGGAGGTGACCTTTTATGGTCTAAAGGGGTTTTTGGGCGAATTTGATTTTCAAATAACTTTTGAAATATTTGGTTTTTGAAATAGGTTTGAATACCAAAAACATTTCAAATCCTCCTCTCTACCAATTTTGTTTTGAAACTTTTCTCAAATTCCTTCTCAATCTCAATTTGGGGATAAATTTCATTTTGGCCAAAACTAAGAATCTAGTTTCTTCAAAAGAGGGCCAAAAGGGCATTTTCATTTAAAAATCATTTTGCTTGCAATGTGAGGCTTGGAAAACATATAGGGAACCTTTTGAAACATTTTCCAAGAGATAGTTTTCAAATTACATTTAACGTGCAAATGTTTTGACTTATGTTGACTTGGGCATTTTGAATACACTACTAGCACTTTTAGTTGATTTGCTCACATATAAAAGGAAGTAGAGCACATGCAAGAGTGCAAACCTCCCCGTAATGTGATATGCTCCATTTTCGCAATGAAGAACAAAATGACAATAAATCTAAAGCATAAGAGCAAATAGGAGCAAATATACACAATGCAAAAGAAGCAACCATGGTGCACCATCTTAAGCCACATTAGAGAAATCTATGACATTTAACTCATTCCTCAACTTGCAAAAGCGGGTTTTATCAAGAGGCTTGGTAAAGATGTTGGCTAGTTGGTCCTCGGTTCTTATGTGGCTAATGACTATGTCACACTTGGCAACATGGTCTCTTAGGAAGTGATGGCGAATGTCAATATGCTTGGTTCTAGAATGTTGGACCAGGTTATTGGCTATTTTTATGGCACTATCATTGTCACATAGGAGTGGGGTTTTGGTAAAGGATATGCCATAGTCCAACAAGGTTTGTTTCATCCAAAGCAATTGGGCACAACAACTATCCGCTGAAACATATTCCGCCTCGGCGGTAGAGAGGGCTACGGAGTTTTGTTTCTTTGATGACCATGACACAAGGGATCTACCAAGCATTTGGCAACTACCGGATGTGCTCTTTCTATCCACTTTGCAACCAGCATAATCCGAATTGGAATAGCCAACAAGCTTAAACTTAGCACCTTTTGGGTACCACAAGCCAATAGTAGAGGAATGCTTTAAATATCTTAGAATCCTTTTCATGGCCACTAAGTGACACTCCTTAGGAGCGGCTTGAAACCGTGCACACATGCAAACACTAAACATGATATCGGGCCTAGATGCGGTAAGGTAAAGCAAGCTACCAATCATGGAACGATAAAGCTTTAAATCTACCGGTTTACCTCTCTCATCAAGGTCGAGATGCCCGTTGGTTGCCATAGGTGTCTTGATGGGCTTCGCATCCTCCAAGCCAAACCTCTTGAGTAGATCCTTGATGTATTTGGTTTGGCCCACGAACGTCCCATCCTTGAGTAGCTTGATTTGAAGTCCAATGAAGAAGCTCAACTCTCCAATCATGGACATCTCAAATTCCCTAGACATCATATCACCAAATTCCTTGCAAAATACCTCATTAGTAGAACCGAATATGATATCATCAACATAAATTTGACACACAAAGAAATCATCACCAATCATTTTTGTGAAAAGGGTGGTTTCAACTTTTCCAATTTTGAAATCCTTTGATAAAAGAAAATATCTCAATCTTTCATACCAAGCCTTAGGAGCTTGTTTTAAACCATAAAGAGCTTTTGAAAGTTTATAAACATGGTTAGGATTTTTAGGATCTTCAAAACCGGGAGGTTGTTTAACAAAGACGAGTTCGGCAATTTCACCATTTAGAAAAGCACTTTTCACATCCAAGTGTTGGAGAGCACCCAAGCTTTTGTGTACCATCGCCGTAGTGTGCATCCAACACTTGGACCCGTAAATCCAATACACCCACCCTAGTGTGCAATCTTCCCACGGATGCATTCAAATTTCCAACATCCGTTCGCAAACCGCGAACATCCTCATGCATCGCTTCATGCCCGATGGTTAAGCGTTGAATGCTCTCACTAAGGGTATTGATAGCCCCGAGTACCGGGTTGAAGTACTCATTTGGTTGCAACCCGAAGTAAGCGTATTGAGGATTAAAGAAAGCATTAGGATAAACAAACCCATGAGGACGAGGAGGTGCCGTGCTTGAGCTAGCTCCAGGGTGAGAAGAGGGCATCGTCCTAGGAGCACGGGGAGTTCCAAGCTGAAGGCAGGGCTTGTACTGCTTGTGCTTCTTCAAATTGTTCCCGGCACCCCCAAGCTTGTCTAGTATCAATCTCATGATATATGGCGCATAGTAGATGCCTTGAGTGAATGTGCCATTGGAGATAGCAATTTCTTGCATCATGTGATTCACCACGTCAAACTGACGACCTTGAATGATAGCATCAATGACGTGCCAAGCCACCCCCTATTGTTATCATTGTTGCTAAGGCGAGGGAGGATGGTGGCTCTTACAATTCTGTTTACCACAATGGGGATAGTCCTCAAGCCGGCAACCTTCCCATGGGTGTACCGCACTCCATCCTCAGAGAACTAAGAGAGATAGTCAATGGAGAGCGGGTTGTGAGTGTGCTCCTCATGCAAATCATCTTCAAAATCAAAGCGAATGTTGAGCAGCCTCCGGAACTGCCTCCGAGAGATAGAGCACTGGAGGGTGTCAGACATCCACTTCATCTCACTGAAATCTCCAGCCACCCACACTATAGCGTAGAATTGGCGGATCAAGTCTTCATTGTAATCTTGCTTGAGGGTCATAATCCGGTCAATGCCAACTATCTTGAAGAGATCATGCAAACGTTGAAATTCTGGGGTCTCCATTGATATCCCTCCAAGAGATCCACTTGTGATCCGCAAAAGCTTTCCCCACATAAATCTACTCATACACTGTCTTCTGAAAAGCGGTGTGGAACCGGGGATCCGTGGTGTCTCTAGGTCCCAAGAACTGATCATTATGCCGTAATATGGTATACTGAGCAGGATTTCTCATGTTGACCACAAACTGAATAGAGGGATCAACTTGCATCTCATCATTTTCTTCCTCCTCATCCTCCCACTACCACTGTCATCATCTCCACTTTCCTCCTCACTGGCCCCCTCAACATGTTCCTCGACTTCTTCATCACTTTGAGCATATTCCTCTCCGCTCGACTCCTCATGCTCACTCACGGGATTCAGAGTGGGCGCATGACGACCATGGCGAGTGTGGGGAGGCATAGATGACAAAGAGCAAAGAGGATAGGATATTAGCAAGAATTTTAGAAGTAATTTTGGAAGCGGTGAAAATTTTGTCTATATCCTGCGGAGGGGTGGTCAGACCGCAGCCTGTAGGGCGGTCAGACCGACGGCATCAGGCCGGTCAGACCGACTGGTGCCGGCCGGTCAGACCGAGAGCACAAGTCGGTTAGACCGGCGGCTGACACACGGTCAGACGGCCTGTGGCTCCGGGCAGACCACCTCCCACAAGTTCAAGCATACAAAAATTTTCACAACTACAAATTTGAGTCTAAAATTTGCGAGAACAATATAGCACAAGGTTGGAACAAGAGCAACAAAGGGTAGGAACTATTTCATCAAGATTGGAACAATGGGGAAACTACCATTAACCCTAAGATTGAAATAGATCGATTTGAAGTAATGCACAAGAGGGAGTGTGATTTACCGGTTGAAGGAGTTGAATCACACCAAGAAACTACCCTCTATTGGTGCAAATAGAAGAACACCTCGTGCTTCACCTAGGGTTCCATGCCATGGATAAAAAAAATCAATAAAAACGCAAAGTAATTCATGGAATAGAGAGAGGAAGCGGAGGAGAATCACTTACGGTGTAAGCGGAGGGGATTTGATGGAGGGATGAGTTAGGGTTTGAGGGGAGGTGAGAGAGAAGGAAATTTCGAGTTGGGGAAGAATGGAGATGAGAAGGAGAGAGTAGGGGTCGGGTTGGAGAAGAAGGGGGGAATAAATCCCTGGGCCCACCTTGGCCAGTCAGACCAGCCCTATGCGGCCGGTCAGACTGCCCCACCCGGTCGGTCAGACCGCACATATAGTGCCGGTCAGACCGTCGGGCCCCTACCGGCTGTGCACAGCCCTTGCACAAGCCGGCAACCCCCACACAATAAAATCCAATAAAAATTTGATTTTTGGAGCAATTTTTGAAATGTGTGAGTTTAAAAATTGCTAGCCATCCATAATATTTGAAGATTATGATGACTAAACTCACTTAATTGCTAGGAGGTGACCTTTTATGGTCTATAGGGGTTTTTGGGCCAATTTGATTTTCAAACAACTTTTGAAATATTTGTTTTTGAAATAGGTTTGAATACCAAAAATATTTCAAATCTTCTTCTCTACAAACTTTGTTTTCAAACTTTTTTAAAATTCTCTCTCAATCTCATTTTGGAGATAATCCCATTTTGGCCAAAAATAAGAATCTAAATTATTCAAAAGAGGGCCAAAACGACATTTTCATTCAAACACCATTTTTTTTGCAATGTGAGGCTTGGAAATCATATAGGGAACCTTTTGAAACATTTTCCAAGAGATAGTTTTCAAATTATATTTATTTTGCAAAAGTTTTGACTTATGTTGACTTGGGCATTTTGAAAGCACTACTAGCACTTCTAGTTGATTTGCCCACACATAAAAGGAAGTAGAGCACATGCAAGAGTGCAAAGCTCCCTCTTAATGTGACATGCTCCATTTTCGCAAAGAGGAACCAAATGGCAATAAATCCAAAGCATAAGAGCAAATGAGAGCAAATCTACAAGATGAACAAGAGGCAACCATGGTGCACAATGTCAAGCGACATTAGAGAAATCTATGACATTTAACTCATTCCTCAATTTGCAAAAGCGGGTTTCATTAAGAGGCTTGGTAAAGATGTCGGCTAGTTGATCCTCGGTTCTTATGTGGCTAATGACTATGTCACACTTGGCAACATGGTCTTTTAGGAAGTGATGGTGAATGTCAATATGCTTGGTTCTAGAATGTTGGACCGGGTTATTGGCTATCTTTATGGCACTATCATTGTTTTGGCTCAAGACAAGAAACAAACGAGTAATGTTCACAAATTGAAGCGACACGAGATCGAGTTTGAACACCCTTACTAATGTCATCCAAAACTTGGTCAATTGGATGATCCTTGGAAAGAACGATGTGTATTCTTGGTGGCATAGGTGGATCTTGTGCCTTCTCCTCCTCCACTTCAACTTGAGCTTGACTTGGCGTAGCGGAAGTAGATGGCTCATCTTGAGTGGAGGTGGATTGACACTTCAATAGGCTTGACATTTCCAATAGACATGTTCTTCATAGCTCTCATCAAGCCTTCATCACCTACATCATCCAAATTCTCGTGTCCCTCTTGGGAGCTATTAGTCTCATCAAATTGAACATCGGTAGTTTCTTACACAATACCTTTGTTCTTGTTGTAGACCCGGTATGCCTTGCTATTTGAGGCATAACCTAGAAGAAACCCTTCATCACATTGACTTTCAAATTTGGTTAGTCTAACACCCTTTCGGTAAATATAACACTTGCAACCAAAAACTCGAAAATAGGCAACATTTGACTTCCTCCCAACAATTAGCTCATAGGAAGTCTTTTTCAAGAGACGATGCAAATAAAGCCTATTGGTTGCATGGCAAGTGATGTTTATGGCTTCCGTCCAAAAGGAATCAGAAACATCATATTCAACAAGCATAGTCCTTGCCATCTCAATCAATGTACGATTTTTCCTCTCCACTACACCATTTTGTCGAGGTAAGTAGGTAGCGGAAAGCTCGTGCTTAATACATGATCATCACAATAGTCCTCGATATTGGCATTCTTAAACTCGGAACCATTGTCACTTCTAATTTTCACAAGAGTGCAACTAAATTCATTTTGGGCCCTTTTTGCAAACTTTTTGAAAAGCTCGGCAACAATAGGCTTATCATGCAAAAAGAACACACAAATATAATGAGAATAATTATCAACAATCACGAGACAATGACTATTACCACCAATGCTCTTATAGGTTGTTAGGCCAAACAAATCCATATGCAAGAGCTCCAATGGTCTAGATATGGACATGATACTCTTAGTAGGATGAGAGCATACAACTTGCTTGCCGACTTGACGAGCACTACAAAGCTTATCCTTCTCAAACTTCACATCTTTCAAGCCCACAACTAGATCACGTTTTGAAAGTTTGCTCAATTGATTCATGCCAACATGGGCTAGCCTCCTATGCCAATGCCAACCCAATGATGTTTTTGCAACTAAACAAGTTTTCAAATTTGCTTCACTAGAATTGAAATCAACCAAATAAAGATTTCCATATCAAAAACCTTTGAACACACAAGACTTGTCATGAAGACTAGAAATAATAACCTCTTAGGGGAAGAAAGCACATGACTAGCCAAGATCACAAATTTGAGCAACCGAAAGCAAATTGAAATTTAGATATTCAACAAGAGAGACATTTTCAATTGACAAATCATTGGAGATAGCAATTTTACCTAACCCAATTACCTTTCCGTTGCTATTGTCTCCAAATGTCACTTTCTCTTGTTCTTTCCCTCCTACTTCCAATGTGGTGGACATAGCCCTATCACCAGTCATGTGTTGAGTGCATCCACTATTAAGCATCCAATAGCTCCCACCGGTGCGGTAGTTCACCTACAAAAGAAGATCAAACTCTTTTAGGTACTTAAACTTGTTTGGGTCCTTGGAGGTTGGAGACCAAAGCTTTGGGCACCCAAATGGCATTCTTTTTACCACCAAGTATAGGGGAACCCACATATCTAGCAACAATACTACCATCATGAGTCTTCCTAAATATATAATGAGAATCAAACATGCATGTCTTAGAAGGCTTACCACCGGGGCCATCATTCATCAAATGCCCAACCTCACGACACTTGGAGCAATACTTACCATTGCTCTTGACAAAACGAGTGGCATGGTGAGAAGGTTTCTTACCCTTCTTTGAAATGAATCCAAGTCCCTCCTTGTTAAGGATGCACCGTTGTTCACTCAAAATCTTGTCAAGAGTGTTCTTATCCTTGAAGCATCTCTCCAAACTCTTGTTGAGCTTGGCCACTTGCTCCTTAAGCTCATTGTTCTCAACAAGTGAGACATCACAAATAGAAACATAAGAGCTAGAGCTAGAGCTAGGCATATCCATAAGATCATCACAAGAGGTAGAAATGCTAGATGATGCAACATGAGGAATATGACAAGAAGCACTATCATCAAGCAAATCACAAGATATGCCAACATCAATGTGAGCTCCATGTTGAGTAGTGGAAAGGAGGTTGTCATGAGCTTTCTTAAGCTTCTCATGAGAAATGTGGAAAGCAATGCACTTGACTCTTGGCTATAACAACCTCAACCACTACAATGGATGAACACTAAGCTCAAATGTGTGTGAGAGAGGTGCAAGGGGTGTATACAATTGAATTGGGTGCCAAGAGAGGCCCCTTGCTGCTAGTGGGGGAGTATTTATACTCTCACCCACCAAAACTAGCTGTTGGGGGCGACATCCCCCAACTCAGTGCACTGCCGGTCTGACCTGAGGTGTATGGCCGGTCAGACCGTGCTACTCTACGGCTAGTTTTCTAGCCGTTGTAGGCCTGACATTGGGCCCCATTGCCCTGGCCGGTCAAACCGACGTTGAGTGGCCGGTCAGACCGGCCTCGGCTCGGTCAGACCACCCTCAGCTCAGTCTGATCGAATACGGCTCCGTCGGCTCTGTATCGCCCAAACCAGAGCAACACCATCCCGGCCTCCAGGGGGCGGTCTGACCGCACAAGTGCCGCCAGTCAGACCGACCAGTCACGTCGGTCAGACCGCCACTAGGTGGCTGGTCAGACCGGCCTCTGACCTGCGGTCAGACCAGCTTGGAGCAAGCGGTCAGACCGGCCCTTGTCAGGCCGAACTCAATGAAAAGGTGTGTGTTGTGAAATGTGAGCACAAGCCTAGATGCATAATGACCTAATGTGACAATTAAAATCATCTCTTTGCTAGGTCATTACCCCTCTTAATAGTACGGCAAAGCTATAAATAAACTAGCACAATTTTGATCGCCCAACGCCTCGATCAATTTTAAATGAAAACACTAGTTTACCGACTCCTCTTCCTTTTGCTTTGCACTGTCAATTTTAATCCATCGGTAGACATCCATGTGCATACATAATGTGAACCTAACTTAAAATATATAGCTCAAAGAAACGGTTAGTCCACAATTAGCGCTTATCATTAATTACTAAAATTAACACCGGGGGCCAAGATGCTTCAGCCGTGATGCTACCCGCCCTTCATCTTCGACCCGTCCTCCTTCTCCTCCACAAGAGTGAAGCCTTTTTTGTCCTTGATGCCAAAAGGGGGAGAAGAACTCTAGGCTTGCATTTTATTTTGTGGGATGGGACTAGGAGTAGTGAGGTTAGCTACCTCCTATCTAATAGGTTAAGGCGGATGGGCTATAATTATGTATGGGTATGGGCTATTACCTTATCTTGTGTGTTATTTTTTGTTTTGTTAAACTCTATGTCATTTGGACCCTTCGTGGTCTTGTAATAGCCTATGTTTATTTGTGAGCCCTATATGGATAAACTCTTGTAAGTTGGATGTTTATGATCTATGGATGAACTTGTGCTATGATGGCTGGTTGATCTAACATTGATATATTTATGACCATCTTATGCAATTGGTTGATCCCTATGTGAAGTTCACATTGTATGTTCCATATGTGGTTGTACTATGTTGAAATGTGAATGAAAGTGCATTTGTTTCATATTTGCTATTTGTGATTGATATGCACATGTTTAGGGGGATCATTTTCATTTCATTGCAAAATGTCCATGTGTTTCATGTTTGATGTTATATAGTTGAAGTATTTGTCATCAATTACCAAAAAGGGGGAGATTGATTTTGATAATTAATGACAAGCGCTAATTATGGACTAACCGTTTCTCTTTGAGTTAATTATTTTGTGTTAGTACCACGTCATATGTGCGCATGGATTATTATCGATGGATTAAAATTTGACGGCGCAAAGTGAAGGAAAAGAAGATGGTAAACTAGGGCTTTATATTTAAATTGATCGAGGTGTAGGGCGATCAAATTTGCTAGTTTAATTTTAGCTTCGTCGTACTATTAAGAGGGGTAATGACCTAGCATAGAGATGATCTTAATTGCCACATTAGGTCATTTGCATATTCACTTGTGCTCACATTTGTTTTAATACTTTTCACACACACTTGCATTCACTGTGTTCGGCCTGACTAGGGGCGGTCTGACCGGCCCCCTAGAGGCCGGGATGGAGTGCTCGGGGTTGGCCGATACAGAGCCGACGGAGCCGTATACGGTCAGACCGAGCTAAGGGCGGTCTGACCAAGCCGAGGCCGGTCTGACCGGCCACTCAACGTCGGTCTGACCGGCCAGGCCGATGGGCCCTTTGACAAGGCTACAACGGCTAGAAAACTAGCCGTTGCAGAGTAGCACGGTCTGACCGGCCACATACCTCCGGTCAGACCGGCAGTACACAAAATTGGGGGATTTCGCCCCTAACGGCTAGTTTTGGTTGGTGGGAGTATAAATACTCTCCCACCAGCAGCAAGGGGTCTCTCTTGGCACCTATTTCAATTGCATACACCCCTTGACGAAGGGGGCGTGCGGTGTCTTCATGGTTGAGCGGTGGAGTTGGGCTCGCCTCAACGGGGAGTAGGAAACCGGCGAGTTTCCGAACCTCGGTGAAAAATCTCTTGTCAACTTGTCTCATTTATTTGTCGCATTTACATTTGTGCAATTTATATTCCTAGAGACATACTTGAGACCCTTTCACCCTAGGATTATAAAACATAACTTAGTTGCTTAGTTAGACTTGTCTCTCGCCAAGCCTAGCAACTTAGGTTAGTTTTGATTAGGTGTTATTTAATTTTAAATCGCCTATTCACCCCCCTCTAGGGGACATCTCGATCCTACAGCCATAAGCATAGCTCGCACAGTCTACTATCATCTTCAACCTCCCGAAGATAGTCCCGTGGCCGTACGGTTGTCTGTCCCGTGGCCACGTGGACGTACGGCTGCCGGAGCAAATCTCCCTATCAAATATGGTCGAATCTTTCTCGATCACCCAAAATTGGTCGATGGTTTTTATCCAGTCGATCTTCTCTTCTCGTTTTCTCCAAAATCAGAGTGTAAAACTCTTTGTTCCCAATCAAATCCGAATCTTTCTCGATCACCAAAATTGGTTGATGGTTTTTATCCACTCGATCTCCTCTTTCTATTTTTTTTTCCAAAATCAGCTCGAGATAAAAACAACCAACCGGGAAGATCGCCGTCATCATTAGCAACTGATGAGGGAGGAGTGGGGAATCGATTTTTGCAATCAAATTGGAGTAAAAAACACACAATCGATATGGCGGCGGCGCGACGTGCGGCGAATAGAACGAATTAAAAAACCAGATGAGAAAAACCAAAAGCGCACGGGTAAAAAACCGGCGTCAAAATAATTGACAGGAGGCGCGATCAGATTAAAAACCGGACGGAACCAAGAGCCTAAGCGCGTGCGAAAAAAAACTCTTTCGCGTGCAAAAAGATTAGAAAAAAATACCTGTGCCAAATTAAAAACCAAACGGACTTTCTTTTTGGTTTTTTACTGGTGAGACTCTTTTTCTTCTTTTTTAAGACGGACAAATTTTTACGACGAGATGTTTTTTTTTCCTACTAGATAAAAATGTCCGTGCGTTGCAACGAGTGAAGTCTATTTTAAACTTATTATTGTTATATGGTTTAGTTAAGATGAACCTCACTGTGAAAAATCGTTTGGATATATATATTTTTAGAAAATTATGAGCTGTAGTTAGAAGTCTGATCGTCTCAAGTTAACATGCGATTTTTTTTTAAAACAAATTTCTTATATGATTCCTTCTGTATTACCAAAAGCAAACGAACAAATTTAAAACCGACTCAAAAACGGATATGTATTTAAAAAACAAACGAACTTAAAAATCGACTCATACACAGATGATGTACCAAAATGCCACGTAGGATCAAAACCACTTTGAATTGAGTCGGGGGGGGGGGGGGGGGGCAGGAGGGAGGGGGTAATTCATCCGGTATCAATAATTCGAGGTTTAATATGTCTGGTTTTATGGTTCAGTAGACTAATTCATACTATCGTAATAGTTCGGAGCTAATTCATACGTTTTCCAACCTTGTATATATGTTCCATATTGTGTGTTAAGAGTGGACATGGTGAAAAGGGACAACAGGTGGGCGCCATATATACCAAGGCTGCATGCATCGTTGGCTACCTCGAGGACTTCGGCTACAACAATACTGGACCTTGCCTTTGTCTCCCACGTTCTTTGGTTGCATGCTTAATTAATCAATCGTGCTGGCGCATGTGGGAGGTTGGAATAGAGACAGAAAGCTTGGGTGACCTCGAAAAAAAAAAGAAAGAAAGAAAGCTTGGGTGAAACGTGAACGAAATTGTTTGTGCGGGCTTGCTAGCTGTTCGGACGATGGAAGAAAAAAAAAATCGAAACCCGATTCCGCTGTGGATCAACCGATCAGATGAGTTACGGAGTAACGCGATACAAACTCGAGACCCAAGCCTACAGCGGGCGACGTACGAAATTATTTGACAAAAATATCTTAAACTTTTATAATAGGGAAAGATAAAGATAAAGATTTTTACTATAGGTAAAGATTTTTACTGACGACAGATTTTTTTTATCGTTTTTAAGTCGGACCTTTTTATTATTATTTTTTTACCTCTTTGGGTCGGACTTTTTTTTTAACAGACAACAGAAATTTAAGTAGTAAAGATAACATAAAATTAAAAAATCGACTCATGACGTACCAAAGTACGATATAGGTTGAGAAGATTTTTTATCCTACTTGGGCCTTGGCCATGTAATTCCTATTCTTGGATTCTGTATGTAATTCCTGAGCCATGTAATTGTAATTGTATCTGACTATTTGGGCTTTCAGTCCTTCCACGTGCGCTCGCAAAAGAACTGATCGGAAACAGTGGTGGAAAAAAACCTGGCCCACCCAAAAAAAAATCGCGACAAAAAAAAATTGCCACCCACTAGGAAAATAATTGGACTGACAAAAAAAGGGACAGGTGGCGATGGGAAAAACCGGCCCCACAAATAAAACCACGTGTGGAAAAAAAATGACGACGGTCGAAAAAAACTATTAGAAGCGCGTGCGAAAAAAAAACAATCGGACGGGAAAAAACCGGGCCCAAAAAACGTACGAAAAAACCGCGCGTGCGAAAAAAACGATGGACCAAAAAAGAAAACTACCAGAAGCCTTATTTTCTAATTTGGTATATATTAGAAAAAAAAATGCCGTGCATTGCAACGGGTGAAAACATTTCGATGACAATATACGCTTTCCACGCATAATTGTGTCAATGATAATAATCGTATCGATCGTTGTTGTAGCTAAGACATATTATAAGAAAAATTGAAACATCTTCAATATAATGACCCGATCTCGACGATGACAACCTTTCTAACACATGTTTTGCCCAAATGAAGTGGATTATTTATGTATGCTGTACACATATAATCTAAAATACTCTTTTAATCTCATTCTTGCAATTAATAATAGGATCAATAAAATCCTACATTGTCTCGTATGGTAAGTCTAGACAAATAGAGCCTCACTGCACTATTTCTTAGTAACAATTGTTTATTTATTATTGTTGTTTTTATATGATAAGCTATCAAGAATTAGCTATACTATCCAGTAGTATGATAATTACATACATAAATATGCAGGGTTTCCAATACATAAGAATATAATCATGGAACACAAACCATGTAGAAGATGGAAAAATCGAGGATCGTATCTGACTCAAAACCTCGATCAATTTGATCTCGTTCCGAGAAAACCAAGCCTAAGCAAGACTTGTTTTAGATCCGCATACCTGAACTTTCGATGACACTTTGGAAAAACCAAAAACCAAGACTTGTTTTAGATCCGCATACCTGAACTTTCGATGACACTTTGGAAAAACCAAAATGACATGGATGATACAAACAATACGAATCATTTTTCATGAAATCGGATGTTTTTTGTTTCTAAAATCATATAGTTTTTTCGCATTACACAGTACTGAACCGGAATTTTTTATAAACGCGGGTTTTTTTTCAGACCAGTATTTTTTTATATATATGGTGGCTTTTTCTCGCGTGGAGTCAGACAATTTTTTATATCTTTTTTTCTCGCATGAATTCGGATGGTTTCTTGGATCTTTTTTTTTAAAAAAAAACAATGTTTTTTTCAGACGGTTTATTTTGGAGCGGTTTTTTTTATCTCGCATTGAGTCGAATATTCTTTTAAAACATTTTTTGTAAACTATGTTTTTTCTCTTGTTGAGTCGAGTGGTTTTTTTCGAACGGTTTCTTTTATAAACGGGATTTTTTTATAAACTGCGTTTTTCTTGATTTTGGGTCGGACAATTTTTCTTTTTTTTTTGACAAGACGTTTTTCTTCCTTTTTTTGGGAGTCAGACTTGCTTTTTTTACGGATGAGACTTTTTTCCTTTATTTACGGGAGTCGGACGTGAGAAGTATTTTTTTTCTTTTCCGCGGGAGTCGGACTTTTTTTTGTTTTCTTTACTGATGATACTTTTTTTAAAAAAACTTTCCATAGAAATTGGATGTTATTTTTTTTGGGTAATTTGGAACCATGCCATTATAATTTTTCAAAGTTTGAGATATGCCATCAGTATTTCAATGACATGTAGGACCCACGTGAGTCAATGACATATGGGTCAGGATGACATATCTCAAATTTTGTAAAATTATAATGTCACGGTTACAATCTTCCCTATTTTTTTTGTACAGACAAGTTTTTTTCCCCTTTTGTACGGGAGTTAGAAATTTTCTTTTTTACGTATGAGACATTTTTTCCCTTTATTTACGGAGTCGGGTGTGAGAATTTTTTTTCCTTTTTACGGAGTCGGACTTTTTTTTCGTTTTCTTTTATTGGTGATTCTTTTTTCCTTTTTTACGGAAGTCGGATGTTTTTTTATGAAAGTAGTAGAGAAAGATAGAGATAGAGATAGAGATGTAGATAAGATTGAGATAAAGAGATATATAGAAACAGATAGAAATCGGATTCTCTATCAGATTTTATTTGCCGTGCTTTTTTTTTTTGAAAATGCTCCTGGCCGGCGCCCAACGAGGGGGGGGGGGGAGCAAAATCAGGCGCTCCCCCCGCGGCCCCGCCCCCACGCGCGTGCATGCAGGAGCCTGGCCCTACAATGGTCTCTGCCACCACCTGCCACGTATCTTCACCATATACTCCATTGAAACAAATCGTCCACATATTTTGGAAACCATCTATAATGGAATTCGTTTCATTTTTTTTATTCCACTAAAAATGTTTTACCTAGCTTACTCACAATGTTTCATTTCTTTCGCTATTTGCTGAAACATTGTTTTTATATAAGGTGAAACAACGTCCGATTTAAACGACTGAAACATTTTCGATCTAATTAGTGAAACAATTCTGATATACTTGGTGGAACATCGTGTAACATATCCATGTGTGGACTTGTTTTAAAAATTTAATTGTAACGAATTTAATGGTGTAATTGGATCATGATTTGGATAAATAATTTAAGAGAAAAATCAGTTTAAAGTGGTTTTGCACGCATGTGTGGCGCTGACGCGTAGGCCCCTCTGCTTTTTTTTCCTCCCGTGTTTTCTTTTTTCTTTCTTTTTCTCTCGCATTTTTTACCATATAATCGGACTTTTTTTCGCTGTTTATTTATTTTGTACTGGCCACAAAAACAATTTTTTTACGTAGTAGAGATAGGTATAATATAGATATAGATATAGATATAAAATTTGTGGAAGCTACAAAACGGACGTTCGATGTTGTAAAAAAAATAGAGGTCAAATGTTTCAGTTGACTATTGGTGCAATACATGATGTAACAGAGAAATCTGCCTCGGGAACATATAAAAAATATGCGAAACACAATAAAAACACATGGTGAGACATATTGCTATCATGTATGAAACATTATGTTTTTATTGTTTGAAACATATATTTTTATTTCATAAGAATATAATCATGTGATATCTTATTGTAAAGAATAAAATAAATATATGATGCCAATACAGGACATACAAATAACATATTTGATCTCTCAATTTATTAAATAGCAACAAAAAATATCATATATTACCAGACTCGATAGAAGCTCAAGCTCGGCTCGCGAGCTTTGGGATAGGCTCGGGCTCAGCTCGTTTGGAGCTCGAGCCGAGCTCGAATCGAGCCTTGGACAAGTCGAGCTCAAGCAACTCATGAGCCCCGAGCTTTTTTGATAGCCCTAATTGTCAGTATGCCATCTGCGATTTTCTGCGTTCGGTAGCATGACAGTGTGAGAAAGTTTGTTTCATTTTCCGCACGCACGCTTCTCGAACTACTAAACGGTGTGTTTTTTCAAAAAAATTTCTATAGGAAAGTTGCTTTAAAAAACATATTAATCCTTTTTTAAAATTTAAAATAATTAATACTCAATTAATCATACACTAATAGCTCACTTCGTTTTGCATATCTTCCCATTCTTCTCTATCCCCTTCTCCTCAAACTGAGCAAAATTATCTTCTATATTTGTTTGCTCTATGTGTTACCTCTTATTTGCGTTATGCAGGTTGAAACATTTTTAACTCGTGCACAAAGCTGCAGCTGGCTGCTGTATTTCTTCTCCTCTTGTCAGTCGGTGGTGAAGAAGGTGCTAATTGTTACTCCCTCCGTCCTCCGTCCCAAAATATAAGCATTTTTTCTACCCTGACACGGTCTCCGAGATACTAATTTGATCAACAATATGTATAAAAGTAAGATGTTTTAAATAAAAAGAGTTATATATTATGATAGTTTGTTTAATGATAAATATAGTACTCCCTCCGTCCCATAATATAAGGGATTTTGAGTTTTTGCTTGCAATGTTTGACCACTCGTCTTATTTAAAATTTTTTGAAATTATTAATTATTTTATTTGTGACTTACTTTATTATCTACAGTACTTTAAGCACAATTTGAATAAGACGAGTGGTCAAACGTTGCAAGCAAAAACTTAAAATCCCTTATATTGTGGGACGGAGGGAGTAACATCAATT
The DNA here is from genome assembly GCF_000147395.1 of Oryza glaberrima. Lineage (NCBI taxonomy): Eukaryota > Viridiplantae > Streptophyta > Magnoliopsida > Poales > Poaceae > Oryza > Oryza glaberrima. The sequence goes on from NC_068326.1 coordinate 22,027,730, forward strand.
TCACATGATTGATCTTTTTTATTTTTTTATTATTGGTCAAAGTTAAAAAATATTTGACTTGTCACTATACTAAAAATGTTTATATTCTGGAACAAAAAAATAACTAATTATACCGATTACGTGTAAATTGTGAGACAAATAGCCTAATTGTTCTATGATTTAACAATGTGGTGCTACAGTAAATATTTGCTAATGACGGATTAATTAGGCTTAATAAATTCGTTTCGCAGTTTACAGGCGGAATCTGTAATTTGTTTTTTTATTAATCTATATTTAATACTTTAGATATATGTATATATCCGATGTGACACGCCAAAACTTTTCACCCTAATTTAAACACAGCCTAAATCCTGCACAAAGCTGCAAGATACAAGTAGTTTTTAATCCCTGCAAAAGCTGCGGTTTGTCTCTTCCTGATGTGGACAGAATGGAAGAAGAATCCCTGCCATCATCTTGACAAAAGACTGCAAATTACATGGTCAAATCCTCTTTCTCATTTGTTTTTCTTGCTGTTATACTGTTGGTGCACAAGGGATTGCCCTTGCTGTTGACTTTAATTGAATTGATTAAATATCCCGACCAAAGTTGCTTGTAAATTGGAGGTAATGCCTGCAAATTTTGCCTTCCAAAAGTCCCTCTATCCCACAAATTTCTTTTCACCACGCCAACAATCCAGTTAAAGTGTTTTAATTTCGTGCTGCAACTCAGTCGGTGGACTCTGAAATTAGGCCTCCCTGGTGGACTCCGAAAACCAGGTTGGACTGCCATGCGGGGTTTGTTGTGGATGAGTGAGGACATTAGAGCATGCCCAGCAGCTCTCTAAATTTGGTACTCCATATCTCGGTTCGGATGGCCATCTAAAAAAAAATTCTCTAGATTCTGTTCCTTTCCAACAGATCATCCATATTACATTCTCTATATCACCTCTCATATATTTAAAAATATTTTTTAACCAACTTTGCTATGTGTACGTTTTTTTAGCCTGGATTAGTTAAAAGAAATATTGTTAATCGCTAGACATGTTTCACCTGATAGTTACTAATTAATCTCTCACGTATATCAATGGGTGGTTAATATAAAACTACCACCTTTATTATTAAATCAAAGAAGAAAAAACTAAAATTAAAAAAAAAAGAAAAGAACAAATAAACATCGTTCCCCGAGACCCCAACCCCAGCCGAACAGATAAACGATGCGGTCGGGTGGGCAAAGAGCGCGGGCATAGCGAAGCAGCATGGCATGGAGGGGAAGCGGCGGTGGAAAGCGCATGTTGAAGTAGAGGCGGTGATCAGCAGGCGCGGACGTGGAGGTAACAGCCGAGGGGCACAGAGGCGGAGGCGGAGGAGGAGGCCAGCGGGCGCGGAAGTAGTGGCGGCGGCCGAGGGGCGGAGGTAGGCGACTGGCACAGAGGGGTGGAAGGGAGCATGATTGCCACTGGTGATACTGTCCTTCTGGATTTGGTATGCCTCTTTCTCTCCATCCTCCCCTTCCGTCCGGTGACGACGACGACAGAGGGGAGGTCGTGGAACTCTGGATGAGGGTGGGAGCTGCAGCCGTTGTGATATGGCTTTTAGAGAGAGAAACGCTATATTTGGCCTTACTCTCTCCGTTTTGGCGCATCCTCTATTTTTGGATGGCTCGATGGCATGTCCGCTGGAGCCCCGTTTTTCACTTTCGTACGCTAAATCTCGGATGGAGTTCTGAATGGAGGATCTTCTAGGGATGCTCTTAGTTAGTGCTCCCTCAGTTGCAAAATAGTACTATGGATTTCTTGAGTTTTGCACTGGTATATATTTAAAAAAGTGAGTAAATTTTATTTTGCACAGGGTATATTCAACAGTTTTACTTTGCATCATGTATACGTTGAACCATTTTACTTTGCACCACGTATGTTAGTGTGTACTTCTTCTGTCTTATAAAAAAATTTAATTCTAGAGATGAATCTAGATATGGTATATGTTTAGATTTATCTCTGGAATTGGATTTTTTTTTTAATACGGGGAGTACCAATTAGTTTTCGCTTACCACTAACCCGTACGGTTCGATTCGATCGATGCAACTCATGGGCCTGGCCTCAGGCCTAGTCGAAGATCCACGGTGGCTTCGCCACGATGGTAGGGCCTCCCACGTTGCCCAGGTGGCTGCTTTATCCATCGCCTTAGCTGAAGTCATGTGACTCATGTTCCCTTGTTTTTCTCTAGTACACGTAAATAGACATTGAGAAAAACTTTAGATTTGATTGTTATATCGGATATACGGATATATATTTGAAGTATTAAACATAGTCTAATAACAAAATAAATTATAGATTCTGTCAGGAAACTGCGAGATGAATTTATTAATCCTAATTAATCCGCTATTAGCAAATGTTCACTGTAGCACCACATTGTCAAATTATGGTGCAATTTAGGCTTAAAAAATTCGTCACGCAATTTACACGCAATATGTGTAATTGATTTTTTTTCATGCATTTAATACTCAATGCATGTGTCCAAACATTCGATGTTACAGCGTGAAAATTTTTGTCTTGGAAACTAAATAGGGCCATAATCTCACCAAAAATACTCCCTCCGTCCCAAAATAAGCGCAACCCATAAGTTTCCGTGCTCAATTGAAAAACATAAGTCACGCATACTATTCATATTTTATAATCTAATATCAATAAAAATACTAATCATTAAAAAATTTTAAAATAAGATGGACGATTAAAGTTGTATACGGAAATTAATAGTTGTACTTATTTTGGGAGGGAGGGAGTATGCAGTCAGATGTTGCCACTGAGGTTTATCCCGTGCATATTAGCAACAAAATTTAATGAGCATCACCAACAGTTTACCAATAATCTATCCCTAAAATTTAATTTTTGGTGGTTTCCTAAACTGAAAATAGATGGTGAAAAAACCCCCTCCAAGAGATAGCCTAAATTCAATCCCCAAAAACTAAAAGTGGGACCTTCTGTTAAACTACCAACAGAAATTCTATTTTTTTTCCTTTCCCGTGCGCAAAAGGAGATCCCTTACGCGGGAAGGAGAGGAGAAACGCGGAAGGAGGGGAGAAACGCGCGGAAGGAGGGGATTGGGAGTCGTTCTCTCGCCCTCAAATACAAGTACCGAGAAAATTGGAGATGGGAACTCCAAGCAAAAAAATTGAAAATATACTTTTATTTTTCATATTTTGCATTTATATACCTGTCTGAGATTAATTTGCAAAAATATATCTGATCCGCAGAATGGTTGTGCGGGAGCAAGGACGAACCGCAGAATTCGAGTCGGTCACGCGGAACCCGAGTCGGTCACGCGGAACCGAGATGCGCGACCGAACCGGTCCCGCACGGCCAAACTGCGGGACCGAGTCAGTACCGCGGCGCCGATACGCGGGAGCGATGGGGACGTCAGCTCCGCAGGTGAGCGCGGCGGTACCGCATAACAGCGGCACGGGACCTGCGCGGTCCCGCGGTTCTAGCGCGCGGTACCGAGCGAGTCTTGTGTTATTCGGTGTTAATCCCCCAATTTTTTCCAACTCATCTTCTTCATTTTCCACGCGCACGCTTTTCAAACTGCTAAACGGTGTATTTTTTGCAAAAAGTTTCTATACTAAAGTTGCTCGAAAAAATCATATTAATCCATTTTTGAAAAAAAAACTAATAATTAATTTATCACGTGCTAATGTACTGCTCCGTTTTCCGTGCGGGACATGTATTCACAATTTGGAAAGGACGGAGTGGCAGTCCCGCGCATCCGCCATGTGGGAGAGAGGGGCCGGTCCCACGCATCCAATATGCGGAGCGATCCGGTTCCGTATTATTCCGCTAATTTTTCCAACTCATCTCCTTCCTTTTCCACGCGCACGTTTTTCAAACTACTAAACGGTGCATTTTTTGCAAAAAGTTTTTATACGAAAGTTGCTTAAAATAATTATATTGATCCATTTTTGAAAAAAAAACTAATAATTCATTAATCACGTGCCAATCTACTGCTCCGTTTTCCCTACGGCATATGTATTCACAATTTGGGAGAAGACGCGTGTGGGAGCCGCGGTCCCGCACATCCAATATGCGGGAGCGCTCGGCATGCAAACTTCCTGCGGGACCGGTGCGATACCGCATCCCCAGCCTATGGGACCGGTCGCTCCCGTGCATCTAATCTGCGGATTGGGTATATTTTTGCAAATTAATCTCGGACATGTATATAAATGCAAAATATGAAAAATAAAAATATATTTTCAAATTTTTTTCGGAACTCCAAAACGTCCAGAGCTCTTTTGGGAATCTGTTGGATCAGTTTTTTTAACCAAAATCCAAAAAAAATAGGATTGGGGATGGAATAGATAGACTGTTGGTGATGCTTACCTACTTTCAGTTTGGATGTCACAGTTAATTGATCTTGCCATTCTGTGTGAAATTTACATCATACAAGTTTTCTTTTTTAAACGTAGCGTTGATACAAATCATACAATGAGCCATATGCAGTTAAGACTGTTTTCGGTTTATATGATAAGTTCAATGTACCTTATTACGGAATTGCATCTTTCCTAGTGACCATGCATATAGAACTCATATAATAATTAACATAAACTGTCTACTTCTCGGGCTGGCGGAAAATCTTGCTGACAAATCACCATGGGAAGCTTTTCAAAATCTCAGAAGACCCTCCATCCAAAATTCTAGTGCATGATTTTTCGCCTTTTCTGGAACCGAAACGGCCCACATTGTTTGGTTTATTCGTAGAATGGTATATTTGCAAATGAAAAGTAATTTGTAAATAAAACTTTTATGTACGTGTTCTTAGCGATATAAAAGTAAAGGCTGAAAAATAAATTTTGATGGGAAAAAAATCGCAAAATCAGTTTCAAATTTAAAGTTGAAAATTTAAATTTTGGTTGATAAATATAAGCATAAACGAAAAGATGAGACCGATTATCTTGTGCATGTTAGCGACAAATTTAATGCTTTTAACACCTACTGTCAGTTTTAATGCACTCCAGATGTCCGGATGCTGTCTACCAGATCTAACACAGTTGATTGACTTTGCCATTCTGTGAAATTTTTACATCATAGAAGTTGTCTTTAAATGTAGCGTTCATACCATGAAGCATGCAGTTAAGACTGTTTACGGTTTATATGATAACTTCGATGTACCTTATTATAGAATTTTCACTTATACTTATGCTTATCAGCCAAAATTTAAATTTTCAATCTTAAATTTAAAGATGATTTAGGGTATTTTCATCAAAGTTTGTTTTCCAGCCTTACTTTGAGATCGATAAGAACACGTATATAAAAGTTTTATTCACAAATTATTTTTTATTTGCAAATATGCCGTTCTCCTTATTCCACGAATATGTAAAACAATGGGGCCGCTAATCTGTTGTGCGTTCGACTTGCAAGGAAATAAACACAATACATTAGTTGAGGCAAGAAGCAAAGAAGGGAACTTGCTCACAAGACGTTTCATTTCATTCACGTTGGGTCTTCCCCCACCCCCCCCCCCCCCCCCCCCAAAAAAAAATATCAGTTCATTTCTGTTGATAAATTTTGGTCGAATTTTATATGCTTCAATTTTTCTCAATTTAAATAAACTGATAATATATTAATTGACTGCTAATTATTTATAGACCAATTGTTGTCATAGTATTTATACGTGTGATCCTATGTTTTTTAATGTTTAAGACACACGGTCATGATATAACTACCTTTCCAATGCTTCCTTTTGAAGTAATTAAACTAATGAAAAACACTTGACCTATGTAAACTAAGCGCTAAATGAAATTACTTTTGCACTCAATGTTAACGACGCCGCGCGGGCCTTTATCCTGATGATTGTGAGATGAATAAAACAAGAAGCTTCAATGCGCGATTTAAATACTTTTATTTCCGAGTCCGACGGATCCCTCCACACGCGCACTAGCCAGCCGAATATATCATATCAATTCGTTTCACTTGTTCGAGAAACACCAGAAGTCTTCCGGCTAACTTTACAAAGTAGCGAGCTAGACGATCTGGTTCGAAGTCTTACCTCTTCTAATTATTTAATATTAGGTCATTCTTTTTTTTTTCACTTGGTCTCTCATCGACTCTTTGAGATCGATCTGTGGGGGATGACCGCAGCGATCGAGAAGCACGTACGACCATTCCAGGAATCCAGGTATACACACGCTGGTCGGCAGGTGCTCGACATAAGCTTAGTCCTCTCACACTGAGAACGAAGCAAAGGATTAGCGTGAGATTAATTATTCTCTCCATCTCAAAATATAAGAGCCCAGAATCAAATAAGATATTTTCTAGTGCTATAATCATTCCAGGTGAGAGGGGGTGCTTCCTTTCCCCCACGCGTGCGTCTCTTCCTCTCCCTCATGCATCTCTTCCTCTCTCCCAGCCAGATATAGCCCCGCCGCCGCCAGAGCTGACCGGCGTCTGCGCAGCGGCTAGGACGGCGGCAGTGGGGAGGTGGGAGGCGGAGGTGCGGAAGTGGCGGCCAGAGGCAGCCGGGCCTGCCCTGGCCGTGTGGGTTAGGGATGGCTGGAGGTGGTCGGGAGGGTGGTGGGGAGCGGCAAGGCGTCAGCGATGGAGTCCCTCCGGATGGCGGTAGGGGCGGTGAAGCACGGCGGTGGCCCGGCGGCTCCCGTCGGCATTGGCAACCCTTGGGGCGGCGGCAGTTCTCATCGGCGCTGGCGGCACTAGGGGATGCGGCGGAGGACGGCGGCTCCCGTCGGCGCCAGTGGCCCTAGGGGCTGCGGCGGTCCAGGAGGACGACGGCTCCTACCGATGCCGACGGCCCTAGGGGCTGCGGCGGCCTAGGACAGCGGTAGTCTGAGCACTGTGAATCCGATGAAGTAGAAGCCGATCCCGTCGGTTCGTGTGTGGTTGGCTATTTCCGGCTAAACGGCGAATGCCGACAGTTGAAAGTAGGCTAACTGGCGGCGTGTGGCGTCAGCTTACCTGAAACAGATAAAGATGGCACCAACGGAGGTTTGCATCGACGGCACACTAGGGGCGGCGGCGACTAGACAACTTCCACTTGTAATATCTGGCCGTTTCAGGAGAATATGGCAGGACGCATAGAAGCAGGGATGTCGCGAGGTTGTTTGGTTTTCTTTTTGTTTTTTGGTTGTGTGTTTTCCTCTTTGTTGAGGTGTGAGTGTAAGTACTCGTGTATCCTTTTAGCTGTGTATATCCTTCGTGAATATAGAGACCGGATTAATGAAAATCTATTATCTAAAAATGATCATTCCAAGAATCCAGTACACCGTACACACATTGGTCGGCAGATGCTCGACATAGGCTTAGTCCTCTCACACGGAGAACAAAGCAAAGGATTAGGAGATTAATTCTCTCCGTCCCAAAATATAAGAACCCAGAATCAGAGAAGATATTTTGCAGTACTATGAATCTAGATAGATAGGAAATGTCTCATTCAGTTCTAAGTTATTATATTTTGGGACGGATTTAGTAAGTATTAGTTAAACAAAACTTAAAAAAATGGATTAGTATTATTTTTTAAAGCAACTTCCCTATAGACAAATTTTATAAATAACACACCGCCTAGTAATTTGAAAAACGTGTACACGAAAAACTCAGCCATAGACGCCTCTCCGAAGTGAAGCTGACGAGATGAAGAAAAGCGACTACTCACCTACAACAACGGATTATAAAATGTAATGCTTGTTAATGATAAAAGAAATAGATAAAAACTTTTATATTTGTTCTCTTAGTAACATAAAAGTAAATGCTAGAAAATAAACTACATTAAAATCAATTTGAAATTTAAACTCAAAATTTAAGAACATATATTAGAGCTCAAAATTAATGGAGCAGTTATGTACTCCCTCCGTCCTATAAAAACCAAATCTAATAATCTAATGTGACATAAGTTGGTACTATGAATCTGGACATACTCCCTCCGTCTCATAAAAAACGAATCTAGGACCAGATGTGACACATCCTAGTACGATGAATCTAGACATATCCGGTACTAGATTGGTTTTCTGTAGAACGGAGAGAGTACATTTGTTCATATTCGTAGTAGTAGGATGCGTCATATCCGATTCTAGATTCGTTTTTTATAGGACGGAGTGACTGAGCGAGCATTTTTCCTGAGTATGTATGTATTGTACTGCACAGTATATATCTTGATCTGATCAGTGTGCAGTGGCCTGTTAAACAAAGAAAAGTTGTCAGCTATCTTAGGACTTAATTACCACTAGTTGTATGAATATGATCAGCGAAGTGTAGAAGCACGTGTACTTTGTGTTAATCACATTTGTGCGTTTCAACAAACAAGAATCCAAGCTGAAGCTGGCCGGCATAAGTCGTCGGTCAAGTATACCAGAGGTGTGTTTCCACAGTTACAAACGAAAGCTTCTGTTGCTATCGGATCCGGCTACATTGGGGACATCAACAATCTCTGTTTGGACCCAAAAAGAAACACACACGCAAGCGCTCCAGAAAACGAAGGATAATGTCATCTTCAAGAATTTTCAAGTCAAATTATCAAAAATATGACATTAGAATCATTAATTTATCAGGTTTTCTAAAAATCCTTATAATAAAAATTAGTGATCAAAGTTAGATTTTCCAATATCCAAAACGACGTGTTTTCATAATTAGAACAAAAGTAGGTCCATGATTATGTAACACCAGAATTTTCCTGAGCTAAAATCGAACCGTGGGCGAAAAAACCGAACACAGCACACTAGAGAAAAAAAAAATCAAACTCCAAAAAGGAGAACGATATGCATACTAATTTGTTTTACGAACTTTTTACAAACACGTATGAGTCATATTGTGGTTGGATCTTAACTTTTTATAATTTTCAATTAACTTAATCAAACAGTTGAGATTTTTGTTAGTAATAAATTTTTAGTATGTTACACGGGAGGATAACACGGGTGATTGAAATACTATTTTTTTTACATGGGACCTAGATGTGAAACGTTACTGAACCAAAGAACGCGCCTTAAGAAGAACCAATATTTTTTACTAAAAATATATTTTCTTTATTACCTGGTTGATATACCAGATAGAATTCGTTACTGCACCACAGTAGTATAAGCCTGTAACCGAAATTCACTGTACTAACGATAGAAACAACCTACACATCAAAAAAAAAGCTCACGAGTACGAACGGTACAATACCGCAGGAGCCGCATAAAACTGACATGTTAAAGCCCACAATTTTCCCAACAATTTTGGATATATACCAGTCGATGTTCATTTGACCCTATAATCGACCATATGTAGTAAAATTATGTGGTGCTAATTTTCGTAATACCCAGTTTTTGGTTTGTAGGAATCTATTTATATAAATATAACAGTATTTGATCATACAAGGATGTGTGCCTAACGATTTGTCACATATTCTGTATATATAAAGTCTCGGGTCTTTCACGTTTTCTTGACTGGATGAATAGTCGGCAAGAGCAAGAAACTGATCAATTAGAAAGTCTGACCGGATGAATAATAAATAGTTCATGCTCATGGAAAGAGCCAACAATTGAGTAGTGAATAGTCAATAGCTCCAAGTACAAGATCAGTGGTAGAGATCGAATTTTCGACGCAGTCAGGCTTTCTACGTTTTCGAAGGACAATTGTTGAGTCAATATTGACTCAAAACAATTGAGACAGACAGTGAAAATTAGTGGAAAGTCTCTGACTGGATGAATAATAGTCCATGCATGGTAGAAATGTTGCCACCACTGACTGACAGTGAAAATTAGTAGAAAGTCTCTGACTGGATGAATAATGGTCCATGCATGGTAGAAATGTTGCCACCACCGACTTACAGTGAAAATTATTCTTTGACTGCCGTTTTTCCCCAAAACGGATTTTGGGGTCTATTCACTTTGATGCTATTTTCAATTATACCATTTTTTTTGGTAAAGTTGCTAAAATTTTGGCTACGTTTAGTTTGTTGCCAAATTTTAATAAGCACATATAAAATCTTGCCAAAATTTGATAACCTTGCCAAAATTTTGGCAACATTACTAAAATTTGGCAATACCAAAATTTGGTAAGGTTAAAAATGGTAGCAAAGTGAACAAGCTCTTCATCTCTGGTGGGGCAGAGTTTGGGCCCTCACTGATGCATTATAAATAGTTTTGATTTTTTTTAAATCAAACTTTGTAGAGTTTAATCAAGTTTGTACAGAGATAAAATAACATTTCAACACAAAACATACTATTATCAAAATTATTCAATGTTACATTTAATTAAGTTAATTTGATGTTGTAGATATTGTTAAACTCCATAGACTTGATCAAATTAAAAAAGTTTGACTAGAAAGAAATATTAAATCGACTTACAATATGAACGGATGAAGTACAGTAGCAAGAAAACTTTAGGATAGATAAAAGGGGAATAATACTTCTTTTATTTGGTTTCCTCTCTCTCTTCATCCCTTCCTCCCTTCCTCCCTTCCTACCATTTCCATAGTTCCTAGCTTATATGGTGTTGTCTGGACTAGCTTATTTATTATTATCTATATACATACCCTATATCTTATTACAAAGAAATACACACTCTTACACATTCCTTAATTACCATACACTGAAGGATGAACACCAACCATTTATCTGTGACCATATCAAAATCCTAGTAATTAAAAGCGTCGATTAATCAATGCCCACACTAAAATTCTAACAAAAACGGATCTGTATTTATATAATTATAGATAAGTGCACCATACTCCCTTCGTCCTATTTTCATCATCACCTAAGCAAATAGCGTAGAGACCAAGGACAACTAAACCTTTATCATTCTATAATTAATTCTCATCGATTAAGGTAATATGTTGGTTCGTATCACGTGGATTGCATCAAGTTTTAAATATTGCATGTAGTTATACCAATAGGAATTAATCTTGGTTGGTTGCATGCAGTATATTCAATGATGCTCATTTACTTTTTACATATAAATAAGTAAAGAGATATTTGTGAAAGACTTCAAAAACCGTAGGTGATGATCAAACTAGGATAAATGGAGTGTATTTTCTCGATCGATGCCTTTTTCTTTGAGAACTTTCTTGACGGCTACAAATCGTATTCTCTTCATCCTTTAAAAGCCAATTAGAAAATTGTGGCTGGATCCAACAAGCAAGGGTTTAGTACAACAAAAGCGATTTTGAAATATCTTTGGTCGGGTTCAGTTAACAAGCGTCCGGTTTTGAAGCCCTATAAAAAGACATCTCCTTTGAAATTGCATCTGCCAAATCAGCCAGCACTAGCTAGGTACACTAAGGCACAATACTCTACAGTGTACACTTTTGCTCTAAACGGGATGAAGAGCCACATGGCTTCCCTCTTGCTGCTGCCCACTGCAGCTCCAGCGTGGCCTACCGCCTCCAGCTGGCAGCGCATGTGGGTTCATCCTGGCCCTTCGTTTCCTCATCGGATGATGATACGTCATCCACTGCTGTCCTCCCTGCACGCTGCACGCCGCCCGCCTCATGCCTTGCAAGTGCACAGCCCCGTCATCTCCCATTGCTAGTAAGATGGCACCGACTTTCCACCCAACGATATTCGGCGACTTCTTCATCGAATACAACCAACCACTCAAGGCATGGACATGTATACATATATGTGCACACACGTTATTTAATCCGTGCTAGATAGTTCGGTCTTGTTATAATCTTTTTCATAACAAAATATGTGTCGTGCTGAAGTTATATCAAAGTAACAATTTTAACGAAATAATAATAGTTTTATGAAATCCACTCTATGTCATGTTTGTTATATATGCTTCCATGTGTCTAGCAGGAGTCAAATGAATGGATGGAAGAGAGAGCAGAACAGTTAGTAGAGCAGATAGGTAGAATGTTTGAAGCTTGCAGGGATGATGTGGTGAAACAAATGAACCTGGTCGATGTACTCCAACGTTTGGGAATAGAACATCATTTTGAGGAGCAGATTAACACCACTCTAAGAAATATTCACAGCGTTGAATTCTATAGCTCTAACCTCCATGAGGTTGCTCTTCGGTTTCGCTTGCTGAGGCAACAAGAGTATTGGGTTTCACCAGGTATGTATTTATGTTCGGGAATGAAATAACTAGCATACATAACACTTTGACTACGACTTATTTAAAACTTGGGGATCTTTTTTATTCTTAATGGAAAAATTCTTTGAAGTTATTGTTTTCCATACAAACCTTGAATATGGTCTCCTATAGATTCAGGGATTAGCAAGAAGAAATATATAAATCAAGATATAAAATTAATTATTCTAAAGTACTCGTATTTGAATTTTTATGGTTTATGCTATACACAGACGAATTCAACAAATTCAAATGTGAAGATGGGAGCTTCAAGAGTGACATAAATAATGACCCGAAGGGCTTGTTAAGTTTGTACCATGCAGATTACCTTCTAACTCATAATGAGAGGGCACTCAAAGAAGCTATCTTATTTGCAACCCATCACCTGGAATTATTAAGTGGTAGCCTTGAGTTCCCGCTGGCTGAACAAGTAAAGCGTGCCCTCCAAATACCATTACCAAGGACCTTGAAGAGAGTAGAGGCGCTAAATTTTATCTTCGAGTATACTACACAAGAGCATACATTTAACCCATCCATTTCAGAGCTAGCCAAGCTTGATTTTAACATTTTACAAAAACTTCACCAGAAGGAACTCAAGCATATTTGTCGGCAAGTCTTCTAATCACTCTATAATGTCATTACTAATCATAATATTGAGAAAAAGAATTAATTTATATTTAATATATTTTTTAGGTGGTGGAAGGATGTTTCAGTGACATTAACCTAGACTACACCCGCGATCGTGTGGTTGAGTGTTACTTTTGTGCTTACGTTGTGTACTATGAGAAAGAGTACGCACGTGCACGCATGATGCTCGCCAAGAAAATTATGCTAATTTCTCTGCTTGATGATACCTATGATGTGCATGCGACATTGGAAGAGGCTCGGAAGTTCAATGAAGCACTGCAAAGGTCAACTTCTTATTCCCTTCATTTTGAGAACTAATACATGCATGTATAAGGATGTTGAGATGCCTAGTTTGGAATAGGGATGTAAGTGGAACGGGCTAGCGGTATTTTTTTTTTACCTGCTTATCCCACTTGTAGTTTATTTTTTCTTTCAAATTTTGTACTAGCATATATAAAATGAGTAAGCGGATTTTTACGTGGGTAGCGGGATTACCCATTTGCATCTCTACTTTAGTTTGGAAGGGAAAAGTCCTATTTACACCTACTCTACCTATGATACCACAAGCTTGATCCTCCTAAACTCCTAATATCAGATAAAATACACCATGAGTCCAATACAAGACAATTTTGGTCCTGCATGGCATCCGATCCCCACGTATCACCTCCACCTTCTTCAATTCCTTCTGATTTTGCTCTCCATGTCAACCAATGCAATAGGCTCTAGGAGGCTACCGACCAAAGCGTGTCAGCCAATGACTAGCATCCTCGGCACTGATGCCACTAAACCTCAAGTTTAATAGTATAGCCAACTGTTGGCTCCAAAACAACTATAGCTAATTTAATAGCCATTCATACAATAGTTAACTATAAAAATATACTATATCATTAATACTCGGTCACACCTCTCATCCACGCATAACGTCTTAGAGTTCATGTTGCAGCCGGCTACAAATCTGTAGTCCGCTTTCTTCTCTCCCTTCTCTTTTCTTCTCGATATGAGGTTATAGCTTGCTATTATACCTGTTCTAAGGGGGACAACCAAAGGATCTTGTTCTGTTGTTCATGAGCATGAGCTCATCAAACATGCAATCTGGCACCCATGTAGCTAGCCAGTAGACCATGATGGAAGGTGAGGGAGGAGGGGATGAAGAGCAGCAGCAATCAGATTCGTCTCCTCCATTTTTGGCCCACTTTGACCCCCTCCTATGTACCATAGGGTTTATAGTTTTTTTTTTTCTAGGAGTGGGAGGAGGGCGCTAAATCCGATGAACACAATAGTTTAGAGGGGCAAATCAGTTTTTTTTCCCATTGTATAAGAAAATCATCAACTATCGTTATAGTTTTCTAAGATACTACCCAAAGTAGTAGCAAATAACCAATAGTTTTGATAAAATCATCATGGTTTCCTCATATTTTCTCAAATTGACAATGCAGATGGGATAAGAATGCTGTTTCACTTGTACCGGAGGGGCTGAAGAGGTTCTTTCTCAGTATTATGAGCAACTTTAGGGACTTTGAAGATGAGTTGGAACCACATGAGAAATATCGTAATGCTTACAGCATTAAAGCGGTTCGAAGCGTCGTATACAACTTTTCAACAAAGTTATGTACAGCTTATAATTTAGAAATGGATAAATAGATAATCGTCCATAACAGAAATGGACAAAAAAGAAATTGTCTTTTCAATCAACTCCTACGTATAAAAATCTGAACTAGCAACTTTAAGAATTAATACATACATCTTCAAAAATAAGTATTTATCTTAATTATACTCTGTTTTTTTTTGCCACATGCAGTTTCAAATATTATCCAACAATTACCTCCAGGAAGCTGAGTGGTTCCATCAAAAATACATTCCAAGCTTTACAGAGCATGCGGCCGTGTCCCTCGTAACCGGAGGTGCTATAGAATTACCTGTCAGTATAATCGTAGGCATGGGTGACATAGCCACCAAGGATGCCTTTGATTGGGCCTTGTCTTGCGCTGATGCTGGCAGGGCCTTTGGAGAGGTGTCACGTTTCATGGATGATTTGGCTGTATCACAGGTACTAATTAATTAATACTTACTAGTACTAATATGCATGCATGTATGCTAGCTAGATCGCTCACTCTTGGGTTTATAACTTTATATATGAATGTTATAAATTTTGGTTTTCATATTTGGTTGAGTGTTGAAATTCCATTGGTCAGAGTTCATCTTATTTAGGAAAAAAACATTTAAGTAATTTTTTTTCCTTGATGAACTTCCCATATGGAAAGTTTTCAGTTTAGATGCCAGGGGCAATGTGGTTATTTTGAATAAAAAAAATATAAGCCAATTCATGGTGAACTAATAATGCATTGTTATTTTCTCTACTCCAAAATATAACTTACTCGTTTTCTATTATTATGATTTTTAAATTGTTAAATTGTGTTTTTTCTAGAACTTTTTATTTTTTAAAAAAATCAAATAAACCTCTTTTTAAAACTTGTAATAATTTTTTTCTTAGTTGTTTTATAGAGTTTTTTTTTCATGATTGATCTTTATTTGCACTAGTGTCAAAATTATCACTTGATTTTCTCGGCAAGGAAACTATATTTTCTTTTTCTATTTAAATATATGAAACTATATTTTCTTTTTCTATTTAACTATATGTTTTAGTAGTGGTGTACCCTATAGCTAAAATCTTGTGTTCGCCATTACCCTATAGCATACTTATAATATGTGGCACGCAGAATGGGAGGGAGAAGATGGACGTGGGCAATGCCGTGGAGTGTTACATGAAGGAGCATGGCGTGACAAGCGATGTCGCGGAGGCGGAGATAAGTGAAATGGTGGAAGGCGCATGAGAACCCTAAACCAGGCGCGCTTTGAGGACCGCGTGTACCTCCCGTTCGTGCAGCGGATCGCCAATGTGTCCATGTCCATCGCCCTCCTCTTCCATGGCAAGAGGGACGGCTACACCAATAGCCACGAGTTGAAGGACATATTCGAGAGTCATTTCGTCAACCCTATTCCCCTTGATCATTTAGATACAATTGAAGATATGTAAACTTGGTGCTGAAGTGGCACGGAAAATGGCCATATATATGTTAAGACAGGCGTACAGGTACAGGACATGGATGTAATCAAATCACACGTACATTGGAGAATTATCTGTATATCCCTCTGCTTGTGCATATTAGACGGCTCATTTGCACACATGAAAAAAAAATCCTTTAGATTTGAGGTACCGATTCAATACATTTTTTTTCTAACAATGAATTAAACTGGTCTCTACATCTAACATGGAAAACTTATGCATACTCGGAGACAAAAGGGAAGAACCACTCAAATTATGTAAAGCGGGAAAGGCCATTCCACCAATTATCCCCATTTCCCACATGGAGGACCGTGTGTGCTGACATGTGGAGCTAAACACACATTTATATTTAGCCTTACAGCTTTGCTAGTCTTAAGATTTAACCCACGGGCAGCATACCAGTAAGGGACAAAGGGGATACGAAAATAGTATGGCCAAGTAGCAGCTTATTGAGATTCACTTACAAGAAAGTAGTAGCTTGTTGGGAATATTCCTTAAGTTGTACTACTATGCAACAAACTTAAAGCAATACTCTTACTATCCCAATATGATCATCTTATAAGCAAAGAACACCAAGACAAAGACACCAAAACATTCATCATTGTGAAATTAATCCTCATCGATCATCATTGTGAAATTAATCCTCATTGATTAAGGTGCTTTGTCATTTCATGTCCAACAAAAATTAATTCACACTTTAAACGTTATATGCATTGAACCAATAGAATGTTTGTTGCATGGCATTTCACGATGCGGATTTACTCTTTGCACAAATAAACAAAATATTTTTTGTTATGATGATCATTTTGAGAAAACCTAAAAAAATCTTATGTGATGATCAAACTGGGATGGAGGGAGGGAGTACAATATATACATGAACAGTATTGAAGATTTAAAAGCACCATGAACCATCCGTAGAATATATTGTTGAGGATGTAATTTAAATACTTAATAGGTGTCAATTATGCAAGAAACAAAAACCATTTTTACAACAACCAAACTGCAGATGGTCATGAGCCTACTTGAATTTCCTGGTCTCTAGAGCAGATATTTTTTTTAAGCAGCAGCACTGATCTAAACAAGGGCCAGATCATCAAATAACTCAGCATGCATGCAACAGCCCAAAAGGAGTGCTTTTCTCAGTAATGGGTTTATCAGCGTATACTGCGTCCAAAGCAGATAAATGGCATTACCTGGGTTATGTGCAAACATCCAGGTGAACTGTACAGTCACAAACCTCAGACGATTGTTGTGAATAATTCTATTGATTTGTAGGCAACAGTAGGCAGGTGAACGATAGTATAGACATTGGCAATTGCAACGACAAACCATAACCTTTGAAGCTTTCTAGAATCCTTATATTAGGTAAAATCGTTATGATTTGGACACATGAGTGAAAAGCTGTCAAGAATGGAGATGTGCTGCATAACAAAATGGTATAGCAAGATTTTAGAATCACAACAAAATTCTGGATGCCTAATTTCTTCTGCGGTGTCAAATATAAGAGAAGACCATTTAATTTGCAAACAGATAAATAAGTTCAATTGGAGGTACCTCCCAGAGAAGCCTGGCAGATGATTCCAATATTCCATATATTTGTTCTTCTTTAGCCAGTACAGCGTTTTAAGACTTTGTCCCATTGTCAAACATATCCTCCTTTGATTAGCGTTCATTGAGCATCTGGCATAAGCAAGTTAACATGATATGTAGTTACTGACAAAAAAGACAGCAATGAAGGAGTTTAAGTTGGCACAGGTAAGGGAGCACACACAAAAAAAAAAAAGAAAAAAAAGAAAAAGGACTACTCTTTGGCGAATTGAGAGAAACCATCACGACAAAACAAATGGCATGCAGGACAAGCCTTGCAGGCTCGTCCGCAACGCCCAGCGCAGCGACACCTTGCTACTCACATGCATCCGTTGGCAGCTCAGCTCCACAGGTGGAGCATGCCGAAGATAGCACAACGCAAACATAAACATAAAAACAAGCACATATGCTCACTGGCAGACGGGGTTAGAGAAAACAGAAGAAAGTAATAACCCACAGTAACACAGGATTAATCAGGAAAAAAGAGGACGCAATATGAGTCATGTGTAGGAACGGCAGTGAAGTTAACCAGGATGAGGGTGATGTTGACTTTTAAGAAACTGTAATATTCTCTCAGCCACTGTGTCCTTCCCTCAATCTATATAGGTGAGAAAATCCTTAATAGGTCATGTCTATTTTCATGTACATGTTACCATATTGTTATTATACCTGCTACCAGACAGAGAGTTGTACTGCACAGTTTGTTTATGGAATTTTTCCTGTAGAAAATCTGAGTCCAATAGATGACACTTTCTTTTATGGAATATAATGCAAGGCAAGGTAGAAATACCTTAGATGTTCATTGATCATCCTCTACTAGTTACTTCTCTTGGCAGCCGCCCCTTGCCTCTCCGAACAACCAGTAGAGGAGGTAATGTGAGTGTAGTGAGCATCAGGTGAATCAAGACATGAGCTGCTCCATCTGTCTCCATCTCCATCCTCTTTTATGATGAATTTCTGGATTTGGTGAGGGAGCTCACTGCAGGCAAGGGTGATGTTCTACCACATGATCAACAGACTCGCGCACCACAGCAACACGCCCCTCACCATCCTCAGCTCAATCAACGCTTGCCCTCCCCTCAAGGTTGACAGTGCCGATACAACAGCCTGAGTTATGCAGACTGCACAGATAAATCCATTCTGCTAATTGTAAGCACAAATCATGCATGCTTTTAGAAAGATTTCATCATTGGCTGGTTAACTGTAAGCATTTGTTCACAACAAAAACCTGAGGACACACATCGTGTTTTACCTTAGGAAAATGGCAGAAATTTGAAAGTCTCAATACAATTTACCTGACGAATTGACCTTTCTGAAACACCAGAAGTCAATGACAGTACAAAACCTAGTATTTTTTAAATTTATTTGGCATAGAAGTTAGATCGATGTCCTGTTCATTGCTCTATTGGTGTTAAGCAAACTTTCTAGGTGATCTTTCCTCTATTGTCGGGTTCTACAGCCCAGAAGAGCATTGATCCATTCTGCTAATTCTATGAGGAAACAAGGTTCATCCCTTTATCTATGCAAGATTAGGATTCCTCATAAGTCTCCAGTCTAGTTAGTACCCTATATTAATCATTATGGATCTTTGAGGTCCGACAATAATGCCATTTCTCTTATCTTGTGAATGCAGCAAGTAAATAGGTAATAGATCAGAAAGTACAACTAGAAACAACTCATGCAGATATTAAACATGTCAAAATTACCAAGGTCATGAATAGCAATCAAACTTATTTCTTTACAGAGGATATATTGAGTTATTGACCATTCAAGGCAGGCCCAACCAGACGCCATTACTTGAGATGTGTTGGGCATGGTCACATAAAAGATAAATTTATCAGTTGCAGTTTATAATCAAGCTCTAAATGTTTTTTTTTTGCGAAGTTCAACAATAATACCAAAAAGGGAAAATCATGTACATTGATTGGACACAAATTAATGTATAGTACAGAAGTAATCACAAAGTGCCAATGGTAAAATAGAGATTACATAATAATAAAAGGTGAATTCTTGTTAGTAACTGAATCTCAATGCTTACCTTTGCTTCTATTTGCCATAGCTAAGATTTCACTTTATATATAGCAAAACTCATAATCTGACACTGGCCATACAATGGAAAGTTTAATCTTCTCAAGCCAGCTCTTGATCCTTATCCTGTGGAACTTAAATTAGGATTCTCCGTGTCAATGGGACTGTCACTTCCCAAAGATTTCATGCCAACTAGTATGTCATATGTTGTATCATCTGGCATAATTTTCCTTTCAAGCATTTCATCATGCAACCGGAACGCTTCTTGCAGCTTTCCATTACGGAGGTATCCGTTTATCAACATGTTGTACATCAAAACATTAGGGCGTATATCTAACCTATTCATTTCATCCAATAATTTTCTAGCATCATCGATATCTCCGTTGCGGCAAAGACCATGTGTTAATGCTGTGAAAGTAATATGATCAGGAATATTACCCTTAGCCACCATCTCTGAGTATAGTTTCAATGCAAAGGTTACATTGCCATCTTTTGAGAACCCATCAATTAAGGTAGTGTAGGTTGCTGTATCAAGATCAATTCCTTCTTTAATCATTTTCTCGTAGAATCTCAAAGCTTCTTCCATCATTTTCAAATTCTTGTACCCTGTAATGAAACTGTTGTAGACTGAAATATTTGGTAAAAGACCATCTTTCAGCATAAGGACAAGAACTTGCAGTGCATGAGACATATTCCCCTCTTGGCAAAACCCATATATTAAGGAATTATATGCAGCGATATCAGGTCGAAGGCCTTTGCACCTGACATCATTTAGCATCTTCAGTGCCAGGTCACAGCAACTAGTCTTACAGTATCCATCAATGAAACTGGTATATGTTACTATGTTGGGAGGTATGCCTTTTGCACACATCTGCTGATACACAGCAAATGCTGAGCCCATCATGCCAGCTTTTATAAATCCATTGATGATACTATTGTATGTCATTGCAGTTGGAACAAAACCTTCAGTTTCAAATCTCTTCAGCATTTCACCAACTTCACAAACTCGGCCAACCACACAAAGGCCATTTATGAGAGTGTTGTATGTATAATCATTGCAAGAGACTCCATTCTGTTTCATTTCAGCAAGGAGGGCATAAGCCTTGTCAAAAGCAGCCTTATTGATGTGCCCTTTCATCAGCGTTGTGTAAGTGACAACATTAGGTGTGAACCCTTTTCCAGGCATCTCAGTGTACAGCTTGACTGCTTCATCCATGCACCCATTCACACAATAACACAACAACAAGCTGTGGTATGTCACGATATATGGTTTCACTCCTGTTTCATTCATCTTTTCCCACAAGTTAAGCGCTTCGCGAATTTTGCGACGCTGACAGAGCCAGTGAATTAGTATATTGTATGTGAAGGCATCTGGTATCCCAGAATCAGCCATCTCCTTGAACAAGCTTACAGCATCCTTCCACAATTTATCATTCAAAAGGCCCTTGATAACCATATTGAACTCATTTGTGTTCGGCAACAATCCATGATCTCTCATCTGGCGGCACAGCTCATAGGCCTTCTCTGGCATCCCCTCTTCAGTACAACCTCTGATCAGCACCGTATATGTTACATCGGTTGGTACCAGACCGTCCCTTAGTGTCTCCTCGAATATATCCAGCGCTTTCCTAACCTCCCGTTGCAAGCAATAGCCGTGCATCAACGTTGTTGCGAGAACCACACTCATTTTCTTCCCCGTAGCAAGCAACTCATCCTTTATGTGCAGCGCCTCCTCCATCCTCCCTCCCTTCACGAGCACATCCACCACGGAGTTGAACGTGAAGTCCCACGGCACGAACCCCGCATCCTGCATCTTCCTCAGCACCAGCAGAGCACGGTTGGCGTCACGCAGCTTGCATAGGGACGCGATAGCGACAGAGCACACGCGCTGGTCGGGCTCGATCTCAGAGGCAGGCATTTCGTCGAACAGCCTGACCGCGTCGTCGTACATCCCTTCCTTGAAGCAAGCGCGCATCACCACGTCGAACATCCACGCGTCCAAGGGGCGCCCCTTCCCCCGCATCTCGGCGAGCAGCGCGAGGGCGTCCGCGGCCGACGCGCTCCGCGCCGTGACGGCGAGGAGGTCGGTGCGGGACTTGGCGTCCGGGGTGACCCCGCGCGCCTCCATGCTGGCGTAGGCGGCGGCGGCCGCGCCAGCGCGGCCGGCGCGGCACAGGGAGGCGAGGAGGCGGCTGAGGAGCGCGGTGGCCTGCCGTGACCCCGGGCCGCCCACGGCGGAGAGGACGGCGTCGACGAGCGCGTCCGGCGCGAGGCGGGCGTCGAAGGCGGCGGACTTGAGGAGCGGGTACGCGCGGCTGTGGGAGGACGGGGAGGCGGCGAGGATCGCGCGGAGCACCGAGGAGAGGTCCCTCACCACGGCCGGGGCGCGCGAGAGGGGCCGGCCGTTGGTGAAGTGGGCGGAGAGCGGCTCGCTCGGCTGGGAGGCGGACGCCGCAGCAGCCGTGCAGTTGGAGCGCCATGAGAGCGGGCGCGAGGTGGCGGCGCGGAGCCGTGGCTGGCGCATGGTGTGTCGACAGTGTCGTGTCGCGGGGGAGGAGGAGGAGAGAGGGCTTTGCGTTGTTTTGGGTTTAGATCTGCTCTGCTCTCGCTTGCATATGCCGCCGTTTCCTGCGACGAATACGCGCTGTGCAATGCATATCTTGGAGACTGTCTTCTCAGTTCTCAATTCTCACTTCTCAGCAGCAGAGAACATGTGAACGGCGTATTTGTAAATAAAAAGTAATTTATAAATAAAATTTTTATATAAGTGTTCGTAGCAATTGAAAGTAAAGGCTAAAAAATTAAATTTTGATGAAAAAAATCTTAAAATCAGCTCTAAATTTAAGGTTGAAAATAAAAGATAGTTGTGTTTTTCTAACTCAAACATTCTTGAATTTGGAGCTGCTGGTAGATTAACAATTTAACATCGATCATCGTGAAACATTTCACT
This sequence comes from Oryza glaberrima, assembly GCF_000147395.1. NCBI lineage: Eukaryota > Viridiplantae > Streptophyta > Magnoliopsida > Poales > Poaceae > Oryza > Oryza glaberrima. The sequence goes on from NC_068326.1 coordinate 22,050,014, forward strand.
TCGCTGACATGTAGGCCCGAGTGTCTGTGGGACCTGTGTTAGCGAACGGTGCTGTACACACACTGCACATTGACATGTGGAACTGAGGATCCACGTGTTAACGAGCAGTACTGACCCTTTGTCAAAACATTTTGTTCATATTGTAGAACAAAATAAAGGGATTGAGAAACTTCAATTTATCAATTTAAGGGTAGAAACTTCTCACGAAAAAAATGTTCAAACTTCCTTTTCACAAGAATCGGCTATAGCTAAACGAATGCAGATCTACTGTTTAACTGAGGTACACGGGGCAAATGTGTCGTCAAAATATTGCCTCTTTGCAGAAAGATCAAGAAAGCAAACTGATTTGAGACAGTCGAATGGTGAGCTCATGAAGTTGAAGTTCAGTTCTAAACCATAATAGCCTCGTTTCACAATGCGCATGAGTCCAGTTCTAAACCATAATAGCCTCGTTTCACAATGCGCATGAGTCAAATGCTGTAACACCTCAAACATTCAACATTATTATTAAAACTTATGCCTGGGGCAAAGGGAAAATGCTGAGGAAGCTTCTCTACTCTACTAGGTAAGATTCGCGTCAGAGTTTCACCGATACATGCCGGGCCATCATGCACGCTGTCTTCTTCCCACCGATGAATCGACAAGTCCCCAAGCCCTATGAAGTTGAAGTTGCACCACTGTGGGAAATTCACTCCAATTGGGTTGCAAGGTTTGAACCACAACCATCAGCTTCGGGGAGTACACGAATCATACCCACGAACCAACCTGGCTTTAGGGTGATAACACGGGCAAAGGAAGGTCAATGTGTTTGTCCTGTGTAGCATCATGTGCCAACTGATTGAACATCACTATGTCTCAGCAAACAGATAACGCAGCAAAGGCCCCACAACTGCTACACTCAGGCTATTGCCCAGCATAGCATACCTGCCACCATAGGTAAGTTAGCGATAACAAACAATTCAGGCAGTGCGGTCTGGTTTTCAAAACTAGAAAGTCACATTCATGTTCTTATATATATTGCGATTATGATGTTCCTGAAGTTCATTGAGTTCCAACAGAGTAAAAGGTAGGGATTAAAACTTACTGTTGCCTAAGGCTTATGTGATTCGGAAAGTGGAAACTCAATGGAAAAGAATGCAGATTAGCAACCTGAAAAATCATGAATATTGCATGCTATGAGACAAAACATAGATACGGAAGGGTGTGGACCTATGTGAAGTTGTCAATAAGCACATACCTCACGAGGGGTGAAAAATCGTAAGCCTAACTCCTTCAGTGAAGAAATTTCAAGGTCCTCTTTGGAAATTCGTTTGAGGTTCTGTAATTTAAGTAGGTAATCATAAAAGGAAAAGGAATCATGAATGTTCAGATTAAGAGGCAACACCAGGGATGCCTGAAAACAAAGCAGATGAAAGATTGAATATAATGAGCCTTACATTGGACGTAGCTAGTAAGGAGCCTGTCCCCTTGACATAGCGATAATAACTTTTGGTAAAACAACAGCATCGTTTTGATTCAGGGCATACAATATCTTGCAAACAGTAGAGGAGACACCACAGCCAAGCATCAGTAAAACATAATAATCTATCATTAAATGATTGATTCAGGAGTCTTAAACTAAGAAAAAAAAAAGATACCCATAGCACTCCCCCACCGCTCAATCAAGTTTAGCGGGACTACATAATCTTGAGAAATTATTCCACTTGGGGTGCATCCATCAGACCCATTAACTACAAAATATAGAGTGGCATTAAAAAATATTTTTAACCTGCATGTTCAAATGAGATACTGGTAATTATTATAGGCTTATTGAACTTACTGTCAGAGATTGTACCTGAAGAATCCTGATCAGCGACATTCAGACTTCTTGTTTCAAGGAAGTCACTTATTGGTTTGCATACTAGTTCCAGCTCATCTTCATCTGGGTTACATCTGTTGTGACCTGCCCTTACCAATGTTAGGAATGTAGGTGTCCGGAGCAGCTTGCTGTTGTCTGATGGATTTTGAAAACTCACAGGTTCTCGTTTCGCCTATAGACAAGGTACTGTTAAATAAATGAAGAGTTGCTTAGCTGAACAAAAATGAACTATTGAAGAACCTAGAGTTTATTATCCAGCAACTTTTTATCAGGAACTTTATTGCATGATTTCTCAGTTTTGTAGTGACACCAGACTAATTTCCTATGGTTTTTCTTTTAATAAGCACTTGGGCAAATACAATCTTTTTACCAATCTTAAGCAACAAACCCCCAAGTCATCCCTTGCTGATTTCCACAATTTGTGAACTTTGGAAGCTATGCACATATGTAATAGTAACAATAAGATTTGTGCCATGTCATGTCTTATAACGTCAAGTGACAGATCACATTGAAACAACAGGAAAGATCCTCCAGAAATCTTACCAGACAAAAGTAGCGAGGTCTAGAATATGGGATACCAAACTGCAAGGGGCTTAGGATAAATTCTTGTGTGTTGAAATTGAGATCTGAAAGAACCTCTATCAACTGGTCATGTGTATCAGACACCTGTCACAAACAAATAGGGGTCACAACTTGATAAAATACTGTGGTCAAGAATAGTGCTTTAAAGAAACCAAAGATTACACCAACCTCAAATCCGACTACGTTTTCCACAAACAACATTTGTGGAGGAAAGCACATGTTTTTCATTAGGTTAAGAATCTTTATGAATGAAAATGCTCGAGCATCAGCTGAATGCTTCTGTAGTCCTACACGATACTCCATCCATTAGTGAAATTTGAAAAGTGGTCAGATAATGTTGAAAGAAAGCTCCAGAAGAAAACCTTGCCGTGTGTATGGTTGGCATGGAGGAGAAAGAAGCCATGCTTGTGCCTTATACTTATCTAGGTCACTAGCAGTGAGTGTTTGAATGTTTCCCTGTATTTAGATAACAGTGATACAGTTCAGATAATGAAATTGTTAAAGACTTAGACAATGCAATACAAGAATCATCATGCAGGTAGAATGATATGCTTAATCTGCAGGACAGGGTAGATGAGCCAGGAGAATGACTACATGAACATGAGGAAGGCAAATGACCAACTGTTCCCTTGCCATGTGAAATGGTTATAGAAAACAACACAACATACTCAAAAGAAATCAACCAGATTGTAAGCAATTCTGTGGACAGTTTAAACAAATACATCAAGACAGTCTACTAATTGAGAAATTCTAGGCAGAACATAAATTCTGTGGAAAACTTGTAAGCATACTCCCTAAGAAGTGCCTAAACATCTGATCAAGCAGTTTAAGTTCTGAATCTCAGCCTAAACATCTGGTCGAGCAGCTTAAGTTCTGAATCTCACTTCTCATCACCTTTGCAGTTGGCACAATAATACCATGTTCTATGTGCTACTCCTAAATCTGAGCCGAACCAAATCAAAACTGCGGAATCTAACCAGAAGCTTTTTCTCCTAGGTTCCAATTTGGGATACCACAGATGGATTTGGGGAAGAAACCGAGCGCACCTGGTATGGGCGGTGGCCGAAGTTGAGCTCGTAGACATCGTTGGCAACGTCGTTGATGTCGAAGGCCTCCACCACCTCGGCCCGCGCGCCCGACGCCGCCAGCGAGTACCTCTGAGGGGGAGGGCAGGTGGCGCAAAAACCCTAGCCGCCGTTAAACAGGTGCGGGCAAGTTCGCAGTGGGGAAGGTGGAGAGGGTGGGTTGGGTGTTAGTACCATCCCGCCGATGCCGCTATAGAACTCGAGGACTTTCCATGGCGCCGCGGTCTCCATCGTCTCCGGCGATGATGGCGGCGGCGTTGGCGGCGCCTTGCCGGCTTTTGCTGGACTTCTGAAAGGCTTTTCGGCCCCCCAACTAAACTGCGGCTCCCATCCCATTAAGAAAAAAAAAAAGTCAAATTTTAAATTTTTAAACTTAATTTTAGGATTGATTTTGAGATTTTTTTTTAACGTAATTTCTTTTTCAGCATTGGTTTTTAAGTTACCAAGAACACATATATAAAAGTTTTACCAATAAATTTATTTATTTTCTAATAAACCATTTTGGCGAAACGATGGGGCCCGCAAGTCCTCCTGGTTGATTTTGACACGCTGGCAGAGCCGAATTACACTGGTCTGCGGCACCACTAGCCACACCCCTCTGGCCCACAGCACGCCCTCATCACGTGACCCAATCCAGACCGTCCATCACGCCCACACGAACCCCGAGGCGCCCCCCTACCCGTCTTCCTCCTATTTCCCCTCCCCACCCTACCCCGTCGTCTCCGTTCGCGCGCATCCGGGTCAAATCAAATCGAGAGAGAGCCCCCATCTCGCCTCGCCTCGCCGCCTCCTCCCTCCCCCCATTCCCCCGCCGTCGCTGCTGCGGGCGCCGCGACATGAGAGCACACCTCCAAACCATGGCCCCGGCCCTGCGCCGCGCCGCCTCCGCCTCCGCCACGGGCCCCGCCTCCGCCTCTGCCGCGGGCCCCGCCTCCCTCGCCGGCGCCGCGCCGCTCTCCACGGCGGCCTCCGCCGCCTTCCCACCTCCTCAGTCTGAAACCGCTTCACGTCTGGGTTTGTTCTCCATGCCCGGCGGCGACACACGCCAACCTTCGTATGGAGACCGTCTCATGGAGTCACAGCAGCTGCCTCAAGACTACCGTGCCAATGTGCCGCGTTCTGGTGACACGATGTGAGTAGGCAAATGGTAATTTCCATGCGCCCATATGATTTCTGCATTGTTCTGTTGATGATGATTTTGCTCATTCCTCCTAATCCCGAGTTAAGGTCCAGGATAGCTGGTGGCGAGAATCCCTCCTACTTCGGGACCCCATCACGCATCTTTGACGAACACAAGCAATCTCTGGTGAAAGGGAAGAGAGATTTTGTCCATGTCTTGCTCAAGAGAAACAAGACCTTTGTGACCGTGACAGACGTTCGGGGGAACAGAAAGACCGGGGCATCCGCTGGTTGTTTGGAGGACAGGAAAGGGCGCTCTCGTCTCTCCAAATATGCTACTGAAGCAACCGCAGAACATGTCGGGCGAGCCGCGAGGAAGATGGGTTTGAAATCCGTGGTGATGAAAGTGAAAGGAACTGTGTTCTTCAATAAGAAGAAGAAAGTGATCCTGAGCTTCAGAGAAGGCTTTCGGGGTGAAAGAGTAAGGGAGCAATCTCCTGTGGTGTTTATCCATGATGTGACCCAGCTTCCACACAACGGATGCCGGCTCCCGAAACAACGCCTGGTTTAGGTCTCGGCGAGCTGGAATTGAACCTATAGAGTTGAGAGGAGTCGAAGCATTCGAGGTGATCTGTGGAAGCTCTTTTTAAGCTGCATGATGTTGGTTGGTTTCGGCATGACTTATCTTACTCTTTTTGATCAAATTGCATATAGGAACTAAAACCCCAACCGTTGTATGGTATGTTATGACTTACTTCCTCCGTCCCAAAATATAACAATTTTTAGCCCTCGGGATTCCCAAAATATAACCACTTCTCCACCAACATTCTCTTCCCAACTATCACAATCCTTCACCATTCACTTTTCCCACCTACCTCCACTACTCATCCAATCACAACCCTCCGCCATTCACTTCTATCTATTTTCTTAATAACAGTGTCCCAACTTTATTTTCTTAATAACAGTGTCCCAACTCTAAAACTTATATTCTGGGACGGAGGGAGTATGAGGAACATATGTTTGATTCTCCTTCAATAAATAGCAAAGCCCTCGCCCTTTTTCTTGAAACAGTTTGCACTTGCCCATTTTTAGCTTGAGCAACTAGAATTGCAGGGTGGCATTGCCGCGCTACCCTTTTTATGTTTTAGCCCTCATGGTGTTTAGATCAGCTGCTTCATGTTATTTTTTTTTAGTGTTGTGCACTCTACGGAGGTGGTATGGTATTCGCTGTGCTGATGTCAATAGACTTGTTACTTCCACTGAGTTGTCCATTTTGTGTGTAGTGGTAAGAGCTCTAAGAAGGGGTGAAATTAGGAAACCACTGAACCCGTGAGATTTAAAGATGAGTAAAGTGTACGGGCGGTCCTTAAACTTGTAGGGATATGTCATTTAGGTCCCTAAACTTTCAAAATGCATATCTAAGTCCCAGAACTTGTTTTCATAGTGTGTCATCTAGGTCCCAAATCGCTAAAACCTCTTCAGGATCCTACGTGGCGTTGATGTGCCATGTCTCACGGACATGACATGGCATTATTTTGACTGACAAATAGGATCCATTTAAATTTTTTCCCTTTTTCTTTTTCTTTAACTTTTTCCCCTTTCTTCTCCTTTATTAGTGACCTGTGCAGAAAAAAAGGAAAAAAAAGAAGAATGACAAGAAAACGAAAAAAAAGAAAAAAAAAAAGAGAAACGGACATGTCATGTCCATGTGGCATTGTCACATCAGCGCCACGTAGGATCTTAGAGGGGATGTGCTAATTTGGGACCTAGATGATACACTTTGAAAAGTTATGCTACCTGGATATGTATTTTGAGAGTTTAGGGACCTATATGACACAACCCTACAAGTTTAAGTATCGCAATGCACTTTACTCTTTAAAGATCCATTTCTTTACTATTGTTGTAGGTACTATGTGTTTTGAACTGCTAGAGGTCTAAATTAGGATGCCATTTTAATGCTGATGGACCTGCGCTCATTGGATGATGAAAGTTTTATGCAAGATGGCGTTCCATTGGCCTTCATTTGCCAATGGTACCTGTAGTCGCTAGGTTTAAAATAAATTGATGGAACTGCATAAACATAATTTATCGCAACGCCATCATAATAGATTTATAACATGTATTCATTGCATCCTGTATGATTTAATGGTAGAGATGTTGTTTTTCCTAATCTTTTTTTTTTCTGTAGCATTTGCTGTACCTTACACATATTCTATGCACAGCGCTTGAGAATTTATCTGTAGTGACTCCTCTGAATTTAGTGGTGAGCAGTGGAATTGTAACCTTGTAGTCAGTTCAGTACCGAAACATATTCTTTAAAAGAAGCCATATATGCCATGTATGATTTGTGGTGTTAAAGCTTAATAGCACCAGTCATGACTTCAATTACTCTCCATTTTTTTTTGAAGACGACAGCAAGAGCTCAGCCGGAATTTGATTAAGAAGGAAAACAGAATACAAACAGATCCTTGATTACAAAAGATAAAAATCACAACTCAAGGAGGCTTAAACGCCCAGCTACGTAAGTCTGATAACATGCTAGCTGTAGTTTACTGCCTTGGTGCTAGATCGTAGAAGTATCAGCTTGTAACTAACTAACCGGGATGTGTTACTACTAGTAGCTCATCTCATTTCACCTTTGCATCTGATACCCCTATTTCTATTTGCATCAGTTCCGATAATTTGAGAATACTTACTACGGACACCATTGAGAATGTCTCTTCTCTTTTGCTTGGGATCACTTTCTGTATTTCTTATATCCGTGTTGAAGCGGTGGGGATTTGATCGTACTTTGGTTCTAACTCCTCCGTCGGCACCATATCGCCACCTCCAACATCAGTCCAACGAGAATAACCTACCAACTTGAGGAGGCAATGGGTGACGCCCATGTTGATCGAGCCGAACCTATTCACCGTCGGAGCGGGTGCATCCGTGACAATTCACTGATGGCGTCACTTTGAATCGCAGGAATTGAAAAACGGAGAGAACCGTCACTCTAAATGGCAGGAATTGAAAAACGAAGAACTAGGGAAAACATAGAATTTTAATAGGAATATAAGTGCAAAACAGAAATATTGTAAAACACAGAAACACACAAAGAATGACCGTTTGATTGGACCACATGAAAAACATATGAATCGGATGAAAGAGATAAACTAAAAGAAAATTTTCCAAGATGTTGAAGTTATTGCTAAATTCTCTTTAAAATCTCTTTTAGGATTGTTTATTCCATAGGAATTTCAAATGATAGGATATGATTCAATTATTTGTTTCAAAGATATTTATAGAAAATTTTTCAATGTTTTTCCTCCAAATCAAAAGGTGTTTGTTCACGGTTAATCTGTACTTCGGTATTCCTACTACCAGATGATGGCCCACACTTTGCTATGGGATATATATATTACATATTGGAGAAATGATGAAATGATTTGGATTAAAATATTATAAAAATGATTTGAGAATGATGATTTAGTATAAGTATGTCTAGTTTTAAAATGAAATAATTTATAGATATAATTACTATATACTTACTTGGTGAGCTTTACGTGTTTAATGGGTTGATATAACATGCTTATATGTAGGCTATAGGAGTAATAATAAATATTATGTTTTCATGTTGAATTTTACATGTTTAGTGAGTATTAGCTTTATAGAAATAAGAGATTTTAGAATGCATTGCCCATGTGGATATTCCTATAGACCGTAAATCGAACCGATATGGCGGCCTGTCGAGATTACGTACCTCTTCTTTGTGTATTGGGCTGCTTCTACCACAGCCGGCCTGGCATCACTTCCTTGTCCCTTCTCGGAGAAAGCTATAGAACGAAAAGATATTTGCAGGCAAAGCTGTACGGCCTGCACACACACGCGTACTCCCTCAGTTCCATTTTTAAGTGTAAACGTGAATTTCTATGTCTAACTTTAATTATTTGTTTTATTTGAAAATTTTTATAATTAGTATTTTTGTTGTTATAAGATGATAAAACATAAATAGTACTTTACTCGTGACTTACGTTTTTAATTTTCTTTTCAAAAATTTTTCAAATATGACGGACGATCAAAGTTGGTCGCGGAAAATCATACATGGCTACATTTAAAATGGGACGGATGGAATAGTCCTCTTGTTCTATAGAAAACTAATCTATTACATATTATAATACAACAAATCTGAACAAAAGCTACGTCTAAACAAATCTGAACAAAAGCTACGTCTAAATTTATTTGTGAATTGTGAAGGACTCGAGTACATTTGTGTTTAGATTTTATACATATTATCATATTTTCTTCGTCTCAAAATAAAATATAATAACTTCTAGCCTTCAAAATTTATCTTAAAATATAACAACTTCTTCACTAACATTTTCTTATCATCAATCTCAATCTTTCGCCGTTTAATTTCCCCACCTATCTCCATTTCTCGTCCAATCATAATATTTTCCATATTTATATTCTATCTATTTTCTTAGTGATTGTGTTTAATCTTAATGACTCGCTCCCCTCACACCAAATCCTCGCACCACCGGCTTTGTCCCGCCGAGGAGAACCCATTCTCCTAGTTTCCCCTCTCTTTTAGCCACCCCATCCCGCCACCACCATCACCTTCTTTGCCGCCAGAGCCAAGCCCTTCCATCTGCTATTCTGGCCATTTCTCTAGCTCCTTGTATCGGGCAACACATTCCTCGAGTGAGCCAAGCTCGAGAACACATTTGGCCGCCGGTGTCGCCACCTCCCAGCCACCGGAGCACCGGCGCCCCACTCATCTCTTCCTTCTGCTCTATATGGGAAGAAAGAAGGAAAAAAGAGAAGAGGGGAGGATGAAGGAGGAAGATCAATCTAAAGCGTAGGCCCCACGTGTAGATGGGGATGAAGATGAAAAATGTGATGGTGATGGCATGGTTTTAATTTTATAAAATTTGAATGACACATTTATAAATATATGAATTGTAATAGTATTTTTTAATAACCATATTTGCAATGGCATAAATAGAATTAACCCAATTTTCTTCCAAACAATAGCGTGTCCTCCTGGTTGCTATTGACACGCTGGCAGAGCCGAATTTACACTGGTCTGGCGGCGCCACAGGCCACACACCCCTCTGGCGCAAAGCACGCCCTCATCACGTGCGGCGCGCCCCCCCCCCCCCCCCCCCCCCCCCCCCCCCCCCTGGCGCGGCGCCTGAACACCTCCCCCCCTCTCCCTCCTATTTCCTCCTCCCCATCCCACCCCGCCGTCTTCGTCCGCATCCGGGTCAAATCAAATCGAGAGAGAGCCCCATCTCGCCTCGCCTCCTCCTCCCTCCTCCCCATTCCCCCGCCGAGGGCGCCGCGACCTGAGAGCACACGCACGCCCGCCATGTGGCGCCGCCTCCAAACCCTGGCCCCGGCCCTGCGCCGCGCCGCCTCCGCCTCCGCCTCCGCGGCGGCATCGGGCGCCGCGGGCCCCGCCTCCCTCGCCCGCGCCGCGCCGCTCTCCACGGCGGCCGCCGCCGCCTTCCGCCGCACCAGCCCTCTCCTGTCCGGTAAGGGCTCTCCTCCTCGGATCTCGCGTGTTTGGATGTGCTTCCGTGGGGTGGTGGGGGCGGCGCTGATCGGTCGGTGGTTGGGGGTCGCGCTGCAGGGGACAAGCCGGCGACGGTGGAGGACGTCATGCCCATCGCCACGGGGCTGGAGCGCGAGGAGCTCGCGGCGGAGCTCAAGGTGGAGATGCCTATGCCTTCTTTTTTTTTCGTTTTTTTTTTGCTTCTTCGGGTTGGAGTATTGCTCCTTTTTGTCTGTTCTGGAAATGGGTTTCGTGATTTGCCGATCTGTCTGTGGTTTCGCAGGGGGAGAAGCGGTTCGACATGGATCCTCCCGTAGGCCCATTTGGTACCAAGGTGAGGCGTTCGCTGGTCGTAGTTGTAGGATATTTTCTATTGATTCTGTTGATCTGAAATTCTGAATCTGCGATCTTCACCATACATGGTGGTTCTATTCCTTAGCTTTAGGTTTATTAGAGCTGAATTTAATGAAACTATGAATTGCGAATGCTTTGCTAGATTACCTTCGACTTGATTCGCGTTGTGCTGGGAGGGAGAAACTGCATTTTTTGCCAGTAGTCATGCTATATTGCCTGGTTCTGTACACTAATGCGTTTCGGGAATTGTTTTTGTGTGCTATTCTTCAATGCGCCATTGTTGTAAAACTTGTTCACTCTATGACGGGCAATGTGTTTGATCTCCATGTTCATTGCCTTTGCCTGTCTACTAAAGCATCAATAGTTGTTCCACATTATTGAGCAAATGATTGTTACTAGTTAATATATTGGTGCAAACTATTCTTCCCCCGTTGGCAGTTTGCGATGTTATGACTAATGCTACTTATGATAAGTTCTTGTCATATATTGTAGGGATGCTTTCTTTAAACTTCTATGAGTAGTTGGTGCAGGATACACAATAATGTTTACACAGTGTGTGATATCTTATTTGATCAGAAACGCAGCGCTCCTTTCATATAAACTAATATGGCTGACCCAATCCTATTGATTAATATGCATATTGGTGGGGTGCCTTTTCTTCATTGAAACTGTTTTTTGGATATGCCATTAAGTTACATTCTTTTGACTAGCTGGAACACCTAAATAAACATTAGTTGCTGAGAAATATCAAGTTTAATATGCATTTTTTTTGTGTTGAAACAATTGTCGAAGTCGAAATTAGAGACTGAATGGTGAACATTATCTTGGGAATGTTGCATTAATCTGTTTTTCTATAGCTATCTAGCAAACCGGTACCTGTAACTGGGAACTGTTTATAAGTATTGTTTGGCGGTGAGAGTATGTTAACTTCATTTTGTTGTTGCATTTGTGATATAGTAGTGGACTACAAACTTACTGTGGTTAAATGCTTGAGCTATGCAATGCAAGGACTTTTAGTCCTGATACTTAGATTTTTTGTTAAGTTGGCAATCTATGTCTCAGATTGAATAGGAACTATGAAAACCTGTTTTTGAAGCAGGGGTATTTGGTGACCTGTTGTAGAATGTCTTTGTACATCACCTAACTGCAAATCACCTGATTGATTATTCTGTTCTAAGAGTGGTGAGATCGTTTTTTTTTAAATTTGGACTATCCCAAAAACATTAGTGTTCGTGCCAAATTTAGTAGGTTATTACGGTAACCGCTAGGTGGTGAACTGTGCCCTTGTGTTCCTGCAAAGGTGTTTCACTTACCTCTTGATGTCAGCAGGGATATTTGGTGACCTGTTGTAGAATGTCTTTGTACATCACCTAACTGCAAATCACCTGATTGACTATTCTGTTCTAAGAGTGGTGAGATCTTTTTTTAAAATTTTTTTTTGACTATCCCAAGAACATTAGTGTTCGTGCCAAATTTATTAGGGTAACCACTAGGTGGTGAACTGTGCCCTTCTGTTCCTGCAAAGGTGTTTCGCTTACCTCTTGATGTATACCAGAAAAAAAATAACGACACACTAATGTGTGAAGTGGCTCAACAAGAACCAGCATACATCCGCTGCTGTGCCCTCACCACACCCACCTGTTCTTTGGATGATTTTCCTCTTCCTGTAGCCAAGTCTTTTAACATTAGTACTATGTATGTTTTTTTTCTCGAATTCTGATTTCTGAATGCCTATTATTATCACAGCATGTTTTTTTTCTCTAATTCTGATTTCTCAATGCCTAGTATTATCACAGCAGACCACACAAGCTTGGTCAATTTATAGACAGTGATGTGATCATTAAATATCAATTTGCGTTTTTAATCCGAAATCTGTATTTCATCTGTAAAGAGGTCATCAAATATTTGTAAATGAGCATATTTATACACCTTCATGTATTTGTACAATAAACAAATGTCTGTGTTTGAGGGACTCGTCCAGTTTCCCCTAGTTTGCTCCCTTCTGTGTTACACTCCCTTATATCCTTGTGACACATCGTACTGTTACTTATTTGAATTTACCTGTCATTCATTTTCCCCATTGCTGTTTGCTTTTCCTGTTAGAAACAGGTTTCTATGTTACTTGTCCACAATTCTTATTTTGAACTGAACCCATTTTACCCCCTGTTGGCTTTCCGCGGAGTCAAAATCTAACTACTCAACTCTTAGAACTTTGTTTTATGCCCTTCAGCTAGCAATACCAGTCCACCGCTTCAATCAATCCAGCCCAGTTTATATCCTATCAGTTACTCAATCTCTTCTGTGTACAAAGTAGTAGCCACCTGCATCATGCCCAATCCTGATCACCTGCCACGCTCCACATCCCAAATGTAGGAGTCAGGAGGCAAGCCATGATGACAGAGACTCTGGTTTAGCAGCGTGCAATGGAAGTGCAACTGAAAATTATTTTTTTTTTCAATTCTAAGACGTAGAATATGGTAGTGAGAAAATTATTGCCGATGAGAACCTGGATTTCTTTTTGTTGAGATACAGATGCAGAGGAGACAGGAGAGTAATGAAGAACATTAGAGGCGGGACCTTGATTTATTCTTATTGACGGTTTCATTCTTGCCTGTACATCAAGCCTTAAGTCCTTTCCTTAATTTCCTTGACGCTGTGTGTGAACATGGTCCTTTGACCTCTGCAAACACAGCCACAATGGGCAGCAGGGTGCTGCAAGAGGTGGCGATAGATTGCACAATCCCAAGTATTCCCTGCTGATTTTAGCCTGTCCTGGCTCACCATGACCTTTCCTGTACTTCAACTTCTGCTACGATTAAGTCTTTTGAATCTGTTGCAGCATGTTACACCTTTTTGTTTGTGTGTGTGTGGGTTGGGGGGTAGCCTATCCATGTTGATGTCTTGTTGATTAAACATGGGTGGTTTAGAGTGAGGGCCTGAGGGGGATGATTTGCACTGATTGTGATTTGCGATTGCTTTAAAGTGATGAAATTTCAACTTTGGAGCTATTCTTTTAAATTGGCTGTAAGGATGATGCTGGATCTGAACCATGGCACATTAGTCTCTTCATTTATTATCTTGCAGCATCATTTGAGCACCATGTCATGTTATTCATCAATTTGCTATGGTGTTACCTGCAGGAGGCCCCAGCTGTCATTGAATCCTACTATAACAAGAGGATAGTTGGTTGTCCTGGTGGTGAAGGAGGTCAGTCAGTGTTGACTTGGCTCAGCGAAAACTCTAAACTGCCAAATATTATGCAATACTGGTATCAACATTTTTTCACTTCTTTCATTTACAGAGGATGAGCATGATGTTGTATGGTTCTGGTTGAAAAAAGATGAACCGCATGAGTGCCCAGTCTGTTCACAATATTTTGTGGTAATTGGAATTCGTTGTTTGACATATTACTTTAATTTATGTATTTAGTAACTGTTTTTATTGAATGTAGCTCACAGTTCCAAGCTGTTTTGATTCTGTAATGTTCGATTGTTCTTTAATGGATCTTTGTTGCTCGCCTTTTGCAGCTTAAGGTCATTGGTGATGGTGGTGATCCAGATGGACATGATGATGACGACGAGCATCACCACTAAGGACGCCCATGCCTCGTGGTTCTGATAATAAGAATTTGATGAGGCAGATGATTTCATTTAAACCTTTTTAGCACCAGACTGCTCTACGGCGTCCTTGTTTATGAATACACACATTTGGCCATCAAGCAGGTGGTAGTTTTTTCCTTAGGGATTTTGTCCAAACAAAAAACTCATCGAGGCTTGACCTGTGCATTTCCTTCGGAGCATCATCGAATAAAAGATGACTGCATCAGCTGCGTTTTTCTTGTGTATCCTAATGGCCATCTGGTGTGATGGACCTGTTCTATTCAGATCATGCAACAGTTTATTTTCAGTGCTCAGTGAGTCCCTGTTTGCAAGCAGCCACTAAATCTTTAACGATCGTCTCATAGTCCCCAATTTCCTCATAATGTGACAGTTATGGAAGTGCTTGTCATGTCTTCATGAACTTACTTACAGATGTCAGCACAGCGACGATAAACAGTAAGATAACATGCCAAATTTCACCGGAAAGACTACTGGAGCATGTGTACAATTAACCTACTTTTTAGACTTTTTACCCTTACATTTCACAGCGCCGACACTGAAAAGTACAGAAAATGCTGAAACCTTATGATTTATTTCAAGGATCTTTTGAAAAAAATATTCCCTAAGCTAAACTAGGCAAGGACGGAACAAATCTGGTTTAGATTCATTGTTTTATGTTATGTCTCATCTTTCTCTAGGCTTTTTTTTAAGGACAGGGGAAGAGTTTTAGACATATGTACAAACATTAAAAAAAACACAAAATTGAGATATCGTGTACGAGCAATGTAAAACACAATTATAAATTTGATGCATTGAATAGCTCACAAAGAAGATGCAGTGGAGTCGCATATTTCATTCCAATGTCAAGATCGAGTGAGTATATATCAAACATTTCAACCCAAGATTGACAGTGTTAGAATAGCACAACCCAAAACAATAGGCTACAGATGCAACCTAGCAGCTATCAAACGGTCTCATCTTTTCGCTTATACGCTAATAAGCTAAAATTTGAATTTTCAACTTTAAATTTAAAGTTGATTTGGTTTTTATCATAGTTTATTTTTTAGCCTTTAGATTGCTAAGAACATGTATATAAAAATTTTATTCACAAATTATTTTTTTTCCAAATATACCGTTACAATGGCCCTGAAACATTGCAACCCAAATATATACCACAGAAACACCTCTATTGCTATGTCTCAACTCAGATATTGAACCCAAAATATACCTCACACTCACAGCACGTCAGCACATCTATCACCATGTCTCAAACCCAAAATATAGCACAAAGCACATCTATTATATTGCCATGTGAGATCTCAAATCAGATATTGAAGCTAATTGCCACTCCACCCATCGGTATTGGCGAAGAAGGCCATATTTTAGCCTGCAAGCAAATGCACACTTCATTTTGTTAAATAAAAAAAATTAAGGGTATCATAAACAAAGTTACAAGTAAACTTGTAGCTTATTAGCAACATCGATTCTTTTTACATAGAGATTCCTCAGCACGGTCCTCGAGCAGCTCCTGCGCAACCATCATTGTGCAACTCCCACTCAGCGACGATGATATATTTATGCCAAAAAATTACATCCCGGATTTTTCTGGGAAAAAAATAAATAAATAAAAAATATATATTTAAAATTCAATTCCTTTCACCACCCGAAGCGCCTGCCTTGGCAAACCCTAAGAGCAAGTATAATAGTCTCTCTTTGAGAGAGGACCCCCGTGTCGCTCCGCTCCAGGGCGACACGGGAGGCGACCCGAAGCCGCCCCGCCGCCGGCCTTCTCTCCCTCGCCTCCCCCACCTCGCTGCCGCCTGAGCAGCCGCCGGCAAAGCCGGGCAGCGGCAAGGACGGTGGCGGCGGGGCATTCTACCCTCTCCAACACCCGGCAGTTGGGGCCCCGACGGGAAACAGGTGGAGGGGCGGCGACGCGTTGAGGCGGCTCCGGCGACGCCGACGGCCAGAGGCAGTAGTGCCGGCGTCGCCGTTAGCGGATCTGGCCCCCCCGCGGCCAGATCGAGACGAAGCGGCGTCGGCCGCGCCGCATCAGCGAGGCGCCGGCGGAGAAGGCCGCCGGCTGCGGCAGTCGCGGCGCGGGCGGAGGAGGCGACGTCGCTGGCGGCAGGGACGAGGCAGAGAGCCTGGGCGCCGCCGGATCTGGCTCCCTCCAGGCCGGATCCAACGCCCGCAGCGAAGGAGGCCGGCTCCGGGGTGGCAGGGCAGAGGAGGCGGCGGCGGCGGCGACGGGACGGCGGGGGTGGCGTTAACGGTGGGAGAGGCATGGGCCTAGCTGCGCACGGCGCCGCCGGCTATGGTTCCCTCTAGTTCGGCACCGGCACCCCTGTCCGGATTTGGCCTCTCCGGCGAGGGAGACCGGATCCCCTCCGGTGGCTCGGCGGTGGACGACGCGTCGACAAGGGCGGCAGTCAGAGGGCAGCAGGAGGCGTGGGTGGCCGCGGCAGGAGGGCCAGTGCTGCGGCTGGTCTGGCGAGTCTGCCGGAGCTGTGGGCGGTGGCCTAGGACTGATTGCTAAAGGGACGATGTAGCCGACCGGCGACGATCATCTTGCACGGACTGGTTGTGTGGGTTTGGACGGGAAATCGCTGGCGAAAGCCTCGCTGTGCAATTGGCCGGCTGTCGACGGCGGCGCCTTTTGGCGTCGTTCACCTCCTTGGAGGCGTCGTTTTGGCGTTGATCCCTCTCCTTTCCCTACCGTTCTCCGGGTGAAAACCTGGCTCCGGCTTCCGGATGAGCGGTGGCGGCGATCCACGTCGTGTCCTCCTTGGAGGCACCGCTTTGGAGAAACTTTTTCGTGCAAGGATGTCGTTAATGGTCTATGCATTGGCTTCGAAGCTTTTCAGTACTTGGTTTTGACGAGGCCTTCGCTGTCTAGTCCCACTTTTTGTTTTGCGGCGGGCGACCTTCGCTCCTTGTTTGTGTTTGCTAGGTGAAGTCGGAGCTGCTTCGTAGGGTGACGAAGCTAGGCAACGATGACACGTTGCATTCTCTTTCTAGGGGTTTTGCTGTTGGCCGTGGATAGGATGTGGCGTTTAGATGGCTTTGGCTGAAGTTCTTCGTGGGAAGTTGAAGCCACTTGACCATTGACAGCGAGTTAGGTATGGATGATGCAACTAGTTTGAAGTCGGAGCTGTTGTGTCGCTAGGTGGCAAGCTCGGCAACGATGACACGGTTGCAAGGTCGGAACCCCTTTGCTGTCTTGGTCAAGCTTGGTAACGACGTTCTATGTTGGGCTCCGTCAATGGTTTCAGTTGCTAGTGAGTTCTGGCGTGTGCTGTGCAGCTGTTCAGCCAGCCGGTGGTTGTTTTTTCTTTTCTTGTAACCCGTCTAGGGTTTTTACTCCTGCTTATTGAAAATATAATTGGCAGTTCTCCTGCCGGTTTAGTTTAAAATAAAGTATAATAGTAGGCTATAAGCCAACTATAAGCTTATGTGGAGGAAAGAGAATTTGAAAAATGGAGAGGGTTGGCTCTCATGCAAGAGCTAGCTATTCACATACTTTAAGATAGATACATTAAATATATAGGTGAGAGATAGAGAGAGGAGAAGAAAAAAAAGAGATAACCTTATAGCCCATTTACTATACATGTTAACTCTAATATAAGTTATAAGCTCATACTTGGCTCTCTTATTAAACTTGCTCTAAGAAATCGTCCGATCCCAATTCCCAACCTTCCCCTGTACACTCGGATCTCCCTTTCCTCCTCCCTTCCTTCTCTTCCTACTACAGTACACCACAAAATTAAAAAAAGTTTGAAAAAAATTTATGTATAGAAATACTATATATAAAAAATATTTGAATTCAATCAAATTTGAAACGGGTATGTAAACTTTTGACTTATAAACTTTGGGTCTATAAACTTTAGGTGTATAAACTTTAGATGCATAGAAATACTATATATAGAAAATATTTGAATTCAAATTCAAATTTGAATCAGATATAATTCAGATTCAAATTTGAAACGGGTATATAAACTTTAGGTCTATAAACTTTAGGTGTATAAACTTTAGATGTATAGAAATACTATATATAAAAAATATTTGAATTCAAATTCAAATTTGATCGGATATATAAACTTTTGACTTGTAAACTTTTGGTCTCTAAACTTTAGATGTGTAAACTTGAGGTGTATAAACTTTAGGTGCATAAATTTACTAAAATAGAAAAGTAATGCGGTGCCAAAAAAGAAAAACAGGTGAAGGAAGGGGGGGGGGGGGCGAGTTTCCGGCCAATAAGGCCATACATTGCCTCCTCTGCGAAGAGCTGTTCGTCTACCGCTACAACCACCCTGCAGCAGCTGCTGGCGCCGCCGCGGCTGATCTCAGGAGGCTCCCCGCCTGCTCTCATGGCGTCATCATCAACATCCACGGGAGCAGGAACGCTGGGATACTACTGTGCCGCCGCAACAACAATGGATCAGAGTTTCAGTTCGTTGTCCGGCTCACCTTGTGTTAGAGCTCAAGGAAGTACAAGCTGGAAGTCCCAAGAGAAGGAAGGACCTGAAGGGGAAGACAATGCATTTCATTCTTTAGTGAAACAAAGTCCATTTGAAGTCATTTATGGGCATCAGCCATCACACTTTGGGATCACAATGGAGGATTGTTCTGTACCAGACTTACAGGAGTGGCTCAGGGACAGGAACTTCATGCATCAATTGATCCAGCAACATCTTCACAGAGCTCAACAGCAAATGAAGTTTTATGCTGACAGAAATAGAAGCTTCAGAGAGTTTCAGCAAGGTGATTGGGTCTATTTGAAGCTTCAACCATATGTGCAATCTTCTGTGGCTCGGAGAGCCAACCACAAGCTATCTTTTAAGTACTATGGGCCCTTTGAGATATTGTACAAGGTTGGGCAAGTGGCTTACAAGTTGAAGCTGCCTGACAACTGTCACATCCATCCAGTAGTCCATGTCTCACAGCTTCGAGCAGCTACTGGCTTTGCCCCTGCAGTACATCATAGTCTTCCCTCATCACTGGGCTCCCTGCAAGTTCCCCAGCTGTTCTTGGACCGAAGGGTGGCCAAGAAAGGTAACTCTGTAATAATCCAGTTGCTGACTCATTGGTCAGGTACTGCAATTGAGGATGCATCTTGGGAGGACATGGACGACCTCAAGAATCGCTTTCCACAGGCGCCGGCTTGGGGGCAAGTCGGCTTTCAAGGAAGGGAGGATGTTAGAGTTCAAGGAAGTACCAGCTGGAAGTCCCAAGAGAAGGAAGGACCTGAAGAGGAAGACGACAACAAGGCTGACGACGTACAGTCTGAAGGCGGGTTGGAGGAAGATGCCTTACCAAGGGGAGAACGCATCCGGCGAAGGAACAAGAAGTACACGGGACCTGACTGGGCTGTATGAACCATCTCTGTGTATCGGCCCATCTTGGCCATGTAAGAGAGAGATAGATAGAGAGAGAGAGAGAGAGAGAGAGAGAGTTGGTGAGGAGAGAACATCCTATAAATACGCAAAACAACAGCTGTAATAACTCGGCTTGGAACTCGGCGGCGGCGTTGGCGGCGGTGGCTCGGTCCGGTTGGACGCGAGAGAGAAATCTATCAATCGAGTTCCTTGTATCATCTTGTTCTTGTGTGCTTGTGTGAATCGTGAGCTAGGGTTCTAACACCTTGGAGGGATGACTTCACTAGAAGATGAAAATGATGGCTCTGCAGATCTGCCGATCCCTCGTCCAGTGGCAGCTGAGCTGTGCAAGTATGATGGCGGCTTGATCTGGGGCACTAACTGGTTGCGAATCCGTCATGCCGCGGGTGAAGACCAGGATCTGTGCTGGTGGGAAATGTAATGCCCTCATTGTGACCTCTAGGCCACATTCAATAGGCAAGGTGTGGTGATACCGACGGGTACCAGATAAATTAGAGCGATTCACATCATGTGGTTTTTTACAAACTCTCGAGAGTCTAAAATAATCGATTAGCCATGCTCATGGTCATGAGCGACATAGTGTGTGCGCCATAAGTATAGTTTTGTTCTTTTAAATGTGTGAAATAGGCCATGGGATTGGGAGTTTATGATACTTATGATGATTATGATGGCATGATGGTGCAAGTGTGGATATGATATTTATATTGATGAAATTACTTAAGTGGATCACAATGTTTTATATCATGTACATGCTTTAACTTGTGTTATAAGTTCTGTTGCAAAATGTTTATGAAACAAAATTTGCTTTGTGCTGAAAATGAAACCAAAAATAGCCCTCCTTTGATTTAGAGCTCGCATAGGTTTGATCGTGGCTTTGCCAATACATTATTTATATAATGTACCGACTCTTGCTTGTTGATTATTTTGTTGCTTAGGTTGAGGGTTTCAGCATGATTCTAACTAGGGGCCTACCCCTAGTCGGTTTGCTTGTGTGGAAGGGTAGACAAGCTTTCTGCTAAACTTCTACTATTGGCTGGTCGGCCTTATATTTTTGATTTAGTTCTATGTCTTTAATTGTTCCTAATTTTAACTTAGGCCTTTGTGTTTTGGTGGTCTAGCTAAGATGAAAGTGTGAAGCTAGCAACTTCCTGAGGCTAGCTGATCACGAGTAAGAGTTTTGAGCAATTGCGATGATCGTGGAATTTAGCACTTTCAGTCAAGTCCCCTGAGATGTGTAACACATTTAGTCGCCGCCTTCGTGCGGTCTGGCAGGTACATCTTAGGTTGAAGTTGACTGGCAAACTATTCCATCGAAGATCTCCTTTGTTCCCTACTCGGTGCTTTGGGTTTTATGTTGGATTTCTTATTTGGCATGCCAAGGCAACAACGAGGTTGGATGGTTACAGTCTATGTTACCCAGATACGGGGAGTACGGCATTTTTTGAAAAACACGCATACGGGGATATGTCATATATATGTATATATAAAATAATATGAATTTATGCATAGGAAATCAGTAGCACTAGTAATAAACAGTTAATCATGTCTTCCATTTCTCTCTATCTTAATTACCTCTACAACCCACTGGATGGCATGTTAGTTTGCCATGGCTTCGCTGGTCCACTTCTTGTGTGAATTTGCAACTACATATTAGCCGTGGTAGCTCTTTGGAGTGTTAGATGCATTAGCACATGAGCTATTACAAAATTCATTAGCTCTAAACTACATAGCATGCACTTGCACTTAAAAAACAGAAAAGTGGAATAAGAAAGTTGGAAGGGCTAACAATTCACTCATTCGAACGAACCTGCCTCACTGTGAGATGAACGAAGTTAGTGGTAACATGGTAGGTGATGGCGGAGTTGTGCCCTGGCCCCTGTGGTACAGGGGCGGAGCCACATGGTGGTCCGTGTGGGCCATGGACCACAGTAAAATCTAGCCCAAATGCCTATTACCCCTGTTCTGATGCAAACATAGGAAAGAACGATGCTTTTGTTTCATCAGTTGATTTGCCTTATCGAGTTGTTGTTTCAGCTTCCGTCCTTCCCAGTTCCCATCCTGACTACACCATTGATTGTGCGAGTGCTTCTTTCGTAACTCGACGACTCAACGATTGGGATTGGGGACCCGTGTCCAACGGGGGCAACCGGCGTCTGGCGACTAGGATCAAGAGCAGCGTTCAGCAAGCAGCTATGTCACTATGTCAGTTTCGGTTCGATTTTAGAAATTCCGATTAGAATTGGATTGATAAATTAAAACAATGCATAATCCTATTGTAGTGTTTAGAAAATTTATGTTAAGTTGGACCACCCTAATCTAAAATCCTAGCTACGCCACTGGTTGTCATGCTAAACTCAATATCTAGCCTAGGTATCCCTACAAACAGGAAATATATTTTTAACATATTTTGATGTGTAACTATAACATTAATGAGTTTATATATCTTGATTCATGATTAAGAATTTTATCGCAACAAAAAAAATCTGTTGTATATTACTGTAGCCATTATCTTTAAATGCATTATCTGTAGCAATAATAATATAAATAGCCACATCTGTTACATGCTACAATTATGTCATGACCAGTTAAAAAGTATATATATACATTTTATTATCGTAAATCTTATAATCATATGTTAAATCAAGTTTACTAAATTTACTATCTCCCATCATGACACATGATTTTTAGTTTTAAGGTGTGATGAAGTAGTCGATAGCATCAGGTTAATTAGCTATTCATATATACACCGATACTCATTATTATTGATACAATAGAACTAGTACTGAATACTCATTGATATTCTTTTATACGGTCAATGTTTAAGGTATTCTTTTTTTCATTTTCATATCTTTGTTAGCACACATCTCATGGGAGGTGCTTCTAAAACACCCAATAAAATTGTTTGTCTTTTTTTTTACTGATTTTTTCTGTACTAATCCAACGGTTCTCCTTATCCAAATCATTCATTCAACGGTTGATATTTGTTTGATGATGTGGCTCATCTTGGTGACATCTAGGGATTCCCTTTTCACTAATGTAGATTCCTTGAAATGTGGCCAATATTTTCCTTGATCCTGTGCACCCCCTCCCCTTCCCAGCATGCATTTTATGACCACATAACAAGCATTAGACACTATCTTTGTTTGAATTATCGATTGTTGTTCTTATATGCAATTAATCACCGTTTAAGGATAAAAAAACATATTTTAGTTATAGATCTACTTTATATTGAGCTCTATCGTTGAGTAGAAATGAAATAGTTTTTGACAAAACGCCAACTAAATCTTATATGTAGGTACTCTTCAAAGTAACATACTGGTTTCGGTTTTGGGTATAACTACAAAGGTGTGAAGAGAAAATGGTGATTATTCACGTTGCATGTTGGAACTTGGAGACAACCGCCATGCAAATTTCTGTCAACTTCAAATGGAGATTTAACAGTAGGATTATTCTTTAAATAAGTTTTTCTCTTCTTTGATGATGACATTTATTCTTGTGTCGTCTCTCTATCCTTTGTTAGAAATTATTATACTTGGTTTTCAACCAAAAATTATGTACTAAGTGGCTATAGCTTCAGTTGAAGTAAAGGCCAGATATTGTATGTTATCTAAAGAAATCATCATTCAAATCAAGGAGACCGAATGAAAAGCCTATATATTGTTCATGGTCTTATGCCCATATAGCTTAGAATATATGACCATACCATACACAAATACACAAGCAACACATGTACGGTTGATCCACCTTGAGGGATCATGCGCACCAGAAAGCAGTCTTCTCCTGACGTCTGAAACCGATCCTCACGGAAACCGACAGGAATGGAGTGTTAGGAATGGGGCCTTTATTGTGACGGGTGGCCATCAAGACACCAATATTCCTGAGATTTTGTCCTTTAATTCTCAAGAGAGAGGAATAATTCCACACCATAATATATTATATGGAATAAATCCCCTCCAAGGCTTCGAATCCCTCTTAATTCTTTTATGGGAGGAATTAAACGAACAAGGCCAGATGGGTTTTCCCTACGGATGAAGTGTCTCACAAACTTGAAAGTCAGGCCGGGTCCAGCCCGTGCCCGTACACGCACAAGCACCCCTCTCTACCAACATGACAAAAACACGGCTCGATCCATCGCTCGACGCTCGGATCGGATAGGAATAGGATTCCGGCACTGACTAAAGAGGACAGTAGCCACACTATTCATCGGAA
This sequence comes from Oryza glaberrima, assembly GCF_000147395.1. Classification (NCBI taxonomy): domain Eukaryota; kingdom Viridiplantae; phylum Streptophyta; class Magnoliopsida; order Poales; family Poaceae; genus Oryza; species Oryza glaberrima. Next base: position 22,073,758 of record NC_068326.1, read on the forward strand.
AAAAGTTTCATTCCCCGTAGGTTACCTGTCGCTCAGCCAGCCATGCACGCATGGCTGATGGCTCGCATGTGCCATCCATCGGTGATCTCTTCAGCAATGCGTGCACGGCCAGGTTCAACTTTTCGTTTTGGGTGTTTGTATCTGGCGGTGCCCATATGACGAAATTTCGAAAACTTTGGTCCGAAATTTAGAACAAAATTTAGTCAATTTTGAATAAATAATACCAAAATTCACGTAAAATTTTAAAAAAATTAAAAATTTCGGCTGAAATAATATCGTATCGGAAGGGTCCGAAATGTCGAACCCTGTGCGGGGGCCTGCTTGGGAGTATAGTATTTTTTAACACTTGTAAAGGCACCTTGTAATTTTAGGTCACCAAGAACACACTTGTAATCTTTTCTGGTTGCCTTACGAATACCCTTGTAATTAAGTTAAGAGTGACAGGCAGCATATAAACACATGTCCTTGATAGTCGATACTCAATCATAATCACAAAAAGGAAAAAAAACGATTTTTTTAATCCATCGGATTGCTAGAATATAATCACTTGTCCTGCTCTTCTTGACCATGCAAGATCTGAAATCCTGAAGAACTGTAGGGAACTGAAGAATCACCTGTGTCTTGGGACCATTACATTGTTCTGCTCTGATTCTAGATAGCAATGCTCATGAAGAACATGAATTGGGAAACCTGCTCTTGACCGTGCAGGAAAAAACGAAGCTGCTGCTGCTTTTCTCTCATGATCTCATCAGAGAACAAAACAATCAAAATGTCGGAATGGGCCAAAAACACTGGTAAATTTAATAGGTTATGGCCCATCCAAGCAACGTTTTAAGTTTACCCTGAGAAAAAATTATAGGCCTATAACTTACATCGGTTTTGAGCCAAATGCATGCCTTTTCCAATGTCCTGCAGTAGTGCGAAGAGAAAAGCAATAATATACTTTTTTATAATAATGTCGTTTTTTTTTCTTTATTGTGTGAACGGTGACACGGTTTATATATTATCTTTATGATCTGTCACTGCCTGCTCAATTTGTCACAGCTATATCTCCCTCGCCATTATTCCAAAAGGGCAACAAAGAGGACATGCTTTGCTGTTTTCAACAGAGCAAAAAAAAAAGAGGGTCGGAGGAGAAATGCTTCTTGTAGTTCTCTGCATTTTCATAGCACCGGCATCTACTCCTATTTCATATTTAAGGTAGTATTTTATATATGCATGGTTTCTAACAAGTGAGATGGTATTGCACGTATCGCTATTTCAACGTTAGCTTTTAGATCATCTAATACCATCAGGTTCATATGTTAGTGTCTCAATGGCACTTGTCGTGACGGTAAAGGGCACGAGTCCATCTAATAAATACTACCTCCGTTTCACAATGTAAGTCATTCTAGTATTTCCCACATTTATACTGATATTATGAATTTAGACATATATATGTATCTAGATTTATTAACATCAGTATTAATGTGGGAAATACTAGAATGACTTATATTGTGAAACAGAGGAAGTACTTTTTTCTATGGTTGAGATATTAGAAAATTAACACTAGAAAATGCGATATGATACGCCATCGCTTTCTCTCTAAGGAACCTCGTGAAAAAGGAGCTCTTTTGATTCAGCGTGCAGCACAACACGTCAATTCATGAACCATATATTTTTTTTGAGATCAGATCAATATTACAATTCATGAACATGCATATATATTGTTCGTTATACTTGTACACACAATTTGCATGGAAAATGCTGGCTAGGAAACATCAAATCCGTCACCGGCTAACAATAGGAAGGGCCAGGGGTTTCCAGGGGCGTTCAATTCAATCGCTGATGGTGGCGATGACACCACGATATTATTCTCTGTGCCGCGGAAAATCTCAGAAAAAAGGGAGCAAGAATCCCCACTATGACGAGGCGATCGATGCCCTAACCGGTGAGGTGACCAGTGGCGCCATTTCATAGGCTTAATTAGCCCCGCTTCACATTCCCTCCCTGAATGCAAGAGATTAATTAGCCATTGAAAAACCTTTTAAGCCTCTTCACAAATTTCAGAATCATTTCAGAAAATCCAGATGAACCCTTTTGAAACAAATTTGAATTCAAACATTGCAAAAATTTAAACTCGACCAACAAATTTTGTTTCCGTTGTTTTGGTTGGCTCTACCAAATACTGCATCCGTCCTAAAATATAAGAGATCTTGGCTGTGTGTCTAGACGTACATTTTGGTGTGAACGAAGTGCATTTCCGTTGTTGTTTTGAACTCCCTGCTCCACTCACCTAGCTAGCTAGGGTGATCTGGCGAATGTTAGAGCCCTGTTCCTTTTCTTTTTTTCGTTTTCGGAACAAAAGAGCAGCGTTGCTCCGTTAATCCGCTCACTCTGAAGATTTCAGCATAAAGGAAACTGGATTCTTGCCTAGGTAGTCTCAAGAGCTTGTACTTCGTTCGTTGCAAATGAAAAGGAAAAGGTAGTGCTGCGTAGCTGTTTGATGTTCTTCTTTCTACATACCCCTACCCTCCCTTTTCAGTTGCATTCAACTTTTGTGGCATCATGCCAAGATGTAAATGCAATACCATGTACATGCAAGCATTGACATTTTAGAAAGAAAAAAAAAGTAAGAAAAAGGCAAGAACATATTATTATGCTTGGATTCCCCTTCTCCATAAGCTTCAAGATAATGCCTCTGGTGATTCAGAACAGTCGCAAATTGATCGCGAAAAAGAAGGGCTCCAAGAACACGAGGAATTCCCGCAGCATCTCGCGTGACATGGTTTAATTGGCCGATGTTGACACGCATCAATTGGTGAATGGACAGGAGAAAACTTGTGCTCCTGTAGTTTCTTTGAGAGCTTCACACCGCCAAGGAATTCATATGAAATCTATCATGTCATTTCAGACACTTGGGAGCCTTTCTTTTTTTTTTTTTACTTTTGAGAGAAGAAGCCATGCCAGAAACTTAAGTGGTAAAATCAGATAACATTCCCTCCTTCTTTGGATGATATTGTAGTTAATGGAAGTGTGCCCTACGCATGGTTTCTTACAAGTGAAAAAAGTAGAAAAAAGTGTAAAAGAATTGTTGCAAACAGATCATCATATTCTGTTTCATCTCTTTCAGGAATTCGGCGCACCCAGGCACGGAGTTACCGCAAGCGCGAATAGGACTTGTAATGGTGGGTTTTTGCACCTTGAAACCCATGGAATTCTGACAGAGTGGCTGCACCAATGGATTGGAATAAAATCGGATTTTTATAAAGAAAAAAATTTAGCATGTGTGCTCATGTGAAAAGATGGATTAAAGTTGACAAATGCTACTATTTTTGTAACTTTTCATCTCATATTTCTTTTCCCCTCCTTCACACGCACGAACATTTATTAAACAACTCAGAAGCGCCAAGATAAACAGAATTGTCTTTATTCTGGATTATATATTAAATGTTGATCAGAGGATAGGTTCTGCACTAAACTTCACCTTTAAATACCTTTTCCTTCAAAAAAACCTTTTTTTTTTCATTAGCCTCAAGGTGCATAAACTGAATAAAAGAGGACAAATTGTACACATAAAATAAAATCACATATATGATTAATAAGTGGAAGAGAGTACGGAAGCAAAGTTTTCTCTCTCGAGTTTTTCAGGTGTGATCGTGCAATTGCAACCGGCAGGAAGATTTGGAGTCTTTTCTGGTGGCATTATTCCTTCTTGACACAATGCTGGCCTCAAATATCTCTCTTTATTTCTGCATCATTCCAAGTTGCGTTCTGGCCGCTGACTTGTGTTAATTAGGCCCTTGACGTGGACTCAATTCATACAGTAAATTATCTTTCCGTTGTGTTGTTCAGTGCGAGATGATGAACCAGGGAACCGTACCTAACGACACAGGCAATCAGAACCCAGAGAATATTGCTGTCAGATTTCAAAAGTATTTCTGATGAGACGGACATGAGCATTTCTTTACATGAAACCGTGTTTTATGTATGAGCACGACCATTCATTTCAAACCCATTTTGACAACTGTAAGAACACGGCGCCGTTGGGGAAAAAAAATAACCTTCAGTATTTACGTGCTCAGGACAGAATCTTCAGAGCCAGACCATCCTGGTTTCAGCAAAAAATGCAAAACAGGGTGTGCTTTACTTCGAATCTTGTTAAAATATGTGAAAGTAATATTTTGAAAGAAACATATACATAACAATACTGTATTTCTGTAACAAAGGGGATGCTTGAAAAGTAAACCGGAGCTAGCTATGACATCTAAATACAACGTTGGATTCTTCTTCTTTTTCTAAAGGAACCTCTGGCCCTCGTTTTGTACATATGAATTAGGTTTTACTAAAAGGGGGGATTTTTTTATATAGAGTAAAATCATGGATCTCATGTGCTTAACCATCCATGAAATGTATACAAGAAAAGAGATAATTATAGAATATTTGTGCTAGTTGCGTATGCTGTTCCCCGTAACCGACAAACTGTAATATTATCAGCAACGACAATTGTCTGAAATTTCTGTGCTAGCTACGACCTTTTCAGAATATAATTGTATTAAACTTTATAGATGCCTCACGTTTCATAGGAGCATATGCAATTAGAAGAAAGGTATGCTACATATGGAATATGCAGGCCCCAAGCCTTCTGACAGAACACAATCATGGCCTATAATCTCTAGCATGGAGAAAGGATTAGGTAGTTAATAAGCAAGTGTTTCAGTGAGAAACTTCACCTAGTCCCTAATCTATGTAGACTCTAATCTCTCAAGCTCAGATAGGGACTACACTAAAAAGAATAAAAAAAATAACATATAGGGACAAAAATCTCACATAGCCCACATAGTTTAGCCTCAAGCTGCCTCCCACACTGCTAATCTCAATGCATAGAAAATACAGAGGTGAAGTGCATATGATTCTTCCTGTGTGTAGTGGAGCTTACACGGGAGGGAAAAACTAGGTGCAAATGTGCAGAGCTTTGCATCATTCTTCTATCACAAATTCCCCAGGGGTTTTGTTTAGATTTGACTTAACTCTTTGTTTAATCCCTTTTAAATTTCCATCGTCGAGAGGGGATCAAAGCCTACTGCCTACCTCTCTACACTGAAAGCAACCCTGGCCAAAGTTACGTCACTTTTTTCGCAAGCCGAACCTAAGAATAGCAGTTTGTTAGAAAAGCTTGCCTCAAAGGAGAAGCAGGTATGCTGCTGAGGAATATTTTTTTGGCAGATCGTCGATGTAAAACTTGATGAGATTTATAACGAAAGAATAGGTCCTTGTAGTTTCTCTTGATGGGCAATTTACAGTTAAGTGTTCCTGTCAGTTATCACATACCTGTGCATGCTTTGTGGTGAGCAGTTCATTTTGCTGTTCTTCGTTCAGTATCAATACCTTGAGGATCAGCGCCGCCATGTCAATGATATGATTATGCCTGCAATTGTGCCAAGTTGGGGGTGATATATCATATAAGTGCTGTTTTAGTGTCGACACATTCGAGATATTTCTGGAATCTTCCTTGCTATGGCATTCTTCACTTTATCTGTCTAGTACTCCTGAAACTCTATGTGGAGTACTCTACTGAAAATTGCTCCTGAAACTCTACAGGGAGTTCTGTATATATATATATTACCGAAATTGCTTCTGAAAATCTACAGTTGTTCTGTATTTTTACCTGCACAGTACTTGCTTCCTTGTGCAGCAGTAATTTTGAATTTTTTATCACATTATGATAGGAACTAGGAAGGAGCATGAACAACAAGCCTCCTCCTGTGCACAAACATTCTACAACAAAAGATGCCTTTTCCTACTAGATATGGAGCATTTGTGTTAACAAGAACCTTCCTTAGGTACTGAGAGTGAGACATTCACTATGTACCTTTATTTTCTTTTTCTTTCTCTAGAGAGACAAAGGGATAGAAAAAAAAAACACTTATGCTTATTCCTTAGCATTTGTATTTATGTTGTATATAATACTATTTAGGACTTGTGATGCTAAATTAGTGGGCATTAGTATCTTATCAAGACACCAAGATGAGAAATTGGGTGGTTATAAAAGGGGTACTAAGTAGTATTTATATATTTCGGTTCTCTCTCCACTGCCAAGGATTGAATCTATTCTCCCTGCCTAAATACATGCCATGCTCATGGAAAATAATCTTGCAGGGTTTGGGGCCTACTCAGATGGGCTGCATAGTGTGGTGCTGACAATTAACCTCCTAACCATTTTGTGCATAGGACCCATGAACTACAGGACTATTTTCCCATGCTTATCCTTTGCACAGGAGAAAGCTCACCCCAGGGTCTCTTTGGGCCACCTTTGGACATAAGAATTTGTAGGGACTTTATAGGAAATTCACAGGGTTTCCACAAGAATCTTTTTGAATCTAACATGATTCGAGAAAAAAAATCTGCATTCCAAACGAGGCCCAGATTTGTAAGGTTTTTGTTGGGAATTTTGGATTTCTTTTCCCACAAGAAAGTTTGAAATGTATGAATGTGTTGTCAAATTCATATGTCGTGTATTCCTATGCTCAAAAGAAACATGAGTTATGTTTCTCTCTCACACCCTATTTCGGAGAACGGATTTGCTATAAATGTGTCGCCATATTTTTCATGAAAAAATAATCAGCATGTATTTAGTGTATTTACAATGTAAGTTCCAAAATTACATATGTAATTACACTAATTCACATATGTAATTACATTAGATTTATACTATAATTACATTTGACATATTTTTACCTAAAAAATCTACCACTATATTTTTAGAAAGACCCTTCGGAGAAACATTGATTTCCAAAAACATACCGGCCCTAAACTTAACTTATGTGTCTTGAAATCCCATGAGGCCATTTTGTTCCTAAGGATTGTTCCTTATTTTTCTGTTAATTCTTGTGCTTTTACAATCCTTACACTCAGGGATGAAAATAGTCGAAAAACAGCCTTACCCATTTCCGTAACATTTTCTTCTTAGAAACATAATTGAAAACAGTAGAGCTAGAAATGAAAATGATATAGAAAAATCAGGAAATCAAAAACGGAAAATCAATCAGAAGAAATTCTGAAGTACAAAATCACATATGTAATTTAGAATGACTATATACCACGTTAGTTCATGCTTACAACACTAATTGTGAGTTGCCTCGCTTTTAACCGTGTGCTAAAAATATATAGGGTTTAGTGGGGGAGTTAGAGTAAAACCTATAGGCCTTGAACTACATGAACTGATTTATTTAGAAATATGACAATTTCCATATTATAAACACGGTAACAATATCTGTGAAAAATACGGTAAACCAAGTAAATGGTTGGTCAAACATCAAAACCATTTCAGTTTGCACATTTCATTTTTACCACTTGCATTTCTATTTTTGTTGATTGGTAGCCATTTGATTTCAAGATGGTTTGATCAGCAAAACAAAATTGGGAATAATAGCCGCTCAGTCGGGAATTTCCGGCACCGTTTTTCATCCCTACTTACACGCCACCCACACACCATTACACCAATGAATTTAAATACATCAAGAGACCCTCCACTGCCAATGCCTGCAGGCTGCCACCTCCCCCATCCCCATCCTGAGGTAGCAAAAGGCAAAAGCCCCCGATCTTTCTTTTTAAAAAAATTTTTTGCCCTCCCTCGTGTGTGTACGTGTGCTAACTTTTTAATAACGGTATTGCTATATTTATGGCGCATGTTTTTTTTGAGGAAAAAACAGTCGTTTTTTCTGGCGGTAGGATCTCCCTTGATGTTCGTGCTTAGCTTCCCATGCTGATTGATTTTGTCGAGGTGTATATCAAGGATGACTTCATCACTTGATTACTTTGTTACAAATACTCAAAGGGACATGTGATTTTGTGAGTAATTATTTTCTACTTTGCTAGCTTCTTTCTTTTCTCCAAATGGACCTATGATTTGTGAGCTTCCCTCTTCTTTTTGTTGCGATTATATTGCATATGTAATTTAGGCACTTACATATCTAATTTTAGGACTTACATCCTAAATACACTAAAATTACATATGTAATTTAGGCACTTACATATGTAATTTTGGGACTTACATACTAAATACAATAAAATTACATATGTAATTTAGATACTTACAATGTAAATACATGCCGACTATTTTTTGTTGAAAAATATGGCGCCATAAATATATCTACTCCCTTTAATAATGCAAAGAATCCCGGCCTTTACTTCAAAGAAGCTACTACCACTTATGATGCGCTCAATAGACAGCGCATAAAAACCAGGAAATGACTAGACAATAACTAATACTAATACCAACACAAGTTAGAAAAGACATTTTATTCAGGTATGTTTGTAAAATCTCCATCCTAAGTTGGCAAATAACTGCATGAACGTTTATCTCATTCCGGCACGCATTACGTATGCTAGAGGTCATGGATTATTATTCCCCCCTCTCCCAGCGACAGACAGCTAGCGAGCCAACCTACCAGCCGCCGCCAACTGTTGATTACCGGGTGCGCGCCCGCGCGATTCACATATTCACCACGTCGTCTTCCTCGTCGTCGCCGCTCTATAAATACGGGCCGCCTGTGCTCTTCGTACTTCCACCGCTTTCTCCTCGATCCAGAGCTGTACATATCCATCAGCAGCAGCAGCAGCCAAATTCACCATCCTCCAGCGATCGATCGATCACCTGCAGTACTAATTCTCTCAAGCTTCTTGGTCGCCGGCCATGAGCTACGGGAGCAGCTCTTCTGGTCTCTCTCTCACTTCCTCTCTTTTTTCTTTCTTTGCTTCTTCGTGTCTTCTTCTCCGCCGCCGGCGTGTGCTGACGAACGATCGAATGGAATGCGTGCAGGGGGGCGAGGCGGGCGGCGGGTGGAGTACGGGAGGACGTACGTGGTGAGGCCCAAGGGGAGGCACCAGGCCACCATTGTGTGGCTCCATGGCCTCGGCGACAATGGCGCAAGGTAACCCACCATCACTTCTCTAGAGTTCTCTCTCTCGATCTCGAGATGATGATGATCATCATCTCTTCTTTCTTCCACAGCTTAATTATATTACACACGACCAAAAATATGCAAACTTGTACTACTACTACACGCTCCCAGTTTTTAATTTTTAAATGTCCTAGTAGTACACAGATTTTATCACAGCTACTACTATACTCACTCCTTTTTTATATACTTATATATGACCTGAATTCACCAAAGGTCATATACATGTATATTATAAAAGTAAAAAGGAGGGAGTGGTTCAGAAAGATTGGTGGTAGCTTCACTAGCTATAGCTGCAAGTGTTTAGTATGAATGCAACAAACAGAGATGGATGGGACGATCTAGATTGACATGGGGAACACGAACGAATGAACTAGCTTAGGTTAGGCTGTCAAGATGTTGATATCTGCACCCAATTAATCGCTTTATTCTCTCTCCCCCGACGTTGTACTGTAACTCGATCGATGCCCCTTTATTTTTTGCTAGAAACGATGGATTCGGCCTCGCCATTTCTGTCCATGCATATATTCCTAGGATTGCTTTTTACCTCCGAATTAAAGCCTGATCATGCATCATCTCCAATTGTCCTATTCTCTCTCTGTCTCTGCTCCCCGACCTCACAAAAATTTCCTGTAGATCGAGAAGGATGGAGGTAGCTAGACGATGCCGATGTTTGCGAAAAGAAAATTAACCAGTTGGAATATATATTGGCCATCTGCCACTCACTACTTGTTTAGAGTTACACTTGATGGTTTTAATTGCCATCTATGTGTCTTACGACAAATAATCCACGTATCTTAAATTAAACACAAAACTATAACTGTAGTTGGAGTGTGAGTTATTATTTGTGTGGTTCGTTAAGAGGCTTGTTTTTAATTAATCCCTCAAGGGGGTGGTACACACCGTTCAAATTAACAGTTATGAAACATTGTATTCTTTAGAAAATTAAACGATGTAGATATAAACATTTGAACTTGCATGTTTGTGAAGGGTGTGTAAGATGATCGGTTATATTCTCTCTTTTTTTTATTTCAAAATATCTTGTTTCTATCTGAACCACATGCAAAAAATAATAATAGCATAGAACCTTGAGGGATTAAAATAGTTTCTTTGGTTTCTCTGACCACGAAAGGTTGTAGAAACACGAATGCAAGAATCCATTGTTGAAGGACCAATATGTTGATTAAATATAGAAGAGATAGATGTGGATTAATTACCTCATGCTTCATGCAAGGTTCTGTCTGCCAACAAGGATGCATGGAGCACCTCAGTTTTGTGATGTTGCATTAAATAACATAAGTTTTTTTGGCATTGTTTCTCTTCTATGGGTTTTGGCAGCAAAAGCATAGAATATGCTAGCCATTAATTTTCTTTTTCTGAGTTCAATATGCATGTGTCAACTGTCAAGTGTCTGCTTCAAATGTTCTCTTCCCACTTCTTTGCTTTTCCCATCAGTACTGAGTTACAATGGCATATTTCATTAATAAGACGATTGTACTACTACCTGAAACTTTCAGGAGAACACAAGAAAAAACTTAATTATATATACATATGTGCTCTAGCCAGCTCATTAGCTGCCTTAGTTTGATCCAGTGTTGTGCTATGTCATGTTTTATTCTTTCCTCACTCTTTACTTCTTTTATTCTCCATTACTTTCTGATAACACTTCTTTTGTTGACATGTTAATGTCATTAGATGAAGCTATAGTTTTGATAGAAAGCCAGCACAGCACTGAAATATCTCTACACAAGTTGCTGACTAGCTGTAACATGTACTTTTTCTTGAAACACTGGCCTAATCTTGTTTCTTGTTTCTTTTTCATAATTTTATCTTCTGCAGCTGGTCCCAGCTACTGGATTCTCTTCCTCTGCCTAATGTAAGATACCATACTGCACTCTCACTTTGCAGTTGAATCAATCATGCACACAACCATCTTCACCTACAATCCTATTTCTATTCCTATCCCTATTCCAAATGGGCACAATAATGCATGTATAGACTTGTTCATTCTGTTATCTCTTCAAATTAATGTAACTTATCTGAATCACTAGGTTAGCCATAGCAATTTTTTAAAAAGATTTTTAGCAATAGCATTGTTCATGCTAGTTCTAAGTTTATTAACTCTCAAGCTTATACCATCCTTATGCAGATCAAATGGATTTGCCCTACTGCACCAACACGCGCTGTTGCTGCTTTCGGTGGATTCCCTTGCACAGCATGTGGGTTTCTGAACCATTTATGACTTGGCCAAAAAGAAAAAAAAGAAAAAAAAAGAAAAAAAGAAGCATGCAGCTTTGCTTTCCTAATTTTCTAGGCCATTTCTTTTGCTGCAACCTGGCTACAGATTCTGATATTGCCGTTCTCCTTTTTACTGAAATTGAAACAGGGTTTGATGTGGAGGACACTTCCGTGGATGGCCGTGATGATATTGAAGGGCTTGATGCTTCAGCTGCACACGTTGCAAACCTACTGTCATCCGAGCCATCTGATGGTACATTTTCAGAATTGTACCATAATTACAGAACAAAAGGAAAAAAATGTGAAAATATTAAATAAGCTTTAGAATACTCTGTATGTCTTACTGATCTTTGGTGGAATTTCAAATTTCAGTGAAGCTTGGGATAGGTGGTTTCAGCATGGGTGCTGCCGCTGCCCTCCACTCTGCTGCATGCTATGCTCATGGAAGATTCACAAACGGCGTTGCCTACCCGGTCACCCTCAGCGCCGTCATCGGTTTGAGCGGTTGGCTTCCCTGTTCAAGGTCTGATTCTATTCTTCGATCGTTTTGGAAAATGATAATAATAATTTAATTTGCAATGATTTCCTTACAAGTGATGTTCTTCATGTGTTCTTATTTAGGACTCTGAAGAGCAAGATGGACAGCTCTCAGACTGCACTGAGAAGGGCTGGTGCCTTACCAATCCTGCTCAGCCATGGAAGAGGTGAGCAATGCAATCGTTTTGAACTAGATGTGTATAAAATGTAATGATGCTAAAAATGTTCTACTTATTTTTGCCTTTGCAGCTGATGAGGTTGTCACCTACAGAAATGGTGAGAAATCAGCCGATTTCCTGCGAGGCTCGGGTTTTCAGTATCTGAATTTTAAACCCTACAACGGGTATAGACACACTTACTTAATTTTCCCCATCTTCATTTTTTTTCTCTGAAAACTAGAATAACTAACATGATGCCATTTACACAGCCTGGGGCATTATACCATCCCAGAAGAAATGGACGATGTCTGCAAGTGGCTCAGTTCAAGGCTGGGACTTGACCGATCCCGCGGCTAATTCGAAAATATGAACCCGGTTCAGTGGCTTTGGTAGTGATGTATAAGAGAAGAAGGTATTGACAATATACAGGAGAAGGTTGATTAGGATATGTGAATTGTGACAGTCATGGCTTTGGTAGCATATGTAACACTATGTGTTTTCCAAACAACTGCATACCACGTTACAGTTGTAGTTTTCTACTGATGTACTTTGTTACCGCTAAAGAGGGATGCGTATAATGTAGTATTGTATTGCTTGTTTGATACTTTCGTTACTAATGCTATCGAGCCTCACTAATCTTGCAGTCATAATATATTTGTGCTCTAGATCATGTTAGTGTACTTCGTTACATGATATCATAGTCCCCTGGACCAACAAAAGATGAGAGATTTAAAAATTAACCGTACGATTTTATCACAATTTCAAGGTATCATAATTCATAAATCATAACAAGATAAGATGATAAGGTGTTACTATGAGCTGTCTAAAGTATAGATAATCTTTCAGCAGCAGACATACCTATGTTCTTGAAGGTGGTTTGTTTAGGGGGTGACCATTTTGCTGAAAGTAATCTCCATCACCAATATGTTTGAGAAACCTTCTGATCTCAAGGCCATCATCACTGCACAAAGGAACAAATCATAAAAATATTGACTAATCGTGAACACATTACACATCATAAAAATACTGTATATCGTACAACCATAGAATTTCAAGCAACTAAATGAAAATAGGCTAAACAGTAGAACAGGTGCATAAATAGATCACCAAGATGATTATCACATCAAAGAATCAAACCACCGCCTTTTCTAGTTATCAAACTTTACTAGTTGAAGTTCAACACACAAGGACAGTTACGAATTATATGGATCAACATTCCAAGGACAGCCAACTATAATATTTTTTTCCATCATACTTGATTGTGTTGGCCAATGCCTCTTGTCGTCTACAACTTGTACTGTCCCATTATTGTTCCACTGGAATAGCCAGATGTCCCACTAGAATCGCCATTGTCATCAAATCGTTGTATATCTGTGTCAGTCACTGACATTAAAGAAAAAACTTAACCATTAGAAAACCCAAAAAAAAAGGAGAAAGAAACTAAGAAAGAAAGAAAGAAAATATGCTAAGGAACATGAATGAACGTCTGATGCAGCACTCACCATCTTTTGCATTCTGCCACACCCTCTGCAATGGCATCTCGCGGTACACGCAACTTTGTTTTTCAAATCACAAAGCGAACGTAAGATTTGCACGACATGATCATCACAAAATAAGCATCAAAGGACAGTAGTGCATCCGTACGTAATTCCGTTTACCTTGAAGGCACTCACAGTAAAGCTTCCTGCATCCAGACTTACAGCAAGCGCATCCCTTCACTTGGTTCCTCACGCTCGCCACCATCCTGTTCATCCAAAGATTCAGAACAATAACCTGAGCCTAACTGAACAAGAAAACACAGTGTAGAATCAGGTATTGGCACTTACCACAGCCGAATCGGCTAAGCCATTTGCACTGACATCGACGATCTTTGGTCTGAATGCCTAAGGCTTCTTCAGTATCAGCTTGGAGCAAAACCACATGTTGCTGAAGCACTCACAGTATCTGCAGTTCAAGAAATGGGGGGAGAAGAGAAAGCTGTATGCCTACAGGTCAAACATAGAAAAATTTTCAGTAGTTTTTAGAGAGTTAATTCTATTCGTAGGATTTTTCACAGAAAAAGAAGGAAATGAAATTCAGTGTGCTCAGATGGTGGATCAATGGGCGTCAGTTTCCTTCCATACCATTGGAGGCAGTAACTACTCTTGTTGCAACGGCAAAGATGGCGGTTCCTCTTGGCCCATACTGAACCGTTGAAGAGGATTAGCCCATACTGAACCGTTGAAGAGGATTAGACGCAGATGCAGCCTGCCATCGAATACAGAAACTGACACAGCTTCAAATATTGTTTTTTGCTGTATGTCTATTAATGCACAAAGTAGAGTCTATCGATTGTATTATACATATGATAGAAGTGTCCATCCAATTTTTCTAATCAACAAGAAGACAAGTTAAGGCTACGCGCCTAAGCCCACAAAGAGCAGCTCATGTCCAAACAATATGGTCTATGACGAACACAGCACAACTTTCAGGAGCATATGACCGAATTCTTCAATGTAGAAGGAACCAAAGTGCACCTATATACATAAATATACATCAAATTTCTGCTTTAACATGATCAGATTCATCAACGCAGAAAGAATATATTTCAGAGATCAAATTACAACGCAGCGAATTGAATCCACCCAAGTCCTAGCCGTGGACATGATAAATACACCACCACCATTGATGTTTCTGTTTGCTACAGACCTTCCAGCAAATATATTAAAAATGACACTAAGACAACTCCACAGCGGTTTTGAGCCTATCCCTGCATTGCAATTTCATCTCAGTTCTTCTTGCACGTAGGCAGAATGTCCTGACTACGCCTAAAGCCAAATGGAACACCCCCATGTTTCTTCCCAACATGTGGTCTTGGATGCCTGGTGAACCCGAAAGATTGCTTGCTTGTAGAGCTTTTCAGTCCAGGTGCACGCCTTGGCACTCCCTACCAGCTGCATCAATGTGCAGGATCACCATCGACTTCACCATCATGCTGAGAACCAGCCGATGCCTCTGTTGATAGCGTGACGTCGTCATCACCTTCATCATTTTCACGAGCTGTGGTGTCACCATCACCACTGCCACTTGCTCCCCCTAATGGGGAGGATTCACGACCAAAAGCCTCCCCAAGCAGAAGAATTGTTCTTCTTCTGTGGTGGCCTGGGAATGCTTCCCTGTAGTGGAGTATCGACCTGCCAGTGCGCACAATGAAGACCATTGTTATAGATGGGCTATGTAGAGTCCTCTCGTTGATATCCTCTTCCCCTTCACTGACTCCGATCCCGTCCTCCCTGGCACTTAAGCCTGAACGAAGCATGCTGAACAAGTCCCCAAGATCACGCTGCTGCTCCATTCTGTGCCAGTCTCGCTGCCGTTCAGGATCCACCTGAGTTGGTCTAACAGTAGGATGGTTCTCCCTGGCGTGTCTCCTCAGTTGACCGTATGCCCCCCTGAACTCGCAGGACTCTTTGGTACATGCTCGAACCTTCGCGTTCAAGTACTTCCGTGCATCATAATCCTTTGTCCAATGGCTGACTGGCCCACGACACAATGGGCAAGACAGTTTTATGGGCTGCTGGCACTCGCTGCATTCTGGCGCAGCAGCAGCACTGGCACCAGAATCCTTTGAGGACTCCTTAGAGGCCTTGCTGTACTGATCAAAGCAATTGGAGTGTCGGTAGCTTGTGTCGCACATGAAAGGGCGGCAGCCCTTCTCATGCGACGAGCAGACGAGCAGAACAGCGTTGTGTGGGTGATCCATGCAGACCGGGCAGCGGACATCCTCCCATTCCGCAGCCTGCTTCGCGGCAGCGGCAGCGGCAGCAGCAGCAGACTCCTCTGACCTGCGAGCACAGCCCTTCCCATTGGAGGGGTACGGCGAAACACGAGACCGGCGGCGCTCGTATGACACGGCACGGGTGCTCCTGTCCTTTGGCATAGTTACCTCAAGTCAGTCAGATGCAAAGGTTTGTTGGTTTTGTTTGAAATTCTCTGCAATCCAAAGGAAAGCGCTACAGAGAACAACAAGGTTGATTTCCAACTTCAAACTCTGAAAGAGAATCAAAGCGAGAAAGCATGAGATGCTTAATCAGATCGCAAACAACTAGTACATCTTTGTAGAAACAAGGGTTATACATGACAGAACACAAACTAAATCATTTTTCCTTTTTCTTTTTTTGCAAACATGTTATATGACTCCGGATCCATCAAGCAAATCCCCATCCAAAATCAGAGAACTCTTATCTATCGAGAGATGGACTCCTATGCCGTATAGAACATAACGAAGTACTAAAAGTAGAGATCGGCCATAGCACAAGTCCTTGTTACTCCAGATTCACAGAAAGAATTTGTTACTCCAGATTCACAGAAAGAATCAGAAGCAGCAGAGCCACCCAACAAGTTAACATAAGATTCCTACACCTACATAGCTGAATCCCGTCACAGCAAGAACACCGCAAAATCCCCCTCACTCGATCCAGTCTAAAACGTCCAAATACAACAGATCCTCCCAGTAAACGCGCGCACGGGGGGATGCGACCGAGCCGAATCGGGCGGGGTCAACGGCGTCCAGATCGGCCCGCCCCCTCGCCGCCGCATCCGCCATCATAGGGGAGGAGGAGGAGGAGGAGGAGGCTTTTTATTTTTTATTTTACCGTGCCGTCGAGGGAGCCGGTCGGCGACGACGGTGTACGGCGAGAGAACGGGCGCGCCCCCTCCGTCCCTCGAGACCGCCGTCGATCGGACCCGGCGGCGGCGAGGGGAGGATTCGTCTCGCGGCGAGCTGAGGCTAAGACGAAAGGGGAGGAGGAAGGAGGGGAAAGGAGACGGGAGACTCGAGAGAGAGGGAGGCGGTGAGGCGATGGGTGCCGCTTTATATTATTAGGTCGGCGTGACGTGGACAGTGACGTGGTTGGCTAGGGTTCTCTCGCCCGCGGCCCGGCCCGCACCCGCGTGGACCGACCTCGCCGTGAGCCGGACACCACGGCCGGTCAGTGGGGCCCACATGTCGGTGTCTCCCCGGTGCACCGCCCTGTCGGTGGGATGACGGGTGGGGACCACCAGGCAGCCTTCCTGTTGGTGCGAGTGGTATGGTAAACCCGGACGCCACGTCAGCGGGAGGCTGCTGGAGCACCCCCAGCACGAGCTGCTCGTCAGTGACAGGTGGGGCCCCGGTGCGGTGTGGACTCGTCCTGGCGTGTCCCCCCGCCCGAGTGCGATGTATTCGGGTGGGCCATAGGGCCGGGAGCGCGTAGGTGGGGCCCACGGCAGTAGTGCTCCCCCCTGGTGTGGTTCTTTGGATGCTCATTTGATTTGAGCTTTAACCCCCCCTCGTCCTCGTGCTGTGTACCGCGGCGGATACTACCAGTAGTACTACGTTGGAATTTGAACTCTACTCGCCTTCAAGGTTCAAAATTCAAAATTCAAAAAGTTTCGAATCGCGCACGAGGTATGGGGCAAAAACTAAGCTTGGACTTGGCACGGAGCAGTGATTGCTCGAGGATCCAGCATTTTTTTTTCAATACCATTAATTTGACATTGAAAAGAAAATGGCATTGAAAAATAGAGCTCCCTTATTCCACGGAAAAAAAAAATCTCTCTCAGTAGGGAAAAAAAAGGCATTGCCATTAATTTGGGCAGAATTAGGCCGCACAGGGATGGAAAGTACAGAAATGGAAAACAAACACATGAATGAGATGAACTGTAAATGAAAAAAAACTTTAAAAAGTGCATAAAAGGAATGATGAAAAATTGGGTGGTTCGACTACAGGAAAGTTTTAGCTCATTAGAATTTATTGGATGCAAAGACATTTCCTTTCCGTCGGAGATCATGTTATTTCTTACGAAAAAGTGTTGGAACTTCCTTCCAAGTCAACATACTTGATTTACACTAGAATATCTAGGAATTCGTTCGATTACAGGTGGAGGAGGAAGATTTGCACCACACGTAAAACGAGAAATCTCATTAGCACATAATTAATTAAATATTAATAATTATAAACTTGAAAAATATATTTATTTAAATTTTTTAAACAACTTTTATATATAATTTTTTTTTGCAAAAATTGCATCATTTAATAGTTTGAAAAGCGTCGTATCGGATAACAAGTAAGTTAAAGTTTCAGTTGTTGAATAGAACTGGACCTAAGAGCAATTCGAACGGATACTATATCCAGTCCTTCATCGATGAAATAGCATAGGGAAAAAAAACCAGCTCCAGCAGATAGCGTCAGATACGCTATGTGGGCACGTGTGTGCTATCCCAAAGAGAAACGTTAAATTGTAGCGTTCCTCTCCCCTCATGCCATATCGCAACCGCCACCTCTAGACCGAGCTATCCCGATTCAGATTGACGGAGCAACCCCTCGTCCATTGTTGTCATTGTTGTCATTCTTTTTTTACAATGATGGTGGCAGTAGTGGGACACTGGCTGGTGGAGCCGTGGAGGAGTGGAGGTAGAGAGGAAGGAGTGTACCAGATTAGGAGGTGGGGATGGGTTTTGGGTTGGCACCCGCTGCGCCACCGATTCCCTAGGCTGCTACGGCAGCCAAGCGTCGCCCCGTGCCCACACTCGCCCCCCGCTGTGGAGCATTTGAACAGGAACAAAATCACATCGTAGTGGAGGATCCGACTGCTCATATTTATTTTGTGCGACTATTGCTACAGCAACGATGAGTTCATTGTCCAACAATGAATCATCCAAGAGAAGATGCCTCAAAATGTAGCTCATTGAGTGATGAAAGAGGATGCACAACAATGTGGATGGAGGAAAAAGATAACAAACAATGTAATGGTATATGTTGAAATCTAGCCGTTGGAAAGCTATCAATTCTAATATAGTAGCCGTTACAACTAGCCGCTAAAAAAAATATCCATCCGTTGAAAATATAGCCATTAAAAAAATACCCATTAGTCCATTACAAATATATCCATTCAAACATAATCATTTAAAAAATCTATCCGTTACAAATAATAGCGTTAGAATTTAATCATTTAAAATATAGCCAATAAAAATAATATTGAAATGTATTACTAAAATATAGAATGGTGTAATATGGAGGATGTAATTTGGATAATCTATTAGAGCGAAAAGGGATACGGAGAGGGAATATTTTTTTGTATGGTCTTCCAAATGGGAATATGGAGGATCAAATTTGGATGAGTTGTTGGGGATGTTCCATCCAATTTTTACCTGACAATGCTAGAAACTTTAACTCCGTGTTGTGTATACGGTGAATTGATGGGTACAATTCTAAAATTTGTGGCTATTGTAAGAATACTATAGCTGCACATATGGAAGCATATAAATGTAAAATTGACTTAACTGCATGATCAACATGTTGTAACGTTTGTCCTCTATCCTTCCTACTATGAAATACTAGAGGATAATCCGATTTGGAAGAACCATGGAAACCAGACAAACATGAGACTATTCTCATCATGCATCAAAATGATGATTTAGCATGCATTTATGTTGACTTTTAGAATGTCATAAAAATCATATATTACTATATTTGTATGTTAAGTTTTGGGTGTTTACTGGTGGATATAACATGATTATATGTTAGGCATTAGGGTGTACTAATAATTACTATGGTTATATGTTGAGGTTTAGGTGTTTAGTGGGTTGCATATATATATAGAAGGTATAGAGAGCTGGAATTTTTATACAGGTGTGACGTAAAATTCTTGGGACTTTCATACGGCACAAGCATTCTCTTGCAATTAAAATTTTAAAAAGTTCTTAGTTACTCCATTGAAAATAATATCTTGGTATTTAAGCTCGCTTTGCTTAATCTGGCTTGACTATAACAAGTATTCATTAAGCAATGAAAGGACACTATAAGTACAGAGTCACTGCCAGTTGACAGCAACTTGCAACCATCCAATGGGCTTTCCTTCTTTCTTTAATTGTGTTTTTGGTTTCTTGTTTTTAAAGGAAATCTTTTCAGTTTTTCCTATACTGTAATCATGCTTCACCGGAAAGCTGGTGCTGATGAATTTCCATGCTGTAGCCTGTAAGTTGCTTTCGTTCATTGTTATTGTACATGTGTAAATATCATTTTCCCCCATAGAGTTGCCAAGTGTGCCCTCTGTTCTTGTTTGATTTAGGATGCATGTTTTACTGCCGAAATACCATGTCAATAAAGATGCGAATATTAGGCAATGATCTAATATCAAATAATTAGAAGGAGCGAAACTTCAAACCCACATCGTCCAGCTCACACCTTGTGGAGCCCCTGGGCGTTTCTTAGGCATTGTGGTATTTTCGGAGGAGGGTTGTTTTGAATGTTGTTCTCTGAAGAAAATAACATTTCTATTTAATTATGATTGAATGTGAGATGAAACTTTAGGACAGCTTTGACTAAATGTGGGATAAGTCGTATCGAAATGATAGAATGAGAATGCAACCGCCAAGTGATGGAAAAATACATTTTCTTCTCTAACAAAAAATAGTTAGATGATATAAAAGCTAGAAGAAATAGCAAAAATACAAAGAGGAACATCAAGTGAGTTTTGTCCGTACTGATTGTATGTACCTTGGGCTTTTCATCTCTTCTATGGGCTCTTGTCAACATCATTTTCTACTAGCAGAATACACGTACTTCTGTTATGGGTTTGGAGCACACAGCATACAATAATGCCAATGTCACCATCTAATCTACCCATGCCATTCCGAATTTCCGACTACTATATGCTCTCATCTGCAACTCTCTCATGTGTTAATTAACTAGTCAGTATGAAAATGGATGAAGGATAGTGGTCCTATCTGTAAGATTGCAGTCGATGAAGTGGTGGCAGATTCACCATTATCATTGGAGTCTTTTAAAGAAGTACATAAGGTACATAAGGTATATATATCTTTGAAATATATCAGCATTCTCTATTTTTATTTCTGCCATAAGGTACATGCTTCTTTCTTGTATTTAAACAAAAATCGGCATACCACACATTTCTTACTTTATCCTTAAGGCACGAATACTAGCGCGATGTCAGTGTCTAGAGTAGATGTCACATAGATTTTTTTTAATAAGGGGAGGTGAGATAAAGAAGCCTAATAGACAACTTAATACCATATATATGTTTTATATACCATCTACAAAACTAAATAAATAATTAATTATACTACGGACAACCTATTTTATGAGTTATATGTATATTGTCCGTATATGGGATGGAATGATTACATAGACCACAATTGTCTCGACAACAAAAACTATACCCTTTTGTGCTTATTTTATCATGGGGGGTTCCCGCCGTCAGCTATCTTTCCATATAGCGAGTGTAATGGTATATCATAACCTCTATTCAGTACCCAATATCATCCTCACCTCTCTACAAAATTCATTAATGTCTTTTTTTTTACTGAGTACAATATTGTAGACAAAAAAATATAAATATTTTTGCGCCATTGTAGTAGTAAAACACGTACAATTTGCAGGGCCATCCCAGAAAAATTCATTGGCCCTATATGGAACGCTAAATGGGACCTAAACTTAAGTTGGCTTGTAAGTTGAAACAATGAAACACCAAATCAACTGATTTCTATATACAAAATATAGAAAAAAAAAGAAAAGAGGAAAAATAAGGCTTGGACTTGGAATTTACTCCCTCCATCCCAATAAAAACCAACTTAGCATTGGATTTGACATAATCTAGTACAATGAATCTAGACGTAGATTATGTCAAATCCAATGCTAGGTTGGTTTTTATTGGGATGGAGGGAGTATACCGCAAGGCTGGAGCTTGTCGTTGTCACTGTCAATCGCCGTAACCATCTCCTATGGCCACAACAGAAGTAACATGCTTTTGCTTGTATATGCATCAGCTGTAGTCTATAGGCTCCAAAATAATTAAGAGCAATGACGGCGACCATGAGCGCTCAGTGTTGTTGCTGCCACTGCATCCTTTCCATGATGCGATACTGATTGGCATGACACAAAGAGCAAATGTGAAGCGACCCTAGAGACAACTACAAGCGAGTGAGACAGGAGAACCCACAAATTAGGAGATACGGAGAGTTGAAGAGAGATTGTGCCAACTATGAGCTAAAAAACTCATTTGAACAACAAGAATAATAAAAACAAAGCCCACTATAACATTATATACTTAGGGTATTTAATACCACTTGGGGCCCCTTGGATTTAGGGGCCTTATATGGTTGCATGCCCCGCACCAGCCTAGGGACGGCCCTGGCAATTTGTTGTGGAAGGAAACATGGCCTTTTTTTACATTTTTACTATTGAAACGAAGACATGGGTGACAAGTATCAAAGACACTTCTTTTAAGCTGAAAAAAATTACTACTAACCTAGTGAGGATAGAGCAAGAAAAGAGGATATCATAATAAGTGAATGAGAAACTGATTTTTTTTCCTTGCCGCCACCAGAGGGAGATAGTGTCGAAACTCAAAAAATGTCCACCAACACATCCTCTCCTTTATCTTTTGCTGCCACCAACTGCCATGGGCCTATGGGAGCACTCGAGGAGGCACATCTCACCAGCGTTGAGTGAGAGTACAGACGGATCTTATCGTAAACCATGGCGACGATGAGGTGGCCGCTTACGCCAAGGGGTTAGTGATGCACACGGTAATGGTGGGGTTGACGAGGATGTGCATTAGTTCCCAAGAGTATTGCAAGCCTTCCATGATGTTGAGACTTTGGCGTGCCGCTGAACCTTTTCCTCCATGCACCACAGGCCAGTCAACAAACTTCTCGGTCGTTAGCACTGCTCATGGCCACCGTCGGTTGGTGATGGTGTCCCTAATGAATTGGATTCAATGAGAGTGGAAAGATTAGGGAAATGACAGATTTATTACAACTTAGTTACTCTTTGACATCATCTTCCACTTTAGTTCAATGTAAGTCGCCAATGATGATGTGCGCAAAAATCAAGCGACACAATCGCTGCTTTCAGAGATTTTGTTTCTTCGGAGAGTTTGCTTCCTGGCTCGAGGAGGACAATGATTACATACAACTTGCAAACTGTTGCGTAGAAACAACAGTTATGCATATTTTCGTTAACTATAGTTGGAAGTTTAGCAATATGTGCGATCTCTACCTTCAGGCTATTGGTCTAAGTAGTTTTGTTGGTTTCAATCGAGTTATGATTTTGTATTCATAGTAGTTTGAACTGCAACATCTATAATAATTGGTTGTAACTTCTTTGAAGTAAAGACCGGAATGGATTCTATTGGTGAATTACAAAGCATGATCCCCAATATCTGCTGCTCGGGACGCCCATCGACACACTATCAAGATTGGATGGCCTGCATCGACATGTCGGTAAGTGACAAAACTTCCCATACCTAACCCCTGTGTACTAAGGCCTTTTTTTAAAGAACTCGACCACTGTGGTATTCCTCCATTGACTACAAGAGAAGATCCAAAGCCACCGAAAAGAGGGATCGGATCCAACCTTAGAAACTTTTAAACACATTCGCAACTCCATAGTAACTTAGCTTCTAAACCGCTGAGCAATGAAAGAACCCCATAGGAGTAGGGTATTACGCTCAGTATGACCCGGACATGTATAACTGCTTTTCACCTCATTTACGCACGTGATTACTCTTGTTCTGCACCCTTGCTCCCTAGCCCGAACTTACATGGAGAGGAGAGGAGGGTCTATCGATTCCGTGCTCGAGGTGATCTTTTTGCGACAAATTCCATTATCTAACCACTTTGCCTATAACCCTGGCGATGGAAGCGCCGGTGTTGTCGACCTCCCATGGTCTGTCACCATGGAGGCCATATCCAAGTGATCCGAGTCATCTTCATCATGGTGGTGGCTAGCTTAGCTACTTCTATTGAAGAGGAGAACGTCTAAAGAAATGGGGATCATGATTAGGGGTATTTTAATCCATAAAAATATACGGTAGAAAAGACGATTCAAAGCGTATCTCATACGTATAATGTGACGTGGATCTAATTTTAGATTTGTCACGGTGGTACGGTTTTAATTATGTGAATAGCATAGATTTTAAAAGTTATATGACATATCTATTTTTTTTTATTAAAAAGATCAGCCGTCCTGTCCATGTGAGCAACAAAAAAAAAAAAAAAAAAAAAACTTCAGCGCAAAGGATGAACGGCCGAGATTTGACTTGGGCTAAACCCCAGTAGAAACACCCCCATTTTATTGCTTCTCTCTTTGCTCCGCTACCGTTTTCCCTTTCCCGGTGACCGCCGCCGTCGCGGCGCCACCCCCTCACCCATGGCGAGCTCGCCGGAGGCACCCGTACCACCGGAGAGCGCACGCATGGGTTCACCCCCGCCATCCCATTCCCCTTCTCCTCCTCTCCAAGGAGACCCCTCCCTACCAACCGACGCTCCTCCACCGGAGCCATCCCCCCAACCCCACCATGCCACCCCGATCCCGCCGCCGTCTCCAGGTCAGGCCACCGAGGGGTGGCCCAGGGCGGAAGAACCGCAACCTCCGATCGGTGGGACCCCCGGTGCGGCGGGCCCGCCGGCGCCGCCTTCGTTCTTCCCCTCGCTGGAGCTGGGTACCTCGGCGGCGCCACCTGCGCTCGAAGCCGCGGCGGCGGGGGCGGGGCAGCCCGGCTCCCCTTCGCCGTGTCCTCCCGCTGAGCCGGCGGCCGAGTTCTACCCCGGGTCGGCGGCGTCATCCCCTTCTTCCTCCTCGTACGAAACCGCGGAGGATGACTCGCCGGCGTCGCCGCCGCCCACTCCTCCGCCACTGGTCTTATGCGCCTCGCCGGATTCATCCTACACCGAGTCCTCCCCTGCGCGCGATCGCTTCGGCGACGAGGAGGGCTCGCACGCCGCGCCCGAGCTGCCGCCGCCGCCGACGCCATTGGAGGGCGGGCCAGATGCATCCTCCGCCGAGCCCGCGGCAATGGCGTCCCGTGCGCGCGAACCCATGGGCTCGCGCACCGCACCTGAACCGCCGACGCCGCCATTGGAGAGCGGGCAGGAGGGGTTTCAGCAGCAGCAGCCGCATCCACCGCCTACAACTCATCCGGAGTGTGATAGCTCGGAGCCTGCGGAGCTGCCGCTTCCTCCCACTAGTCCGGCTGAAATCGCATACACATCGCCAGATTCAGTCGAGGTCGATGTAGTAGCGGTGTTGCCAGAGGAAGCTCCTGGTTCAACGGTTGCAATGGAGGTAATGTACGGGGAGACTGATACCTCAGCTGTCAGTGTGTCTCCGGTATTGGGGAGTGCGGAGACAGATGCGGCCGAGATCGATGTAATAGCAGGGATGCAAGAAGAAGCTCCTGGTTCAACGGTTGCAATGGAGGTTATGTACAGGGAGAATGATACCGCAGCAGTCAGCGTGTCTCCGGTATTGGAGAGTAGGGAACCAGATGTGGCCGAGGGCGATGTAGTAGCAGGTGTGCAAGAAGCTCATGGTTCAAAGTTTTCCATGGAGGTCATGTACAGGGAAACTGATGCCGCAGCAGTCAGTGTGTCTCCTGTATTAGAGAGTGGGGAACCAGATAAAGCCGAGAACGATGCAGTAGAAGAGATGCAAGAAGAAGCTCATGGTTCAAGGTTTGCCATGGAGGCAACGTACGGGGAGCCTGATGCCTCAGCAGTTAGTGTGTCTCCAGTATTGGAGAGTGTGGAGCCAGATGTAACTGAGATTGATGTAGTATCAGAGATACAAGAAGAAGCTCCTGATTCAACGCTTGCCATGGAGGTAACGTCTGGAGAGACTGATACCGCAGCAGTTAGCACGTTTCCGGTATTGGATGGTGGGGATCCAGATGCAGCTGAGAAAAATGTAGTAGCAGGGATGCAAGAAGAAGAAGCACCTGATTCAATGCTTGCCATAGAGGTAACGTCTGGGGAGACTGATACGGCAGCAGTTAGTGTGTCTCCGGTATTGGAGGGTGTGGATCCAGATGCAGCCGAGATAGATGTAGTAGCAGGGATGCAAGAAGAAGCTCCTGGTTCAACGCTTGCCATGGAAGTAACGTACAGGGAGACTGATGCCACAGCAGCCAGTGTGTCTCCGGTATTGGACAGTGGGGATCCAGATGCAGCTGAGGTTGATGTAGTAGTAGGGATGCAAGAACAAGCTGCTGGTTCAGCGCTTGCCATGTTGGTAACTTACGGGGAGACTGATACCTCAGCAGTCAGTGTATCTCCAGTACTGGAGAGTGGGGAGCCAGATGCAGCCCAGATTGATGTAGTAGCAGGGATGCAAGAAGAAGCTCCTGCTTCAATGTTGGCCATGGAGGTAACGTACAGGGAGGTTGATGCTGCAACAGTCAGTGTGTCTCCGGTATTGGAGAGTGTGGAGCCAGATGCAGCCAAGATCGATGTAGTAGCAAGGATGCAAGAAGAAGCTCCTGGTTCAAAGCTTGCCATGGAGGTAATGTACGGGGAGACTGGTACCGCAGCAGTCAGTGTGCCTCTGGTATTGGAGAGTAGGGAAGAGGGGTCACTTCAAGAATCAATGCAGAGACCATCTTCTCCCACAATGAACATTGAGCAAGAGTCAATGCAGAGACCATTTTCTCCCACAATTGGCACTGAGACAAGTTCGCCAGAGATGGCTCCTGCTGGATCTGAGAACTGTAAAGTATCATGGTTGCCGTTGCCCCCTCCTACACCACTTGGCGAATCAATGCCCTCCTTGCCAGTCGCAGCTGCCCCCAAGGTTTTATTGGTGATGCCGGAGGAAGCAGTTGAGTCAGTCCCTTCATCGGAAGCTCTGGATGCTGAAAAACCTGCCTCCATCACACAGGCTGAGCCCAGCTCACCTAATACGCCACCGCCAGGATTTGAGAATTTTAAGTCGTCATGGTTGCCGCTACCCACGACTCCTCCCCCAGTTGAAACCACTGATGTCTTGCCAGATGTGGTGGTTACCAAGGCAGTGGAAGCACCCATTGAGGAGGTGTCTAGGCCATTGCCAGCTTTGGAGGTGACAAACATGGAGTCAGACACTGTCCTCAGTATCTTGCCAACAACAGTCTTGCCAACAGAAGGGACTGAGGGACTACTGCAACAACCACTATTGAGACCCCCTTCTCCAGTGGTGCAATCTGAACCATGTTTGCAAAATGAGATGGCACCTCCAGGGTTCGAGAATTTTAAGTCATCATCTGAACCATGTTCAGCAGAGGAGATAGCACCTCCAGGGTCCGATAATTTCAAATCATCATCTGAACCATGTTTACCAGAGGAGATGGCACCTCCAGGGTTTGAAAATTTTAAGTCATCATCTGAACCATGTTCACAAGAGGAGATGGCACCTCCAGGGTTTGAGAATTTTAAGTCATCATGGCCACCACTTCCCACTCTGCCCCAAACTGTACCAGATGCAGCCGCAGCGGATGCTTTGGCAGCAACAGTGGAAGAAGCAGCTGGGCCACCACCTGCATTGGAGTTGGAGGCAATGGATGTGGACATGGATGCCATACATCCACCACCGCTGCCTTTTGACAGTGGAGTGGAGTCATCGCAAAAGCCACTGCCAAGAGCACCTTCTCCCATAATGCAAGAAGCGCCCTGTTCACCAGATAGGGCACCGCCAGGGTTTGAAACCTATAAGTCATCACAGTTACTGCTACCATCTCCATCTCTGGCACAAACCACAAATGTGCGACAAGATCAATCGGTAACTGAACCTGTGTCTGTGATAGAGGAAGCCCCTCAGCTACTGCACTCAGTGGAGGTAATGGGTGTACATATGGATGCAGTACCTCCATTGCTACCATCATCTGAAAGTGGAGCAGATGGGCTATCTCCGCAGCAATTTGCGCAACCTCCTCCTGCAGAAAAGGATACAACAACCTGTTTGCCAGATATGGTGCATTCAGGATGTGACAATTCAGAGCCCTCTCAGCTTCTGTCACTGCCTGCTGTTATTTCTCCAGTTCAGACCCCAGATGGCTTGGCTGATGTTCCTGCCATTGACAGGGTTGCAGTGGCATTGGAAGAATCGCCTCAGCGACCGCTTGTATCAGGGGAAATGGAAGCTGGCACAGTGCCCATTCGGTCATCACCACTGAAGAATATTTCTGAGGGGTCACTGCCACAACTAGAATCAGAGTCACATTCTCCTACATCACAGGCTGCAGATAGCTTACTAGATGCATCTGACTCAAAGTCTGTGGCTGTGGCCTCAGAGGAGATGTCTCAGCTACCACTTGCATCGCAGGCAACTACTACAGACCTTGTCAGTACAACTGCAATGCAGCCACAATCTGAGGGTATAGTGGATGAGTCATTGCAGCCTCAGCATCCACCCTCTTCTACCGCACATGATTCACCTTGTTTACAGGACTCTGTGCCATTGGTGCCACCACCACCTTCCCCTTACCTAAATAAAGGTTAGTATATTGCATCTCATTTCCTCTAATTCCATGTCTATATAACTGCTATTGTTTGTGATGAGTTTGGGGGTCTTTGGAAGGTGAAAATGAGTCAGTGTGAGATTGGATCAAACACCATGCAGAGGCTCTGAGATGACCAAGTTTCTCAGGAAGGTCTATTTCATTGATACCCTGACTTGAGTACATAGGACGTCCACGTACATGGCTCACTAAGCTAAAGAAACATCTTATCCTAAATATGATTCTCTTACCACTAACAGGAAACACATTTCTATCTTATCTATTCTAACCTCTTAACTTGGCTTCCTTGATGTTCAAGGACAACTGGACAACCTGGCCAGCCTTGCGTGCTCATGCTACTGGGTCGTGTTTGGAGTTCTACGAACAGTTTTCTTTCCATTGATTAATCATGTACCAATCATATGCCCATCTTAGACTATATAAGTTTCCTATAATTTGTGAAAAAAGTTGGCTTGTTTTTTGTGATTCTCAGTCTTTGATATGATTTTGAAAGAAGAATGCTCATGCAAACTGTGGTTAGCAGATATAAATTTAATGAACTAGTTGCGGGAATCAGCATTAAGTCCTTAAAGTTTACCAAGCATGTAATGTGCTTTCATTCATTCAAAAAAGCATGTAATATGCTCACTTATATCTCCATTGATCCCCTATTTGTGTATACCTGGTCCCTCTTAAGACAGTTTCAGCCAAAATGATGAAGTTTGATCGCAATTGTGAAATATAGTACTAACTTTTTTTTAGAGCAATAGATGAAAGGAATATACTATGCTTCTGTGTACCTTCTCTTTGGATGTTATCCAATCCCTCAATATCAATTCATACATAGTTGTGAACCAAAGAAGTCAGCTTTTCACCCATAAATAAATCTGGGGCTAGTATATAAGTAATCCGGTGTAATTCTCTCTCTCTCTCTCTGAGCATAAGTAACCTCTGTTGCTAACTTGTACAGAAGTAGGTCAAATGGTATGTGGAAGCTGCCGTATTCTTCTTGCTTATTTTAGAGGTGCTGGTTATGTTCACTGTACTTGTTGCCAGACAATGAACTATGTATTGGAAGGTGCGTACTATTTCTCATTTGCCCAACAGTGTTTTACTTTTGTTATGCCCCATATAATTTTTATTTTGTCTTTCAACACCTATAGATATCAGCCATCTTGTATCTTACTTCTGTGGAAATACTTACTGAATACTGAGCATGCTTTTTCTCAAAAATTTGCCTTCTGCTACTGTCTAAATTATGTGTAAGAAGTATGGTTGGTTACATATTTCAACATTGGACCACTCAATAGAGAACTGGAGAATTTTGCCCTTGCCTTTATAATACTATTTGTTCATGCACACCCTCTAAAGCTTTTTCATGCAACACTTCTGCAAAATATGGATGCCATTTGCGCAAAATTTATCTCGTCTTTGTCTTTCCTTTTGAAGCACGGCTGTCCTTAATATTTCCATGTATTATAGCTTTTACCAAATACTGATGTACCGATGTGTGTATATATGCATCTTCTTACCCTTGCATGGGTTTTCCCCCTATGTTTGTTGCAGCTCATGAAGTTGGTAAGGTGCATTGTGGACACTGTGCGACATTATTGATGTATCCTTTTGGTGCGCCTGCTGTTAAGTGCTCGTTGTGCCTCTTTGTCACTGAAATTGGAGTAAGTGAACTATGGCTTGTGATAAATTTACTTGCTTTATGTGCTTATTTGTGATAAATATGTTGAAAAAGAAGGTAATGCTACATTGAAAAAAAGAGAGAGAGAACTGATTATGTACTGTGCATGTTGGTCGAGTTGGTTTACTTTCTAATGAATATGACTGCCTTAGATTCTAGATTTCCCATGCATCCGGTTGGCTATATGAGCTAAATCACTAATCCTGACAGGCATTATTTGCTATGTAAGCATGTTGTACTGAGACCTATTGTTTATCAAATATTAAGGTGATACTACATAAACTTCAATATTTGCTCTAAAAGGCTAGAAATCCCCATATTAATCAGATAGAGGGAGGGAGGTTAACCAGATAGATATATGGTAGATGGAAAGGAGGGATCTGAAGTCTGAAGCATGTTCTGAGCATGACTCAATATGCTCCTTTAATAAAATGTCGTGGCTCAGGTGCTTCATATATAATAGACATGGTTTGCTTTATCTGAATCCCAGTCAACACATGAAGCTTTTATCTTCCTCCTTGTCTCAGATAATCATGCCGTGCACTATGATAGATCTGAAGCACTACGAACTGTCTTTGACTGTGACTCCACTTTGATGCCTTCAGCTTTGGTTGCCTGCAATCCTTTGCTGTTCCCACGCTTTCATTCAGTAGATTTCTTGATACTTAGACTGTCGTTGCAGTGCATAATTGTTCAGCTATTTGCCAATACATTGATCTCCTTCAATTCTTTGTTCCTTTTGTTCCAGGAGCGGAATGTTCGCCGTCGGTTATCAATCGAGCAACCCACAAGAACTAACTCATCAGGGCTAGCTGAAGCCTGATCAGTTCTGGTCCCATGTACCCATCGGATTCCAAGAAAGCTTCAAATGCTAATGTGGATGAAAGGAACAGAATGTTCGCCCTTCGTCATGAGGTGTGGGCATGAAAGTTCAAGATGGTATGGACAAGCCAAAGTGTACAAAGATAGCGTTTTTTTTTTCATTGATGTAGACAGGAAAGGTGACCTTGTTAGTACGACTAGATCTCCTTTGAAAGGGAAAATAAAAGAAAAATAGTTCGATTCAATCTGGAGGTGATATGCGTATGTCATATGAATGATAACAGAGTAGTTTTCAGATGGTTCTTTCGCGGTGACCATCATGTTGCCCCCTGACGTGTTGAGGCTTGAGAATTAGCCATGCTGCTAATCGTGCTTTAGGCCATCATTGCTGTAGACACTTTTGCAGGGATTGCTCAGACTTAGTTTCAGAGTCCGGTCTGTGGTATGGGCAAGAATTGAGCTGCGAAATTTTTTTTGAAAACATCTGGAAATATACTCAATGTGGATAATGGAAAGTTTCAGCTTAACCAAAGCTCTCTTTAGAACAATTTGATATTTTATTTGATTCCTGCAAATGGGCACAACCCTCATAGTTTCTGACTTGATATTAAGGTAAAATCTCATCTAAACAGTAATTTTGTCCTCGGTTAAGCTTTTTTTAGTTTAGCATAAAACAAAGTAGTTTATCGCATACTCTAGCTAAACGCGAAAACCATGCGAGCATAATTAATTGAGTTTTAATTATTTTAAACTTAAAAAAATAGATTTATATGATATTTTAAAGCAACCTCCATCAGTTTAGCAGCTTGAAAAACTTGCTAACACAAACCAAGATAAAATCGGTAATCAGAGAATTAGATTGAGAAGACTATGGCTCCTCAGTTCTCAACATGTGGGCCGAATTCTTTACTGGGCCTAACTAAATGGGCCGATTGCGCAATCGGCTAAGGAAAACGAAGGCTCACGTCTCGTCCCGACGACGTGCGGCCGGGAAGCGAGCGAGCGAGCGGAGACCCCCTCTCGGCTCGCCCATGGAGTTCGGCAGCGGCGGACGCGACGCCCGCGCGCGGCGGCAGCTGCAGGCGGCCGGGCGCGCCGCGGCGTACCTCGGCGGCGGCTTCCTCCTCCTCTCCGCCGCGTCCTCCGCCGCCGTCCGTTCCCTCCGCTCCCTCTCCGACGCCAACCAGGTACCACACTACAACACACCCAAACCCTTGTCGCTCAGTTTGCCGCCTCCGCCTCCGCCGCCGTCGCTGCCCTGACCTGAACTGGGCTGCGCTGCTGTTGCGCGCAGAGGAAATTCGCGGCGCCGTGTGGCGCCTGCGAGGGGAAGGGGACCTACGCGTGCAGGCTCTGCAGGGGCAGCTCGACGATCGAGTGGTCTCCGCTCCACGACCCGGTGTTCGTCAACCCGTGCCTCTGCCCTACCTGTGACGGGACTAGGTTGGCCGTCCTTTGCGGAGATTTCCTTGACCTTTGGTCACGCCCCTTTGAATTGCTGTGCTGCTGTGACCATGCTGCTATGGATGTTTGTTGATTTTTTTTTAAACATGTTTTCAGGGTGCAGCGCTGCTTGAACTGCCTTGGAAAAGGCTACGCTTGAAGGGGCAATGCGTCCTTGCGTTTGGCTTATCGTTGGCCACTGGGATTTCCGCACGGTCAGTCTCTGTTCTTGCTAAAGTTTGGTGAGGACGTTTCAAGTGTTTACAGATGTGGCTTGGTCTTGTGCTGATGAAATGCAAATGATAGGTGATTGAATTGGATAGTTTGTGTCGAGGAATTAGGCCTTTTTAGGGGAAGTTGAGAAATTAGGCTTGTAAGGAGGAATTTCTGGCCAAAAACTAAAACCAAAGACCAACGTGTATAATAAAATGTGGACTTTGATTTTCCCTACCATTTTTGTTTGTATAGAAGAAATATAATTATGCTTTCTGAATGTATGCAGAATATTCAGATGATAGACATAAGATGCTTGAGATTCTCTTTTGATCCATTGGGTTTTCTTGTAAATATGTAATGAGATTTTGCTACAAGAATGGCTAAGTATTAGTTGTTTTTGCTTTTCAGTATCAACTGTCATGACAGCTAATTTCTCAGCATATTATTTTAGGTAGTAGTGTTGCTCAACTAACAATCAAAAACATGATAGAAACCCCTTAAAACCTTTAACATGAGTCCAGTATTTGGTTTGAGAAGGATCACTCCATTAAATGTTTTGAGCCCCAGATCATGTGGCTGTGAGCCTGTGAGGACAAGAACGGTCATCGTTCACTCTTATCGGCTCAACAGTCATCTAGTTGATGAAATAAAAACTGCACTGTGTCATGACTACTTCCATTCACATAAAAAAAGGTCTGATGGTGTAACAAATTAGTCACTTAAGTCTGTGTTCTGATGTGAATCCTTAAGGGCCCCATCCCTGAAATAGATAGTATATCATAATTATAACTGGCAGGGTGAAAGTAAAAAAAAATTCTCTACAGTCATCCAACTACCACTAATACTTTAATTACCATGTTCTCAAGTTTTGAAAATCTTGGACTTTTAGGTATAGACAGTAATGTGTTGGTTTTTGAACATAGCTGTCTACATAAGATTATTTTTTGCCCCTGCCGTTTGTCCCAAAATAAGTTCATTTTTAAGCAATCATTGCATCGGAGTTTGAAAAGGGATAAATGCATTGGGAGTAGATAAGGAGATGAATAATTGCATTGGTATTTTATAAAGTGTGGGTATTATAGTATTTCTGAATTTGTATTGTTATGTGTGGGATGGGTGAAAAATGAGCTTATTTTGGGACACAAGGAGTATAATATAACAAAATCACGGTCGTGTATAATTATGCCATGAACCTTGAGCAAATAAACATAGAGGTCAATAAATCAATCTGTTATTGCCCCCCCCCCCCCCTCCCTCGCTTTTCTTTATTATTTGACAGCCATTTGAGGCGAATTTCAGCGTTGTCACAGGAAAAATCACATCAGCCTCTAATCTGTAACTTTCAAAGTATGTATGACAATAGTGAGAGATGACCTCTTACGACTATGAAATATGTTTGTTTCTTATATACTTCCTCCGTTCCACAATGTAAGACTTTCTAGCATTACCCAAATTTATATAAATGTTAATGAATCTAGACACATGTAGAAAACATATATATTAATCAATGGATGAATCTAGGTAAGTCCAAAAAATCTTACAATATGAAACGGAGGGAGTAATTGTTAAACAACTGTGGATGTTGTGTAGTGATAATCTACTCTAAGAATGCTGGAAGGGTTATAAACACATTTTAGCTTTTGTTTTGGTCTTTGTCATTGGAAAAATCGTGTTCAGATCAGCCAAGGTAATTTTTAACACACATATTATTCTTTATTCCTGAGGTATATATTTTGATGATTTCGTCCTTTCTATATGTGCAGAAAATCGCGTGTGCATA
The DNA here is from genome assembly GCF_000147395.1 of Oryza glaberrima. Classification (NCBI taxonomy): domain Eukaryota; kingdom Viridiplantae; phylum Streptophyta; class Magnoliopsida; order Poales; family Poaceae; genus Oryza; species Oryza glaberrima. The sequence goes on from NC_068326.1 coordinate 22,107,877, forward strand.
AAGGGCACCAATATGTACACGCTGATATAGTTCGGCACTTGCTTTGACTTATTCAATCATATACAGTTTTATTAACTTAAGTTGGGTAGTAGGGATCTGTATAGTTCAATTAAGCAGTTGACCTAACAACTAATGACACGAAAACTTATGCTTTGCTTGTTCATTTTAACCTCCTAATTATTGCGCCCCCCCCCCCCCCCCCCCCCCCACATCTTGTATGATATTGCCACAAGTTGCCCTATCTTTGCAAGCAAACACAATGATCATTGGATATAACCTCATAAGAATCGTCAGTCAACTATGTTAGCATCTGCCAAATGTGCATATCTCATCATTTCCCCAAACTGCCCTAGTTTTTCTATCCTTTAAGTATTATAATTTTGAAACAAGGACCATGCCATTTAAATAAGTACACCTGATCTCAACCGAATGTGGTTTGCAGTTGCAGAAAGTTCCTCTTCTCTTCTTTTTTATCTACTTGCCCTGTGAACCCCATAAACTAAGCTAGAGGAAAGGGAACAGGCCAGCATTTTCAATTCCTTGTGAGATATGGCAAGGAGCATCGCCATTGGTAGTGGTAGGTACTACTACTACTAGTATTGTTTAGGGAGACAGGCTCTCCTACCTCCTCCATGAGGTGGCCAAGTTCCTGTCACTAGCTGAAGACTGAAGAGAACAACAAATGGACTGCACCCTTCACTATCCCAAGGCTTGAAAGGAACCCCCATAATTGAGAAGAAAAAGAAAGATCAGCTCCTGTGATCCCAAAGTCTTATCTTTATTTTGCCGCTCTTTTCATGGCGTCAGGTTAGTCGGATCTTCTGCTTGTGGCATTCGGACTTTTTTTTTTCCCCTTCGTCGAGAAAATGGTGCGCCGGAGGAACATTTGCATCTTTCCACCCCAGTAAGAGACACAGAAGTCGACCTTCAGAGACGACGAAGTGAAAGCCGAATTGGTGCCAGCGCGTGCATGATGTGTGCAACGAGGCTCCTGGAGTCTAGGGAACAAAGAATCTCACGGGCATCATTAAAAACTTGAAGAGCGTTCTAGACCGTGTTTAGTTCCAATTTTTTTTTAAACTTCTAATTTTTTCATCATATCAAAATTTTCCTACACACATAAACTTTTAACTTTTCCATCACATCATTTTAATTTTAAACAAACTTTTAATTTTGGCGTGGACTAAACACAATCTAATGGCGATATTGCACAAATGGTTTAGATAGAAATGCCCAAAAAAGATTTAAATAAAATTCTGCGTGTTTCAACAACATATAGGCACCGTTTGGAGTGATGAGACTATGATGGAAAGCATCACCCTCGATGGAGTGGAGGTAGGGCACGTCGCCGTCTGAAGAAGGGCCAACAGAATCCATTGCACAGGGGAAGCACATAGGAAGCACATAGGTTTATTAATGGATTAGGGAAATGATATTGCGCTGATCAAAGAGTATGTTTAAATCGTAGTCATCCATTATCCCTCTCTCATTTCATGGTAACCCTCAACCCATTCCTTGATTCCCCTACCCCAATCTCACTCCTCTTGTGCCGTTATCCAGATAAACCATTAGGTTGAGATGAGGGATGCTTACAATGATTAAAATGTGGAAGTCGATAAGAAAGAAAAATAAATAAAAGAAGGTTGTGATTGGTTAAGATTAGAAAATAGATAAAGAATTGTCAAACAAATTTCAAACTTTGTGCTTATTCATGGTTAGAGGGAACAGTAACATATTAAAAACGCACTACTAACAAATACTCACTCTGTCCCAATATATAAACAACTCCAGCATTTAAAATTTGTTTCAAAATATAGCATTTCTTATCTACTTTCTCTTCTTAATCAATAACAACCATTTGCCATTCATATTTCCCCTCTACTTTCTCTTACCAACTAATCACAACATTTTTTATTAGTCCCACCTATTCCATCTGTCCTAAAATATACTCCCTCCGTTTCATAATGTAAGTCATTCTAGCATTTTCCATATTCATATCGATGCCAATGAATCTAGACATATATACCTATCTAGATTCATTAGCATCAATATGGATGTGAAAAATACTAGAATGACTTACATTATGAAACGGAGGGAGTAACAACTTTTAGCATTCAACATTTGTCTCAAAATATAACAACTTCTTCAACAACATTTTCTTCTTAACCAATCACAACCCTCCACAATTCACTTTTTTTAACTACTTCCACTTCTCAACCAATCATAATATCTTCGTATTTAATTCTCCCTACTTTCTTAATAACCGTATCCAACTCTGAAACTTTTTATATTCTAGGACGGAGGTAATACTTCTCAATACTCATTTCTTACCTTAAAATTTCTTATATTTTGAAATAAATGTAGTAAAATTTAGTCACATGAAACGTTCTCGCTGTTAAGTTTGTCACGAATCAATTTGTGGAGGAGCTCTGCCTGTTATAAGAGCAAGTTTAATAATAGAGACAACTGCTCTCGTTATAAGAGCTATCTATAAGCTTATATTAGAACTAATATATAATTGATACTCCATCCGTCCTAAAATATAGCAACCTTGTACTGGATGGGTCACTATTTTAGAACGGAGAGAGTAAATTATAAGGTTATCTCTGATTGTTTTCTCTTATTATATAATATACGTAGTATATCTTTATTGGAACATGTTAAGAGTTAATTTTTGCATGGAAGCTGACTCTTCTCTTTTCCTTTTTTTTACATACTTCCTCCGTCCCTAAAGATAATAACCTATAACTGGATGGATAAAACGTTTCTTAGTATAATGTATCTTGATAGACTTCTTATCTAAATATGTTGTACTGGAAAATGGCTTATCCAATCCTAGATTTTTATATTTTAGGATAAAAGTAATAAGTTTTTATGGCTTACTCCCTCTGTTCTAAAACACTTATTTTTTATATTCAAATATGGATATACACTATATCTATATTTGGCAAAATTGGTTATGTTTAGATTTAAACCCAGGCCGTGTTTAGTTACTTCAAAAGTTGGAAGTTTGGGTTGAAATTGGTACGATATGACTGAAAGTTGTGTGTATGACAGGTTGATGTTATGGAAAAAGTTGGAAGTTTGAATCTAAACACAGCCCTATAAGTGTTTTTTTCTTTTACGGAGGGAGTATAGCTTTGCTACTGTACTCGCTCTGACCGGACGGCACGCTGGCTGACGCTACCACCACAAGGATATTCTCGCGATCACATCACATCGTCGCGTTGGTGGGGACCGGCCGGCGGACAACGGCAGAAACGCCATCCCCAATATCCCCCCATATCCCCTCTGGTGGGCAAGTACGGTGGATGTGGATGCTCTCCGCTTCCGTTCGCCCGGTCAACGATCCCACGCATCCTACGGTGCGCGCCCGCGTCGGCGTGACGGTCTCTGCCGCGTCTCGTCGTCGCCCACCCAAAGCCGCCCGCCCGTGCGCCGCGCGCGTCTCGCACGTTTCCGTCGCACGGCGCGCCTGGGCGTGGGGCGGCAGCCTCACGCTGATCCCCGACGGCGACCGGAGCGGCCGCTGCGATTCTCAAAAGTCCAATCTCATATCGTCTCTTCTTGTGTGTGTGCGCGCGCGCGCGCGCATGCTGCGTATCATCGCCATCACCGTCCACTCAAGTTCGTGGACGCCAGAGGCGAAAAAAAAAGAAGAGCACAGAAGACCAGTCTCTCTGGTCTCTCTCTCGATCGATGAGCAGTTGCCCCCACAACATTGGGAGGTAGAGATTCCAAGTAGGTGCACCCCGTGCTGTTGGTCCGAAATGCCGCGTGCATGATCCTACAAAAGCGCGTGCGTCGCATCCTCGCAGGGGCGGGGCGGAGCGTGTGGCGATGAGCGACGCAGCCTGTCGATTAGTGGCTTTCTCGGTGGCATGTGGGCAAATGGGCGATGGTCTACCGGTATCTGCAAGTTGTGCGTCTCCATATAAAGTTGGGCTCACCTATAATTCATTGAGACTTGTACCTTGGGCATACCCTTAGACAATTATGCTGATGGAGATGATTAAAAGCAAGACTAATAATACAGCCAGCTGCTTACTGTATAGATCCTTATAGCCTATCTCTCAGCTCACTCATACAGTGGCTAACTCTTTACTATGAATATATGGTTTACCTGTCTGTCTCACAGATTTTTTTTTGTTCCTGTGCCTAAGCCAGCTATAAACTTATATCCTGCTTCTTATCTCTCTCCTTTCCTCTCTTATCCACCTCAGCATTTAGCCTTTTTATAGCCCTCTATTATACTTGCTCTAATATTTGTTCGCACCTAGAATTCATACATCTTTTCAAAATTGTAATTAACAAACTGAATTTGAAATACAAATACTATAGTTGACTACCAAAAGACCACTATCACCCGTTGCCTCAAAAGGCTCAAAGCCTCAAACCGGTCATGCGGTTGAAAAAAAAAAGAAAGAAACATGAGAAGTAATCTCTTATTTTTCTTCTTTTCTGGAGAGGAACATGAGGCGCAATATATTTATCTCTCTAGCGTTGAAACCTAGTCCTTGGAACAATTTGTTTATGTTGTCAGGCTAGCTGTTTTTGCATCTCCACGGAAGTGATTATACGATGATTTCCTGTATTTTGCAGTTTGGATCACGTCATGCTTCTGTCGACGGGGATACCCGTAGACCGGATATAGAGGATATTTGGATACACTGGTACGAGGATCTACATAATACGATATCAAGCAAGCAGAAAACAAAGATTATACTGGTTAAAATCCCTTGATAGGTAATAGCACTAATCCAGTTGATATGGGATTATATGATGGAAACCACAGATTACAAAGGGAAAGTGGAACTTGATGATACCGCCGAGATCGTAATCGAGCAGGTTCGATTAAATCTCCCGGTGACTTGGCTCCTGCAGGCTTCAACTCCGTAGGTGGTGGTGGATGTGTTGGCTATGAGATTCGATGCCTTAGGTCCTCCCGGGGGTCCCTTTTATATCGCAGGCCAACTGGTCTCCAAGTAGGACACGGAGACATCAGACCCGGCACGATACAATGACGACCCAGTTCCGTCCGAGTAGGACTCCTTTCATCTGTGAACTCCATGATAAATTTCCTTAACGTATGCCGAAAACGTCCATATACGTGCAAAGGTACCATATCGATATGTGACGTATATCGAAGGGTAGAGGGTATCCCTTACCCGTAACCTTGACAGCTTCGGCAAGGCATGATGCCCTTTTCTAACCTTTTGACAACTCGAGGTATTAGACTAGTTAGAGCATCCCATCCCAGCAGCTCATCTAAATTTAATCCTCCATATCCTTATATGGATGGCCATCCAAAAAAGATTCCTTCTTCATATACCTTCCTATTCCAATAGATCATTCATATTACATCCTCCATATCACAACCTCCTATATTTTACTAATATCTTCCAACTAACCATATATTTGTGTTATTTTTTAAGGGCTATATCTTGAACAACTAAATTTTAACGGTGTTATTTATCACGATAATGTAAATAAGTGTATTTTAACCTATATATTTTTAATGGATAATTTAATGCATTAAATTGTGACTTTCTCCCAGACTATATTTCTCTTTTTCTCTCCTTTTCTATTCCTCCTTCTCTCTGCTTCTTTCTACACTCTTCTCCATTCTTTCCCCTTCTCTCTTCTGCCGACTGCCGCAACTCTCCTCTCCTCTCCTCTCGGCGTGGGAGACGGCGGCAGCGGGGCAGCCGAGCTGGCAGAAAGCGGCGGCAGGCGTGCAGCCTAGGGGCGGCGGCGGCCGGGCGGGCGAGTGGCGGGGGCGGCGGCGGAGGCGGAGGCGAGCGGCCGGGCGAGCGAGGGGCGGGGGCGGCCGCGGAGGCAAGCGACCAGGCAGGTGAGGGCCGTGGATGGTCGGGGAGGAGGCAGCCGGCGGCAGGCGGGCGAGGGGCGGAGGAGGCCGCGCATCGTGACGGCGGCAGGCGACGCGAGCAAGGAGCAGCAGCGCGGGCGACGCGAGCAAGGAGCAGCAGCGCGGGCGCAATCCCGATGGGGGTGGCACGGATAGCGGGGCCTCCACTCCGACGAACTCCAACGACAGACCCGGTATGTCCATCCTCTCTATTCCCCATGGTACAATCCAGATGGTGGCACGAGTTCATCTGAGCTGAGTAGTTGGGGGATAGCGTGAGGAGAGAGAAACACCAAATTTGGCATGGGGAGGGCTCAGTTTGAAGGACCTCTAAAAATGGTGTGTGTGATGGAGGCTTTGCTGGAGCGTGTTTTTTCATCTCCATACGCTAAAAATGGGATGGATGGCCAGATGGAAGAGCTGCTCTTAGGCTGTGTTCTTGCGTTATGATTGGAACTTCTTCCCCAGAAATGTAAAACGAAACAAACTTATTATCGCATGATTAAATAAATATTAGCTTAAAAAACTTTGAAGTGGATTAATATAAATTTTTAAAGCAACTTTTCTATAGAAAAATTTTATAAAAAAACATATCGTCCAAAAACGTGTGCGCAGAAAACGAGCCAGTCGAAAAACACAGCCTGATGCTTCGGCCCGGTTTAGTTCCCCACTTTTTTTCTCAAAATACCACATCGAATCTTTAAACACATGCATGGAGTATTAAATATAGATAAAAACAAAAACTAATTGCATAGTTAGGGAGAAAATCGCGAGACGAATCTTTTGAGTCTAATTAGTCCATGATTAGTCGTAAGTGCTACAGTAACTTACATGTGCTAATGATAGATTAATTAGGCTCAAAAGGTTCGTCTCACGGTTTCCAGGCGATTTATAAAATTAGTTTTTTCATTCATGTCCGAAATCTCCTTTCGACATCCGATTAAATATCCGATGTGACACCTAAAAATTTTCTTTTAGCGAACTAAACATGCCCTTCTACCTTTCTCCCTTGCTACGAGTACTAGCTAGTACTCGTACTTTATTTGCCGGTTCCGTGATGCTTCCATTGGTCACAAAAAATACTCGACATATTGCATAAGCATGTGATGAAATTCTTTAAAACTTTGTAATCATATTTAGATAGTTGTACGCGTGAGGCTACCTAGGCCTCCAATATCTCTCTAGACGAGTGTTAGCCACGCACGTGGATGTGTGCGTCCTTGAGTTTGCCTAACTTGTACTCGAAAAGAATATTTATATATTTTTTTCTCAGAACATATTTTTCATGATAGTATAGTGTAATATTAGTTTTTAATTTCTAATTTATTTTTTGTATGAGAGAGTAGATTGTTCAAGAGGTCGTCTTGATCTCTGGACTTAATTGTGGAGCTAACCTTTACCCAGATATACACCTGGCTCAACCAGGTATTAATGCCAAAAAAAAAAGTTATTTTCTGCTAAATGGATGAATGTGCGTGTAACCTGAACTCCTAAACCATGCGATTGTTGCAAACTTTTTCCATATATGATTTGTTGTAATATTGTTTCAAATCCATTTTTAAACTTTAAAATGATTGATTTATTCATTTGTGCTATTGAATAACTTTTGTACAAATCTTCCATCGAATTAATCATTCAGCCCAAAAGAACACCGGAATGGGTAGTACGAAAAATATTAATGGAAAACTATATATGCTTCACAAGTTGGAAAAGTCATATTCATCATTATATAGTTAGAATCTTTCCCCCAAAAAAACGGAGGCAGACAAACTGTAGTTGAATATTGCAAAAATAGAGGGAGCGTTATTGTTGCTAGTTGTGTATGCTTGTGCGTCAATAAACAAAATCAATACGTTTCGTGAGCTTGTAAAATAAGATTCAGTGATTCTCGGTAGCGTGACACTGCAGATAGGCTGTGGAGTATTATGCATTTATTATGTTCCGTTCATCTCAAAATTAGCACAGCACGAAATAATTAATTAACGAACCCGATTTAATCCATGGCACTTGACACCATTCGATCCCTATCTGGATGGATTCACTCATACAGCACGAAAATTAAGTAGTAAGAATGATTAATTATAATACTTCTAAAGATAAGTATGAGATTTGATTTCCCCGGATGTAATTGTCAAATAATTTTGTCCAGTTTTGGAACAGATGTGAGTGTAGTAGGTAAGGTGTGTGCGGTGTATGAATTGGGACGACGGAGCGATGTAAAGAATTAGATAAGTTAGAAAGGGAAATGCTGTATTACAAATTTACGAGCCCTCTCATCCACGTAAAAAAAAATTATACTACTAGCTCTGTCACCTGGCACGTAAATGATAGTGACGTGCAATTAGTTGATACTGTGATTTTTCTCATTGGTTAGATCGCACGTGCACGGTAAGAAAAACGTAAAGAAAATGTGGTTGTGCATTCGTTGACACTTGGGTGTGTTCTTCTGGGCTGAAGGAAATAAAATGCAATGCTGAATAAAATGATTCAAGGGCATGACAAAATGAAGTATTTAGTATAAAGTTAAAGAAAGGATATAGAATAATATTTTGAGAAAATTATATGTAGAAAGTTTTCTGAAAGCTCAAGAAGCATGTGTACTTATTATTATATCCAATTCCATTAGGTGGAAAAGAAGTTCAAAATTCTAGGTTTAACACCTGTGGCCGATTATATTTTATAACTTTATATGCATGTATATACATGTATGTAATGATACGTGTATCAATGCTCTTAAAGCATGATGAGCTTGTTTAGTTCAGTACCATACCAATATTGGTAGTGCTAAGATTTAGCATTACTACTTTTTTAAAGTAGGGTGCAATTGTATTTGGTTTGATGTCAATTTAGAGTCAAACTTTGAGTAGAATCAAAAATTTTTGGGGAGTAGCTATATTTATGACGCCATATTTTTCATCAAAAAATAGTCGGCATGTGTTTACATTGTAAGTCCCTAAATTACATATGTAATTTTAGTGTATTTACAATGTAAGTCTCAAAATTACATATGTAAGTCCTAAAATTATATATGTAAATTCCAAAATTACATATGTAAGTGGTGTGTAAGTGGGATGTAATTACTATGTAAATTTGTATAAATATATGAGAAGTGTCTTTTTTTTCAAGAAAAGATGTTTGCTAAGCTGGTATGAGCGTGCTATGCTGTACTCCCGGCCTTAGCATACTGCTGTTTTAGCACCAATTTTGACGTCAATTCAATGCACCACAAACCGACATATTTTTAAGGGAAAAACTGTCGCCACTTTTTTAGCGTTTCCGAATTTAAATTGGACATTAACAACACCAATGATTCGACTTGAAACAAAAACCATTATCCAGACTACCCAAATATTAATAGGGCATGTTTTGACATTACCGATGTCTCAAACAATATTTAAAGCACGTGTGCACGGTACACGTGTCCCAGATGGAGTAGTTTACCCAGGGGAAAGGGACGCCGCCGCACCGGACGAAGCTGCTGCCATACCACTGCCAGATGGAGGTGGCGGAGCACCGAACTAACGACGAGGCCGTCCCCGTTCCTGTTGGATTGGACTGGACCTTCGCGTAGGAGCGCGCCGATACAGACAACGAGACAAGCCGCCGTCGCGTATCTCATCTCGTGTCATCGAGTGGTGTGTGACGCTCGCCGATCCGCGTCTCCCACACCCCAAATCTCACTTGGTTTTGGACCTCCCGACTTTGGTACACATCACACAACACAACACAACACCCGGAACCAACAGAGAACAAGGCGCCAAACCAAACCGCCGCGCATTCTCCTCTCGCCGAGCAGCAGCCAGCCGCGGCGCATGGCCGCACGCGCGCGCGGCCTCACCCGTAAAAACGACGCGGGAGCACGGCGGAAATCGCTGTCGACGACGATGGGCGGAGAGCCCCCCCGAACCGAACCCCACCGATCGGTTTCTTCCATCCACCACGTCGCGGCCGCCCGCCCAACCGCCTCCCGCCACACACACACGACACAACCCGCGCGCGGTCGGAGAGGCCATTCTCGCCGTATGCCAGGTGGGGCCGATCTCCCGGGGGAAAAAAAGAATAAAAAATTAAAGGACACGAAACGTTTCCCAGTCGACGGACGGAGCAAAGCGAGTCGTCCGGATCCGCTTTAAAACCGCGACCACCTCTGCTTCTCCCCTTCTCTCTCCTCCCTCCTCCCATGTCAACGGCGGCCACCCCCCTCCTCCTCCACCTCCACCTCTAGAGAGAGAAAGCCCTCGGCCGCCGCCGCCGTGTTCTTCGTCGTCGTCGTCTTCTTCTTCTGCGGATTGTGGTGCTCGGTTTGGTCGGTGAGTTTGGGTGGCTGGCGATGGCATTCGCGGGGGACGCGCGGATCGTCGTCGTGGCGGTGGCGGCGTTCGTCCTCGTTGGCGTGGCGGCGGAGGGGAAGGGGGAGGGGGGAGGAGGAGGAGGGGTGGGGGTGTGCTTCGAGAGGATATTCAGCTTCGGGGACTCGCTGACGGACACCGGCAACTTCCTGCTCTCCGTGCCGGAGGACTTCCCGGACCCCGCCCGCAGCCTCCCCTACGGCCAGACCTTCTTCGGCCGCCCCTCCGGCCGCTACTCCGACGGCCGCAACCTCCTCGACTTCTTCGGTATCACCCCCCTCCTCCTCCTCCTCTTCATTTCATTTTTCTTCAGATTTTTTTTCTCTCATCCTGCCATCCGGGACCGGGACCCCCTTCGGCTTCCCTGTTTGTTTTGTTTATTCTGTTGGTGTCGGGTCCCTCTCTGGTAAAATCTCCTACGTTTTGGTGGTATGAATGGATCAATCGATGCAGCAATCTACTTGAAGATTAGTAGTAGCCGGGTAATTGGATTGATTAGTTACTACTTTTTGGTTCTTGGTTTCTCTCCTTGATGAATACTCCACGCGTTTGATTTTTCTTCAAGTAATAAATTCATCATCGTTTCTTCTTGTGAGCCGGCATAAGCGGTGTGGCGATGATATAGTATGATAATTTCCACTGTTTTTGTATGCCTGCAATGCATCGAACAAGAATAAGCCACAAATTTACTTGTATCTGCAAATTTATCAATTGGCCTCACTGATCATAACAATTTGAAATGCGCGTGTGGTTCAGAGATGTGAACTAGTTATAGCAAATTTCACTGCAAAATACCCAACTTATACAGGGCGTATCCGCAAAATCTGCTTACCTTCCCCAGTTTCCCCCAACCAACAGACCATGATGGCATCGTCTTCTTGAACAAGCACACAAATCGGTAGCTCCAACCACCACTGAATCAGCATTCACATCACTCACGTGGTCAACACTTTTATTGCAGTCTTCCCAAATTTTGTGTCCTTTGCTAATAGTATCTGTTCCATGGGGTTGGCTTCCTCATGTTCTTGCATCTTAGCAGCTGCTGTCGCTAGCTTCATTGTCCTTAGAGATGACGTGCACTAACATTCTTTTTTTTTTTTTCTTTGCGTGACCAGCGGAAGCATTTGGTCTGCCGTTCGTGCCGCCGTACCTGGCTGGCGGCGACTTCCGGCAAGGCGCAAATTTCGCGGTCGGCGGCGCCACCGCCCTCAACGGATCATTCTTCCGGGACCGCGGCGTGGAGCCGACATGGACGCCGCACTCCCTCGATGAGCAGATGCAGTGGTTCAAGAAGCTACTCACTACCGTCTCCTCGTCAGAGTCCGGTACGTCACCCTCCTGAGACCTGGAGTTCTTTGCTGTTGCTACTAGTATGTCGGATAAGCTGATCGATGCATGAGCCGTTATTAACCGTGTTAGTAGACGCCAAGGAAACATGTGAGCGTGGCATCACAGCATGCCAGTGGATACAGTAAATAGTGTCCAAACATGCTGAAAACCGTGCAGATGAGCTGGCCACCTACTGGCCAGAATGGTTGTTCAGTACGAGCAAATTGCTGCATTTAGTAGAGTGGCTCCTTTCCCTGTTTGCAACTTGCAAGCAAGCACTTTGTTTTTAGTTGACTTGTAAGCTAAAGTTCACTAGTTAAATGGCACCGCAAAACTGCTACTTGGAGCCTTCTGATTAGGTGAAAACATTCTGTGTCCTTATATGTGATGAGATAGCCGGCTGTGCAAATATTGTAGGATATTTGTGGAACCATGTTTAACCAGCAGGCTGGTTTGACAGGTTTTAACCAGCAGCAACATGTTAGAAAATCTTTACTGGGTTGTCAAAGCAAAATCATCTCGTCTAACTGTTCTAGAGTGGCACTGAATTACATGCATGGTTGAGACATAAAAGCCAAGTCCATAATTCCAAAATCGATGAAGTACACATAGTGGAACTCAAAAGCCAATTATAATACTTTCTCAGCATCTTGATACTATGCATACAAAATATTATGAACGAACCACCTTACAACAACATACGGGGGGTTTCATTTTTGGTTTCTCCTCACAAGTCACAAGTTGATTCCAAAATACCTGTGCGTTTCATTTTTCTGATGTCACAAGTTTAAAAACCTAAATCTCGAGCTACATGCCCGCTAAATTATTGTCTATCTCTGTGCAGAACTCAATGATATCATGACCAAGTCACTTTTCCTTGTGGGAGAGGTAGGCGGAAATGATTACAACCATCTAATTGTCAGGGGGAAATCTCTAGATGAGCTACACGAGCTTGTTCCTAAGGTTGTCGGTACCATAACCTCAGCTATCACGGTATGCATATCACCTGCCTTTACATTTATGTGCGATGGTGAATTTTTATGAAGCCGTGTTCATAGTTTACAGTTTTGCAGGAGCTCATAAACCTTGGAGCAAAGAAACTAGTTGTTCCAGGAAACTTTCCAATAGGCTGTGTACCATTGTATCTCTCAATCTTTCCAAGCCAAAAGGAAGACTACTATGATGAGAAAACAGGGTGCATTAAATGGTTAAATGAATTCACCGAGTACCATAATCGATTGCTTCAGGAGGAGCTGGAGAAGCTCAGGAATCTTTACCCCGATATATCCATCATTTATGCTGATTATTATGGTGCTGCATTGAATATATTCCTTGCCCCACTCCAGTTTGGTGAGTTCCACCTTCCAACTAAAAAATTATTAACACAGAGAGCACATTTTATAAGTGGTAAGAATATTTGAGATTTAGTTATAGGTCAAGCATACCTTAGTCAATTTACATGAGCCTTCAAAACTTCCAAGCGTACCTGGCCTGCATTACATTCATTTCGTGAATAAACTTCAATTAGGAAGAAGCTGATGGTTATAGTCAACATGGATCTGATAGTATATGCTAAAACCTGTCAGTATTTACTGGATATAGCCTGTATTGGCCCTCCATGATATACAAAGCTTTCTGACTTCGATGAGCTTCTATAGACTTGATGAGTCCATGAGCCAATTAAAATTTATTCTATTAAATTTTGCTAAAACTGTTAACATGGCTAGCATATATCATATGAACTTTATGTATCCATATTGATTCTCAATGTTCTAAAAGTTACCTCATGTCCACAAAGACATGTTTTGGTGACAGATGGAGTAACTTGTTGACTTTAGGTATAAGTAACTAATGGTCTGTAAAGTTGGTATATTCTTGTGCTATATTTTTTATTAGTAACACTATATGATCTTAGATAATTCAGATAGGCGAAAATAGGTATTCTTTTACCTATGCTACTGAATAAGTTGCAGAAACCTATTTCGTGCTCCACTGTTCTTGATCTTATTGTGACCTTGATGATGCAGCACAGTCTGCACCCCACCAGCAGGGATCTAAACTAGCCTTGCACTTATCTTCATATGCATAGGCATTCTTAAACATGGTCGAGGTAGTTTTTAATCATCTGAAGTGTTAAATAACTACTGGCGATTAATCGAAATCAGAGCTTGAAGATGCTTAACCTATCCACGTAACACATACAGAAGCCAATGTTTACAACATAAGGTTCACTAGTCGCATTCATAGCATAAGGCCCAGCATTTGATACAAAGTCAACAAACTCGTCGGCGCCCCCCCCCCCCCCCCCCCCCCCCCTTTTCTCTATTTTCAAACTGACCACTTTTACCAGATGGAAGAGAAGTATAAGCAGAAATAGAAACACAGGAAACTATGTATTCCGCATAAAACTTTTGGTTCTTATTGACAAAAATGGGGCTAAGAAAGGTTTTGTGCTATTGCAGGTTTCACTGTCCCGCTGAACTCGTGTTGTGGAAGTGATGCTCCATACAATTGTTCTCCGTCAATATTGTGCGGGCACCCTGGGTCTGTGGTCTGCTCTGACCCATCAAAGTACACTTCATGGGATGGTCTCCACTTCACCGAGGCAACCTACAAGATTATCATTCAAGGGGTGCTAGGGTCATATGCCAACCCTCCTCTTTCAGAAACTTGTCGGGGTGGAGCATACAAAGTCTCACAACTTCATCAATGTACAGATAACCCAACAAACACTGTAACGTATGATTCTATGAGCTCTTTTATTTGATCCTCTGAGCTCTAGGGCATGTAGAGTATTAAGGAGCAATATAGATATAACAGGCCCCATCCCCTTGGACACTTCTCAAAGGTGAGAAGAGCATTGGTTGGGGATCTTTGTACTTCTCAAATCCATTTTTCTGCTACAGGTAGAAAAGAGATTTTGTAGAGCAGAAATTTGCAATTGCCATGTCCATGGCTTTGCCCAACCCATTTAGTTTCTCAGAAATTTACTGCAACGGGAAACAGAAAGTACACCGTATAGTTTATCTTTTAGTATGGTCAGGTTGCCATGCTATATAGTATACTCTATATAGGAAACAAGGTTCATGATTCATCTCCAAAAGGACAATGTATTCAGTACTGTAGGCCTAATTTCCTTACAACAAAAGCGTATACTTGATGCTTGCTTGTTCAGCAGTCTGCTGTATATGATCACCCTGCAATGTTCAGTTCCATTTCTGAAATTGGTCCTCCTGTCTTCTAAGAGATTGGGCCTGTTCGGAGGAATTTTAGATTATGGTAAAATGATAAGCAGCTAGTGAATCTGTAGAAATTGGGAAAATTGGATTCTGTCTTCTAATTCATTTTCTAGATTCTATAAGCTTAACTTCTCAGAATCTGAATGAGAAGTAGACTGTTTGAAGAAGTTCTGATTCCGAGAGAAGCTAAAGCTGTCAGACGAGCACATGAATCAACTCTGAATGTTTGGCAACTAACAATGTCCAAAGTCAGGCTCCATGGAGCAATTCTGGCACGGTTAATTTCATCATTTTGACCAATTAGTTGCCAAATATTCCGAGTAGGTTCATCTGTTGGTGTCATGTTGATCAGGAACAGGAAACTGTCTCATACTCGTACTACCTAGCAACAGAATGAACCATTCAAGAGGATCCATGTCGGCCAAACCAATGAACATGCAGTTCCAAACTTCACACAACCAGGTCAGGTGGCACCTGGTATTGTTCAGATACTTCGTTCCTGACATGTCATTACATGATTCACCCTGACACCCGACTTCTTTTATTTATAGTAATCAATAATCCTTCAATTAAATGAATAGTAATTAGAGGCAACAAATTAGGAAAATGGGCAGGACGATACCACTTTCTGGTATTGTCGACGGCGTCCAAGGTCTGGTCAGCGTCCACTTTCTGGTTTCACAAACGGAATTGGAAGCCTTGTCTCTGGTCCACCGCGCCAATCTCCTCATGGCTGCGGCCCACGGGCCGCCGCTCTCAGCTGCTCCTCACGACAGCTCCCGTGGATGATTTCTTTTTTTTTCAGAAATAAATACAACTTCAATGAAAAATTGGCAAAATAGATGTCGGTTGACTGAAATTACCTATCGAACAACGGTTGTTTGATAGGGTTAGCACGGTTAAAAAAAAGGAGAAATTGGGATGCGTGCGTATACATATGAGTAGACCGAAAAGGCTAATAGGCGATCGATTGCCCCTAGCGATCACGTCCCCTTCTCCACGTGGTTTCTTTTTTTTTTTTGGCACCGATTACTTTTCTATTTTAGTAAATTTATACACCTAAAGTTTGTACACCTCAAGTTTAAACATCTAAAGTTTAGAGACCCAAAGTTTATAAGTCAAAAGTTTATATATCTGATTCAAATTTGAATTTAAATTCAAATATTTTTTATATATAGTACGTTTATACACCTAAAGTTTATAGATCTAAAATTTGTAAGTCAAAAGTTTACATACCCGATTCAAATTTAAATTTGAATTCAAATATTAGTTTATAGACCCAAAGTTTATAAGTCAAGAATTTACATACCCGTTTTAAATTTGAATTTAAATTCAAATATTTTTTTTATATAGTATTTCTATACATAAATTTTTTCAGCTTTGTTTTTTTATTTTTTTTAAATTTATGGTGTAGCAGAGAGAGAAGGAGAGGAGCGTTTTGGGGGGGGGGGGGGGGGGGGGATGGGGGGTGATCACTGTGGGCAATCATCCGCCCATTAGCCACGCCCTGAGTAGACTGCTACATGTGAGCAACACCTATCGAATTTTGGGAGTTCGATTTATGGAACTTTGGGGTTTCGATAGTCCACCTGCATGCTTGCTCTTTTCGTTTTTTTTAATCAAGTCAATTCCCATGCATGCTCTTTTTGATAGGATATGTCAAGCTACGGCTGTTTGGCAGGGTGCTAAATTTGTGATTTCAGTCAACCAACATTTATTTTGTAATTTTCTATTAAAGTTGTATTATTTCTAATTTTTTCCCCTCATCTATCCTCCGCCGCCGCGAGGCGCGTCCACGCGTGTCCACCTATCGTCATCAACAGACCAGCTTTACTATGGAAACATGTATAATGCCACATATGTAATGGAAATGTACGTTTGCTGCATATCAATGTCACCGTAAATAAAACTTTTACAATAGTAATAAAGTTTCATTATAAGTTTTCCTCATACATGAAGTAAAAGTTTACTCATACTGACGTGGATAAATCTCATCTAATTTTACATCCTATGGTCCACTATATATTTTTCCCACTGACTGACAGGGTTAGGCGAGGGGGTCGCCTTCATTCAGATTGGCAGATCCCTCGTCTGCAATTTAAATTCAGCTACTTTTGTGCTTCATTGGGATTTCTAGAATCCTTATATGTCCGTCTTCATATACAATGTCTTTGTCGTAGATCGTAATGTCTCGCAACTATGGTTTTTAGGTAGAAAATTCGTTCTGTTATAAAACTCGTTCGGATTGTTGATCTGAGCCGGTTTAGTCTTTACCGTTTACTATGATACATTTATGTTTCGGAATTGCTAACCATCATTCGGTAGAATTTTAGGGTGAATTTTCTGTCTAATTCTCCATCATTGGATCCACACCATGATTCGTGTTCCAATCCTTCTTCTCTAGCTCTAGCACAACTCCGATGAGATGGCCACAACCTGACTAGTTAGAGTTTCGGGATTGAGGTTTGGGTTGGAAGGGGGGAGGGAGAGGGGGAGAGTTCCCCGGTCTTAGAGGGATGACCGTGGCCCGTGGAGGCAACATCCCAACAGTGGGCGGTGGAATGGGTGAGCGGGGAGGTGGCGTCAGCGTTGCCGCTGAAGCCACGGGGGCAGGAGAGGGCGGTTGACTGGTGTTGGTAGCGGGAGCAAAGCTAGGAGGGGGCAGAGGTGGCGCCTTTGGTGGGGGACTATCGGAGATGGAAAAGATGACGGGTAGGTACTCTCTGCCGATGGCTTAACTTGGGGGGGGGGGGGGGGAGGGGAGGGGAAGGGGAAGGTATGGTGGACCTCGTTGGCACGATTGACTCGTTTCCGATGCTAGCAAGGCTGGGTAGTGACGTGGTGGGCAGTGGCGGATTGGGAGGAGGATGAGGCTGACTGATCGATTAAAGAGAAGTGGTGGTGCATGAAGGGAAATAGGAGGAATAGGAGAGAGTTATGGTCAAAGAATTACACGAATATTAAAGCAGATGTAACGATAAAAAAACGAAAATTGTGGGGTGGATTTTCTCACATGTTGTATAGTCAATCCATTTAGGTTTTCATATAGAATGACAAACTTTGTCGAATGATTACGTTGACATTTAGTTCCTTGAATTTTTTAGAGACATAGCACAAACGCATATACTCTCAATACGCGCACACTCGTCCCTATTAGCACCTCCAAAAAACTGGCCAACGTCACTGTAATTGTCTCGCTATCGACGAGTATGTTGTCTATCAATGAAAAAATAATTAGTCATAAATGTGAACATCCATGTTAAGTTCATGAGCTGATTCCACCACAAGAAACCTAACAAGTTAAGCTACGCTCACATTGTATTTAGTTCATCGATATTGATGCAAAGCATAAGTTAATTTTTGCACTGGCTTGTTTCTTGACACGTGGACTTTTTGTGAAGACAACCGAAATTTACGAAAATGATTCACGTCGGTCGCCCGGCGCGGGGGGAGCCGGATTGGGTGCTCCCCTTGCGCGCTCCTCCCCCCACGTGTGGGCCCACCCACTTCTCTCTCCTTTTTTCCACAAAAGATGTTTCATATAGTGTAATTACAATGTTTCACTATTTATAGATATAATGTTGCAGTGAATTAAAATACTCTTTTTTAACAAAAAAACCCACATATTTTGGAAACTCTCTATTAAGGGAATTTGGTTTATTTTTTATTCCACCAAAAATGTTTCACCTAGTGTACTCACAATGTTTCACTATTTATAGATCTAATACAGTGAACGAAACATTCCATTGCAACAAAAAAAACCCACATATTTTGGAAACCCCCTATTAAGGGAATTTGGTTTATTTTTTGTTCCACCAAAAAATGTTTCACCTAGTGTACTCACAATGTTTCACTATGTATAGATTTAATGTTGTAGTGAACTGAAACATTCTTTCGCTATTTGCTGAAACATTGTTTTTATATAAGGTGAAACAACACCCAATTTAAACGAGTGAAACATTTTCGATCTACTTAGTGAAACAATTCTGATATGCTTGGTGGAACATCGTGCAACATTTAAAAATAATTCAATAATAAGCTAATTTTTTTTGTCGGAATATATTCATGTGTGGTCTTGTTTTGAAGATTTAATTGCAACAAATTTAATGGTGCAATCGGATCATGATTTAGATAAATAATTTAAGAGAAAAATTAGTGCGCCTGATTTTTCTCCAAATCGATCGGGCGACCGATCCATAGGCGTGTCCCGAAATTTATTCTTGATCCTGAAATTCTATCTTAGAAAGAAGGTAAACATCCAATATTTCTCCTGTGAAATGTTCTGCCGTACTGCTGCTCTTCTGAATCATGATTGTGGCAACGAGTGTGTATCCATACTCATTAGTTGAGAAAATATTCCCATGTTTTTTTGCTTAACCCAAACGTATTGTGGTCGTTTACATTTCATTGTTTTTCTGTCTTGCTACAGCGCAATTTATTATAACTTATATGTTTATGCCTACAGAACATCAAATATCTCATCCATTTATGTGCTAACATGTGAGGCAAATATCCAACTGTCTCTGAAGCTCTACAAATAAAGACCTACCGGATTCCATGATCATTATGACAAGGTTGTGTTTGACACAACATGGTACTCGCTCTATAGATTAATAATACTGGTCCTTTTGAAAAGAACACGGTCTTAAAAAACAATTTTAACCACTATTCTTTTATTAAAATATATATAGAAATATCAATAAATCTATGATTATTTTGAAATGCATTTTAAGACAAATGATTTAGATGTTATTTATAATTAAAGTTTTTAAAATTTGATAATAATCTTATCCAAAACGATGAGTATTATCAGCTTGGGGAGAGTACTTCCTATAGCATAAGATTTGACTAACTTTGAATGTTTTATCATTACAGATGTATAGTCATGTCGATAAATGGGAGTACGTAGTATTTTTTATGAAAAAAATTCAAATATAACTATATTTTAATTAAAGTGTAATTACATCGTAACTCTGTTATAATTATACTATAACTACATTATAACTACATTGTACATTGTAGAGCTACATAAGTTTTGATAATAACCTTTTTGATAGAAAACTTTTAAATGTAACTATAGTGTAATTAAAGTATAATTACATTTTAAATCTACTGTAATTATACTATAATTGTAACTTATATATGTAAGTAATAAGAAATCGTCAATAGAAAACTTGTTCAGATAGCTAGCTCCGCGCTTGTAACGTCGCACCATTTTTTTCCCGCTTTCTTGCGCGAATCTCAATGCAATATGATGGTTCATGAAATTATATGTTTTGGAAGAATGTCAATAGTTTTTTTTAGCAATTCCTTTTTTTTTCTTTCTAGTTGTTTAGTCCATCAAGCCAATTTAAATACTACTCCCTCTGTTTTAGGTTATAAGACGTTTTGACTGTTTCAGGTTATAAGACGTTTTGACTTTGGTCAAAGTCAAACTACTTCAAGTTTGACTAAGTTTATAGACAAAAATAGTAATATTTATAGTACCAAATTAGTTTTATTAAATCAATAATTCAATATATTTTTATAATAAATTTGTCTTGAATTGAAAATATTTTTATTTTTTCTACAAACTTAGTTAAACTTGAAGCAGTTTGACTTTAACCAAAGTCAAAACGTCTTATAACCTGAAACGGAGATGATCCGTGGCGTTGGACGCTGCTCTTAACTGCGTCCATATCTGGGACGTTCTTTTTCACCTCGTCCTTCCCATTTTTTTAATTCCTAGATCCTAATCACCACTTATTTAATTATTAAAGGGATTATTAATTATTCTATGTATAGAAAATGGGATATCACTGATATGCTGAGATAAATTATGTGTGTGTCAGTGTGAGATCATCGTTTCATCAGCTGAAACGGTCGACAGCAACCGTGTTTCAAAGATGCGCCGTCGATTACTTCTTACATGTAGAAGTCAATCACACGCTCGTTCACGCATTCATGTTCTGCAACGTACGCTCTGAAGTCTGAAGCACATACATGTACTCCGTCGTAGAAATACTCCTATTAACCATTAAAATTGCAGTTGCTGCTTCCTTGCAGCAAAGAACTTCTGCCAGCCATATGTCCTGAACGAGTGAATGGCAGCAAACAACACATTACTACATTTCAGTTGAGAGTTGACAACACAACTGCTCTCTCCGTCCCATAATATAAGTTTTATAGTTGAACACAGTTATTAAAAAAGTAGGTAGAAGTAAATGTTGGAGGGTTGTGATTGGATGTGTAGTGGAGGTAGATGGGAAAAGTGAATGGTGGAAGATTGTGATTGGTTAGGAAGAGAATGTTGGTGGAGAAGTTGTTATATTTTGGAACAAATCCTAAGGTATAAAAGTTGTTATATTTTAGGACAGAGGGAGTAGACGACTAGATCTTGAGCGAATGATTTCAAGATGATCACGAGCTTGGTCTCCTCTGAATTTCTATACCTATACTCCTTTAAAGACCCTAATAATGATGATCGGTAGGTCTGTCACCACCCATTACCCAACAAGGTTGGTGGATTTTATCCCTTTCCTAGCCTCGAGCCATCAAACATGAAAAATTTTCTTTTGACGTGGAGTAAAAATGATGACAAATAATATAACCTCAATATTTTACAATAAAATTTTATTTTAATTTTTGAGGCTTTAAAGTGTATGGTGGGGTTCTCTCATTTAAGAGAAAATTCCTTGTATACCCCTGAAAGTTTGCTCAATCCCTTTTATATTCCTAAGATTTGCGCATTCCCTTCTATACCCCTAAATTTTAATTTGGATCCCTTCTATACCCCTTTCATCAGTTGACTGTTAGTTGACCGTTATATTCATATCATAAAGTCCATTTTACCTTTTAGTATCAAGAAAATATAAATTTATGAAGTATGTTGATGGAGTGGATAAATTTATTGTATACAACTATTATATTTATGAGTTTATTTTGTGAGATATTATTTAACAAAAATAACTTTTATCTCACGTAACAAGATTTATATTATAAAAAATTCCGTATTACTATAACAAACTATGCTATATATACAGTTTCTAATGGTAAAAAAAATATTTTTTTGTTTTATCTAAAATAAATTTTGTCATAGATAAAAAATAGTTTTGTTTTCCTTTCGCGAGGCGAAACTAAAATATTACTCTAGTTAAAAATATCTCACAAAATAAACTCATAAATATAATAATTATATACAATAAATTTATATACTCCATCAATATACTTCATAAATTTATAGTTCTTGATACCAAAGAGTTGTCATAGATAAAAATTATTTTTGTTTTCCCTTCGCAAGGCGAAACTAAAATATTTTTTTGGTAAATATTATCTCACAAAATAAACTGATACATATAATAGTCGCACACAATAAATTTATACAATTCATCAATATACTTCATAAATTTATATTTTGTTGATAGCAAAGGGTAAAATGGACTTTATGATAGAAATTTAATGGTCAACTAATAGAAGGGGTATAGAAGAGATCCAAACTGAAATTTAGGGGTATGAAAGGGAATGAGCAAATCTTAGGGGCATAAAAGGGATTGGGTGAAGTTTTAGGGGTACACAGGGAATTTTCTTCTCATTTAATTCCTATTGCAATGCATAAGCATTCAACTAGTTTCTTTAAAAGTCTCTAGTTGTGGACACTGTTTACGTGTGATTTTAGCCCTAGGACACTGCCCAAACTCACTTTTGGGGGAAAACACTCCATAAACGTGGTAATTTGCCAGTGGATATCGTGCCGATTAAAATAATAATTTCTGATTGGAGAGGAGAGAGAAATTATGTGAAATGTCTAAAATGCCCTTGGCCCACATGTCAGCTCTCTTCTCTTTCTATTCCCTCCACGACGAGCATCACCGTGCGGGCCTTCTCCCCCGACCAACGCCGCAGCACGCCTAGAGCTAGATGGTGACGCCCCTGGCGCCTAGGATGGAGAGCCGCTCGGGGCCGTCCCTGTCGCCGCCGCCGCCACCCCTCGATAGGTCATGCTGTGTCGCGTTGAACTTCTCGCCGTCGCCCCACAACGCGTAGGCCTCCTCGCCGTGCGCCGCGTCGTCGCCGATCATGAGCTGCTCGTCGGGCATCCGCAGCGGGATGAACAGGCCGATGCCAAGGAGGATGGCCGTGGTGACCACGAGGTTCCACGCGATCACAAACGCAGCGCCGCCGAGCTGCTTGCCGATCTGCTTGATGCCGCCGCCGTAGAACGCGCCGCGGAGTCCCGGAACCATGGACTCGAGGCCTCGAGGGAGAAGAGCTCCGGGGTGGCCAGGAGGCCCGTGAGGATGCCGCCGAGGAGCCCCGCCACAGCGTGGGTGTGGCAGAGTGGTGTCGCGCTGGGGCCGGCGCGACGACGCACAGGTGATGGGCGGCGATGGCGTGGCGCGGCCGTGGCGATGCTTCGTCAGGCGGCGTCGGCGCGCGGCGTTAGTCGAGGGAGAAGGCCCGCGCGGTGGTGTCATGGAGGAGGGAACAGAGAGAGAAGAGAGATAAGAGAGCTGACATGTGGGCCCAAGGTATTTTTGACATTTCACGCAATTTCTCTCTCCTCTTCATCCGGAAATTATTATTTTAATCAGCGCGGTGTCCACTAGCAAATTTCCATATTTATGGAGTGTTTTCTCCCAAAAATGAGTTTGGGCAGTGTCCTAGGGCTAAAACCACAAATAAGCAGTGTATTGTAGCAAAATTTCCCTATATTTTAATATTGTGAGTTACTCCAACATTTGGTTACAAGGGATACTAAAATATTTGATAAAAAAATAGTTTGTTATGAAATATTATAATACCTTTGTCTCATGTTCCTAGCAAAATATGGCATTTTACCAGTATATGGAATAAGTCCCAACACTTCCAACACAGCAAAGACTTTTCAGCTGTGTCGATGGATTTTCGAAGAAATTTCAAATGTTTTTCTGGAAAGAAAAACACTATAGACTTTTGGTTTGAAGTTCAATTCCTAAAAGAGAAAAATCGCTAGGGCAACCTGCTCAACTTGATAATACATGCTAGGAATAGTGTTGTTTCACAAGCCAGGCCACCCCCCTAGCTAGTGGAAAATAACTTTATAAGAAAATATATGTTACCTATTCTTGTCTATCTATCTATTATCTTATAAAGATATATCAAAAAGCGACACCACGATCACTTCAGAATCTTGAAATTCTCACTTTTATTTTAAAAATACAGATACATATATTGATTGTCTGATCATGATAGGTAAGTTCTCGTATTAGATCGGTTATTAATATATTTGTACTGAAAATACAATTAGATTTAACTCTACTATTATAAAAATTATATATGCTTTTGCCGGTACTTGGATATGTCATCCTTATTTGAGTTGGTTTTTAGTTTTGTTCGATTTTAAAAATATAGATTTATGTTTGAGTCAGTTTTCATATTTGTTCGTTTTTGGAATACAAAAGGAGTCAACTTGCATGCTAACTTGACACGAAAGTCTAGACTCCTAATTGCAGCTCATGATTTTCTAAAAAAAAAATCAAGCGAATTTCCAGAGTAAATTTCACCCTAGCTAAACCGTATAACAATAATAAGTTAAAATAGCCTTCACCCGTTACAACGCATGGGCATTTTTTCTAATAAAATAGAAGCTAAGATTTACGTATGAAATATGGAATCCATTCAACTTTAGTACCTACTAGTGTATACAATTATCTATGGGAACAATATGATAAGAGTTGTATATGGAATCCAATTTATAACTTTATCTATTGTACATCACTAGCAAAAATGCCCGCGCGTTGCCACGGGTGAAAAAATTCTAATGATAATATATGTTTTTCATGAATAATCATTTCAATGACAATGTTTGTATTTTAATGAGCAGCTTGTTTTTTTATAAATAATGTTTTTTTCTTGCACGATTTTCTCAAACCATTCAGAAATGGCGCATTTCTTTCTAAAGTTTTTTTTCTAGCATGTTTTTTTTTCTTTTTTATTTACAACGAAAACCATATTTTTCTCCCGTTTTTGCTTTTCTTTTCTCGTGTGTTTTTTGCCTTTTTTTACAATTATTTTCTCGCGTGTTTTTTGCTTGTTTTTTTTTTCAAATGTTCTTTTTTTTTGCTTTTATCAATACAGGAGAATATATGATGAAATAAAAGCCATGTAGTAGGTGGCAAAAAATCGATGGATCCTATCCGACTCAGAGCGATTTTTTAATAGACTGTGTTTTTTTCTTGCACGGTTTTTTAAAACCATTTTTTAAAATGGCGCCTTTTTTCTGACAGTTTTTTCCTCGCATGTTTTTTTAAAAAAATCACCGACGGTGGAAATAATTTTTCTTGCGTGTTTTTTTTATTTTTTTATGGAAGATGGAAAGCATTTTTAGCATGTTTTTTTTGCGCTTTTTTCTGACTTTTTTCTCACGTGTTTTTTTTTGAATCGTTTTTATTTTTTCGTGCATTCTCTCTTTTTAAATAGTTAGATTATATTAGAGATAGAGAAGAGATATATATTGATTAGAAATCAGACTTTGTTTCGTCCTTTCCATTTTTTTCTCGTGTGCATTATTTATTTTATATGAACCAGCTTTTTATTTTTTTTTTACGAACCATTTTTTCGCCACTTTCTTGGGGAATCGGACGAACTTTTTAAGATGTTTTTTCGGTTTTTTTCGCCTTTATAGGAACCAGACTTTTTTCCCGTTTTTAAAGGAATCGAATCTAGTATTTTTTTCACCACTTTTTTTTTGCCTTTTATAGGAATTGTATTTTTTTCCGTTCGGATCTACGGTTTTTTTCCGCCACTTAGGGGAAACAGAACTTTTGTTGTTGTTTTCTGTTTTATTTGCAGCTTTCCTTTTTCTTTTTATGCACCTTTCTGCTTTTGTTCTCTCTCTTTTATTATTACTTTTAACAAAAACAACCTCAAGTACCTTATTGCAAGATTATATGGACTCAAATGTAAATATAAAAATTATAGGGACTCAAATGTAAAAGTACAAATCCAAAAATTAAAATCATATAAAAATAGAATGCTCTCCACTTGTAGGTTCCGTTTTTGTAAACAGATCTTCAATCCGGCGCATCATTTTGTTTCACCGAGATGTGTGAGATATCACGGTATAGATTGATTTTTAGTTTTTAAGGGGGAATCGGATCTATAGTTAGACTTTTTTTTCGTTTCTGAGAGGGAATCGGATAGGAGTCGGACTTTTTTTATTATTATTATTTTCGCTTTTTTTCTTTCGCCCGCCGGTTTTTTTGATCGGACTATTTTAGTTTTTTTTTTCCGCTGGTTTTTTCCGCCTCTTTTTTCTTGACGTTTTCTTTCGCCCGGTTTTTTAGATGGGACAATTTTGGTTGTTTTTTCGCCTCTTTTTTCTGGATCGGACAGATTTGGTTTTTTTTTGCACTTTCTTCGCCCGGTTTTTTTATCTGATAAATTTGGTTTTTTCGTCCGGTTTTTTTGACGAACGATGGAAGCACCTCTTATTTTTTAAGTAAAAAAATAGAGAGTTGTAAACATATTTTTAAGGCTTGTATACCAAATTCAATTGTACTTTTATCGAGATCTATGGTCCGGGTTAATCCACTTGTTCATACACAATACACGGAATGTTTTTATGCATCTTTCATACGTTTACTGGATACATCTTTGATATGTACAGTCTGGATTGATGTCCATTTGGATGTATTGTGTACTTGTAGATTACATTAGAACTTCTACACAGCTCCATCTAGGACAAGTTTACAAGCATGCCGACATGCCGTCACAAGCTTCTCGATCTGGCGCCGTTGTCATATCTGGCGGGCCATCAGGCACGCATGCATGGATACGTACCTTGCTGCAGTCTTTCTATGCAATTTCGGAGCTATATTAAAGAGTTTGAGAAATATACTCAAGCCACAGCTGTCATTAATTCAACATAATTCTAAGTTGAAACAACAAAATGGATTGAATTTTCTGCAACAGTACCGTGTTATGATACTAATTCAGTAAATTGAGGTGTGTTTTCAATAAATGATTTTGTTTTCACTTCAGCTCCTGAATATTTCGTTTTACTGAAGATGCATTCTATTTTTTTGTGAATATAGTAGTACGCATCTGTCATCTGATTTTGTCACAACTACAAAATATGCCTTATGTGCTGGTTGGGAACTCTCATCTAGTACGAACTCTTGTTTGATACATGTTGTATATCTTTGTGGTTTAGGCTTCCTTCTGAATCAATTTACTCGTTGTGAGGTGCTTGAAAGAGTAACTTACAATTGCCCGAAACTTCATAGGAAGAACCACAGAAGTTTCGGATAGCTTTCTCTGCTCGGCAAGAAAAGCTGTCATGAAGTTTCGGACCATGTTTTTAACTGCTGGAATTTTTAAGTAAATTTTAGGAACACCTATTCACACACTCTAGGTGATATCAAGGTCCTTTCAGAAACCACCTTAGGGGTTGAGTACACGGTATTGGAAAGGTTAGGGGTAGAATACCTAGTTTGAGAGTGGGGTGGGGGCACTGTGCCAAAACCACCTAGGAGGTAAAGTAAATGGTTTTGTTAATGCTATAGTTTAATTAAAATAACCTACTAATTTTATGAAACCGACTAATCCTTTGATTGTAGATTATGCTAAACTTGACCAGAAATACAAGCCAATAATATATCCAGTCTCGTCTTACCCTTTTTGTCCGTGTAATTCTAGTTAATTTGGCCCAAATCAAGTAAAGTGTGAAAACATGTCATAATATGCCACTTGTTGTTAAAAAAGATATGACAATATTAATGGTTGCATTTTTAGATAATGGAACTCATTCCAACTATTGATCCAAATAAGCTACAACCAATTATTATAGATATTGTAGCTCGAACAACCACAATTTATGTATCATAGCTTGATAGGTAACAAGAAAACTAATTAGAACATCATCAGCCTACGCAGATATAACACTATCTACAAATGATAAAAGTTTGCATAACCATTGTTTTGAGAAATGGATTGCAGGTTGTATGTAATCCTCATCCTCCTCAAAACTGAAAATAGACTCCCTAAAATAGCGTCCGACTGTTCTGCCTATCGGAACCCATACACATCACTGCCAGCACCAAGAACTAAAGCGAATGGTATCACCGAAGAGTAACTGAATTGCAAACCAGCTGCTAAGTCCCAGGCCAACACAAAATTCCACTAACGGTCTCCGCTACACGAGGAAGGTTCTCTAAAGCAACGCCCCCATGGGAGATACAACATGATTCGCCACCACCTCTCATCCGAAAGCTGGAGCGAGGTTTTCACCTTAAAATTGGACAGGACATTCCCCGCTTCCTTCTGCATTGTTTTTACAAAGCAGGCACTTTCAACAAGCTTCTTTTCTTTGGTAATAAGCAAAAGTGTATGGAAGAGGAGAGAAACACATTAATGACGCCTCCAAGGAGGGGAACGACACTTAAGGGTGTCGCCATCGTTGAAGCGGGCCAATAGCATAGCAAGGCTTTCGTTAGCAATTCCCTACCAACCCCACATCTATAACTAGCCTGGACATTGCCTACCCGAAGCTCCCCGCGACCATGCCCTGGAGGAAGCTAAGCATGAGAGGAATGTGGTGAAGCCACTGCACAGAAGATGTTGTCAACCACCAGCCACCACCACATGCACATTCAACAAGTGCCTCTGGAGGCACGTAGGGATGGAGCCTCAAGACCATCGGGTCTCTGAAGTTGTGCTTCGGTCGTAGCTGGCTAGATCTGGCATAGCGGCACCACATCCGATTGAGGCGGCGCTTCAGCCGCTGCCACCCTCCACCACTTGCAGATGCCATCGCCTATTCATAGTTCATCTCTTAAAACCCCGCCCCCACCATCCCTGGTGTTGCGCCCAGCAGTTAGCTCGGCGGTGGCAAGGCAGATGAGAGGATTCTATGTTTTTTCTTCAAATACATTTTTAATGTAATGGAAATGGATAATATCTCCTTCTATCGTTAGGCACACTACAACTAAGTCCTTATTCAAGTACTTGGAATAGAATTCACATTATTTCAACCGTCTATACATTGTAATCATGTAGTACAGTGCAGTGCCATCGACAGGCCACAAAACTGTATTTGGCTGCAGTGGGCCTTTGATTGAATTATTTTAGATGTACACTTAGTACTTTAATTTGTACAAACCAATTACTTGATGAATTATTATTTTTAAATAGTTGGGACTGAAAGCTCAACATGGGTGAAGCCGAGTACATTGGATCTCATATCTAGCTTATAGTTCCCTATTGTTGTTAGGTTCATGACCGAATGTATAGTTAGGCTCGATCTCAACCATTGATATGTTATGTGCAATTATTGTTCCCTATTTATTACTATAAATCCCTCGTATCTAGCTTATTTTGTACTCCACTAATTAATAACTACTATATGATCCATTTGTTTCAAAATAAGTTAATCTACTATGAGATATTCTAGTACTATAAACATGGACATGCTTCTATACAGATAAATAGTATTAGGATGTGTCACATCTTATAATAGGTTAACTTATTTAAACCTAGTTATTACGAAAAACTGCATACACACATTAGATGTATCGTAGTACAAAATAGTTTGTACATTGCTAATTGTTGCTAATAATCCCCCTCTCCCTTGCGTAGACGTAAAAAAAAAAGTACCCACTCAGTATAGTTATTGCTAATTATTCTCACTAATATGTTTGGAAACATTTTATTCCGATTATTTTTTACAAGTGAAACAAGTGTGTCGATCGTCTAGTTGTATGAATTATGAACGTCATAAATTATTAAATCTGTAATTCATCATCTTCATAAAGTGCAAACGGCCATGCATGGTACGTTGGTCTTTTTTTATACTGGACATA
This sequence comes from Oryza glaberrima, assembly GCF_000147395.1. Classification (NCBI taxonomy): domain Eukaryota; kingdom Viridiplantae; phylum Streptophyta; class Magnoliopsida; order Poales; family Poaceae; genus Oryza; species Oryza glaberrima. The sequence continues at coordinate 22,137,482 of NC_068326.1, forward strand.
TATTTTCTTCTTTTTTTTCTGATTACATTTTCACGTCTTAATATCTTTTATGTATATAAGGGCATGTGCAGATGTGCTCTCGCATGGTTCTGTGTGAACCAAATTAATATTAAAATCTCTAAATTTATTTCATAATATCTAGATACAACAGACATATAATATCTAGTAACAGAATTGAAAGTCCAAACCCAATCGGCATATCGAGAGAGAAAAAAAAGAGAGAGAGAAAAGGATAAATTTGACATGATGAGCAGTATAGTACGTACTTACCCTGACAGACTTCATCTATCGCCAAAGCTTTCCCGACATATAGTTTGGCAGCATATAAGTCCTCTTTGCTGACTAGTGGGAAAATAAGTTAAAGAATTTTGGGGCATGGTGCAGTGAGTGTTTACATGCACTCTTACATATACTCAATGTTTTTTTTTTGGTAAATGTGTAAGTCAAATTAATCATTACTACAAAACCTCACTTTGGTGCTGGTGGAAACCTTACATAGGTGCCAGATTCCTCAACCAACGCCATGAAGGCGGCGTTGATGACGGCCTCATCAGTGTCTAATTGAGAATCGACACCGATGAGGTGCACGATTTTAAAAAAAAAGTGGATTGGCTCAATTCAGGCCGATGTGTTGCCCACAAAAGTTCTCCAAATTGTTCTTCATCAAACACAAATTATTTTCAACATAAAAAATCAAGTGAAACACAAATTTTGGCACAAATGCATTATTTCTCAAATCAGAATCCATCTACTACCCAATTCGTACCTAACTATCCACTACAACAACAAAGGGAAAAACAACATTAATTAGGGAATCGACAAGGGAGGTAGAGGAAATAATCCAACATATAAGAGAACCGGATCCATCAAAAATCCCAAATCCCCAAGATCAGCCGTCGCTTCTGTTAGTGGTTGCCTCCGTCTCATGGTCCCACCCACTGTTTAAAGGATCCAGCCCCAAGCTCGTGGTGGTTAGTAGGCCATGGTGAGGTGGAGGCCGAGGGAGTGCAATGCTCTGCCGCCGAATGGGAGAAGGGGATGGTGTCGTCCCCAAGCTCACGACGGTGGATGTAGCCACCCTTGAGCTTGTGGCGGCCGGATCTAGCGACTCCAAGCTTGTGGCGATGCTCATGGCGCGGTGGTGGATGCGAGGAGGATGAGACACTCATAGCAGCGCTCTTCGAGAGAGCGAGAGAGCAGCGAGCAACAAGCCAAATTAAAAACGTGGCAGTTGGTTGGCTCATCAGCTTGACTCCTACTGAGGGTGTCAGTTTATTTAAAAAACCGGCATCAATGTCCTTCATATGAGTGTAATTTTTTAAAAAAAAACAGGTACAAATATTATTGGTGCCGGTTTTTTAATTAATACGTACTTACAAGGGGTTATGTGTGCTAGTTTTAAATTCTAGGTCCATATGAGGAGTTAGAGGAATGAAAAAAAAAACCCTCATATGTGCCAATTTTAGATGTCTCGGGCTACTGGCACATATAAAGGTGTCCTCTACTATGCCTATTAGGGTTTTTTTATAGTGAATCTTGTATGTTTGTGAAGGTACACTATCATATATAACCTATGTTGTAAAAGGTTTTAATATTTTTAATACCTTTTGCATGACATGCTACGAGAGACAAGGGCATATGGGCTTTTAAGGCCTAAATATACTTTATATTTATATCTACTTGCAACTATTTGTCCATCACCTTTTTAATTCAGTGAAATAAAAAATGAATATTTCCAAAAGCATTTCATGTTTATGTCATCATTTCTTAATTGAACTGTGCATACAGTTGCACACATTCTCTTGTGCTAAGAGATATAAATGAAATACGCAAAGTGAACTTAGCTCAACTGATTAAGTTTCTGGTAGTGGAATCTACTCATCCGGGTTTAAGTTCTAAGACTTGGTACGATGCCCACACTTATGGCTAATTATTCTTTCAGGGGTAAGTGACATATTTGTCGACAGCGAGACGTCTGCAATGAATTCATGAATCTCAAAAATATGTTGGTTCAGCATTCCGAGGTGTCTATATGTATAGGGTGAGCGCGAGGCGTCTGCGGTGACTTTATGATTCTCAAGATACGTTGGTTTAGTTTTCGGAGGTATTTATAGGGATAAGGTAAACGTGAGCATGTTTATATGAGCATTGCTTGTGTATTGCGTTTCATAAAAATAAAAATACTCCCTCCATTCCAAAATATAAGGCATAATCACCTTTAACTCAAAGACCAAGAAATAATTATTATCATCTTGTAATTTGGATTATCATAATAAATACAATTCATGCATCCCATAGAATTAGAGAACATGAGAGTGGAGGATTTAAAAAAGTAATAATTTAATGGAGAAGGGGCCATAGTTAATTGTCTACATGCATGCATACCTTAGAGCACCCACAATGGTAAAGTAAGGTGCTCTCTATAAAACATGTGCATCTCAGCAATAGACTAGATTAATAGTAAACCACCTCAATAGTATGTCTACATGGGTATCTATAGCTCTCTAATACATTGCATCTTTTTCACTATAGCCTATCTCCAGGTTAGTAGATAGTTTTACTCTCTCTTTATTTAATCTTCCAAGTAGGAAAATATGCTGACATGGATCTCTTGTAGAGAGCCTATAGATAACCATTACGGGTGCCCTTATATTATAGAACATCTAAAAAAGTGGTTGTGACTTATATTATGGAATGGGGGAGTAGAACTAGCTTGATAATGCTGTGAGAATACAGTAGTACTAATTGGATAAAGATAGACAGATAGTAGTACTCCTTATCAAAAGACTCCGCACGGTTATTGAAGTATAGTTGTATACGTTTGGAAAGTACGTTGAAAGTCCAAAGTACAAAATATAGTACAAAGACTCCCCATATATTTTACAACCTTCATGCCAACTTGTAATATCAAGCTCAGATGGATCTTCATTCCTTAGGAGAATATATTTTATTGTATATGCCACCTAAATAGTCATTATTTTTTTTAAAAAAATATAATGTGATAGATCACCATGAGATAAATTATTCCATAAATACGCAAGTTTACATTCGAACTATACAAGTTATATTAGAATAAAAATAATAAATATAACTAAAAAATAATATTTTTAGAGGTCCGCTTTGTTCTTTTTGTTTGAACTTACATGGGTCGAATTTAAACGTGTATGTTTGGAGCATATCTCATAGTAATTTATCTTATTATTTTTTAAAAAATATTTTGATGACTATTTGAGTTGCACGAAAAATACTGGTATATCCCCTTGACATAGAGTTGAAAACACTTTCATCAAGCCTATCTACCCATGCATTCATGCTGATGCTTGCTTGCTTCAGCTGCTTATAAATACACATGCAATTCTACAACCACTGGCGATTTCAAACCAAACCCTAGTTAATTCAAGTCAGTTTCTTAGGCTTACTGCCTCGCGCCATGGATGGGCGAGACGAGCTGACAACGAAGCCCATCGAGATCAAGTTCTCGAGCTGCCGTGGCGTCACCTTCGAGCCCAAGCCCTCGCCGGCGAGCCCCTTCGCCATCGCCGCCGCCGCCGCCGCCGCATGCCCTGCCAAGCCGCCACCGGCGGCGCCGAGCACCGGAAGGTGGATCTGGCTGCCTCTACTGTCGTCGAGCCGTTACTCCTCCTTCTCTAGGATCATTCCGGCGAAGCCGGACGGCGGCGTTGGACGGTCGCAGAGCCGCGCCAGCAGCCACTTCTGCGACCTCGACGTCTCCGGCGACGAGGAGGAGGATGATGGCGTGTCCGTCTTTGACGGCCACGACGAGGAGATGGCTGTCGCCGCGGCCGCAGCTGCCGACGTCGAGGATGATTTGAAAGGGAAGAAGAAGCCGAGCGTGTCGGCGGCGGCGGCGCCGGCCACCGCCAGGCGATCGAGGCTCGCCGTCATACTGTTCGACCAGGGACTGTTCACCGTGTACAAGCGCCTCTTCGTGCTCTGCGTCGCGCTGAACGCGGCGGCGGTCGCGCTCGCGGCGTCCGGCCATTTCCCGTACGCGGAGCGGCGCGCCGCCGTCTTCGCCATGGGCAACATCCTGGCGCTCACGCTGTGCCGCTCCGAGGCGGCGCTCCGCGTCGTGTTCTGGCTCGCCGTCGCGCTCCTCGGCCGGCCGTGGGTGCCGGTCGTCGCCAAGACGGGCGTCACGGCGATCCTCCAGTCCCTCGGCGGCGTCCACAGCGGCTGCGGCGTGTCCTCCGTCGCGTGGCTGGCCTACGCGCTCGTCCAGGCGCTCCGGCGCCGCGACGAGATGCCGCCGGAGATCGTCGCCGTCGCGTCGGCCATCCTCTTCCTGCTCGCGCTCTCCTGCGCGGCGGCGTTCCCGCTCGTGCGCCACCTCCACCACAACGTGTTCGAGCGGACGCACCGGTTCGCCGGCTGGGGCGCGCTCGCCCTGCTCTGGACGTTCGTCGTGCTCTCCGCCGGCTACGACCGGGAGGCCAGGTCCTACGTCCCGCTCGCCGGCGCCGTCCTCGCGGGGCGCGAGGACCTCAGGCTCGCGGCCGCCATCACCTTCTTCACCGCCCTCCCGTGGCTCACCGTGCGCCGCGTGCCGGTGACGGTGACCGCGCCGTCCACCCACGCGGCGATCCTGACCTTCCAGGGCGGCGTCAGGGCGGGCCTCCTCGGCCGCATCAGCCGCTCGCCGCTCTCCGAGTGGCACGCCTTCGGCATCATCTCCGACGGGCGGCGCACCCACGCGATGCTCGCCGGCGCCGTCGGCGACTTCACCCGTGGCCTCGTCGCCGACCCGCCGACCCACCTCTGGGTTCGCGGCGTCCACTTCGCCGGCCTCCCGTACCTCATCGGCATGTACCGGCGGGCGACCATGGTGGCGACGGGGTCGGGCATCTGCGTGTTCCTGTCGCTGCTGATGCAGCCGAGCACGACGACGGCGACGGAGCTGTCGCTGGTGTGGGTGGCGAAGGGCGTCGAGGCGAACTACGGCGAGGAGATCAGGGCGGCGGTGGCGGCGGCGGCGGGCGGCAAGAGCATGGCGGGGCGGGTGGTGGTGCACGACACGGCGGTGATGGGGCGGCCGGACGTGCGGGAGCTCGCCGTGGCGGCGGCGCGGCGGTGGGGCGCGGAGGTGGTGGTGGTGACGAGCAACCCGGAGGGGAGCAGGGACGTGGTGAGCGGGTGCAGGAAGGCCGGCATCCCGGCGTTCGGGCCTATATGGGATTCATGAATTTGCATGCGTTTGGAACGAGAAAACGAAGGGCAAAAGCGTTCAAAAGGAGGGAGAAAAGAACCGAGAAAATTAAGGTTGTGTTTGTTTTTACCCTTTGTGTGTCAAATTCAAATAATTATATATTTATATATTGTACATATATATAAGTAACACTTGGCAGTTTCTATTCAGATGGTGGTTAATTAATTAGCGCTAAAAAATGCGTGGTAACCCTGGTACCATCAAAGGGCCATAGAAATAGAGATCATGTATTATCTTAATTCATTTTTCTCGGAAAACTCAAATCATGACATAAGAGGATATCCCCTCATTTTTGCATGTCACTTAAAAAGTCATAAAAAAAATTAAAAAAATTTAGTAGGATAGATCAATATGTGATATGTCACTTTACAACATGCCAATTAAAATTCAACTTATACAAGTAGAAATAAAAATAAAAAATTTTGACTATGAATAGAACGCGTAATTCACGGTCAAATTTGTTATTTTTGTTTCGAATTTTGATAACTTTTTGAATGACATGCACAAAACGAGGGGATGTCCCCTCGAGGAAAAAAATTCACTTCCATTCTTCTCTCATTACACGCATGTGGATGCGCATCGCACTCCCGCCATCTCGTGAATGCATCCTCTTCAATGGGGACATGCTGGACTGGTGGGAAGCTTGCCGAAGAGAACTGATCAAAGAATAAAGACGAAATTTCAATGGCTTAATCATCTACATGACTTGGGGTATTTGGCTTCAAAGAAACGATAGAATTTTCAATGGTGCATATAGTACGGTTCTGCAGGTGGTTGACTCTATCATCGCCATGTATGAAAAGCGTATGACAAGCTCAATTCTTGTAATCCCTTATGTCCTTCGCTGTGACACCTTTCTAAGAGGTGAACCTTGTGATTCTCTCTTCTTCTATAATAAAATTTGTAGAGCTTTTGCCCTAATCCCTCGAAAAAAAGAAAACGAAATAACAGTAACTCCCTAACCTCATAAGAAACCTACTAATCTTAGCCATACCACTTGTTGGTGTGTGCTCATCGTTGAGTGATTTTTTTTAATAATTGGTTGTAGCTACGTGAGTGAAGGGTGTAATTTTTAATCGATTATCTAAAAATCACACCACCTATGTTTTCTCTTATTAATTAAAATAATGATCACCCCTTATCTCGATAATTAATTTACAAATATATAAAATAATATACCATGCAACCAAAATATATTGCATGGTAAATTGGTAATACAATCATACATTTTTTTGTTCATCAGAATCTGTAGAACAATTTGAAAGTGTGATCAGGTTATTAAAACAGCATCAATCAAATGTTTCAAGTAAATGAGAAATGGAGGAAGTGTTTGCTACCTAAGTGGAGCTACGTCCTGTCCTCTTCCGTCGTCCTCTCCTATCATTGACCAAGAATGTATGCATTTATATATTGTTCCGTATTCGCGTATGCGAATAAATCTACGGAAGCAAACAATCAGGACGCCGTAGCATCTCTTAAAGTCCTTCGCCCCCTCACTATAGAAGTTCTACCACACAGCATATCGTCATCTTCAAACTGTAAATGTCTCATTGCCTCGTGCACTCACTCGCTGTCAGTCGTAGCTAGGATCTCAATCGGATGGATGGATAGGATATAATCAGGGCAATTTGTAGAAAACGCCCCGCTTTTTCACCAGTGGTTTCGCAAATAACCCTTAGATTTATCTCTTCTCTTTATCTAGGCTCCTGCTACTTCTCCCCCACCTTAATTGTCTCCTTCCCCGTACGTGCGGCAGGACGCCGGCGGCGGATTGAATCTTCTCGGTAGACCATGCTCACGGGAGATTGCTTGAAGAAGATGAAATGAGAAATCAAGATGCCTCCCGCAATCAAAATCCCTGTTAGAAGGTGTCTATGCTCACAATCAATGGAAGATTGAAGTCAGTGTCGTCCTCATCGAAGGTGTTGCACGCCTCCTCTTGTCGATCGATGCTGGTGGCAGCGGCGGCGGTGGCGACGGCATCGGCGGGATCAGAGTGGGTTCGTCGTGATGACCTCTCCGGCCTATTGCATGGTCGGAAAAAAATTATGTGCATACGAGGTGCAAACCTCATTCCGTTCAACCCGGCCCTACGCAGATGCATGACGTACGCGTGGATGAGTCGCCCATCCGACGGCCAGCCCCCACGGCTCCATCCGCACCCCGCTCGGCTCGGCTCACGCGAGAGATGTCAATGCGCGGCGCTCGCTCCAGGTTCGGCTCGATCTGGATCGATCCACGAACTGTCAATCAAGCAATTCTTCTTAGCAGTTCTTTTCCGTCGTTCCCCTATTCCTGTTTTGCGATCCCGCTAGCTATCGCCTCTCTCGTCCGCTGCTGGGCGTCGTCTGCCTGTCCGCTGCCGCTTGTATCCAAATGCCAGAGGGATCCGCCGCCGCTTTCCACCGACCACGGCCACGGCCATTTTCCACCGACCACGGCGTCGGTGACGCAGGATGCCGTCTGCCGTGAAATGTGGCTGGCTGGCTGCTTGCCATCCCGAGGTCATCAACAATCGATTGCTTCGGGAACAAACGACAGGTGAAGAAGCGGGCAGTTTACTACGAAATTGTCCCGTTTGGATCCAATCCATCCGATTGAGATCCTATGGTCGCCAGTGCCCAGTGAGTGAGTGTATAACGTAGTAACTGCATTAGGATGTGTGCACATAGAATATATTGTCCTACTTAAAACTCTACTACTAGTCTAGTAGTACCAAATTATTTGGTAAGGCTGGGATTAGATGACATGGATCTGATGTAGGTAGCTTTTTTTAGAGGATGTAGGTAGCTAAATCTATTATATCTATATAGTAATAGAAAAAGGAGCCTCCACATTCGCTCTCACGGTCTAGAAAATCCCACGTTAATTTAAAGAAAAAAAGAAAAATAGAAGGAGTACTTTGCAAAAAAAACAAACTTAGAAACGGACAAAAAAAAAATTCCAATCGGACAAAAAAACTTAGAAACGGACAAAAAAGATAAACCTAAGAGCTGAAACGGACCAAAAAAAAAACTTGGAAACGGACAAAAAAAATTCCAATTGAACAAGAAAGATAGAAAATAGTGAAAACGGACAAGAAAAATAGAAATTCTAATTTTAATCAAGAAAAAAGAGAAAAAAATAACCATTGGGTCATAGTAGATCCAGATTATAACAGTTTAGATTTAATATAGGGTGTGTTTAGATTCCAAAATTTGTTTGCCAAAAACGTCACATCAAATGTTTGGACACATGTATAGAGCATTAAATGCGGATGAAAAAAATCAATTGCACAATTTGCATGTAAATTGCGAGACGAATCTTTTAAGCCTAATTATAACATGATTTGATAATGTGATGCTACAGTAAACATTTGCTAATGACAGATTAATTAGGCTTAATAAATTCGTCTTGCAGTTTACAAGCGGAATCTATAATTTGTTTTGTTGTTAGTCTATATTTAATACTTCAAATGTGTGTCCGTATACTTCAAAATTTTTACACCTAAACAACTAAACACGGCCATAATAGTTATATAGTTATATAATTTTTTTTACGGAAGCTTAAACTAACTATAGGAATCGGAGTAAAAAAAGCTTGAGATGGACATGACCAAACAAACCACATTCACAAAGTTTATTTCTAATTTAACCAATTGGATTAAGAACTAATGCATTAACTTATTTAAGTAATAAGGACATGTTTAGATCCGCTAACAAGTTTTTTCATCCTGTCACATCGAACGTTTTAACACATGTATGAAATATTAAATATAGGCGAAAAAAATAACTAATTGCACAGATTGTGACTAATTTGCGAGGCGAATTTTTAAGCCTAATTGCTACATGATTTGATAATGTGGTGCTAGAGTAAACATTTGCTAATGACGGATTATTTAGGCTTAATAAATTCGTCTCGCATTTTATAGGCGGATTCTGTAATTTGTTTTGTTATTAGACTACATTTAATACTTCAAATGTGTTTCAGTATATCCGATGTGATAGGGCAAAAATTTTCACCCTGGATCTAAACACAGCCTAAGAAAATTAGACTCCACGTTTGCTGGCCCTAGAAATTCTCATATTAATTAAAGTCCATATAGAAAAACAATTTACATAGATAATTAAAAAATAATGAATATTGGAAGAGAAGGCTAGAGTTCATACTGGTGTCAATTTATAATTAATTAAAATATGGAATCAGAGAAAAAGAATAATAGAGACAATATAGAAATACAATTTTAAATAGCCAAAATTCGAAATTAAAAAAATATTGAAAGAAAAAACAATCCATATCAGTATACAATTTAGAACTAACTAAAATTTGAAATTAAAAAAAGAAAATAGAAGTAGACGTATGAGTCCATATAGAAATACAATTTATAACTTTAATTTATAAAAATAAAAATTAAAAAATACTAAAATAAGAGTTTACAATCTATATAAAAATACAATTTAGAAATAAATGAAAATTTGGAATAGAAAATAAGGAAGCTAGCCGCGCAGTTTGCATAGGCCACAACACTAGTTCGTTATTAATCGTACGTAGGAGATAACAATATGATTAACATGACACGGGTAAGCACATAATCGGTGACTTAATTTTCTGGATACCATGTTGTCGCGACTTTCGTATTCAGTCATTTAAGATATGTCCTAAATCAAATATTTTATTTTTTAACTAGTAATTTTTATAAACTCATATAGTTTAATATTTTTTTAGAAGACATATAGTTTAATTTAGATGATTTATATTTTAAGATCCGTCATGAGAAATAATTTTATAATACATATTTCACATATAGTTAAACTATATGAATTTTTAAAAATTAGTGGTCATAAATCATAACTTTAGCTAAGAAAAAAAATTAAAATAACAAGTAATTTAAAACGGAAGTAGTATAGCAGTGATGTTTTAGCAGATCCAACTACACCCTTCGTTTTAAAACTATAAGATGGAACTTAATTTGAAAACAGAGGGTGTATTCTGCAACTCCATTTGACCTTGATCAACAATCATAATGGTCACACGATGGCTATATTTCGTCGGCTTATTGAAACAGCGGAAGGATGATGATGATGATGATGTCAGCAGCATCATCCCCCAGCTGCCTCCTCCTCCTCCCCCGCCCGACCAAACCAACACCACCGCTGCTCCCCTCCACCTCCTCCTGCCGCCGGCCGCCTCGCTGCCGGATCAGATCCCTTAGGCCGGAGAACCCGGCGCCGCCCGCCGCAGGAGTAGCGAGAGCGGTCGCCTCCTCGTCGTCTCCCATGGAGATGGAGGCGGCGCAGACCCAGGCGTGCGGTGGCGGGGAGGGGCAGCAGGAGGCCATGAGGCTGCTGTTCGTGGAGATGGGCGTCGGGTACGACCAGCACGGGCAGGACGTCACCGCCGCCGCCGTGCGCGCCTGCAGGGACGCCATCACCTCCAACTCCATCCCGGCCTTCCGCAGCGGTAGCCTCCCCCACAGCTCGCCTCCCCTGTCTCTGAGACATTCCGTCGAACACCTCATCCGCACGCCAAATTCTTCACCTGTTCTTTTTGTTTCCTATCGTTGATTAACTGAGCTGTTTTGGTGTATGAAGGATCCATTCCTGGGGTGAACACGGAGCAGATGAAGCTGCAGATCAAGCTCGGGGTGCCGAGGCCAACGCAGCACTTGCTGGACGTTGAGAGAGTCAAGGCCGTCTTCCCCTAGTGAGCACTCTTTCTGTGTTCTCTTCGTGCTTATTAGTAAAATTGGGATCTTCTTGTTGGAACGCTGAATCAGAAATGGATGCAATGAGTACCCCTACAAGTTTATTGAGCATGTTTTGGTCGGTTGTGTACCATACTAGCTCGCATTATAGTAGTAAGTTTGAACCTTGGTATGATTGGCAATATCTAGGTTAGGTAACTCATGGACATGGTGAACAAATGTGGTGTAGAGGAACATGAGCTATCATGTTTATTTGTTCAGTACAATTGTTCCTTGTGATTATGTTCATAACCATATGGCAAGATCAAGTACGGATCCTCTTCATTACCCAACATTGCTCAGTTGCTCACTATTTCCAACACTAATGATTTTCATAAGCTAATTGTATTGAAAAGAGCCCTTAGCTCTTTAATAACAAAATCTGAGGCAGTCAAGGGCTTAGATTTGAAAAAAAAAAGTTTAATGTGTTCTAGTTCTTTCAAAATTGTAACCAGTTTCCCATAACTACAAAAGATAGATGTGGTTATCCAATGTGTTTACCTTCAAATTGAATGCTTATTGAGTGTAGCTGTGATCTCTAACTAAGATTTTTTATGTATATAATAAAGTAGAACCGGGTAGTTCAGTGACCCTCGATCAATACAGTCTCACCTTTTAGCATATTTGATTATTTTTTCTATCACCACCTGCTTTTCCTTTTGATCATATTTCTATAAAAACTTCATCCTTAAAGTCATCACAGCGTCTTAGGCAAATAAATACCATCTTTTATCAAGTACACAATACAGTGTGGTCAGCACTATACTTACTACATAAGAGGGTTTTGAATGTTCAACACCAGTGCTCCAGAATGTCCTTCAGATGTGAAAGTATTACATGGTTTCAGCTTACAGTATCTCAGACAAAAGCCAAAGTGGCAAACTATAACATTTTGTGCTAACTAGTGTGCATAACAAGCAGGTAAATCCATGTTGCCATGACAAATTGATTCACATTAGCGTTGTAGGAATGTTTAATAGTTGCAATACTGTACTGTGTGATGTTTGCTGAGATAGAAAGCAGCCATACAAAAGAAAGCCATATGGACTCATACGATTTTCACGACTTACTGAAAATGAAATATCAGCAAGAGAAATATTTAGAGTGCGCAGACAGTTTCCATGAACTCGTATTCATGGTTGCATTTTACAGTAATATTAGATATTTAGATGTGGCAGTAAGCATGATCAAATATATAAAAGGAAGAACACACCAGAATTATTAATGGCCTGGACTCAGCTGCTTGGATGTAAAGCATTTCTTTGCTAACAACAACTCGTAATCAAACAATGTCTGAGATACTCAATGGATCTCATTTGTCCAGAATGATCATTAGCAGCGTGTTTATAGCCTTAATCTGATGATACTGATAGTGTGCATCTTGATTTGGTTTACATATGACGTAGCAAAAGCGCCGCCTTATGCTATTTTCTCATTGTTTGCAGTGGTAAAATTATCAGCTTTGAGGTTGTGGACGGTGGGATGATCTGTTCAAGTGGCGTATGCCTAGAAGCAATGGGAGATAAAAACGATGATTGCTATATAGTGAACGCAGCAGTTTATGTTGGTTACTAATATTATCTCGATGAATAGTTCCTCTTCGTTGGAACAGTAAAAAGACAGAAAAATGTTGTGTGCAATAAGCATGTCCTGAATTTTCTGAATCATCTTTTCTTAATGTGTACAAGTGCTTATTTGCTCCATCCATTACCGACATCAGTTTCTTTAACTGCATATGTCGATACAGTTCTGGTTTCATAATCATTTTATCTACTATATACTCCTTAACTATGGCTTAATAGCTTATCACTTAGAAGCCAGACGCCCACACATATTACATATTTGCATTAGGCGTAACATTCTTATCAATATTAGTACATATTTGCATCAGTCTAGTGTTCACTGTCCAGTGCTCAGTTGAGCTAGCTGTCCATGGTCGGGTAGAAGGCGTAGGTGGCGATGCCGCAGTTGCCGCCGCCGGCGCCGCCGCGCGCGACGCGCATGTAGCCGCCCTCGCCCCACCACGTCCCCCACTGGTTCTTCACCAGCCAGTACTCCCCGCCGCCGTCCGCCGCCGCGCCGTAGCCCACCACCGTGACGGCGTGGTTGAGCCGCCGCCCGCACGCGGCGCTCCCGGCGTAGACCCCGCTCCTGTAGTGCCGGAAGTCCGGCTCGGAGGCCTCCACGACCACGACCACCGGCTGGCCGGCGGCGAGCGCCTGCAGCGCGCCCTCGTCGCCGTACAGCCGCGCCCACCGGGCGCCGCCGACGGCGGCCGCCGAGTTCGGCGCGACGAACCCGCCGGCGCGGCACGCGCCCTGCTGCCCGCCGTACGCGTAGGCCGCCTCCGTCTGCAGCCCGCCGCTCGCGGCGATGTAGTGGAGCGCCGCGGACACGTCGCCACCGCTGCAGGTGTTGGCGCCGCCGGTGCAGTCGAGCACCTGCTGCTCCGAGAGCGACACGAGGTTGCCCGTGGCGAGCTGGACGAGCCCCTCCGTCGCCGCCACCGCCGCGAACGCCCAGCAACTCCCTGCAACGAACGCCGTACAGTACACATGAGCTGATCTACGGTGTAACGGCCGATGTCCAGGCGACACCGACGACTTTCGGAAAACCTATAGGTAAATTGTTTATCCATGTATTATAACACCATGATCTAAATATAATTAGCATATTATGATATTAGTAGATACGTTATGATACCAATGAATCAATTTTCGACATACGCCACTGCGTGAGCTATGCCATTGACGTGTTTGTGTTCGGGAGTGGTTCTCACCGCAGCTGCGTTGGTTCTTGACCTCCGTGACGGCGCCGCGAACCCTCCAGTCGAGGCTGTCCGGCACGTCCGTGTCATCCGCCGCCGCCGCGGCGGTGCCATTCTCGGCGCGGTGGCCATGCCGGTGCGACGGCGGCGGCGGCGCCCAGCTGTACCCGAGGTGCGCCCGCGCGAACTCGTCGTCGGTGAGGTCGGAGAACTGGTTGAGGCCGAGCGTGTAGGTGCGGTCGCCGCCCGCGCGGTTGGCGGCGTCGACGCGCTCCGCGTTGGCCGCGAACACCTCCATCCGCCGCGCCTTCTCGGCGGCGTCCGCGTACGCGCGCCCGAACCTGGCCATCCACCGCTCGTGCCGCGCGGCCATGCTATGCCCGCGACGCGGCTGATCCCCGCGCGCCGCCGCCGCGGCGGCGACGGCGACCACGAGGAGAGCAAGCAGCGCGACGCGAAGGTGGCGATAGACGGGAACCCGTGCCATTTTTTTTCACTCTGTGTTGCTTGTGACTTGTGAGCTGAGGATCGTGGCGCATTTGCCTCGTATTTATAGACGACGCACGGTTGATGCATGGTCGGGTCAGTCCATATTGCACTCTGGTGTGCATGCGCGGATGCGCCAGTGTCCAGTGGGATGGTTCATTGAATTGACTGTCCGGTGGATTGGCGTGCATCCGGGAAAGAGTTTTCATCCTCGAGAGGTTTATTACATATCATCTAAAAAGTTATTAAAATATTTAAAAAAAATTAATAAGTAAGATTAATGAGTTATATCACTGTACAAACATGTACATGCGAGTCATTCGACTTTTACGAGTCGTACCTAAACTAATAAATATAAATGTGAATGTATATTAATTAGTTTCACTTTGATTTGGGGCAGGTTTGGTTTAGGGCCTAAATTAGGCTTACCAATATTTGTCAATTTTAATAGTGTTTAGTATCTATTTGGTTTAAAGCTAAATTTTGACATACCTAAGAAAATGAGATATTTAACCATTTGCCATATTTAGATGTGGCAATTAACTTTTTGCCACTAGGCCCACATGTCATAGACACATGTAGACTCACATGTCATTGAGATAGAGGTGGCAAATAGTTATTTGCCAAATCTAAAAGTGGCAAATAGTTAAAAGCCCCCTAAGAAAATAGGCCATTTCAATAGTGAACTTAGACTATTTTGGCTTCAATCCAGACACAATTTTACCTTATCAAAATTAGTCATGCCAAAACTTACCAAAATTTGGCATTGACAAAATTTGTTAAGGCCTATCTAGGCCACAAACCAAACCAACCATTGTTCTTTTTGTTATAACTTGTAGACAGTGAATTTAACTTTGCATATTTATAAATTAATATGTCTCATAGGAGGGCCGCACACTTTTGCTTACTCATAGGTGGGCTGCACCTCCGCCTTCCAAATCTTCCAAGTCCTCGGCCCTCACTATGTTTGTCCGAGAGTGGAGTGGTTACCCAAAGTGAGGAATCCTGCTTGTTTTTCATGAGGAGCCTAGATCTAGCCACTAGAGAGTAGAGGAAGAAAGCGGATCCGGCCACTCGAGTAGAGGAAGAAGGCTAATAATTCATTGTTTATCTTGTTTCATCTTATTATATTCTCTTTTTTTTTACATATTGTTGTACTTGCAAATAATATGTATTGTCGCATTGAAGGCGTGCGCTCACCATATTGAAGTTGATTGTCAATAATTCTTTTTCTTCATGTTGTTGATTGTTTCTCGTACGTATTGGTTTTTTTAATGTTGCATTAGTATATTTTTGAGTTTTGCATCTGGTTAAAGCATATCAAATGTTGCAATTAGTGATGGAACATCTCAAATGATCATTGATTCTCGGCAAGGAAGAAACACCGTGCATCTGACGAAGTGTCTCCAATTGCAAAAAAAGAAGTATTAATATATATTATCAGAAAGGATTAGTTGATTCTATCTTAGGAAGTGGGACGCATACCGTAAGCAAGCAGGCAGCGGAGCAACAAAGCCGACCAGCGCCGGAGCCAATCAACCGATCGAAAAAATCCCATTATCCCGACGCACAATACTCCAACTTCAACCATACATGCACACTGGGGAAACTCTTTTAAACACTCGGGTGGACGTTCACCCGTTTGTTGCATGTCATCTAAATGGTTATGAAAAATTTTCAAAAAAATTGACATAATAGGTTAATATGTAATATATCACTTCACAAACATGCAAGTTCAAATTCGACTTCTACGAATTGTAACAAAAATAACAAATTTGACTGTGAATATACGTATACTAGTTAGAGTTTGATTTGTTATTTTTGTTACAACTTGTAAAAGTCGAATTTAAACTTGCATGTTTGTGAAGTGATATATTACGTATTAACCTATCTTGTGAATTTTTTTGGATTTTTTTCATAATCATTTAGGTGGCATGCAAAAAAACGGGTGGACGTCCACCGAGAGATTAGAATCCATCCTCATAATCATTTAGGTGGCATGCACACAGCCGTCAATCAGTCCAGTAACCTGCACGGCCAAGATCATTACCGATTCCAAAAATCGGCGTAGATTTTTTTTAGCCAGCGATCTAAACAATGTATCTCGTTATCACCATGAGTGGCAAACTACACAGTGCATGTTATTGTCACCATGAGGATGGAAGAAGCAACAATATATCGGCCGTCGATGGTGACAGATGTGATCCCATTGATGTGGACGGCCGGTTTCAATCTCAGGCTCAGCACGATTATTCCATCCCATCCCTATATGGCTATTACACTGATAACAACAATTAGAGGCTTACCCCTTTCTATAAAAGATATACTTCATCCGTCCTAAAACATAAACATTCATAGAAAAAAATATATTTTGGGACGAAGGTGGAGTAGTAAATAGCTACTTTAAAAAAACATATATTTAACTATATTTTTTTATATGAAGTTAACTATATTTTAGTACAAAGGGATACTATATATCAGCCGACGAATTTCTTCCTTCAACATAAATCAATTTTTTAACAATTCAAATTGATTCAACATTCATGTTAAGCGTTATTACCAAAACTCCACCTCTCTCATCGTTTCCTCCATACCCAACCGTCGCCACCTCCGTCCACCTTATCGACATTAGCGGCAAGGCCAATCAGTCGCACTTCCTTGGCACTTCCCTCCTCCTTTCCCCCTTCCCCCAAGATTAGATCCGTAAACACTGTATGTTCATCATTTTTTTTCAACTATGGTGCCTTTCTCCGGCCATGCCTCTCATCCCTGGCTCCGGCGGCTCACACTGCTAGATCCGCTGTAAACCCCGCTCATCACCCTCCTCTATTCTCATGGCCCCGGCACCTTAATGTCCGCCGCTGGTTTTCACCACCCTTAACACTTATTTAAAATCGCCCTCTCCGCCTCCCAAACGCCCTCCCACCTTCAATCCTAAAACCCTAATAAAAATAAGCCAGCCGGTTCACCGGCACCGAGTCCGCAATACCCCTCCCTCTGCCCTATATTCCCGCCTCCCCCAGTATAGAAATTTGAAAACGATGTCACCTGACGAATAGCAAAGGAGTAACAATCAATTAAGGTGATAGGAAGATGCACTCCTGCGTTTCAGCGTTTGCTTGCACCAGATCGATGCATCCCCATCCTGACTAAGCATG
Organism: Oryza glaberrima; assembly: GCF_000147395.1. Lineage (NCBI taxonomy): Eukaryota > Viridiplantae > Streptophyta > Magnoliopsida > Poales > Poaceae > Oryza > Oryza glaberrima. The sequence goes on from NC_068326.1 coordinate 22,154,842, forward strand.
CGCGCGCGTAGTCCATTTGTACATTATTATTGCTAGCCTGATCAATCCTGATGACACTCCTCCTTGGCGGCGGGCACATTACATTATACTACTATGCTGGGTTGTGGGCTCCGTTCATATATGGGCTAGCTGCCGCTGCGCATGCCCCGGCCGTCCCTGTCTGCCACTCTCGCAAGTGACGGCACGGCGGCGTGCATCGAACCACGGCCCGTCGCGACGACGGCGCGCACGCCGGCACCGGCGGCACGCGCGCTCCGGCCCGCTCGATCGGGCGCGAATGCAACGTGATGAAACGAGCTACTAGCAGCTAGCTACGCACGGCGAGCGAGCGAGCGAGCGAATGGGCAGGGTGGACGAGTTGTTGTCCTGATATTGGAAGAAAACTCGGCGTGCGAATGCGATCGCTGAGGTTGCTTGCAATAACTAACTACTACTACTGCTCGCTCCGGCCTGCATGCATGGGTGCAAAGGAGCAGCGCCACTTGCATGCGCGAGTGGCACATGTGGCACATGCGTGGCGCGGGTGATGGAGAAGTGGCTGAGCGGATCAAAATAGGCAAATGACAGGGGACGAGGGTATATCCACTTTACGTCCCCGACTATCACACCAGTATAAATTGAATCTCTCGAGTCTCGATGGTTTGGAATTGGATGATTCGTCCTACGTGGCATGTTAATCTGATTTTTCATCTAACATGGTGTCTACGGGACGCTTACGTAGCATTACCATTATAAAATTTAGGCAAATTTTGCTAAAGTACGTCGTGAATTTACGGTTTTAGTTATAAGATACCGCATGAAGTGATTTTTGGGGAAGATATTCTCAAAAGTTGAATATTTGCTGGTCGACACCGCACGTATTAAAGTAATAATTTCCGGTTAGGGAGGAGAGAGAAATCACATGAAATGTCAGTAATAGGGCCCATATATATCAGCTCTCCTATCTCTCTTCTCTTTATATCCCCTCCTTCACTTCTCTCTCTATCCCACATGTCAGTGACGACGGCGGGCAGGCAAGGTCTGGCGGCGGCGTGAGGGCGAGGGAGGAGTGGCCGTGGCGACGGGAGGACGACGGCTCCGGCCAGCGGCACGCCCAGACAGCGGCGTCGACCATCGACGGCGCCCCTCCCTCCTCACTCTACGTGGGCGACGGCTCCTCACTCCGCGCGCTGCAGCCGTTGCCGTCCAACCACGACGCCGCTCCTCCACATGCAGATGCCACCGCCGAACCTCGCCCGCTGTCCGGCCAGCGCCGGCGCTCCTCCGCACGTCGCTGGTTGCGTCCGCTCTGCCCTTGCCCTCACGCCTCCGCCTCTGCCACCACCGCCACTGGACCTCGCCTGCCTACCATCGTCGCTAACATGTGGGATAGAGAGAGAAGAGGAGTGATAGAGAGAGGATAGATAGGAAAGTTGACATGTGGGCCCAAGGGCATTTTTGACATTTCACACGATTTCTCTCTCCTCTTCAACCGGAAATTATTACTTTAATGCATGCGGTGTCCGTCAGCAAATATCCAACTTTTCGGAGTGTTTTCCCCCAAAAGTTACTTCGTGCTGTGTCCGACAGCTAAAACGCGAAGTCACGGTGTCGTATAGCAAAATTTGCCTAGAATTTAAAATAGTTAGTGGGTCCCATCTATCAGTGGCATACCCATCTCTCTTCCCTTCTCCCTCTCCTCTCTTCCCCTCTTTCTCCATTTACATGCAGATGTCCCCTCCTCTCTCCGCCAGTTGTTTGGACCACCGCACATCCCCTCAATTCCACCATCTCACCCGTCCTCAATTCCACCGCCTCACCAGCCGAAGACCACCACCCTCTCCTACACCAGTCGTCTAGTACTCTTGCGTGGCGCCGGTGGTGGTGGCGGCTTTTGGGTGCTTGAGCTCCTTAGCCGCTAGCCACCTCCCATCAGCAGGTAGAAGCTCCCTATCATGGCCTCCATAGGTGTTGCTGCTTCACCCCACGACTCTACATTCCCAATCCCAACTACCGACGAGCTTCTCCTATGCAAGTGGTTGCCTACATGGAGCGGCGGTGGCATCCTCAAGCAAGCCATGGATGCAGACCCTGATCTGGACGACACGTAGATCATGCTTCGTGGTAGCCAACGATATGGTGTGGTGGATGTGGCTGCTTTTTGATTGCCGTCATGTTGCTTCTTGGTCTCCTGTTCCACTCCCTACGAATGCGGCGGCGCACATGGCTGCTTCTCTAAATTGGAGGCTAAGCTTCTTCTGCTGCTCCTTGCTTTCCTCTTTACCTCTAACTTCGTCTAGCTTCAGCAAGCACTACACCCTTCTCATCCTCTTCAACCTCTTTGCCTTCGACGTCAACATCATGAGAGGGCAAGTGGCCACTTGAAGTCCGTCATCGTGCTGATGGGATGTGGCTATCAGGAGCTTCAAGTTCCTTGCGCACATGGCGATGGAGATGGGGGAGACGAGGGATGGCATGGTGAGTGTCTACTCAATCGAGCTCCCTTCTCGCTAGCCTCTTTGAGCTCCTATGTCTTCGCAGCCTTCCTCCATTTGGTGCAGCCCTCCTCAATCGAGCTCCCATGGGTGCAACCGCTGGCGAGCCACAATGTGAGAGAGAGAGAGAGAGAGGGGGGTGAAGATAAGAGGAAGGTGGGGTAGCCACTTACATTTGGTTTCCACATGGGTTCTAATGCGTTTCTTATTTTCTTCTTTTTCTATCTAGGATGTCACGTCAACCAAAACCGCCATCAATACTATTGAATGACTCAATTTGCATTAGTTTAGAAGACAGGGAACACTCAATAGCCGGTTTTACAGTTGAGGGTCACAAATAACGCAGCCCATAGTTGAGGAACGTAAAATGTACTTAGCCTTTTCCAATAGTAGTGGGCCTCGCTAATTTTTGGCCCCTGATCCTCCTCCAATGAGCCCCGGCCGTCTGTGGCCGGCAATTAAGGTTGCAGTCGTTCAGGAGCACACGCCACACGGGACGGACGGGACGGTCCAGATGAGTTGGAATGTCTGTTGGGGCTAACACGTTACAGTTTTGTACACATGCAAGAAGCGCGGCATAATCTACTACCACTACGCATCATGAATGTCTGTGATATGTATTCAAGGAAAAAAGAAGGATACAACGCATGCATATACATACACTTGCTTAGTACAAATGGGTTATTGACTCTACGATATACTCTTATATACATGCTTCCGAATTTCAAGCATGTATACGAATATAATGGACGAAATTACGGTAACTTAGTACGAAACGAGGAAGGAAACGCGACAGCGATCGACGCACGGTATCCTTAGTTATTAGACGAAGGGGTAGGCGGGGCGGCTGGAGACGCCGCAGTCGGCGTCGACGGCGATGCGCATGTAGCCGTTCTCCCCCCAGTCGGTGCCCCACGAGTTCTTGAGCAGCCAGTACGGCGTGCCGTCGCTCGCCGTCCCGTACCCGACCACCGCCACCGCGTGGTTCCGCTTCTTCCCGCAGCCAGCGCTGCCGCGGTACACGCGTCCTCCCTTGAATCCCCTGAACTCTGGGTCGCTCGAGTCCATGTCCGCCGCCACGGGCTGCCTCTCCACGGCGGCGCGCAGCGCGTCCTTGTCGTGCGGCGTCACCTTCTGCACGCCGCGGATGACGACGGCGACGGACGAGGACGACGCGGAGCCGGAGCCGGCGGCGCAGGTGCCCTTCTCCCCGTCGTACGGCCGGTAGCTCGTGTCCGTGCTCAGCCGGCCGCCGGCGCTGGCGGTGGCGATGTAGCGCAGGGCCTCGTGGATGTGGCCTCCCTTGCACGTGTTGTCCCCGCCGGTGCAGTCCAGCACCTGCTGCGCCGACAACGGCGTCACGTTGCCGGTCTCGATCTTGATCAGCCCCTCCGTCGCCGCCACCGCCGCGAACGCCCAGCAGCTGTCTGCACCACACACACACACACACGACACATCATAGATTCATATCACCCCGGCCGCCATGAACGACATGATGAAGATGCAAGATTTATGTGATTCTGGAAACGTAATTCGGTTGGAAGATGGGTTGTAAATCTCTTGGGTGATTCATGCATGCCAATCAAATGATTATTAAAAAAAAATTAAAAAATAATAAAATAGATTAATAGGTAGTATATCACTTTACAAACATGCAAATTTAAATTCGACTTCTACAAATTATAATAAAAATAACAAATTAAACTCCAGTATATGTACATCCAATAGTCAAATTTCTTATTTTTTTATAATTTATAAAAATTTAATTCTAACTTACATGTTTATGGAGCGATATATTATTAATATGTCTTATCAGTTTTTTTTTAAAAAAAATCATACTAACATTTAGTTGGGATGTAAGAAACCAGTAGACGTCCACCTAAATGCTTAAAAGAGTTTCCCTTTCAGTTAATATTTTCATTGCAAAAGTTGGGGATCTTTTCTATACATCATTTTGTTTATTCCTTTCTTTTTACTTCAAAGACTTTTTTTTTGGTTTCTACGACTTTTTTTTGGCTGCGTACTCACTGAGACAGAAGATATAATCCATTTTCATTATTAATAAAACAGTTTAATTGGTGCTTACTGCAATTATTCTTGTCTTGATCCTGGACAGGGGTGACGGCGCCGAGGTCACGCCAGTCCTTGCTGCCCCACACAGCAGGCGGGCGTGAGGGAGGGAGATGCTGCTTCGCCGCCTTCTCCTCCTGCTCGAACAACACCCTCGCGGTCGCCGGCTCGTCGACGTCAGCGTCGGGCATGAGGTGCCTGGCGCGGAACTCGTCGGCGGTGAGGTCGGCGAACGGGGTGAGCCCCAGGGTGTAGGTGAGGTCGCCGGCGCGGTTGGCGGCGTCGATCCGCTCCGCGTTGGCGCGGAACACCTCGAAGCGGCGCGCCTTCTCCGCGGCGTCCGCGTACGTGCGCCCCACCCTCGCCATCCAGCACCGGTGCCGCGCCGCCATCGGCATGCCCGGGTCGTCCTCCGGAGCTGGAGCACCCGACGCCGCCGCCGCCGCCGCGGCGGCGAGTATCAGGCAGAGCCAGCGGCGAGCAGAGGCCATCTCTCGTCGTGCACTGGGTGTCCTTGAGCGTGCGCCCGTGCTGGACTGGACTGCTGGTTCGCTTGGGCTGTGCTGTGCATGCATGCAGGGTAGCTCTAGCTTTTTATATATAGGAGATTGGGTAGGCGAGCTCCAACCATGGGTCAGTGAAGAAGTCAAGCAAAGGTCGTCGCCTCTCGCTGTCCATCATGGTCAAGGTCGTAATGGTAAAGCCTTGCTCGATTTAATTGGTGTGTGCGTGTGTACCGTACTCGTGTGTTGTGCATTAACCAATTTCATAATTTGTGGCCAATTGAGCCGGACCAAACTGGTACATACAAAATTGAAGATGAAGCCGAACTGAACACACACGCTCTGAATCGTACCGATGACCGAGGGAACGTTGCTGGCTGGCCCGATCGATCTCTCTGTTTTTTTCCTCTTTTTTTCTTCTTTGTAGCCATCTTGATTCTCGAGCTCCATGCCGTTTCCGTCCCGGTAGGGTAGCGCCAATGGACGGAAGCGACTAGTGCCGGCCGTATCCCCGACTGCTGCGTACGCGTGGGGTTCCCGTCTCGCATCGCTCCTCCATTGACGTCGTTTGACCCCTCCGGTTTTACTTGTTCAACTGTAAGGCCCTGTTTTTTTAGAGAGAAATGGAATAAAGAATACCCGGGCTTCCCGAGCTCCCGAAGGGTACGATTTTTACACACACACACAAAATAATAATAATAAATCTATATATAGATTTCTTAGAATACTACAATTTATTTTTATCAACTTTATAATATTTAATTCTTTCGTACGTACCTTCAAATAATTATCACAGATCATTTAGTTATTCATTCAGCCACTCAGCACAAAAGAACAGGGGAGATTATCATCGCCTTGAATAACACAAGAAATAAAAGAACTGAAATCTGATTCGATGGTGAAATTAAACTATAAGCACAATTGTTTTTGTATATTTTGTTTTCAATGAATGCAGCAATGAAGCTAGCTGACGAAGTGCAAGTGGGCAACTGATGCTACAGTTTCCCCATACAATGTATTGAACAGGGAAAAAATAGGAGCGAGATATATACCTAACATTTGAGAACTGAGATTTCAGCATACAGACTCTACATTTTCCGTTAGAAGATCAGGTTCCACGAAACGCCTATCCGATATTAGACTGGTCAGGGCTTGAATCAATGAATGCGGATCAAAAATAATGCCCGTCTTTCCATCGTGTATAGAGTCCACAGTAACCTGCAATATACTTCATAAGTTAGCACATTAAAACGACAATCTCAATACTGTTTATGCACAAGCTACAATACAGAAGAACGTGGACCAGTATCGCGTACTTCTGGAATACCGACCTACACATTGAGTTTTCATATTTATCTTGTGTAAATAACAGTGTGCCTTTTTTCTAACATGTAATGGATAAATGCCTAAGTATGCAAAAGTAAGCTTGTTTAACCAAGGCTACAGAGCTCAATGTGACCCACCGTGCAAAATCTGCAATTATTGTAGTTTTATCATGTACTCCCTCCGTTTCAGGTTATAAGACGTTTTGACTTTGGTCGAAGTCAAACTACTTCAAGTTTAACTAAGTTTATAGACAAAATTAGTAATATTTATAGTACCAAATTAGTTTTATTAAATCAATAATTGAATATATTTTCATAACAAATTTGTCTTGGGTTGAAAATATTTTTATTTTTTTCTACAAATTTAGTTAAACTTGAAACAGTACTTTGACCAAAGTCAAAACGTCTTATAACCTGAAACGGAGGTAGTAGTAATTAATAAGCTGATGCTAGATATCCTCTTTCATTGGGGATGAAATGACGGAAGTAACATGGTATCGCACACAGAAAAGCCAACTAGGAAAGAAGCGTTAAAATTTCGGAGCATCTCGACCATTCATTTTCTTTTTCGTGATTGTTTCTCAGTAAAAGACCTAGAATCTAAGTATTCATGTAACCTTTGGCTGTATATATCCATTCATGGATATAGAGGCTGGATTTTCTATCCATTCTCGAAAATATTACACAGTTAAGGACTCGATGGATAACTATAACATTTTTCCACACATTTTACACTTAATGATCACTGTTTTAGCAAACACAAACACTTACCACATGAAAGATTCCTTTAGAAGACAAGTTTTTTATATCCAAAGGAATTTGGCCTCCTTTTGGTACCAATAAAGCATTCACATAGTCTTTGGGCTGCACAAAATGAAAAAGAAGCTGTCAGATGGAAAATCTTCACACAGATAATGTTAAGGGGCAGGGGCATATGTACATCTTTAACTGAATCATTCAAGATGTGGACCAGGGGACGCTGATCTGTGGGATATTCCCATCCTCTAAAGCTAGTAAATGATATGATGCATAATTCCTCCAATCATTAGCTGAAAATCTGTTCAAAGGCACAGTCACCGAACTTACAAGATTCTTTAGACTTTTGTCAGGATATCCATATGTACGGTTTAGAGAATCAGTAATGGCAGTCACAAAGCCAGAAGCAGGCAACCCAGTTGTTTCTCTGTCATGCGACCCATTCAAAAGAAGTACCTAGATTCAGAATAAATAATTTTAGACAAAAGCACCAATAGCCACAAGCATGATCAACCAAGGGGCTAAAAACCAAGAAAAACAACATTTTATGTGAAGAAAAACTCCCTTCACACATCAAATAACCCCATGAGTCCACTACTATGGAGGTGAATCCACTATTCTAGGTTGCTATTAAACCCATTCTAGCATAATGAAATCAAGAGCATGAAGCAAGTCAATATGGTTTAACAAGAATGTCAGGTCTTAGTAATGCTTTTATTTACATGATGGAATCAAGAAAAAATGAATCAACACAAATACAGAACATTGTATTAAAGCATATGAAAACAAGACAATATTTTTTTAACATGACTACCTTCGGAATGGATCTTGATGCTATAGTTTCACCAATGCCACGCAATACCTGCACAGCCTTAAATTTCAGAAGAAGACAAGCTGATGTGGAAAACAGGCACAGGTAAAAAAGCTTAAAGTCAGTATCAGTAATCAGATGTGCACGGCACCCATGTTTGCTTAGTACTGCATGTAGTATAAAAATGAACATATCTGATATCATGTTAAGACTTAAGACCATCAAGTCAATACAATTATGTACAAACAAAAAATAGAGCAGCATGGTTACCAATGATGGACAGACTGATGTAAAGAGTGATCCCATAGCATATACAATGCAGTCCACCTTACTTAACTGCTCCAAAACTGTACGGTTAGCTTCAGGAAATACCTGCATTGCAAGGTTAGTAGGAACAGTTAGGAGTTTTAAAACATAAAAAAGGGTTGTTTACATATATACTGTTGTGAAGTGGCTAATTTGATACATGTCATCCCAATATGCTTACATGGTTATAAGTGCACACCCTTTTAAGCCCATGATATTCACAAAACATAACAGCCTACTATATGAAGGAGTTGTCCCTTCTCATGCCTACTAAGCTTAGAAGGAGTAAGCGTACTCTTTAAAGAATTAAGTTAACCAAGAGCTAAAAACCCACTATTGATGAATGGTATAGTTCACAATGTTGTAAGTAACACCATGAGACTGATTAGATAAGCATGATAAATGGAAATATAGACTACATTTTCTGATTATCATATCATGATCATTATTAAGAACATGAAGATGTGTGGTATTCAAGAAAAAAAAATTTTACGCTGAGAAATTAAAGTAGAAAGGCTGAATCAATTCTTAGAGGGACTAGTAGCTTTTGTTTTAACAAAAATCAAAGTCTTACCCAACCAAGAATTCATGATAGATGTGCAATGAAAGGTTCAGTCTAGGTGGTTACGATAAAATGAATGTACTAACCTCATGCAACAGGTTGCTGCCTTCACTTGACATGTAAAAGACACGCTTAATCCTTGAAGGAAGTGCACTACATGAATTACAATCCTTTTCCAAAAATAAAAAGCAAAATAAAAAATAAATCAGTGACAGATAAACAAATATTATAAGAAATCAACAAGCATGCCCAGGTAAAAAGGAGAAAAACATAGATTCGAGATAACATGTGAATCAATGACAACCATGCCATGAACACAAACGGAAATGAAGCAAAAATAGCCGATATTGTCATAACGAAATGGAGTTTGCACAATTGTAAATATCAGTCCACCAGAGAAGGATATGGCAACACAATTTTAAAGGTAGGAGTAAAAAAATTTTTTTCTTCTATAGCTTCTTTTATAAGATAAAACATAAAAAAGTTGTTCCATAGAACATATTGAAGTGGCCCCAGAAATGCTTTGGAGCCTTCATTGCAATGATGTTACATAGATCATATTAACTACTATTGGGAGTATGCTGAAATGATTTATAGACTGGAGTACCTTGTTAACAACTTCTTTACGTCCATTGCTTGGATGTGATATTTCATTTTGACCTCGGATGATAGTTCCATCCTGAAAATGGAATAATGTCCAAGATGATTATATGTGATTTTGTAGTAAGGGAATGTTTGTAATAATAGGAGTAACATTGTAAAACAAAGACAATCATGCCAGTTTTCAGAAGCAAGTTGGAATAATTAAAGAAAGTTTATAAGGGGGGCTAATTAAACTATCAGTGAAATAACAAAATAAATAAATAAATGGAAGCAATAAAATTAACCAACATAAGAACAAGAAGACCAGATCACCAGAGCAGTCCGAAAAATGAATCTACTGGTTTTTTTATTGTGCAACTAAAATACTGATAAGTGATGTTACCCATAGTTCGCATCCCAGTGTAAGCCTGTCATTTGTGGATATCACTGGAAGAACAAGACTTTCAGCAGGGATCTGTGACACACGTGAGAACAAGAAAATCGCAGCATCCAGAGACTGGAAGAATATGCGTGCCCCAGCAAAAAAGAAATTCCCAATGCTGCAAGAATAAAAAGCTGTAGTCAATAACAGATGTAGGCAAGATGGGAGTATTGTTATTATGAGTTGTGACCACAAAAAATGCCCCAATACCAAGAAATAAGTATTGCCACAAAGGACATCCCTGTCACGCCATCGAATTAAGAAGTGGAGTGGCAAGAGACCAACGGGTGTCATGTTAAAAGCAATCACAAGAATATGATTTACTGCAAATTTCACCTTAAAAGAATCACCTGCCATTGGTGAAGCAAAACATTTCAGCTGACCGTCGAAGCATCTGCACAAACGAAACGACTGCAATTATATGTCAGGGCAAGGAACGACTGCTTGATCATCAGACTGCCCTCTATACCAGGAAAATAAATCTTGGCAAAAAAGAAAACAGAAGGGGGGGGAGGCGAAAAATCATATTCTCTTCTGTTCTCCAGTCAGAAAACTGTTCATTTGAAATTCTCAAAGCAAAATCTTTAAGCAAATTAAAAATATGCTATGAAAAGAAAATACTACAGAGGAACTGACCTCATTATGGAAGTAGACTAAAAAGGCACGTATTGTTTCTCTGTATGGCTGTGAGACACCATCCCACAAAGCGTGCTCTCCTTCTACAATCTGGTACCTGTCAAGTACACAACCTAACATCACACATCTTTTTTCATACATAAAAAACATCAGCCAGTTACTTGATCCAGTTTGAATGAACAAAGGTGAGTTTTGATATGCAATAGACAGACTAATTGCTACCACTCAAGCTTTGCTTCTGAAGGATCAAGAGGCAAACGGTGCCCAAGCAATGTCCGAACAGAAAGGGCTTCTGAAGTGCTTTCATCAGACAATCTCAAGCATCTTGATCTAATGTCACCCACAGCAGGTCCACCTAACATTTAAGAACAGGTTGGATTTTCAATTACTATACAAATTGTTATCTCAGGTAGCAGGTGGTGTGGCAAGAGATTTCAACCTACCAAGCACTCGCACAATCTCAGCTGTGCTTCCACCATCATCGGAAACAGGAAGAACATGTGCAACTCGAGTCGTCACTTTCTTCAGCTCTTCTACAACACCATTAAAAGCGGTTCCTCCTGGATAGCGTTAAATATTAGAACACAGAAGTAAATGACATTAGTGCATCCCTTCCTGTGCCAACCAGAAAAGGAAAAAAGGAAACCTGTTCATTACACAGATAGGGTAAGGTTGCAAGTGCCAAGCGAATTTCAATTTATGAAATCCCGCAAAGTCGCAAAATGCATAATCCATAAGAAAGAAAATAGAACTGTTTAAACAGCTACTCTAGGAGCATGGTATAGTTTGTGCAATCCATCATTCAAGCAGGATATATGAAACAAAAAATTTTGACATGGAAATTAAATGACATTTCATTATTTTCATCCAGCGCTGCATGGAGATATGCTTTCGCAGAACCTAGTGTCACCAAGACAAACACCATTGAGTGTTCCGTTTCGCAGGTAGAATATCCAGGATTTCAGACATGGCTATCACAAGAATTTAAGATGTGCCAATTATCAACACATAAACCAGGGCTATCGGAGCAGCGTTCATATGTATCCATGCCATAATTGTCATATTAGTTCAACATCCAAACGTGAGCTAGAAAGGAGCACATAAAGCACTGGACACTTTCCATCATCCTAGTTGAGCATACCAAATCATAAATTGCCACATTGCGTCAAAATACATATCCCAAGGAGGGGTAAGATAGTAAGATAGTACTGAAGGATCCATGGCTTGAGTAAGGAAAAAAAATGCACAAATGTAATTTCGACAATTTTTGTTCCCAAACTCGCATACTCAGTCACACACAAAATATTATGCACAGAATCGCCCAAATCACAGCCAATCACAAATCACAGGAACTTCCTCTCGCCAATTCGACCAATCCATCACGCGTGCCCATACTCGCAGCAATGTATGGGCACGCATCGAATCCCCAGCAAATCACCGAGACCCCCCGGCGCCCGCGCACGCACTATCATACGCTCCAAGCGATCCAAATTGGCGAGAGCGGGAGAGAGCAAGACGCACCTGAGAAGACGAGCAGCGACGGGGGAGCAACCGCCGCAGCGGCAGCGTCGGCTCCGGAGGCGGAGGCCATGGCGCGGGATCTCGGCAGCGCGCGGAGGAAGCAGCCGCGAGAGGACGCGGAGGCCCGCGCGGTTAGGAGGCCGCCGCAGGGTGGCGTGGTGGTGGTGGTGGTGGCGGCGAGCAATTGCGCCATCGGATGGCTGCGACGCATCAAGCAGCCAAAAGGCGGAGAGCACGGCCTCCACCAGGTCACACCGAGTACCACTGCCCCAACGCCGCGCGCCTCCTTGCTCCTAGCTCCCCGGGGATTGGGCGCACCTCACGTGGCAGCGGAGGCCGGAGGGCCCCATGCGTCGCTGACAACATGGACCCAGTGAGCAGAAGCGGTTTTTGCTTGGGCTCCGGCTTCTCTCATGGGCCGCCGTCGCGTCACATGTTGTGGGCCGGTCGGCGATGCTGCTTTTTCCAACCAGCTTCGGGCCCGTGCGGGCAAACTCCCCAGGAATAAGTTCATATAAGGTCCCTTAACTTTACACTGAGTTCGATATTCGTCCCTGAATCACAATACCAGATACAATGGGTCCCTCAACTGTCAAAACCGGTGTAGATGAGGTCCCTCAGCGGTTTAGATGGCGGTTTTAACTGATGTGGCGCTGACGTGGCTAGTTTGACTTAGTCCTAGTCCTATGTGGCGGTGACGTGGTACTTGGAAGCGAAATAAAAGGTGGGACCCATGTGTCAGTCTAAAAAATAGTGGACCCACATGTCAGTGGGTCCCACCATGCTCTCTATCTCCACCGTGCCGTCGTCCTTTCCCTTCTCCCTCCCAGCCATTCTTCATCCTTCCTCGAGCTCCCTCGCCGGCCGGCGAGCGCGCGGAGAGGGAGAAGGGCGCCGGTGGGGAGAAGTGCGGAGGGCACCAGCCATCGGGCGGGGAGGGTAGGCCGGCGTGCGCATGACGGGAGAGGAAGGAGCGGCGGCCAGAGCTGCACGACCTCGGCCCCGCCGCCGACGAAGACTCCTGCTGCGCCGCCGCATCGATCTGCACGAGTTGCAATCTTCATCTACAGCCTTGCCTTCAGGCCAGTTAGGATTTACCATCACAGCAGTGACATATGACACCACCACAACCCTCCCAAGTCCCAACCTTGCTTCTGAACAAGCCTTCCGCACATTCGTCGTGCCCGTTACAGCAGCAGCAAGTGTATGAACCTATAGCAACATCAATTCATTTAGCTACAAGAACATGACGATTTAATTACAACTCTACAGACTTCAGCTGCTACTGGTTGTTGAGAAATCAACAGTTTCGACAAATCATTTTTAGTAGAAACTGTTGATTTTTGTCGATTTTCAGTAACCGCAGTCTACAGTTTGAACCAGTCAATGGAGAAGAAAAGGAATTATTTTACTGAAAAAAGAGAGATGTGTGCCCCTGGGTTAGGGGCGGAGAGGAGCACAGGGCAGGCCACATGGAAGACGTCGTCGCAGCCGGCGATGGCCGCCGCCACGCTACCGTAGTCGAGCAGGTCGGCCTTGAACAGCCGCAGCCTCTCCGCGGCGACGTCCAGAGACATCAGGTGGGTGTTCTTCGCGTCGCCTTCGCACAAATCATCCGCACAAGCACACCAATCAATCAATCCACCAGAACAAGAGCAGAACGCCATGAATATCAAAAACTTTGACGCATATGGAGGGGATTGGGGAAGTGGGCAGCGGCGGCTGCGACTGCGAGCTCGAGTCCCGGGCCCCGTCAGCGCCACGCTGACTGTGTCCTGCGGCTGTGAGCTCGCCGTCGCCGCAACTCGTGCAGATCGATGCGGCGGCGCCGGAGGAGGGGGGAGGGGGGGCGAGGTCGTGCAACTCCGGCCACCGCTCTCTCGCCTGCCGCCGCGCGCTCGCCGGCCTACCCGTTCCGCTCGTTGGCCTCCCCGCTTACTCCCTCTCTATGCACGCTCGCCGGCCTCCCCACCCGATGGCTGGCGCCCTTCTCCCTCTCCGCGCGCGCTCACCGGCCGGCTAGGGAGCTCGAGGAAGGATGAAGAATGGCCGGGAGGGAGAAGGGACAAGGACGACGGCGCTGGGGAGATAGAGAGCAGGGTGGGTCCCACTATTTTTAATGACTGACACGTGGGGTCCGACCTTTTATTTTGCTTCCAAGTGCCACATCACCGCCACATACGATGAGGACTAAGTCAAACTAGCCACATCAGCACCACATCAGTCAAAACCGCCATCTAAACCGCTGAAGGACCTCATCTACACCGGTTTTGACAGTTGAGGGACCCATGGTATCTGGTATTGTGATTCAGGGACGAAAATCGGACTCGGTGTAAAGTTAAGGGACCTCATATGAACTTATTCCAACTCCCCATGACTCGAAAGCCCAGCACAGTAAAGAGTTCCAGAAGTTATGTCTGTAATGAAGTTGTGGAAGTCGCTCTATCTAGCTCCGCTCTTTTTTGTCCGGAGCGTCTGGACTTCAACTCCGGGAGAAATAAAGGTGGAGTTACAGCTGTGCTAAATAGACATAAGTTACGCAAAGCGGCAAAGGCGATGGAATGATCGACCGACATGATGGCCGGGCAGCCACTACTCGAGCGCGAGCTTCGCTTTGCCCGACGTTACGCGCGTACGCAGACGAGATCGACGAGGCAACCAGGCCGGCAAATCTCACCGATTCTTTACGCGATGGCCACGCTCGATCGCTCGCTGACCATGGCCGCGCGCGCCGTACGTGCGTGCAACGTGCACGTCGCGTGACTCCGTTACTATGTTTGTTCTCACCATTCGACTTTGCTAATTGCTATAAACATGCAGATGATGGCCTCTGTCTCTCCCGGAAAAAAGACCGACACCGTGGCACGCTGATAATTACTACTGTCTCTGTCCCATATTACTTATCGTTTTGAGTTCTATTTATAATATTTAATCATATATCTTATTAAAAAAATTTAGAATTATTATTTATTTTGTTTGTGATTTGCTTTATTATCAAAAATATTTTATGTATGATTATCTTTTTTTTATATTTGCACTAACTTTTTAAATAAAACGAATGGTCAAACGTTACAAGAAAAAGTTAAAAACGATATCTACTGTGGGACGGAGGTAGTAGTGTGGTCGATCTGAGTCTCATGATGATTGAGAAAAATGCCCATGGCAAAAGGAGGTTGTGAAGATTAACAAGGCTTGTGCCCATTCAGCTGACGGCTAAAAGCGTGTGCTTTTTCTAATTTTTACTCTAACAACAGCTCATCTACTACCCTACTACTACTCATGGATGCAGGTCCACCTACATACGTACTACCACAAGGCTTATGTTATGTGTATGTACTTTGGTCGTATCGATCGGAAGAATAACGAATCAAGAAGCATTCACGTGCCACATCAACTTGATCACGAACTTTGAATACAAATTGAACTATCCAATTATCATCCATCACCAACTCTCCATAATTACTGATTTGGATACACGAGAAAGATATAAATATTCTGGTAAAAATATATACTCCTTTTTTTTCCTAAAAGTACTCCACGTATTTGATAGTAGGAATTTTAGCATCAAAATTGCTTCGTTTTCACTCTGGAAGGCATAAACATAACGTTCTTCATGATTACAGTTGGTGAAACTGTACTGCTTGCCACTAAGCATCAGCGGCAGTATAATTGCCACTCACATGAGTAGGGCTGTGTTTAGTTCACATCAAAAATAGAAGTTTAGTTGAAATTGGAACGATGTGACGGAAAAGTTAAAAGTTTATATGTGTAGAAAAGTTTTGATGTGATAGAAAAATTAGAAGTTTGAAGAAAAACTTTAAAACTAAACACGGCGTACATGGAGAGGAAGCGAGTCAGTGACTTTTTTCAAGTGCACATGAAAACAGCAGCGTCCCAAGTGAAGTGTAGTGTGTACACCCAACCAAAAACCCAACCTCTCCTCACCGAAAGCAACCAAACCAAAAACCCCTCCTCCTCCATGCTTTCCTCGCCTTGATTAATCCCGTGCTCCGGCGAGCTAATTAACCCTACAAATTAATAATTACTACCTCGCTTTGAGCAGTTGACCTGTGTGCTTCTTTGTGGATTAAACTCTCGTCGTTAGCGATGGATCATTCCGCCGCCGCCATGGCGAACAAGCCGTCGCTCGCCGTCGCGGCGGCGTCGCGGCAGAGGTGGGCGCTGGCCACCTCGCTCTGCGCGCTCCTCTGCCTCTCCCTCGTCGTCTCCGCCGGCCTCCTCCTCCTCGGCTCGACGCGCCCGTTCCGCCGGCCGCTCTTCGCGGCGCCGCAGCAGCAGCAGCAGCAGCGGGAGGTGGTCGGGGAGGCGCCGTGGGAGAGGTACGTCAAGCTGGCGCAAGCGGCGTCGCCGGGCGGTGCCCGTGATCGCGCGCCTGATCTTGGCGGGGATGAGGGGGCGGAGGGGGACGACGATGATGCCATCAGCACCGCACCGGCGCCGGCGCCTTCGCCGACCGCCGAGGAGGGAGGAGATGAGGAGAGCTGCGACCTGTTCCAGGGGCGGTGGGTGCGCGACGGCGCGGCGGCGGGGGGCTACCCGCTGTACGAGGCGGCGGAGTGCCCGTTCCTGAGCGACCAGGTGACGTGCCGGCGGAACGGGCGGCCGGACGCCGAGTACGAGCAGTGGCGGTGGGAGCCGCGGGGGTGCGGCGGCGGCGGCGGCGGCGGCGGCGGCGGGAGTAGGGAGGCGGCGCTGGCGCTGGCGCTGGAGCAGTGCCGGAACCGGAGGGTGGTGTTCGTCGGCGACTCGCTGAACCGCAACATGTGGGAGTCGCTCGCCTGCCTCCTCTACACCGCCGTGCCCGACCGCTCGCGGTCGCGCGTCCTCGACGTCGCCTCCGACTACAGGATCTTTCGCGCCATGGTACGTGCACGCCAAACAAATTACTACCCCTCCATTTCATATTATTTACTCGGTTTTATATTACAAATCATTTTAATTTTTTAACATTTTAAAATTTAATTAAGTTTTTGATAAATTTAGCAACATTTATACAACTAAATTAGTTTCACTAAAATTAACTTTTACTATATTTCGATAATATGTTTATTTTGTTTTAAAGTGTTGCTATATTTTTTAAAAAAAAATTGATTAAACTTACTTAAAAAACCAACGACTTGTAGTATGAAATAGACACAAACTAGAGGGAGAATATTACACGATTGATTTAATCCGCCGATGAGTTTTGGCAATTGTGTCGCCAGAGTTGAGGTAGTGTTGACCTACGGGACAAATCAGTCAAATCACGTGGACCGGAAGAATGCTCTGTCGGCTGTACATGCGAAATTACGGGGGTGTTTTTTCTTTGGACAACGTCCCAGAGTTAGTGCATATGTACAGGCCGAGTTTTCTTATTACAAGGCATGACACGCAACACTATCCAAAACTAAACCATGAGATGCAACGGCCTTCATATTTTCCTTACTTTATCAGTAGGGAGCATATCCTATGCACACAAGCCCTCGCGTGTACACACCGTGTACACCAACTAAAAATTATCACAAAAAATTCTAGGAAAATTCATACATGTACTTTCAATAGTATTACATCTACGTGCAAAGTCACATCTTCAAATTCATTCTACATAGAGAATAATAAAAAAGATAAAATTCTGACAAAATTGCAACCTTAAAACTGTCAGATTTTTTGTTTTTTTTGTTACGGCTAAAATATAATGAATTTGACGTTAAGATTTTAACCCTAGGTGTAATACAATTGAAAGTATGTGTATGATTTTTTCTAGATTTTTTTATGACATTTTTTAGTTGGTGTGCACGTGTGTACACGTGAGGGCCTGTGTGCATATGATATGTTGCCTTATCAGTAAATGTTAAATAGTTTACACTTTGCGATAAGGGAAGCCCAACTTAAGTTGAAACAATAGTATGAAACATGTATTAATGTCCTCTATATTATCATTTTCGATCCGCTACCAGTCTACGACCCCCCTCGGGTATCAAATAGACATAAGTGAATAACCGAAAATAAGACAAATTCTGGACATGCTTAGGAAAATTCTGATGCTCCAACTAAGATGACACTTGACGTTGAATAGCATGCCAATTGCCAAGTACTCCCTCCGTCCCAAAATTAGTGCAGCCGTGGGAATCCGTATCTAACATTTGGCTGCTCGTCTTATTTAAAAAATTTATAAAAAAATAAAAAAATAATCACATATAAAGTATTATTCATGTTTTATCATCTAGTAACAATAAAAATATTAATTATAAAAAAAATTTCAAATAAGACGAACGGTCAAACGTTGGACATGAACAGTGATGAACGGTCAAAGAAGTATAGCTATAGGTATCCGTGTCCAATGTTTGACCATCCATTTTATTTAAAAAAATAAGAAAAATTTATAAAAGTTAAAAAAAATTATTTACACAAAGTATTATTCATGTTTTATCATCTAATAACAATAAAAATATTAATTATAAAAAAATTTCAAATAAGACTAACGGTTAAACGTTGAACATGAAGAATGCAAAACTACGCTTATTTTGAGACTGACACCATATTAGTAACAAGGAAAGGAGATGAAAGTGAGAGACATGATGGGAGAAAGTTAATAGTATCAAATTAGCGGATTGAACTACTAGTGTGTGAATTGGGAAGTCAGGTTATGTACTAAGGGCTAGTTTGGTTTGGTTCCAAATTGTGCCCTACCAATTCATTGGCAATTTTCAATAGTGTTTCTATTTGTTTGGTTTGGTGCCAAATTTTAACAACACATCTTTTAGATAGTAAAAGTTTTGGCCATCCAAATTTGGTAGTGCCAAAAGTTGCCTAAACTTTGGCACTACCAAGATTTTGGTATGGCACCAAACCAAACTGGCCCTAACTTTTAGGTGGCAATTTAAAAGCTATATATTTGAGTTAGACTGTGTTTAGTTCGGCCCAAAGTTTAGAATTTGGTTAAAATTAGAGACGATGTGACTGAAAAGTTGTGTGTGTATGAAAGGTTTAATGTGATGGAAAGTTGAAAGTTTGAAAAAAAAAAACTTTGGAACTAAACAGGGCCTTAGGGCCTTAGGCTATGTATCAACTAACCAGTGTTCGTTTATTTATCAATCCGTACATCGAATGACAAGCAGGACCTTTCTAAAGTTCTGATTACATATGTGACTCAAACATGCACAGGACTACAACTGCTCGGTGGAGTTCTTCTGGAGCCCGTTCCTGGTGACGCTCGAGACGAAGCAGGACCGGACGAGGGCGCTCAAGCTTGACCAGCTCCCGGCTACGCTGGAGAAGCTGCGCGGCGCCGACGTCCTCGTCTTCAACACCGGCCACTGGTGGACCCACACCGGCAACCTCAGAGCGTAAGCCACTCCGCTCCAGAGCGTCTCCTCTCTGGCTCTCTCTCTCTCCAGCAGGGCAGTGAAGCCGAGTGTGTTACTGCAGGTGGGACCATCTGGAGGCGGACGGGAAGCCGGTCGAGATGGGAGGCGAGGAGGCGTTCAACCAGGCACTTGGAACATGGGCGAGCTGGGTCGACCAAAACGTGGACTCGGCCAGGACCAGGGTCTTCTTCCGAAGCATCTCCCCAGAACACAAGAGGTAAAAGTTAACTTGCACCACCCGCGGCACCCAGCCACAATGGACACCTCTGATGACTGATCTAACACCTGCAAATGCAGCGAAAACTGGTGCTACAACCAGACGTCCCCAATCACGGACGAGACGAAGATCGTCCCATGGTTCCCGAGGAGCCTGGTGTCCATCGTCGAGAGGAACATCCGGAGCACGAGGACGCCCGTCACGTACCTCAACATCACCCGCCTCTCCGAGCTCCGGGTCGACGCGCATCCGTCGGTGTACACCATCACCAGGGAAGGGAAGCCCCTGAGCACGGAGCAGCGGCAACAGCCGCTGGTGTACGCTGACTGTAGCCACTGGTGCTTACCGGGGCTGCCTGATACCTGGAACCTGCTCTTGCTTGCCTCCTTGGCGAGGTCTCCAGTTAATGTACACTAGCTTAGGATAAAAGAGATAATACACAGTTTTGCAGCTTTGCAATTCCTGGTAATGAATGGCACAGCTGAGGATAAACTAAACAAGCACAGCATAGGCAGCATCTCGCATGTAAGTTCATACGACGAGAAATAAACAAGCCCGTCAGTGTGTCAGGAATCAACACTGCGTAAGTTTGTAGCGGCAAACAGGTACACCAAAATCGTGGACAAAACAAACCAGCGCCACAATGATAGATAACTAGCACATTACAATTATTTAATTATCACAGAATCAAAATTCAAGAATCAATGAATACATGGAGCAGCATTCTCATACGATGAGTATTATTTAGTTCGTGTGCCAATTTTTTTTTGAAGTATACGAACACACATTTGAAGTATCAAACGTAAACTAATAACAAAACAAATTACAGATTCCGCCTATAAACTACGAGTCGAATTTATTAAGCCTAATTAATCCGTCCTTAGCAAATGTTTACTGTAGCATCACATTGTAAAATCATGGCGTAATTAGGCTCAAAAGATTCGTCTCACGATTTACATACAAACTGTGCAATTGTTTTTTTTCGTCCACATTTAATGCTCTATGCATGTGCACAAACATTTGATGTGATAGAAAAGTTAGAAGTTTGAAGAAAAATTTTTGAATCTAAACAAAATCATGGAGATTGAATTGCATACAGAAGTTGCAATTGCGAATAGCAAAGGCAGTAGTGCAAGCCAAAATAATTTCAGTGAATGCAAAAGCACAAATTTGACCCCCAAAAATAGGGGAACAAGCTGCTACACTCCAAGAAAAGGACCTAAGAAAGATGCCCCTCAGCTCAATGGCAGAAAATGTTCAAACTCTCACATAACAGCAACAAGTCATGTGATTGTACACTTGAAAATACTCCTAACAAACGCATGCAATGTATAATTATGTAGGAGTACACAACATATGTTGAAAACTAACTCACAAAAGCACAGTACAAGCATATATAGTACAGTCTGACAAAATGAGAAATTATCAGTTGAAGCAAAATGTGTAATGATGCAGGAGCACAACAAAAGAACGTAGTACAGTCAAACTATCTAAGAAAGAATCACTAGAAGCAAAACGTGTAATGATGTAGATGTACATACACAAGAAATGTTGAAAACCAAATCACAAGAGCACAACAGAACCATATAGCGTCTGACCATATAGGAAATTCTCACTCCAAGCAAAATGAAGTATCTAGCAACAAGGATGGCTCGATGAAACTACAAATGCTAGGTACAAGAGTTGGGGATGGAAGTGGGTAAGTCCTCTAATCAAACAATATACATATCCCACTGACTATTATAACCTGAAGACAGATCAAAGTACAACATGGATTCTTTCTTACTAAAGATCCAACTCAGCAGATAGTCATATCAAAATATAGGAGGTTTTCTAATAAATCTGCACGTATCTGCAGATGGTAACCATAAAAAAAAATACTGATGTCATTCAGTAAAACTGCTGTTATATATAGCTATTACAAAACATCAGACACATATTGATAACAAATGGTTCGCCAATCAAGTTGCCACCAAATAACATGGCACGCAAATAAACCAAGCACCAGATGTAATCATAAGTAACTGGATATCATAAGACAATGAGCATTACACAACAATGTGAAACGACACCTCACATATTTATGAGAAAGTACATGTCTAATGAAGAGATCTCAGAAAACACTAAGCTAGCTTGAATTATCTTGTAACAGAAAAATTGAGAGCAAAAAACTGATTTCCATATCAGAGGCAGCCAGAATATGCAAGACATCCATGTAAGTAGACAACTTCTGAATTCAGCACAACCATTCAAAGCATATGCTCCCAAGAGTTGTCACACACCTGATTCACACATTCACTGGAATTCAATCAATAGTTCACCAATTCACAAATATACAAACAAAATTAAGATAATATAACTTTAAAGTAAAATAAAAGATATAGTATCGTTTAATACATCAAGCTCAAATATCACAAGCCTAATCCTAAAGGGGAATGCCATCAAGCACAACTTTGAAACTTGAGAAGAAATATCAAGTGAAGTAAAGATGCATGAATATTGATAACAAAAAAAAAAAGAAATAACAAAGAAATAACAAAAAAAATGATTCATGATAGAGAATATTGATTAGTCTTATTATCTTGTATAAAAATATGGCAACTTCAAAATTGCAAATGTTTTGAGTAAAACAATAAGCTGCATGCCAATTATGAAGCAAAAAAGAAGGCAAAAAATGAAACAGGTAGAATATCATCAAACAGCAAACCAGGCAAATGGATTTTTAAATGTGCTTGTATTGCGAAAACATATTCAGGAGTAACCTACAAAAAATATCCACAGGCCAGAGTACCCAAGAACGAACAATCATATGATGTACTGCAAACAGGCAGGATTAACAGTTTTAAGCCAAAAGGATCATACTTTATTATATATACTCAAATAGCAGATCAACCTCAAATTTCAGACAGTTGCCTTCACTTTAACCTTTCGAAGAAATGTGGTCAAGTATATAATGCAGCATTGTCCGACCAAGCAAATTACCACACAGGTACGCATGATATACCATTATAAGAAATCAAATACCTTGAATATTACAAGACAGTCCACTTTGGATGCAAATTAGAGTCCAACACTACAAAAAACACATGAACAAATAAAAGCAACACAGGCACTGAAATCAACTATTGCAACAACAAACAAGAGCAACATTTTACCAATCAAGAGTGTGTAATATTACTATGAATGTACTATACTGAACCTTGATGCTACCAAAACAAGGAACACCCAAAGAGATTTCTCAGCATAAAAATATACAGAACGAAGTAATCAGCAACTAGAGCACATTAACATACTAAACCTATATTGTCAGAAGTAGCATCCTATAAATTCTGCACTACTCTATTGCCCCATATCTCTACAGACTGTCAGTGTGTAACCAGTGAGAGTTTCTTACATATCACTATTTCAGTCACATACACATTCACATAAATGCAAACACAGCATGCAGCAATCACAATTCAAACACAAATTAAGTTAATGTTCAGGCATAACCACATAACAAGACAATTATCAAGCATTTGGGTGTAAAAAGCCTAAGGGAATCAGGTACAAAATTCAAGACACGGAAGGGTTGCAAAAAATTACCTCAGAAATAAGGAGGCATATTGGGGTACATAGGAGCTCTACCACCTGGTCCAGGTGACATTCCACCCTCCTGACCCCGGAAACCAGGCCCTGGAAGAGGGTAATTACCCTCACCATACCCGCCAGAAGGAAGCCCACCCGAACCCTGTTGCATGCGGTACAGTGATGAGGCTCCACCCATGCCTAGACCCCCATAAGCCCCCATCCCACCAGCACCAAACTGGGATGAGCCCCCAAATGAACCACCACCCAATCCCCCAGGCCCGTACGCACCAGCCCCAGCACCACCCATCCCAGAAGGCATCTGATTGCCCAATGAACCCAACCCAGCTCCGCCGCCACCCATGGAAGATGGCAAATTCGCATACGGATTGGGACCACCTAGCCCAGCGCCTACACCCCCAAATGCACCATACGAAGACAGACTCCCAGGGCCACCATACTGCGCACCCATTTGTGGTCCACCAAGCCCAAGCCCTGAACCCGGCATGTCCGGCGGCCCGCCTTGGAGCATTTGGGGCGGCTGAGCCCCACCAGGTCCAGATTGCTGCTGCTGCTGCTGCGATTGCTTCCCCTTTTTCCCTTCGATCGCTAGCTTGCAGACAAGCTGGTGCCCGTCAATCACCTTCACCGAGTCCACTAACGAGGCCTGCGCACCCTCGGGTGTCTTGTACACAAAGAGGGCAAAGCCCCGGAACTTGCCCGTCTGCTTGTCGAACCCTAGAGGCCCCTCCTCAATCTCACCATAGGCTGCGAAATGCGCAAGGAGGCGCTCCGACGGCATGTCGGCGGGGACGTTCCCGACGAAGATCTTGCGGAGGGAGACGTCGGCCGCGGGGGCGCCACCGGCGCCGGCGGCCCCGCCCGACGCCCCCCCGGCCGCGCCGGCGGCGGCGAGCTGCGTGACGGTCATGCGGCCGTCGATCTTCTTCGAGGGCTCCTTGAGGGCGAGGACGGCGGAGTCGGCGTGGCGGAACGTGACGAACCCGTAGCCCTTGGAGCGGCCGGTGGACTTGTCGGTGATGACGACGGCCTCCTCGAGGTCGCCGAAGGCGGAGAAGATGGCCCGGAGCGAGTCGGAGTTGGTCTCCCAGCCGAGCCCCCGCACGAAGAGCTTGCGGAGGGCCGGGTCCCGGTCGGCGGCGGCGCGCACGGCGTCGAGGGCCACCCCCGAGGCGAGCGCGGCGGTGGCGGCGATGTCGGCGAGCTGGTCCCGGGAGAGCGGCTCGACGAGGCGGAGGAGGTCGTCGCGGGTGAGGCCGAGCGCGGCGGCGCCCGCGGCCGGGGAGGAGGCCACGGCCGCGCCGTTCTCGTCGGGCTTGCGCTTCTTGGGGTAGGGATCCATGGGGGGGGGGGGACGGTGGGGGGGGGGGGGGGGGCAAAACCCTAGCTAGGGCTTGGCGGCGCGGGGGGAGAAGAGGAGGAGGAGGAGAAGGGAGGGGGGGAAGGATTCGGATTCGACAAGGGTTGGGTTGGGTTGGGATCGGTCGAGGGATTTTATCGGGTCAGGCCGGCAGCCGCAGGATTTCTGGACACGGGCATCCGTGGTGTCCAAGCCGAACGCGTCGATGACTTGTCTAAAAAAGGAATTATAGCAGGTAACATTAAACTATAAGCTAGCTACAAACATATTTTAAGAAAATAAATGAGAAGAGAGAAAAGCAGCGGACTACAGATTTATAGCCAGCTGTAGCACGGACTCCAAGACGCAGTGAGTATATGACAGATGAGACCAGGTATTAATAGTGTAGTATGTAACTATTGTATGAATAAGCTATTAGATTGGCTATATATGAATTGGAGCTAGTAGTTGGCTATATTGTTAAACTTGCTCTTACCCTTATTTGACTTATAAAGTTTGTTTATCTGAATTTCATATTGAAAAAGGCTCAAATTTTTTTAGTGCCTGGGTGGAATATACGAGAATATGAGAACTCTAGAAAATCGGTATAATTTTTTTTTAAGTTTTAGTTTATCTATTTTCTCGTATATGCACCGTAGTTCAAACTTAGATGCTCGCATTCATAGCTTCGTCCCTAATAGTACATTGATATTAATGTTAGTAAAATAAATAGTATTATATTTTATCGTGGTTTGTCATACATGGAAGTAGTGGAGTTCTTCTATGGTTGTTTTACTTGTCTTTTCTGGAGACTCTAGAACGTAGTATGTTTTAAAGTATAAATTTAATCACGTGCATAGAACTTAGAAAGATGGCCACCATGGTGTTGTAAATCCTAGGCAAAATATCGATAAGATATGAGACGTTATAAGGTAGATATTAAATGAAAATTTTCAACTCTTCTACTTTGCAGTAAAGAAACTTTGTGTTTGGGGTTGAAAGATTAAGCATTGGAAGTGAGAATTGTGACTGTTCTTTAAAAAAGTGAGAATTGTGGCAATTGTTAACTAGGAAACCAGGATGTTAGGTTGGGATTTACAGGTCGACTTACATTAAAAAAAAAAAAGAAGACGTTTCAAGAAAACGATGGTTCAATTTTCTACTTGCACCTAAACACTATCACGACCAAGGTGAGCAGCAAATATATTAATGAAACCAAGGATACAGTTACTGAAACTTAGTATTTGCCTGTTCCATCGTACTCCTTAACAAAATTTCTTAAAACAATAAGGAACATATGCTCCAGTAGTTTTCAGATCAAACATGTCGATGATATTCTCCCCATGATTTACCTTGCTGACTGAATAGACCCAAGTAGCTTGTGTGGAACTACAACAGCAAGACCACAGCGTTTCTGAATCTCGTTTACTAGCCTGATTATATATGAAAACTTTGTTTTCTAAATTTACAACAAGAGGCACCAGTGGTCTAGTGGTAGAATAGTACCCTGCCACGGTACAGACCCGGGTTCGATTCCCGGCTGGTGCAAAATCTTAGTTTTTGAGATTTTGAGTTTTACTTTTGCACTGTTCTTGGTTCAAGAACAATGCTTTGTGCTTTTGTCCCTTTGTCACCTCGGACAATTGACATATTAATTCGGATAATCCACAGGTTGAGTTTTACACTTCTTGATGGTCTTGTGTACGCTTTACAAGTTCCCCGTGTATGTTTCCATGGTTGCTTTTGCGTGACCTTTGATATAGGACTGGTAGCCGGGTGGACATTACCAGAAACTTCATTCATGATTGGGTTAGTAAACTTTCTTTTTACAAAAAACCCATGCATTTTTATTGATAGATATTAGATACATATTGATAGATAATTAGACACATATGAAGTTTATCCCTAGAGGGGAGTTAACTGCGAGTGCAAGCACTTTTGCAAAAGGCCCTCTTGAATATGGTCAAATTAACATAAGCTCTTGAAATTCGTCTAGGACTAACTATGAAACTATAAAAGGCAATCAAATCTTTCTCTTCCCAACAAGATAGCAAGCTAGATCCATGACTGCAACGGTTTTGAAGAAACCAAGAGTAGTTGCTCCTGAAGGTGCGAGGAAAGCATTCCAAAAGCATATTTGTAGTAGATTTGACTACTATATATAGATTAAATCTCAAGCACCAAGAAAGTAGTACAACGGTGCACTGTGCACACAACATTTGGCTATATTTTAAGGTTGCAAAGTTTATGCGCTCTGACGTTTTACCTGATTTTAGGACTCGTTTCGTCGCTGACACTGATAAATCTCGACTCTCTTTTTGTTACTAATAATGTTGTTTTCATTTTTTTAATAAGAAAAAGTCCTAATTACCCTCTAACTGGCTCATCGTTTTTTAAACTTTTTATGCTGACGGGATTGCCACATGCGCGTCACGTAGGAGTAGGACCAAAACCGCTCTAGATCAAATCGGGTTGGGGGGGAAAATTTGAGGGTGTCTGGTTTTGTGGTTTCGTGGGGTAAATCGTGTGGTCCCTATAGTTAGGGGGTAGTTCAGTCCTTTTCTTTTCTAATAATGAACTAACAATAATGTTTTAAATTTTATAATCTTTACAGTTAACAAGCTGTAAGGAGAAAATTGATTTTATGCCATAATATAGTTGAGGGTCATCTCTGTTTATCTTAAAGTTTATTGACTCTAAAATGTAAAAAAAAAAAATAGAGAAGATGTCCACTTCTTTTTGTCACAAGTAACACTTCTACAACTAAGGACGGATATATCTTTCTTCCTTGTTCTCCCGCCAATTGCTCATCAATCTCTCAGCGTGTAGTAGAGCCCATTTTCAAGGTTGGCAAAACTTGGGGATGGGGCTACCGGACATAAGATGTGGGACCAACAAAGTATACAGACGTGGTTTCAAAGCTTATGTTGGATAGCAGAACTCAAGTCTAGGGCTAGGCAATGATGCTCGCGCACAAAGCTATGAAGCTTGAGCACAATAATAGGGCTTAGGGGAAATAGATTAGCAGATCTAAAGACCGGCCACATGACCATAGAGCTCGAGTGGTGAGTGCGGACCGACAGAACTCGTGTGTGTGAGTGTGGAGCTTGAGTGAAGCGGTCAAAGCTTGCACTATAGTTATCAGGATTGAGCACCAGATTGATGGTATGTGATGATTGAGCTCGGTGTGAACCAACTTGATAGCATTTTAGGTGTCAATAAACTTTACGACAAATGGAAAACGATCATTTACAGTATTATAAAAGAGTAATTTCTTATTATCGTGCGGTATTAACCCGCTATAAACTGAAAAGTTGTATAGCTATAAAATCTCACATTCTAAACAAGTCATGGGCAATGCGAGTCAAAAACCAGCCTCATATTTTCGCTTATGCTTATAAGACAAAATTTGTTTTTTCAACCTTAAATTTGGAGTTGATTATAAGGGTTTTTTTTTATCATAGTTTATTTTTCAGTCGTTGCTTTTAGATCGTCAAGAGCATATATATATATATATATATATACATATATATATATAAATTTTATTTATAAATTATTTTTCATTTGTATATATATTGTTTGGTTTATTCTCGGAATAAGCCAATGGAGCCGGACATCTCTAATATTTCAAATTGAGCCGAATCTAAGCAAAGGATATATACCCTTGACCCTGATCGCCACACCGACCGGATACGTGGAATGAAACCCAAATCGAAAGCAACACCGATCGATCGGGTCAGTCGAACACGACCGCAACACCGCACCTAAACCCAACACCAAACAGCCGTGGCCGACCCCGAACCCGACGCAAACCTCTCCCCTCTTCGGCTCTTCCCTTCCCCACCTTCCTCCTCTCCCACCGCTCTCTCTCTCTCAGTCTCCCCCCCCCAGGAAGAAATCCATTCCTCTCTCACGCGCCTCCGCGTCGCCGCATTCGGGGACGCCCACCGCCGCCGGATCCGGCCAGCCTTCCCCCCTCCCCTCCTTTCCCCGGCCGCTCCCCTCCTCGGTAAGATCCGGCGCCGGTTCCATGTCGAGCGCCGGCGAGCAGTCGCAGGCGAAGGCGGAGGCCGAGGAGGCGGTGGAGCTCGTGCTGTTCCAGGTCGCTGAGTGCTACGTCTACCTGGTACGCCCCGTGCACCCCCCCCCCCCTCGCCGCCTTGTTCTTCCTCCGGTTTGTCTGACGGTTTAGGGTGTGTGTAGTCAGTGACCCGCTTCGTGCCCCCGTGCTTGTGTTCTCTTGGGGGCGCGCAATTCGTCGAGCACTATGTGTGCGTGAACGTGCTAATGTTTTTTTTAATCCTCTCTCTCTTTACGCAGATACCTCCCAGGAAGACGGCCGCCTCCTACAGGTATATACTAGTCTTGGTTCATCAAAAAAATCCCGATAGAAATGGGCTTAGTAGGATTCACATTTCAATTTGTCCGTGGGAGCAAGGCTATGTAGTTTGAAGGTTTGACTGTGTGAGGGGCTAGACAGATCAAAGATAACAATCTGAATTAGCTATAGGCCGTGCTGTTTCGAGAACTCTCGTTCCATTGGCCCTATCGAATGCGGCAATCTTGGATTAGCTCACTTCATTGTTGTACTTGTTCTGTTCTGATTTTGGTATGACCTTATGAGCCGAGAGCCCGAGTCACATTTTTTAAACCGTGGGTATCAACCAGGGCTGATGAATGGAACGTCAACAAGTGGGCTTGGGAAGGGACTCTCAAGGTTGTCAGCAAAGGAGAAGAGTGCATCATCAAACTGGAAGATAAGAACACAGGTACAAAAAAAATCACGGTAGTGCTGTTGGTCAGTGCTTGTGTGATCACCAATGTTGATTCCTCGGACACATTTTTAGGGGAGCTGTACGCTAGGGCATTCCTCAGAGAAGACGAACCACATCCGGTGGAACCTGTTATTGATAGCAGCAGGTCTGCATTTTTTCCCTGCCACATGGTGGTTTAATCCTGTGGCGACTTTTGTCCTTAGTGTTTCTATTCTGCATAAGTTACTATGTAGAGACTGTATAAAGATAACCTGAAATGATTGTTGCTACTCCAACATTGTTTTTGCAGATATTTTGTACTCCGTGTTGAAGAGAATATAGGTGATAAGCTGATCTTCTCATGATTTTTATGACCCTCTTGTGTCTTAATGTTTTTTCCATTGAGTTGGTGATTATAGTGTTGATACTTAGTGTTGAGGTGATAAGCATAGTGTTTGAAGTGGCTTATCAGTTATCACATTGATCCATACGTAGAAATATATTAAGTTACTAAAAAAGATCTTACCACATATTTGCAGATGGACGTCAGCGTCATGCCTTTATTGGTTTAGGCTTCCGTGAAAGACCTCAAGCATATGATTTCCAAGCTGCTCTGCATGACCATATGAAGTATCCTTGTGTTCATTACTTGAAGCATGATATGTATTCGAATATTCTCCCATGTAATCACTCAATGGCTGGGGACTCTGTATGTGAATTTGATTCAAATGCAGTATCATTAAAATGGTCTAACATGACATTGATTCCTGTTAACACGCGTACGTGTGAGATTATTATTTTGAATGTTCAACCATTTTATTATTAAAAAGGTCTAAATGAACCCAAAAAGATCCTCTACCCATACAATCAATTCATAGGATGTACTTTTTTACTTGCCAATTATGTTTCTTTTGGTCAGTCAGATGAAATGTTTCTGTTTTTGGCCACAATGAATTCAATTTGTATTTCCTTTTTGCAGTTGTAGTTGTGTATGGTAATATTTTTATCCAATAAGTTCTTTTTATAACAGACCATTTTCCGGTATGATTTGTTATTTCTTACATCATCAAAGATATCTAAACAAGAAAAAGACTGCTGAAGAGATGGTACAACACTATGAGAAATCATCGTCAGTGGATTACAGCCTCAAAGAAGGTGAAACTTTGGTTTTGCAGCTAAAAAATGTAAGTTTTCATGTGTCATATTTTGGTGGTCAAACTAGAGATTGGTGATGTGAAATTGTTTCTGTAGGCCTTCATGATGTAATTGTTGTTTTATTAGCTCAGTACTAGAGTATTAGCATCCTACATAAAGCCACTAGAGCACAATGTTATTAGATCCAGACCAGACATTGACTTGTCCGAGGACTTGGATCAGTAAGTAAGAGGTCGAATCGCTTGGTCAACGGGTCTCAGACCACATGAGCGTACTACTTCTTGTGCTATTGTAGGCGTGTTAACAGCTAGTAGAAACAATCAAGTGGTGTTAGCCGAGTTGGTTTGCTCATGCAAGCAATTAGCAACATCTTTTGAGTTTGAATTCCAGTTGTCACTAGCTACTTTTGCAAATTTTGAATGGCTCGTTACCTGCCTAGGTTGGTCTGGTGGGCTAAGAAACCGGCGGTTGAACCGGGATTTTCCCTTGTCAGCTATTTTAACGGTCCCATTGGCCAGAACGGCCTGGCCCAGGTACCAGGTCCAGTTTTTTCTGGCTGGGATTTTCTGATGTTTGACCTTATTTACACCCATTTATCACTTCTGTCCTACTTGTATACTTAGTACTCATTAACTATTCTTTCTCCAATTCCCTAGGTATTTAAGAACGATTGTTGTCTGTTCTTATTATCTTGATTGTATTACCATTTTAAATTCTTAATCTGTGTATTCACTCATAATATGCCTTATATATTGAGTAGGAAGTAGTTCAACATTTGGTTTCACAAACATAATTATTATGAAGTTAATTTTTGTGTCCACTCCAAGCATTGACACGCATAAATTGTCAAACCGTGAAATTTATTAAGATGAAAATATTTTCTGTGCCAATTCTCAGAATTATCAGTTGTAAAAAAAAATATCATGACAACCAAGTTTACCATGCATATGACAATGCCTATTCATGGCTCGAAGATATCAACACTTATACGGCATGTGTGACGAACATGTCTTAAGTACTTTTGTATTCAAACAAACTTGGTTTAATAAGTTTCTTGTCTTGTTGAATTAAAGCTAACCATATAATGGTTTACAGGATCCTACTATTTCTCAGTAATATTCATATTAGATTATTTTGCTCTAGACTATTTTCCATGTAGTGTTAAATAAAACTGCATATTTGTAGATATATCAGTTTGAGCTGCTCTTACGTAGGGATCCATCTTAGCCTTATTGAACTTAATTGAAGGATATTTGCACTGCCCCTACGCCAGATTTGACACATCATTTGAGAAATAACCTCTTGACGTTTCTTCTGATTTTTGTAGTTATATGCTTCTTGTGCAACACTCCTTAATATTTGTGTTTGCTTTTGTTCTGTGCAGAAAGAGTCCGGCGCAAAGATAAAATCTGCATTTTTTGAGCAAGGCCTCAACAAGCTCTCATTTAACGAAAAAGCCAACTCCAAGGAGGCCCCAGTTTCCCTCAAGCTCCCTCCACCTCCGCCATCACCGGTCTCTCCTACAGATTCTGGCATCGCGGCTTCTCCATTTAAAGCGGAGTTTCCTTCCCAAGACCAACCAGCTGCTAATACTGGAGCTGATACCACTCCTTTCAAAGCAGAATTTCCTTCTTCTCATGAACAACCAGCCGCGGATAACGTCGCTTCTTCCCCACCACCGAAAGCAGAAGCTGCTCCTCAGGAACAAGCAACTGTAGCAGAGAAGGCCCCTCAAGAGAGCGTGGACGACGACTTCGGAGATTTTCAGGCAGCTGGGTGAATCATGTATCTTGTACATACCACATGTTACTCAGATTGCTCCTTTGATTTTCAATGTTCCATCAGTTGTGACTTCTGCCGGCACATGAGTTGCTGTACAGTACAGAGAGCTAGTAACTATCTTGTTATAATCTATAAAAGAACAGATGGATACACAATATACCTCCTCTTTTGCTGTTGCTGTCCAGTTCTTCTGCTCAAAGCTTCAAAGTTATTTTTGCCTCCGAATCTGGAGAGAAGTCGGGATGCAATCCGACTCGAGTCCAGCTCCGGACTCGGATCAATAAAAGAGCTCGTGCACGAGCACAACTCGAGCCAAGCCAACCTGTATCGGAGATGGAGGAGAAGAAGAAGCAGCAGCTGGCCGGCGACGGCGATGGCATCGCCGGCGGCGACCGGAGCAAGGAGGCAGCGGAAGAGAGGAAGAGGCAGAGGGCGCACGCGCACGCCTTCGTGTGCTCGCTGTCGCTGCTCCTGGCGGCGACGATGGCGCTCATGCTGCTGAGCCACGGCGGCTCGCCGCTGTGGCTCGCGTCGGAGCTGGCCTCCGTGCTCTGCCTCCTGCTCTACCTCTGGGCGTACCACGTCACGCAGAACCTCGCGGCCGGCGCCGCCGTGCCCGTGGAGGCGCTCGTGTTCGCGTTCCCGCTCGTCTTCGGCGCCGGCTTCCTGGCCGCGCTGCTCGCCGTCGCCGTCGCCCCCGTCGCCGGCGTGCTGGTCATGGGCGCCGACGTCGCAGGAGTTTCTGCGTTATTCGGGTTCTGCCTCGCCGAGTACTTGCGGCACAACGAGGCGCATGCAGCTCCAGCGAGTGTAGAAACATAGAAAACGATGCGATTATCCACGGGTCGGGAACAACGTTCTCTTTTGGAATTGAGAATGGGAACAACATTAGCATTGAATATTAGCAAAGTGTACATTTTTTCCCCTAGGTTACAATTGTTTGTTGCACCAGAGATTGGTAATGTTTACACTGTGATTTGCTAGTTGGTTAAGAAGAGGCTATTCGAGATTCAAGAACGCCATTCTCATCATCCGATGGACTAAGTATGCGTATGAATTGTATTTACACGTGTTAACATCATGAAAAAAAAAAACATCCAAAACATCAGATATCCATCTCGTCGTCATCGTCAGCTTCATCAATCCACTCGACCTGAGAATAGGCCGCTGATTTCATCAAGTCAGTGAGGCCGGTGAGGTCTTCGAGATAGGTTGGTTCGTTGATCACCTGCATCACAAAATCCATCCCTCTCCTACGGTATTCAGACAACACCTGCAATATTTTGCACCAAATCGCATGAGGAAGAAGCAATATAATACAAGAAAGTCCTAAAGAAATTGTTCCAAATCATGCAATCATAAATGTTTACTTACTGCATTGGAACATGCGGTACAATTGCTCGAGGAATAGCCCAATAGGGTAAGTAAGTTGTACTGCGAGAGTGATCCTCGTATCTGATGTGGCAATAGACCAAGTGGACCCTCACAGCTTGTGCCAGCAATCTCTCCTGGAGCATGTATCCTGCAGAATGTAGTAAAGATCAACTAGATGCAGTTGGTTTTTCAATCATCAAATGCCGCTAACATCTTCCCTGGAAATGATATCGCGCAAGTTCATATTATGTTCAGGTATCCAGTCACTTACCCATCTGGATGATGTAACATTCTTGTGAAGAGGTCTGCCGCACAGCCAGATGCAATGGAGGCCAATCCAGGCCGTGTTACTGTACATTGTTGATCCAGTGTTCGGTTGGACACGGACTGCATCACAAGATGGTTAAGGAAAATGATGTGACGGTTGCAGAATGTAGCATGTTAAGTAAAAAGAGTATAATTTCCAAAGTTTAGGCAAAATTACATCAACAGGAGCAACGACGTCATTGCAGAAATAACATCCTAGTCTCTGACGACCAAGAACATCTTCTGCAGACAGTGTATCAGCAGCAGCAACCACATCTGGACTTCCACAATTCGTGCCTGGACCAGCCCCATGTCGCATGACAAGGTAACTGTCATATCCTAATGCTGCAGTAATAGCAATCTGCGGTGCGAGGGATATTATCATGTAACACTTCACAAGTCTACATTATTGAAGAATACACACAAGAATTACCTTGTTTTCATTTGCGCAGAGAAGTGTTGGAAGCCACCTACTTTCCCTTGTGTCGGTCAGCAAGAAGACAGCATCATGAGAAGATACCAACTCCTGGAGGCGTTTGCAATCTTCAAGCACACTGACTGCTTCATTAGGTGATACAGGATGGCCTGGCATTGGTATTTCCATTTTAATTCCTTTTGCATCCTACAAGGGAAATATGCTCAGACATGAAAGGGAGCAAGAATGTGAGAAAATGAAGATTGCTTTGAAGGAACAGAATTGAAATTTACCACTGAAGGACATCTCTCTTTCAAACGCCCTAGTATTGCTGATGCTTTTGGGCTGTCACGATCATCAGATGTGTAGAGTGACTGTCTTGCCAAATTCGACACAACAACTCGACCACTGTCAACTACTGTTAGTTTCCGCACACCACAGTCCTGAAAAGTTTTGTTTCCACCATAGTCAAAGAAATGTTTTGTTAAGTCTGTCCGTAGTTCAACATAAAAGTAGAACTGGACAAAGACTAACCATAAGAATACGAGCAACATCACATCCAAGTGTTCCAGCACCTAAAAGTAGACATCGGGCACTGGACAGCTTCTCTAGGTTTACAGGAATGCTGGCCGAAGTTTTAGAAACAGGAATGCTGGCCGAAATTTTAGAAGCAAATGGTTTTTTCAAATCAGATATGCCTGTAAGGTCTTTCAAATATGTTGGACAGGTGATGGCCTGCGTTACAAAATCAAATCCTCTTCTTCTATATTCTGATAAAACCTGTAATAGCATGCAGAAACATTAGAACAAATAGAATTATGAGAATTTAGTCCTGCATATGTTCTACTTTACTTACAGCATTGGAACATGCAATACAGTTGCTTGAGGAATTGCACAGCACAGTTGACAAGACACACTTTGAGAGCGATCCTTGCATCTGATGTGGCAATAGACCAAGCTGATGCTCAGTGTCTGTACCAGCAATATCTCCTGGAGCATGAATTCTACATGAAGTAAAATTCTATAAGGCATCATCTTGTTTTTATGTTCTCATGTACTAGGTCAACCAACTATTCAACTATCACAGACAATGCTATACAAATGTATGTTGCACTTTACACCTATCTTTCATGTAGGTATACTTACTCATCTGGATGATGTAACATCCTAGCAAAGAGCTCTACTGCTTTGCCAGATGCAACTGAGGTCAGCCCAGGTAATATTACTGCCAACTGCTGATCCAGTGCTCCATTATGATCTGACTGCAAAGAATAAGATTAAGCATATCAAAATTATGTCATAAATGCAAAATCACGCGATAAAACACAAATAAAGTAATTTTCCACAGTTATACATTAACAAGGGAAGCAGTATCACTGCAGAAACAGCAGCCCAATCTTTGCCGACCGAGAGCGTCTTGTGTGGACAAATTCTCTATCTGAGCAATCACTTCATCCATACCTCCACTTTTTGTTCCTGGACCAGAACCATGTCGCATGACAAGGTAATTGTCATATCCTAACAACACAGTAATGGCAATCTGCAGCGGAGCCAACTCATTATTAGTTCCAACTCCCAAGGGCACTCTATGTGATGAAAAATGGAAGGCGAAGAATACTAAACTGAGTTGCATGGTCAATCTATTGACAGATTTGCCACTCAAGCCTGATCTCCTAAAAGTGCATGATATTCGCTTCTCTCTTATGAGAACTACTCAAAAGGTCCTTAATAACAGAGTGGTTGTCTACGATTTACCTTGTTTTTGTCTGCACATAAAAGAGTTGGAAGCCACATTCCCTCCCATGTTTCATTCAACAAGAAGACCACATCATTGGAATCAACTAATGTTTGGAGACGCTTGCAATCATCAGTAATACTTGATATTTTGCTGGCAGAAATGTTATACTCAAGCTTTGGTATTCCCATTTGGATGCCTTCAACTTCCTGCATGATAGCAATTGTTACCGATGAGAGAAATATGTAAACAACATAGATTTTAAGATAAAGCTGCAAAGACTCACCACCGCAGAACATCTTTCTTTTAGATGTGGGACTATTGCAGTCACTCTTGGGACACCACAATCCTTATCCGTGTAGAGGGATTGTTTGACTAGATCAGACATGGAAACGCAATCATCATCAACCAATGTTAGTTTCCGAACACCCCAGGTCTGAAAAAAAAAACCCATAAATTAACAGCAGAAAAGATACGCACATTTAAATGCCCTGTTATGATTTATTAAAATGGAACATAAATCTTGTGTCAGATAAAAGCATTAACCATAAGTAGGCGTGCGACTTCACATCCAAGAGTTCCAGCACCCAACAAAAGACAACGGACCCCAGATAACTTGTCAAGATTCACAGGGAAGTGGCGCCATCCCATAAGCTTCAAGTGCATCAGCTGTTTTTCTTCATCTTGACTGTGCTTATTAAAGCAATCAAAGGTAATTCAATCAATTACTGATTATTTCCAAATCCCAGAAAAAAATGTTAATCTACCTTGCTGGATTAATTGAAGAAAGATCAATTTCTTTCGGTTTCATCTCTTTCGATTCCTTCCCGGCCGTTTCTCCTTCCCATCCAATTGCTTCAGGCACATAATCAGGTTCATCCCAGCCTGCTATTACAAAGCATAACCAGTGTCAGCTTTAAAAGCTTCCAAAATTACTAGTTATTTTGATAGGATCCCCCCTCCCCCTATTTTTTTTTTCTCAGATGTACGAAATTACCATGAGGTGCCGGAAATGATGCTTCGCCAACAAGGGACTGCTGTATGTCAGGACGTCCTCGTTTTTCTCGGTAGCAGAAAAAATGAACTTTCTCAATCTTCCAACGCAGGCTCACAAATGCAATATAATTTCTAAGAGCCCATCCAGGAAAACCTCGATTACCATGATCATAAAATCCGAATAGCAACTGCATCAGCAAATTCAACCATTAGCACATGAAATTAAAGGTATACATGAAGAATGATAGGTAAATAAGGAGTCTTCTAAATCACTTGTCAGAACTCATCTGGTAAAAAACATGAAATGACAAAATGTATTGCACAAAACAGACCTTCTGGCCATTGCCCTGGCAAGCTTTCCAATCCTTCAGCTGTCTTATAGTAGCAGATGAATCTGGCGATATATTGATCAGAATGAATGGAACAACTGCAGAAATTTCAATATAATACAGTTTAGGCATCAAGTGACATAACCAAGTAAAACAATCCCAATTAGGTATTCATCTCAAACCTGTTGTTTCACTTGATTTACGCCACTCAGTAAATGCATTAGACAAGGATGTTGCCTGCAGAAATAGAACAATCTTTAGTGCCAACAAGGAAATGGTAAAACAAGAAAAATCTTTTGTCAACTGTAATTCTATAAGGTTCAAAGGAACATGACCTCTTCTTGCTTAAGCACTTGTGAGGCAAGTTTCAAGCTGAGCAAAGTTATCTTGGAGTCAAAAATCAACGAGGGGAATGCGACATTGTAATATACTTTCCAATTCTTCAGATCAGCAAATGATATCACAAGGAACCTTAGTAGCAAAGCAGGATTCTCTTCTACTTTGCCAGATTTAATATCATGCAAGATCTGCAACACATATCACATGCTTTAATTTTTTTTTTAAGAAACTAGTAGTGTTAATGGTAGTGCTAGCAAAATTCCA
The DNA here is from genome assembly GCF_000147395.1 of Oryza glaberrima. Lineage (NCBI taxonomy): Eukaryota > Viridiplantae > Streptophyta > Magnoliopsida > Poales > Poaceae > Oryza > Oryza glaberrima. The sequence goes on from NC_068326.1 coordinate 22,192,790, forward strand.
TGTCAAGCATGTACCTTCTTTGCTTCAGCTTTCAGTAGAAGTGCTCTGTCCAAGTTTTGGAATCCTCGCATATTATTAGTGTTTAGTAGGGTCCCTGGGACTGGACAATTGTTCCTATCTCCAAAGGAATTGGCAGAAGGTGGCAGTATCGATTCTGGGCATATCCTAAAGAGGCTTGCAATTTTCTCATACTGGCGTGGAGTATAATAACCTAAAAATTAAGTTCAGCAAACTTGTTCAGTTGATTGAGAAATCAAACCATGACAAAACCATTCACACGACAACACATGGACGACCAAACTAAAGAACCAAAATGACCTAGCAAAATTTGAATTCTATTTGCTAATTGCTACTTCTCTTAGGATTCTCAACAGACAATCTGAAATACATCACTGTTTGGGTGCTAACAGCAATAGTGCAGAAAGAGCAATCAGTAATGACAGCAAACAGTAGGGCTTCGGGCTAGTCTTTAAACAACAAAAGAAGTTCTAAAATCCAAATTACTATACACCTATTACGACGACAAAATCATGAACTCGCGCACGGAGACCAACTCATCAATGTGGCATTCAGGAAAACCTCGTATCGCCGCAACCTCTCCCTAAACAACGTTTCGCCTGCAAACAACCAATTCAGGCGAGCGAAACCCCTAATCTATCCGCACAGGACTCACAATTCAATCATCCACGCTCGGCATCGCTACCCATAAGCAAACAATACGGCTCTTAACAATCGCTCCGACGAATCACCACCGCGTCCGAATTCCATCGGGGAAGCCTGGGGAGACCCGGGGATGCGCACGCTTCCCGTTCCCCGCTCGAGACGGCAGGTTTTCGGAGGCACAAAACATCAGAACTAAGAACAAGAGCAAGGTAGCGGAGGAGGAGGAGGAAGAGGAGGGGGGGGGGGGGGGGGGGGTTCGCACCGGTGATGGGGATGGGGGAGTCGTCGGTGCCGAGGACGTCCAGCTTGAGGCGGCGGAGCGCGTCCCAGAAGCCCGTCTCCGCGCAGACGCCGATCGCCGCCGCCTGCAGCGGCCGCGGCGCCGCCGCCGGCGCCTCCGCCCGCGCCGCCATCGCCGCCGTGTCTTCTCTCTCCGCCGGCGCTGCGACTGCGAGCTCTCCCTTCTTTTTTTTTTCTCTCTCCCCTTCGAAATTAAAATCTGTAAACTGTAATCGAATGGTTGCTTTGGCGTGTGTATAAAAACTTTGGAGGTTTCGTTTCGTGGAAGAGTTCGATTGCAGCTATATAATACGCCTAGCAAGCTGAGGTAGTAGTATGTTTACAATTTGTGACTGGTGAGGCAGTATGTTTACAATTTGTTGGGTTTTAAATTTTAATTTTATGGGTAATTGCTTATTTGATCCTGTTTTAAAATTTAACTACCAAATTGACCCTATTTTTTAAAACGAATACCCCGTCTGACCATGTTTCTACAACACTGTTAAGAATCATTTTTGTAAAAAAGAAATATAATAACTTTCTGTAATCACCGAAATACCCTCCAACCTTATCCACATCTCTGTGTATCCCATCCCATATCGATCTCTCTCTCGTATCCCTTCTCTCTCCCGGCGAGTGGCGGCGGTGATGCACGGTAGTAAGCGGCGGCACCGGCTGGTAGAGAAAGGGAGCATCGGCGGCGGCGGCGGCGGACCGTGGAGGAAGGGAGGGGCACGCATCTGCTGCAGCGGCAGGCCATGGAGGGAGGTAGGGGATCCGCGCCGACGGTGCTTACATGCCGCAGCGGAGGGAGTCAGTTGCGGCTGCTACGCGGGGCGGCGGTGGGAGGCTGCTGCGGCTGTTGCTGAGCACGGCGGCGGCGAGACTCGGCCGCGGCTGCTGCGCGTAGCGGCAGTGGGAGGCGGTTGTGGCTACTGCTGAGTGCGACGGCGGTGGGACTCGGCTGCTGCTGCTGCGCATGGCGGCAGTGGGAGGCGGCTGCTGCTGTGGCGCATGGCGGTGGCGGGATGTCGGCGGTTGCTGGTACGCGCGGCGGTGGTGGGAGCGCGCATTTGGCTACAACTGTGTATATGCTTCCTTCAATTTGTGGACATAATTTGTTGTTGCATTGGACTTTAACTGTGTATATGCTTCCTTGAATGCAATTTTAGATGCACAAAATACGATAATACGCTGTTGAAATATTTTAAAAATCTTCCATAATTGTGTCAACGATCTGTCAAAATTGATATCAAATTTGTAAAATTGAATTGTTCACTTCAATTCTTTAAAATTGATAACAGGGTCAAATAAGTAAAGACAAGAGGGACAATTTATCCATAACTTAACATTGTTAACTCACCTTAACGAACTATGATCAGATAGTACATTTATTTTTGAAAAGTTGGGTCAAATAAGCAAACTAAAAAAAAGTATGGTCAATTTGGTAGTTAGACATCGAAACATGGTCAAATAAGCAATTGCCCCTTAATTTTAAGATCATTTTTGCATAAACCAAAGAAAAAAAATCAAAATTTTGCCAAACATAATCTGCAAGTGCATTTTACAAGACATTTAGGCCCTTTGATTTGAAGGAAAATTATAGGTATTTTGTATTTTTTAGATTATAATCTTATAGGATTATTTTCCTACATGGCCCAATGAAATAAAGAATTGAAAACTAGTGAATCATATGAGATTACTTAGTCTCAATCCACACAAGTTTAGGAGGATTTTTACGTATTGACAACCTGTTAATTATGTATACAAGTTTCAAGGGCTTTTCTTTCTTCTTTTTTTTTTAGAATTACACAGTACAACGCAGACACTCACAACGTACGCGTACTCACCCCTATGAACACACGCACGCAAACCCTACCCCTATGAGCATCTTTGAAAACTGGGCCGGCAAATTCTGGAGAGATTGACGAAGTCACCACAGGCGCCTCGCTGTCGACAGGTACGTCGCCTACTACTGAAAGCACAACACCGTTAAATCCTGAAAAATTCGCTTCCATGGGCTTTTCTTTCAAGCTAATTAGATGGAACCGTAGACGTGGAGAAATGATTAGACAATGGCTACTTTCTTTTCATGATTCTACCGAACCTTATTTACGCGCAGCGTGTCGCCGCGCGGTCACAACTAGTGCATCATATAGCACAATATTTAGGCTGCGTTTAGACATGTAAAATGTAACGATCCAATAAATTAGCACAAAATAAATTAAGCTTTAGTTAAAATAAACCTAAAAATAGATTAATATGAATTTTTAAAGTTCTTTAGTATAGAAACTTTATTAGGGCATCCACGACATAGTGCAAAAGTAATACATAAGCAATACAATATTACAATATTACATTAAGCCACCTAACAATATTGTGAAACTAGTCCATAGTATAAAAAATAACAAAAGCTACCCATAAGCATGTGGGCTGCCAATAGAGAATAAGGCCCTCTTTGTTTAGGCTTAGGTTTATTGGCCTAGACTTTTAAGTCAACTTATTGGCTTATATGATTTATAAGCCAGTGGATTTAATGTCCTAAGTTTAGTGGTGGAGTCAAACATCTATCTCATATAAGCAAAAAAAAAAGCTTCTCCAACCTAGCTTTTGGCTTAATAGTGTTAGAGTGACTTATGGCTTCAAAAAAAACCAAATGAAAAAGCTGCTTGTTTGTTTTGACTTAGACTTTTCGACTTATAAGTTGGCTTATAAGCCTAAACAAAGAGGGCCTAAATAGAGTAAAGGGCACCAACGGTCCTCAAACTTGTAAGGGTGCGTCATCTAGGTCCCGAAACTCTCAAATCGTATTTACGGGTCCCTAATCTTGCTTAGCCGTACATTGCCTGTCCAAACCCCATTTGACTCGGTCTGCTCGCTGACGTGGCTTGCCAACATGGAGGGGAGGAGACAGCCGGGGTGGTGCATTATGCATTAAGCCCCTTATTTTTTTCGCCAGCCCTTGCACGATAAATCCCCCACTCTTCTTTTTCCTCGGCGCGGGAAGGATGAAATCCCCGACTCCTCGTTATCCTCCGCGCAAGAAGGGCGAAGTGGGTGACTCAAGCGAGAGGAGGTGGTGATCGCTGGTGACCAACGCCAATCGATCGTAGGAGTGGTAGAGAGGACGAGGGAGCGACTCTGTCTGCACCCATTGACGGATGCGATAGCGGAGAATGGTGGCGAGATTGCGTCGACTAGGCGGAGACGCGCCTGTGTACGGTGAGTAAAATCAAGCCCTAATCCTTGTATGTTAGTAGGTTTAGATCGATAATAGGCAGTAATGTACCTTGTTGTTGGTAGAAATTTTGGAATTTGCTAGCTCGGTTCGATGCATGTTTTGGCGACTGGCGTACGCGGCAAAGCTAGGATTTATTTTGCAAGTTTACATGTTGTACCGTAGAGTGAAGGATTTGTTTCTTACATAAGGGGCTTAATGCATAATGCACCACCCCAGCGGTCTCCTCCCCTCCATGTTGGCAAGCCACGTCAGCGAGCAGACCGAGACAAATGGGGTTTGGACAGGCAATGTATGGCTAAGCAAGATTAGGGACCCGTAAATGCGATTTGAGAGTTTGGGGACCTAGATGACACACCCTTACAAGTTTGAGGACCGCTGATGCACTTTACTTAATAAAATATTCCCTCCGTTCCATAATATAAGGCACAACTACTTTTTTTTAATGTTCCATAATATAAAACATACATGTATGCATACAATTAACTATGACCTCTTCTCCATTAAATTATTATTTTTTAAAATCCTTTACCCTTAAGATCTCTTATTCTATTGGATGCCTGCATTATATTTATTAGAATGCTCTAAACTAGGAGATAATAATAATTGTTTCTTGGTCTTTGGATTAAGGGTGGTTGTGCCTTATATTTTGAAATAGAGAGAGTATGTTATTTGTCTCTATTTTCTCTCTCCTCCTAATACTATTTGCTATCTATATACTCCCGTTGTCCATAAATATAAGGAATTTTGGTTGGATGTGACATATTCTAGTACTATAAATTTAGACAGGGAGTATGTATAGGTTCATAGTATTAGGATACATCCCATCCATCCAAAATATCTTATATTTTACTCCCTCCATCAAAAAAAAAGACAAACCCTGGTTTCCGTGCCCAATATTTGACCGTCCGTCTTATTTGAAAAAATTACGAAAAAAATTAAAAAGACAAGTCACGCATAAAATATTAATCATGTTTTATCATCTAACAACAATGAAAATACGAATTATAAAAAAATTTCATATAAGACAGACAGTCAAAGTTGGACACGGTTAAAAGCTCTATACGTGGGGCCTATCTACCGTTTTTTTTGACAATTTGATCCTTTTAAAAAACTTATTTTGAAACTAACCCTCGCCAAAAAATTCAACCAAAAATAGGCTGTGGGCTCAGCGCTGCGCTGAGGTCCAATGGGTCAGCGCCGGTGACTTTGGCGCTGAACCCTTGCCCACGTGGATCAACAGTCGATCCGATTGACGACGTGGCGTAGGGTCAGTGCCAATGCATTTGGCGCTGACCCCGTATAGCTGTTAAGTATATGAAGTATATTTTGATATCAAGTAGTGATGTGTAGTGCAGTGGTGAAGCCCATCCCTTGGCTAGTTGGTGACCTGGGTTCGAATCTTGAGCTTTGCGCGCTGACCCATGCACGTTCACAATCAACTCTGCTAGCGTGGCAAATTTTAGCGCTGTACTATTTGGCGCTAAGACGTTGGACCTTAGCGCCAACGGGACTGGCGCTGAGCCCATGGCCTATTTTTGGTTGAAGTTTTTGACGAGGGTTAGTTTCGAAATAAGTTTTCTTAAAGGACCAAATTGTTAAAAAAAGGGGCCTATCTATATGGACTACTTTTGTTATATATATTATTGTTGCCTTTAGAGAAACACACGGTTTAACCGTTTGAGAAACATGTGCGTGGGAAAGGAGGCGGTACAAGTTAAAAAGAGGTAAAGATGGGAAGAAACGTTGTAAATAGCAGCAATTTTGTACTTGTACTGATACCTTTTCAGATACAACGATTAACGACACACATCTCATTTGTTGTATAACGCATTGTTCAAAGAGTACGTACGTACTCCATACTTTTTATTGATGCAAGAAAAAAAAATAACAAGCTAAGAGCAAGGTCAATAGTATAGCCAACTACTGGCTCCAAAACATCTATAGCCAATCTAATAACTCATTCATACAATAGTTAACTATAAAAATATACTACACCATTAATACCTGGTCCCACCTCTTATACACACATAACATCTTGGAGCCCGTGTTGCAGCCGGCTATAAATCTGTAGCCCACTTTCTTCTCTCTCTTCTCTTTTCTTCTCGATATATGGTTATAGCCGGCTTATAGCCTGCTATTGTACCTGCTCTAACCGTGAACACACACGCTCATACACAGCTTTATTTATTTATTTATTTATCATACTGGACCATATATCCAGAAATACTTGCACGGACACTTGCTAGCTATACCGGGCTTTCCGCTTAACCGATTGTGGGGGTCTCTGCCACTTTGTCGACCCAGATGCGAACGCGATTCTCGTCGAACTCTTGAGTGACGATGGTGCCTACCGGAACCACCACAATCTTGAGATCTGGACGGTCTACTTTGATCTTCTCCTTGGCCTCCTTGATCGTTCGGCAAACTAGCTCGGGCCACTCCGTCTTGGGGGTCTCAGAGGAACTCATCTTCGCAAGGAAACAATCGAGAAGATCCAAGTTGCCTGCAAATTATTAGTGGTTAATTCATGATTACTGCATCTTTAGATCATCAACGAAACACCTTTCTCCATTAATTACTTGTTGAATCATATTTTGTTCTTTGAAATTGTTGCAAATGGGACCTTAATTAATTATGAAGTCGCTTGGCACCAAAACGCCACTAATCCAAAAACGGAACCTCTCCTCATGTGTAGATTCAAATAATAAAGAACCTAAACAGAAGGGACATACGGTAGAGACAGGAGCACGTACTTGGTAACTTCAATTGATCGATGCTTCTCTGCAGGGGGTTTTGCTTTTGCACCGCGATGTGTGGATGGATTCTACGTATATGCGTGCATTTATAGGAGCATATGAACAGAGCAATTTGGTCTAAAAAAAACACAGCACACCAGTGTATCGAGCAACGTGCGTAATTAACGAAGTTTCGAAGCGGGCCGGTACGTGGATTAGTGGATAGGCTTCATGCATGTGCACCCACGTGTAGAGGGGTTGTTGGATGTACGTATATTCAACGATTTGGACATGGGGACATTTGGCCATATGGTGCGTGGCTACTTGTGGGTTGGAGATTTGAATTTTGACGATGAACCTTGCACATATAGAGCTGGGTATAATTGATTCTTCTAAACGCATTTGGAGCTAGGAAGATTTATTTAATTTCGAGCTAAATAATGGTAGCTATGTGGCGCAGAGGTTTAATGAAACCATAATCATGGTAGAACAAAAAATAATTGACATAGAGATTTAGAAATACCTAAAATTTAAATTGTAGTGGTATATAATTTAGTATTGAAGAAGTTATAATGGCATGATCCTGCAATGAATCATATTTATATCCTCGTTGCACGTTGTATATATATTTGACCTGTAAAATGTTTATATACAGAAGATTACTAGCTTAACAAATTGACACTTTCTTTCTCTGACTAGTAGAGTCTCCACACACACACGTGCCACCCTTTGCATCCGTGAATTTTCTGAGTCCAGAAGGATTAATAAGTCTACAAGTATATCTCTTCTCAGCAAACTGGGAAGCCTATCCACTAACGGCACCGAAAAATTGCACGTTTTGCTTCTTTTCTCATCTTATAAATACACCACACAACTCCATCCCTCATACACCAAACGCACACACAACTTGAGAATCGATCAATAGAGCATCTATCATTCTGCTGGACAATAACACCCGTTTCAGTCTCGATAGCAAGCAGTTTCAATTGGTTGTAAGTACCTGTTCTGATCTTAATTTGATGAAAGAGTGTTTCGAATTAAGTGCCTTGCGTGTACACAACAACAAATTAATCCTAGCTATATTTGCAGGAATTTTGCTTCATTAATTTGCTGTGACCAGAATGAGTTCATCAGACAGCAAGCCATGTGGTGGTCTTAAGACGGAGTGGCCGGAGCTAGTTGGCCTCACCATCGAGCAGGCCAAGGCGAAAATCAAGGCTGACCGTCCAGACCTCCAAGTTGAGGTGCTCCCAGTAGGAACCATCATCCTGGGAGTGGTCGTCCCGAACCGTGTCATCCTCTGGGTCGACACTGTGGCCGAGATTCCCAAGATTGGCTAATTAGTTTTAAGCTGTGTCTAGCTATAAGTGTAATGATACAATAATGAAAGGTCCTTGCTTTTTATATATATCTGATGCATGTTGTAATGTGATAAATAAAGAAGGTATAAATAAAGAAGATAGTATGTGCATGTACGTATGACAGTTTCATGGCCAACATGCGCACATGTGAGATTGTAATTTGTAAGATATATTTTCATGAATCTCTCACGATCATTTGCATTTAGCATTGTCATTTCAGCCATAATCCCTTCAATCTATAAAGTTATGACCCACTAAGTGCAAATGAGATCCTAAAGCATTGTCATTTCATATATTGATGGAATCAGACATCCAATCCAAAACAACACTACTGAGACTATTTTTTGTCCCTTTTTTTTTTTGGTGTCAGAGGACTGGAACTTTTTTCAACTACAACAGAAAAAAGAGCGGTGGCAGACAGATCAAGCAGCTACATATCAACCAAAAAATAGAAATTACATCTGATGATTTGTATTTTCTACTGATTTTGTCCCTGTGGTTTCGATCGACCTGATCCTCTTGCTTCCTCTAATCCAATATAGTGCATTTGATCTGGAATATATGGGTGTGTCTCTTGGTATGAGTTTTGGTCCTGCCTCTCTTCACCCTTCACGTGTCTTGCTTTGTCTTGAGAGGCAACACATAATGTCATAAAGCCCAAAGCCCAGATGCATGAAACAAAACTAATTCGATTTTATGGATTAAAAGTTCTTTTCAGCCAAAGATTTATATTGTTCACTCAGAGCGGAAGTCACGGCAGCCTGCCGACGATTATAAGCCCAAAATATTTTGACAAAATCCCAAAGGCACATGCGTGCAAACCAGTCAAAGAGAAGATCACAGGGCATCTCTCTCACATGGCCCAGATATTAGCCCAAAACACTACACAAAGCCCAAAGCCCAAAGTAGTCCAAAACAAAAAGACTATGGGCCCAAAACCTTCTTTCGTTTTTTTTTTTTTTTGCGCAAGCTCTTTTTTCCTTTTTGTGTTTCAGCATGCCGTTGGATGCATAATTCACGGCGCACAGAATCGACTGACAACCACCCAAAATTGCAAGCGATTGCAGAATAGGCGAGGCGCCTACAAATTAGGCGCCCGATTTTCTTTTTTTAAAAAAAATTGGTCGCTGTTTCATCAAGTAGATCGAACATGTTTTACTAAGTAGGTCGAAAATGTTTCAATTTTGTAAAAAGCTGAAACATTACCAAATCATCCTATGAAACATTTTGGTACAACGTATGAAACAACAGTTTCTAAAAAATCGAGCGTTGTTTCACCCTGTATAAAAATAATGTTTCAGTAAATAGCGAAAAAATGTTTTAATTCTTAAAAAAAAAGTAGTGAAACACAGTAAGATCACTGGATAAAAGAATTTGGTTCAACGTATGCAACAAATAATTTAAAGCCACTGCAACACTTAAACCCCGTGTACATCAACAAACCACGTGTACATTAAGATGAAAATATGAAACAATATCAAAATCCACTGTAATATTTCATCCATATACAATGAAACATCACGAGTACATTAGCTAAAACATTGTTGGTGAAAAAAAAAGGGATTTTCCTTAATAGGGTGTTTCCATAATATGTGGGAGATTTGTTGCAATAGACGCAAATGGTGGAGGCGAGTGGGAGGGGCGCGCGCGGGGGGGGGGGGGGGGGGGGGGTTCCCATTTTGAGCATTTTCGCAGAATAGGCTGTCCGAACGATCATAATCACACACCAAAATATCTCAAATCGGTTATACCAAACGGTGATAGTCCGACTAGATGTAAACCAGAGACTTCACTGGATTTTATTCCCTCTCGCGCCAAAGTTACGACATAACGTCTCGTTAAGACACGAATAAACGTCACGAATTCCAACGTTGATCGAATTTTACATGCACAAACCAGCAGCAGCAGGGTTGTGAACTTGTGACCCAAATGAGATGAGATGAGATCCTTACACACATCGTCATGGCAATATGGCACGTATATCTAGGCGAACTTGGCGAGCTCGTCGGCGAAGGCGGCGGCGTGCGGCTCCTCGACGCAGCGGAGCATGAGGCGGATGCCGCGCTTGGGCGCCGGCGGCCGGAGGTAGATCACCGACGCGACGATGTTGACGTCGTCGTTGAGCGTGAACACGTACCCGGGCTCGCCGAACCCGTAGTCCACCTCGTTGAACCCCACGCGGCTCCAGTCCGACACCGTCACCGTCCCGTAGTCCAGCGGCACGTCGTAGTGGTCGCCGCCGCCGCCGCCGCCGAGCCAGTCCGTGAACCGCGCCGCGAGCGCCTCCTTCGCCTCCCGCACCACGCCCACCACCTCCGCCAGCGCCGCGCCCCGCACCGCGCCGCGGTGACGGGCGATCCCCACCGGGTACACGCAGTTGCCGTAGTACCCGTCCACCGCCGGGAGAACGCCGGCGAGCAGGTGCCGCGTGCTGGCGGCGAACCCGAGGCGGACCTCGGCGTCGTCGGGGAGCGACGACGCGGCGAGCGCGCGGCACCTGAACACCACGGCGGTCACGACGTCGAAGGTGGAGCAGGCCTGGCCGCCGCCCGTCGGGGAGGCGCTGAAGTCCTCCTTGATCCGCGCGATGGACTCCGGCGAGACGTCCACCACCTGGGTCACGAAGTTGAACGCCGTGAACGACGGCGGCGGCCCGCGCGGCGGGGGCTTCGGCGGGTCGGGGATCGCGTCGCGGTCCCACACCGGGGGCACCGACGGCGCCGGGAGCCCCCGCGCCATCTCGCCCGCCGCCTTGAGAAACTGCGCCGCGCCCTGCCCGTCGAACACCAGGTGGCTGAAGCAGATCCCCACCGCGAATCCGCCGCAGGTGAACTTGGTCACCTGTGCAAAGCAACAAGATCTCGAATTAATCAGCGCCTAAAATTTCTCTCGCTGGATTCAACCATCAATCGATCGAGCAGCTGCATCGTGGGAATTGGGAATTGGGGAGGAGATGGTGCGAACCTGAGCCATGAGGATGAGGTCCTCGAGCTTCTCCTCGGGCGGAGGGCGAGGGAGGAGGTGCTCCTTGGCGATGAGGAGCGGGCGCTCGAGGTTGTTCACGTCGGCGAGCGCGCAGCTCGCCGTGGCCTCCACGAACCACACCCCCTCGCCGGTGCAGTCCACCACCACGTCCCCGGGGGCCGGCTCCGCGATCCGGCCGGCCACCGGGTAGTACGGCACGAGCGCCCTCGCGAACCCGTCGCGCATCCTGGCCACGGCGTCCTCCTGGCCGTCCGCCGCGGGCCCGCCGGTCGCCGGCGGGAACACCTGGATGAAGTCCACCGAGACGCGCACCGCGGCGGTCTTGTCGATGGACGACAGCGGCAGCGCGCCGCGCGGGGTGGGCCCCGCGGGCGGGACCAGCTCCGGCGCCGACTTGGAGACGGTGGGCTCCGCGGCCGCGGCCGCGGCGGTGACGGCGGCGACGGCGGCCATGGCCTCCCTCTCTCTCTCTCTCTCGTCGGTAGGTGGAGTTTGGCGCCGCGCTGGCTGGGCTGGTGCTTTGCCGCTTTCCCTCCCCAATGAATGGAAGTAGTTGTTGCTAAGTGGCGAGCACGAGCTCTCAATGCTCAGTGAGAGTGGTTGACTTCTTTTTTGCCTTTCTTTTTCTCGTGTGGAATTTTCAGGCATTTTTGTTAGGTATAGATGATTAGATCTGATCTGTGACAAACTGAGGACAGTGTTTCAGTGGGTTGGTAGCTCCTCGTGGTTGGAAGATTAGTGGACTTCACATGACCATACATGTGTTCGTACTGTTCTCCCCCCTAAGATTCATTTCTGAATCTGCTCAGGTGCTGAGCTCCATCGGGCCCTGACGAACTTGGAACACTACTGAAGCTGGATGATCAAGGGCTAGTCTTCTAAACTCTAATGATTTCATCGTTACCCAAAAAAAAAAAAAACTTGTGTATCTTTAAACCAAAAAACTTGTGTATCTGTATCCTTAGTGATTTAAAAACTAATGCTGGAAAATAAACAACAATCGAAAAGCCTAAAGGTAGACTTTAAAATTAAGTTTTAAAATTTTAATATTTTTGTTGTGGCTAATAAGCCAAAAGACAAAGCCATGATGCTAGTCTGACTGCACTGTACTGAGAATGTTTCATCACACAGAGTTATGAATAGGTTTCACAGATTGGTGGTAAATAGGCATATGATGTTACTACGACATGTGAAATATCTTCCTGCGTATATCCACAGAATGACAAATAGGCCGTCTCAGGCTTGACCATATAGGTGGAAAATGAAAGATAATGTTCATGTAGGACTATATTGTACAAATTCTTGAAATCAATGGAATCATTTGTTCTCAACTGTAACAGTACTGCCTCAACAATGTCAATCAATGTATAATGTAGTATGGTAACAACAATACAGAATACAAACACGATCCACCTTGTTTTATTTGTAACCAAGTTCAAGAAGCGGCTATTCAACACACCAGAATACAACAGCTCTCAACGCTGCGAAGTGTAGGCGTATAAACACGAAGTTACCTCTATGCAAGCTTCTGCAACTCCTCACCGAAAACCTTGGAGTGCTGAGCCTCCACGCACTGCAGCACCAACCTGATTCCCTGCTTCGGCTTGGGCGGCTTCAGGTAGACGACGGACGGCACAATGTTCACATCATCATTCAGGGTGAACACATAGCTCGGCTCGCCAAACCCGTAGTCCACCTCGTTGAACCCGACATGGCTCCAATCTGTGACGACTAGTGTGCCGTAATCCAGCGACACATTGTAATGGTTCTCCTTGGCACCACCGCTCATCCAATCGAGGAACCGTGTCGAGAGCACATCCTTGGCTTCCCTGATCGCTGTCACAATCTCTACGAGCGACGCATCCTTGACCTCCTGGCTGGTTTTGGCGAGGCCACCAGGGTAGACACAGTTACCGTAGTAGCCGTCGACTGAAGGCAGCACATTGTTCAGCAGGTGACGTGTGCTAGCAGCAAAACCCAGACGAACATCGGCATCAGGTGCAAAGTCAATAGCCAAAGTACGGGATTTGAACATCATGGCAGTGACCACATCGAAGGTGGAGCATTTCTGGTTGGTCTCACTTGCGACCTGGTCCTTGACACGCTTGATGCTATCCAACGAGATCTCAATGACGGATTTCTCAAAGTTGAATGCAGTAAACGATGGAGGTGGTCCTAGAGGTGGTTTGGGAGGGTTGGGAATGGCATCCCTGGCCCAAATTGGTTTGAGTGATGGCTCAGGGAGCCCTCTTGCCATCTCACCAACTGCTTTCAGGAACTGGGCTGCACCTTGCCCGTCAAACACCAAGTGACTGAAGCAAATGCCCACAGCAAATCCACCGCATGTGAACTTCGTAATCTGAAGGAAAGGAAATTGAAAAACTAATCATTCAAATCACAGAACATGCAAATTCAGTAACTAGTCTAATACAGGCCATGTTACAATGTCAACTTAGTGTCAGACTATTTTAACAGGTAGTGGTACCAAGGATGTGTGGCATGAACAACATTTACATGAAAATTGTCATCGACTTAGTACCTCTTTAGCATCCAACATGAAAAAATTTCACTGAACTTAGAACAGAAAGTTAAAACATTCAACCTATTGAGAAGCACGCATAATGTCATCATGTGAATCAAACCAAAATCTATTTGTAACTAAGTACTCCCTCTGTCCCAAAATATATTTTGGGACGGAGGGAGTATCATATCATAGTATCCAAAAAGCATTAGGGGTATGTGAACCCTCATCCTCATCCTTGCAGCCTTGAATGTAATTAAGCTATGTAGGTAGAAAGGACAGTACTATGTGAACCCTCATCCTCACAAGCTTGGAAGAGAAAGCATGGCAATGATTTGCAAGGTTGGATATCAATTCTCATGAACTACCTAACAGATTGGATCAGCCCAGGCATGCCATGTCATCATGAGACCATCTCTTCGTCACATGCAAGCTTGGAACTATGGAATTCACTAACAGCAGCAAGCAAAAATGAAAATTCCGGTGTCCAGACATTTAGGAAGTCAATCTAGAAATTCAGCTAGACCTTTTCCTTTCACACCATTGCCGCCATTGACATCCCCACATTACCGAGTCAACGATAGCAATGGTGACCAACCCTCCTCACCCCCACAGATCCACAACCCCCAACCTCTCAGGAGTCAGATCCAGACCAAATTTGCAGTGGAAAATTTAGCTCAAGTAACAATGGGTGATGGAATCCGTACCTGCGCGAGGAGCACGGTGTCCTCGACGCGGACCTCGGGCGGCGGGCGAGGGAGCAGCTCCTCCTTGGGGATGTTCAGGGGGCGCTCGAGGTTGCGCGCCTCCTCGAGCGAGCAGCTCGCCTCGGCCTCGATGAACCACACCCCTTCCCCGGTGCAGTCGATCTCGGGCTCCCCGGGGACCGGCTCCGCGATGCGGCCGGCGACGGGGTAGTAGTGGACGAGCGCCCTGGCGAAACCCTCCCGCATGGCGGCGACCGATGCGGCCTGGTCCTTGGCGGCTTCGGCGGAGGAGGGGAAGACCTGGATGAAGTCGACGGAGACGCGGACGGCGGCGGTCTTGTCGATGGAGGAGAGCGGGAGGGAGCCGCCCGGAGTGGGCCCCGCCAGGGGCACCAGCGCCGGCGGCGACTTGGTGACGGCGGCGGCAGCCATGGCGCGGTCGATCGGGAGGAGGGAGGAAGCGAGGCAGTTGAGCTCGCGCGCGTGTCGCGGGAGAGGAATTGATTAATTAGGCGTCGTGCGATGCTGAGGCGGTGAGGCTTTGAGTAGGAGGAGTAGGTGGCACACTGGGCCACTGACACCAACCCGACGACTTTGTTAGTTGGACTTGTCGTTAACCGCTTCAGTAATCAGTAAAAGTATTGTTAATTAGCCGAGCTCGAGGACGCGACGAGTTGCGCGCGGAGAAGGCGAACCCGGCGATGGGGAGGGGAGGGTGCGGTGCCGAATTGCCGATGAGGTCGACGTGAAGCCGAGGCTCGAAGACGGTTGTGTTGCGGAGGTGGAGCGGGGAGGAGACAATCGCGGTCGCACCGGCGGCGACGAGGCCGAGAGGGAGGGGCGCGCTTCGGATGCGGTGGGCGGTGGGGAGAGAGTGAGCGGAGCAGAGCGCGTCGGCGGCGGCTGGGCCGGTGAGAGCCCCCGTTCGTGGATGGAAGCCTAGAGGCCGAACCCGATATTTGTTGGGAAAATGTGGCCCATCTAGCAGAATTTTTTTCCAGAAAAAGTACACCGAAGGTCCCTCAACTTGTCATCGGGATAAAAAAACGTCCTCGAACCGCAAAACCAGATATACGGGGTCCCTTAACTATACAAAACCGATCACCCGAGGTCCTTCGGTGGTTTTGACTCCGGTTTTGGTCTACGGGCGGCTGAGTCAGCGTGGGACCCACGTGGGTCCCACATGTCAGGTGTCCACGTCATCTCTCTTTCCTCTCTTCTCTTTCCCTTTCTCCCCTCTCTGCTCTCTCTCTCTCTCTCTCTCTCTCTCTCGCAGGCAGGGCCGATGGTGAACGGGTTGAGCAGCGGCACTGCGACGGCGGCGGTGGCCGTGCACACAGCCATGGACGGCGTTGAAGTGGTGAGCGTACTTATCGGCCAGTACTACAATGAGCTGGTGTTGGAGCTCGTGGTACACCGCTCTCTCCCGCCGACGCCGCCTCTCCGCAGCACCAGCACCAGCCAGTCATAGTACTGGCCGATAAGTGCACTCACCACTTCAATGCTGTCCATGGCTGTGTGCGCCTGGTGCTTCGGCTCATGGACTTCGCCGGCGTTGGTCTTCACGACGGCGGTGTCGGGTGCCTCCCCGCGTGAGCGGTCGACGAGGCGCGTGGCCTCGGCGAGGTTGTCGCGGGTGATGAGGCGGCGGAGCCTGGCATTGGGGGACGACGCGATGGGGGCCTCGGGCCTCGTGGCGGCAGCGGCGAGGTAGGCGTGGTGTGCGCGGCGGCAGCCGCCGTCGCCGCCGACCACCGTCGCAGTGCCGCTGCTCAACCTGCTCACCATCGGCCCTGCCCGAGAGAGAGAAAGAGGGGAGGAAGGGAAAGATAAGAGAGTAAAGAGAGATGACGTGGACACCTGACATGTGGGACCCACGTGGGTCCCACGCTGACTCAGCCGCCATGTAGACTAAAACCGGAGTCAAAACCACCGAAGGACCTTGGGTGACCGGTTTTGTATATTTAAGGGACCTCGTATATCTGGTTTTGCGGTTCAAGGACGTTTTTATCCCGATGATAAGTTGAGGGACCTTCGGTGTACTTTTTCCTTTTTTTCCTAGCTGGAACGGGCCAAAACTGGTGTGAATACTTCCGGCCCAACCTCGCTTGCCCTCTCCTCTCAAGTCTCAAGACCATGGGAGGGGAAAGCCGAAAAGGCCCAAGAGGCCAAGAAATGTAATTTGTCTCGATCCCTTATTCCTCCTTTTCTCTTAAAAAAAAGGCATTGCCACTCGAATGACAGTTTTAGTAATATTTTTTAATTTTTTATATCAGTTTTATAATACCGATTCAAACCAGTGGCAAATTTATAATTTTCTAAAAAAAAAGTATACCTTCCTCTTTCTTTTTTTTTCAAAACTTTATCTTTCTGTAGTTATTTATAATTAATCCATTTACAAATTTTCTGATGTTGACGATGGGCAACTTAGCTTTGCTGACAAGGGAAATTTAACTATATGTCACTATCAAAATTTAGCAACTTTCTAAGTGACCCTCAATTTTAAACTTATCAAATTACCAATAGAAAGATAATGTCTTACCGTCCTTGGATCTGGGTCAACGTCACCCGCTCCATCCCACATTCCCTAACCACCGTTGTAGCCTCTCATGCTCTGCCTCTGGCTTCCTCTGTTATTCACGACGTGCCACATAGATCTTCACTCAAAGCCCTAATCATCTCTGTTGGGACATGAAAAGGCCTCCCAAGCTCGCTGCTCAAGGGTGGCCTTGCATTGTCATCTGCCAGATCGCGGAATGGGAGGCCCCTACCTCCACGTCGGGCCTCCTTTGCACGAAGCTGACCCCCTAACCTGCTCCCTATTGCCCCGTCATCTAGAGACTACTACAACGGGTCCCTGGCTGGGATGTGGAGATCGCCAGCATCATGGGCTCCCTCGCTTCATTGCTCCCACTAAGATGGCCTGAGTAAATCTCCCCCCCCCCCCCCCCCAACAACCACCACCCTTATCTCCCTCGCCACACCACTACCTACGCCTACTGAGTTAGCAACTGTCTTTGGGTCAAGCCTCCACCACTGCTGCCCTCTCTACCTTGTGTGGCTGGTGGGGGTGATTTTAGGGAAGGAGAGAGCTAACTTGTGGATCCCACATTGATTTTTCACGTTGGTAAGCTGCACATGCAAAATTCGCAAATAGTTAAAAAAATCAACTCTACCTATTGGCAGTTTTGTTATGACAAAATTAAGAGAGGAATATTTGAAGATTTGTTAAATCCAATAGTGACAAATAATTAATTTTCTCCGATGGCGCATCCTCATTTTACACCCATTGACACCCACCGAGTACAACATTATAGTTGCTCATTTCACTCGTCGACCTCATTCTTTTTAATTAGCTACTACACAAAATTATCATCACGGATTATTTGCTTCAAGTCTCTTAAATTATTTTTTTTAAAAAAAATATTTTCTTATTGTGTTGCTTGAACCATTCGGAGCTAATATTTCTTAATTTCATATTTATAAATATTTAATTTATCATATGGAGCGTGACTAATGCTGAGGTGGATGTACAGTAAAGGTGGAACGGTGCAATAATAGCAGGTTAAGTCTACAGTTGATCAACATACTTTAATTAGAAAAAAGGAATATCAATAAATCTTGCTCATCACACACGGATGTCCTCCGAGTTGTTGATGAAACATGAAAGCATTGTGTGTGAGACACCACTCAGCCGACTACAATGGCGAAGCGCCTTTTCTTCTCGCTCTCGATAGATCACATTCACAACAAAAAGCGCAAAAGCGCGCCATTATTTATCTGGGGCTGGCACTCTGGCCAATCTGTTCTTTTTTTCGCGCCAGTGCGCACGCAGCGTAATCTCCGTCAATTTATCTGGCTCAAAACTTTTGACCTTCGTGTGTGCAACGCACCAGCAGAGGGAGGCAGATCGGCTATTCTGCTCCCATCATAATTGGGTTGGAAACCAAACGGGTAATTTAAGCGTACAACGCAATGCAAGTTTAAAGGAGCTAGCTAGCCAATGGTGGATCGATATCATCGCCGATCTATGGATATAGATATAGATCGATAATGGTGTATATCGACAGCGACTCGGGTCCCTTTTCCATTTTTTTCCCTCCTCCTCACATCATCCATCATTTGATCGATCTGATCGCAACGATATAGAGCCATACACCAAAACGAACACAGCCAACTGATGACTGATCGCTCATTGGTTGTGCAGACAAGGAGTTTGGCCAATGGAATTATCGGCTAAAATTAGCTCGATCGACAGCAACATGCATCGTCGCCGACCTCATCGGACCCCTCCTGCCCGTTCCATTTCGGAGATTCGATCCACTCATCCACGCTCTGAATGCAATCCTAGCTGCTGGATGATGATGTACAGAGGATCGATGCATCATGCATGGCATGGAGCATTACTTCTGTTGCGCACCGCCGCCGCGCGTGCCGGGCGATCGATCGACCAGCCTGCATGCATGCTTGCACGCCGTAGTGGCGGGCAACCGCCGCAAAGCCAACGGCGCCGCATTCTTCATCGCGACGACGATGGCGACGGGCGACGGCCTCCGTTTTAAAATGTTTTGATACTGTTGACTTTTTAGCACATGTTTGACCGTTCATCTTATTAAAAAAAATTGTGAAATATGTAAAACTATATGTGTACATGAAAGTATATTTAACAATAAATCAAACGATATGAAAAGAATAAATAATTACTTAATTTTTTTAATAAGACAAATGATCAAACACGTACTTAAAAAATTAACGGCGTCAACCATTTTGAAACGAATAAAGTATCTCACAGGAGACCCGGGGTCACATTTTAGCCGGCGAGTTAGCAGCACCCCGCGTTCTCTCTTGCTGCCGCGCACTGATGAGATGCTGCTTGAAAATTTGATCTGCTTCAAAAAAAAAAAAAAGAAAAGAGATGCTGCTGCTTATGTTTGGGATGTACGCTGTGCACGGTGCACCGGATGGTCGAGATGCATGGAGAAATATGTATAGCGTAAGTAGCTAGCGCAAACATGTAAAGGACCATTGAATTAAAAAAAAAGACATCTAAAAATTATCCACATCATAATAAATAAAATTTTTACTCGTGATAAAACATGATGTAGATAAATCTTAAACATCTATTCCCTTCGTCCTAAAATAAATACAGTTTTGTACTATTCACGTTCAATATACCGTTCGTCTTATTTGAAAACTTTTGATGATCAGTATTTTTATTGCTATTAGATGATAAAACATGAATAGTACTTTATGTGTGACTAAATATTTTCAATATTTTCACAAATTTTTTAAATAAGACGGACGGTCAAACGTTGGGCATGGATATCCACGGCCGCACTTATTTTGGGGCGGAGGTAGTACTCTTTATTCAACAGTAGTTTCTAGTTTTACGTTACACGTGAAGTTTATGCTTCCATTTTCTCGGGATGGATGGGAATACGAGAGTGAGATCGATGTCAGTGCATGCCACCCATGCAGTATAGCACGCGTATGTATGTTTGTGATTACAAAAATCTTGTCATGTTCCTGTAGTTTGTAAATACTGGAACGGGATACTCAAAAGTCAAAATGTATGAATTTAGCTCCATGAATTACTGTTTGGAATAAAATTTGTTTTGGAAAGCTTTATGCAGACATGTTTGGTGTAGCAAAATTTTAAGCTCAACGTGGTCATGCCATTTGCGGTGACGGTGTGACATGTGCGGTACAGCCCCACCATGCCCACGACACAATAAGGTGTGTTTTCTGAATCCTTTCACTTTCTGCTGCTTCAGAGAGGAAAAAAAGAGATTGTGCTTTTGGCCAGCGTCAATCAAAAGCCTCCCAGCTGGTTGATGTTTTATTTTTTCCTTTTCGATAGATGGTATGTTGTGCTTTGCTACTATGTAAAGATAAATGATTTTTGAAGATACACGAGCCATAGAAAATATACAAAAGAACAGAAATATGAGCGATGCTACTGTGCTCTCTACTGGTAATATAATACTATAAAGGTAAATCAGTAATTTATTAGTTCAATGATTAAGGATAAGTATGTTGTTTATGTTTATTTTTTCAGCTAGATCGATATGTGGTAATCCATTACCCTAGCATCGCTCATATTCCATCGAAAAAGCCTAAAAAAATATGGAAAAATGTTTAGTCACTGCTAAATGATGATTATGCCTCTCCACACTTTTTTTAACAATGATGTTTCTTTATGTTTCTATTACTTCTAACTAAGGTGATATATATAGATCTAAACTCTTCGATCAAATAAGGTCAATAGTTAATATTTCTTTCTACTACCAATGAATAGCACCATAAATGGCTTAAAGCTCTTCACTTATATGCCCAATAGTTTTTCAATTGAAAGTTGAAGCTACACGAACGTACCGTAATTACAACAATAAAATGAATGTTAACCGAAGAGAACTAAATGTCTTTATAACTCTTTTATAACTCTTTAGTTTCACATCATCTTATTCCTCCTAGCTCTCTAATTGATGATCCAAAGGTCAAGATTTTTTAGGTGGTGTGGCTTAATGCATATTTAGTTTTTTATTTCAACGATATAGAATACATAGATCGCGCAAAAGAAACATATGCACGTACACACCACTAGACGTAACACCATACTCACGCACCCACGAATACATTCATAATATAGTAATACACGCTTATAGAGATGGAGACCTATGGCAACTACCTAGTATCACTAAAATTCTAATAAAACTTCACCGGTATGTGCGTAATATTTATGAGCATCCAGATTTAAACAATAATAAACGAAGCTATAATCACCTACATACAACTTTATCACTACATCAGTGACACCTCCTTTTTATTTGGTTAATATTGGGCTGTTGGCTCTCGTATGTATCTCGGAATGAAAATTCTTTGAGATTCACAAGAGCTACTTTCACTAGCCTTGAGAACGTGTCGTTTGTATGTTTTTAGTTAAACTTTAAAATTTGACAGCAATTATCGTTTAAAACATGAGAAAAATCTAAAAATTGCCATTGACAAACACCCAAATCTAAGAGTTGTATCGACGAGTGTGAGTTTCATAAAATGTTATAGTACAATCGATTTTGTCCCGAAGATATCATCATCGTTAGGGTTCCGTCTATTCCACATTGTTAAATACACTGTTCATTCTATAGCACTTAACGATGATATTTCTAGATCATAGTCGCTTGAATGATGGCATTTCATGAAACTCGTACTTATCGATAGCATTTCTTAGAATTGGACGTTTATCAATAACATTTCTTATATTTCTCTTAAAATATTTTGATTTGATACATGAAGCTCATACGGTCATATATTTCTCAAAATATACACTCTTACAATATTGTAATTTTATGGATTTTTGAAATACATTTTATAGGAAATTGATGGTTACAATTAATTTCGAAGATTGTACCAATGTTTCATATTTAAATGACATATTACCATGATCGGGAGGAGTAGATGGATCTAATTTAAGTCAAATTGTTGGCTTACATCCATAATGTTAAAAAAAATGCTAGATTGCCAGCTATGAGGTTTTAGATTGTGGGGGAGAAAAGTAGTTGGTGGAACGGTAGGGACAAAAGGTAATTAAATTCGAGTGTGCAAGTTAACAAAGGTTTGGTAAAACTTGTAAAGCTGTACTATGTTAAAAGGTTGCTCTATCATAAAATGTGGAGTTGCGTATTATGCATACATCGCTTTTAGCTTCCACCACCTTGTTCTTCATTGTACCGAGCAAAATTCAACTTCACAAAACTAAACCCAGTTGAAAACAATTCGTCAGCTGAAAAAAAAAAAGAACATCTCAAGACATCAAGAATCTCAAACCTTGATAGGAGTACATTATTCATTTCCTCCACTTAACGAATACAATATGATTAGCTTATTTTGTTTTGAATGCAGAAATGGAAGATTTTTGGGTAAGAAACAGGAAAATGGCTGCGTCCTGACAATTGATTAGCACTTGATTTTCTAGCAGAGCTACCCTTTTTGTTTCAATAAAACAGGTGCAAATTAGGCATGCCTCCAACCTGCTGCATGTACTTTGACCTTTGTCATCACTGTCTCACCTCATATGATTAGCATCTTAATCTTGCTTTTCCCATCTACCTCTAGAAGAGACCATCAAAATGGCAAATCTAACACGAATGCGACAGTTTCTTCCCTATACTTGGAAAAGGACACAAACAAAAAGGGCAATGATAAATAAATTAATAATACTTGAAAAACACAATCATAAAGTAACAAGCAAACAAAAAACCACCTGACCATCAAATTATTTCTCCCAATTTTTCATACATAAGAACATCCAATTCCACCAGAATTTGATCAATATCTCCCATACATACAATTTAATTACATATATATATATATTCGTATTATCCTACTCGAACCCAAGATGAAAATGTCTCAGAGAAAAAAAAAGCACAGCAAAAAAAGAGAAGAAAAAAAATGTCGAATTCAGGTTGAGCAATTACTATTTGCATTTTTTTTTGGCGCGCTTCACCTCCTCATGCGGTGGCATCTGAACCAGAGGAAGACGAAGCAGAGCAGCCTGTAGCCGACGACGAAGCCGAGCATGACGGCGACGTTGCTCCACCGCATGCTCGCCCGCATCCCCTGCTGCCGCAGCAGCGTGGCGCCGTCGAGCACGCAGAGCCCCCCGCCGACCTCGGCGAGGCACTCGGCGCCGCCGCGCGCGCCGCCGTACTCGTTGACGAGGAACGCCTCGAACGGGTACTTGAACAGGCTGGCGTAGTGCATGAACACCCAGTACCTGGGGATGTTCTTGCTCGCCACGAAGTAGCCGGAGAAGAGGAAGAAGCAGCCGATGAGGCCCGCGATGAGGGAGTTGGCGACGATGTAGCTGGGCGCCAGCGCGCTGAAGCACGCGACGAACGAGTTGGCGGTGAGCATGACGAGCCAGACGACGAGGGAGAAGTAGGCGAACCGGCCGGGCTCCCTGGCGAGGCCGGCGAGCCAGTACACCGGCGCGGCGTACAGCAGCGCCGACGCGAGGAGGAGCGGGAGGAACACGGCGGCGTTGGAGGCGACGTAGGAGGCGACGCGGTGCGCGCCGCGGGACGTCTCGCGCTCCAGGATGCGCCGCTCCTGGAGGAACACTGGGAGGCCCTCGGTGGTGGAGGAGAGGACGTAGGTGAGGGTGAAGGCGAAGAAGCCCAGCCTCGACTGGAGGTCGCCGGCGCCCAGGAAGACGGTGCCGAGGAACGCGCCGGCGAGGAGCGACTGCGCCATCCGCGCCGCGAACAGCTGCGGCGTCCGCAGCACCGTCTTCGCGAACCGCGCCGACAGGATGCACACCTCCGCCGCCGCCGAGTTCGCGTACGGCGCGGAGCTCGCGCGCCGCCGTGACGACCCCGACGCGGCGTCCGCGTGGCTCGCGTCCGCCGTGGTGACGTCGGGCTTGAGGGAGTCGATGCACTCCATGGCGTACTCGAGGACGTTGACGTGGGGAGGGATGCCGTGGCCGGAGGCGGCGAGGCGAGCCTCGAGGAAGCCGAGGGAGCCGTGGTGGCGGACGGCGCCGTCGGCGAGGAGGACGACGCGGTCGAGCAGCTCGAGGATGCGGAACCCGGGCTGGTGGATGGTGAGCACGACGGTCTTGCCGTGCGCGGCGGCCATGTCCCTGAGCATCTTGACAATGTGGAGCGCGGAGCCGGAGTCGAGGCCCGAGGTGGGCTCGTCGAGCAGCAGCACGGCCGGGTCGTGCACGAGGTCGACGCCGATCGACACCCGCCGCCGCTCGCCGCCGGACACCCTCCCCACCCTCGACCCGGCCACGTGCCGCAGCCCGAGCTCCGCCATCAGCTCCCTCGCCCTCGCCACCGCCGCCCCGCCATTCCCGCCGCCCGCCCCGCGCAGCCTCAGCCGCGCGCTGTACACCAGCGACTCCTCCACGGTGAGCATCGGGAACAGCGCGTCGTCCTGCGGGACGTGCCCGGACACCCGCCGGAACCTCGCAGCGTCCATGGCGCGCCCGTTCACCAGCACCTCGCCGGCGACCACCCTCGCCGGGTCGGCCGACCCGGCCAGCACGGACAGCAGCGTCGTCTTCCCGGCCCCGCTCGGCCCGACGATCGCCACCACCTCCCCGGGCGGCGCCTCGCACGTCACGCCCCTCAGCAGCAACCTCTCCTCCCCACCGCCTCCAAGAAACAACCTCGCCGCCGCCCCCCTCGCCGGGAGCACGTACGACAACCCCCTCGTCTCGAGGCGGTACCTCGACCTCCTCCTCCCGCCGCCGACGACGGCGACACCAACCTTCCCCAGCGACATGGGCGGCGACACCGTCTCCCTCGGAGACGCCACGGCCGCGGACGACATGTATGCGGGGGACTAGAGAGAGTACGAAGTGTGCAAGCGAGGAGGAGGGAGAGAGTCGCTGGTCGGATGAGAGTGAGGTGAGCTACCCGACCAAACCAAAGTGTCCAAGCAAACCAAACCCCTCCCCTCCTCTCGCGCGCGCGTTTGAGCTGTGGGCGTGTGAGAGATTTCGCGCGCGCACGGTCTCTCTTAACCTACGCCCACCGCACGGACGTTTTTAAGGGGGGTTTTTCTTTCTGTCACACACTGATGATTTGGGGCTTGCTTGTGAATCAGGGGGAAGTGACGATTTGGGGGCATAACACCCAAGCTTCTGAAATTGGTGTACTGGGACGGATCAACACATGGCACTATTTTTATTTTCCATTTCAAATTTCTCATGCCGGTGATCACCTCACCTGTGTTTGTAGTTAGTTGGGTTGCTATAGTTGTAATAGTTTATTTTTCTACCGATTACGTCAGTTAAGTGTCGTCCCGGTGCTCGATCTGAGAATTAGGGGGTGATATTACGGGGCATCTTTGGTTCAATTGGTTGCCTATAGGCTAATAATCAGATCATGATCTGGACGTTTGCCAAATGGAAGGGTATGCTATTTGCTTCAGCTTTTAGTGGCCAACGTTTGGGCAGCTGGTTTTGATTTAAAGTATATTTGTATTTCAAGAATCAAAAGTATTTTATTTACTTTGGAATTTATCCAGTGAGCAAACTACTAGTTCTATCTTTATCTTCCAATAATCCAAACAAAAATTCCATTGTTGATGCGTTGTTTTGACATGAACTCCTCTATGGTATATTTATTAATTATATTGTCTAGGTGTATAGTCAAGATTATTTTTTAAACAGTATCACCTTTTTTTTCTAAATTGTATTTCCACATGTGTCTTTTGTTTTAATTTACACCATTATAATTTAATCCCCCGCCATACTTTTAAAATTTCCACATGTGTCAAACCGTATATTCTTCTCTCATTAACATGGTACTTAGGACATAGGATTGAACCAGGTCTTTTTACCATACTTTTTCTTACAAGTCGTTTTCACCGCACTCTAATGTTCGCTTCGTTCTCAAATATTTCTCAAATGTCAAATTTTATGCGTGGAAGTTAGATGATTATATATTTAGCATGCAACATGCTTCAATACTATGGTATAATTTCAAATATTTACAATTTAGCTGCTAGAATAGTTGTGGTCAAAATTTGAGTATAAATAGTATGTGGTGACAAGTACCCGGGAATGGATATACACTATCATAGAACAAAAATAACGTGTGAGATTAGCCTACACTTACCAATGGCCGTGGTATATATCCATGTGTCGGTTTTTCTCTATAAAAGTAAAACGACTGCCACTGTGCTTCAATACGATATATAATGCTCTCAATATTTTTCTAATATATATTCTCCCTGTATTGAATTTTGTTAAGACATTTTAATTTTGAAAAGTCAAACTCTGTGGATTTTGATCGACAAATAGCTCAATTACAAATGTGTTTAGTGCATAGACCTGCACCGATAGATTTATACTTCAAAGTGCTTTCACACAATGTAGTCTATATCCATTAAAAATACATTTTATGGGAAATTAATTATCAAACTTCATTCTTGAAGAACAATTTCAAAAAAAAAAAAAACGTCCTCTAAAAGTCAACAGAGCAACTCGTAGATATTATTATGTGGACTGTTTTTTAACACTTATATAACTAACATAAATAATAGTAGATGCATAAGTCCAAAATTAAGCTTGTGTGGACCATGAATTTATTAGTTGTACCTGTTACTCATCCCCATACATTATATTACATAAACAAGGCATTACTCAGGTTTCTACTTTCTCCTCCTCCATGTTCCTTTTTTAAAATTTCCTGGGGAGATTTCCCTTTCTTATTGTCGTCCGTATTTGTACTGTAGTCATCTCCAGGAAAATTGGCCCTTTCGTTTTGATCATGTCATCGTCAACCTGCAGCCAATCACTACTCCAGGAGTAGTTTACTACCCATATTCTGAAAACCAACCCATGATCTGACCACAGTTTCAGTGGGGTAGTTATTAGCTTTCTCACTTGCATCTAAAATGAGACAAATCATTAATTAACATATAATTATTTGAATATTAATTGTTATATCTTCTAGAAAAACAGGATCTATTTATTTTTTTTAAAAAAGTTCAATATAAAAAGTATTTAAAAAACATTTTTTTAAGTTTAAACATGCTTAAAAAAACAGATCTGCAGCCGCTGATCCGGGAGCCCCACGTCTAAGCGAAGGAGCCCAGACTCATGTTTCACGTATACTTTCTTTGTCTTAAAAAGACTAATCTGGATAACTATGTCTAGACTGTGTTCCACGTATACTTTTTTTTTTTTTGTCTTAAAAGGCTAATCTGGATAACTATGTCTAGATTTTTTATCGTAGGTAAAGTCACGTAGCCACTTTTTTTTTTTTTTTACGGAGGGAGTGCCGTGGAGAGAGCACTGGAGCCCGGACTCTGCAGGGTCGGATCGATCACCGGTGACTGATCCGGGTTGGTGCGGCGCCCTGTGGCTGTTGCTTACTTGCTTGTGCGACGCGCGCGCGGGGCAACGGCGCAGCTGCGCGAGGCAAGAAAATGTTTGGCCAATTTCTTTTTCTTGTTTTTCTTTTTCTGATGAGCTGCACCATTGACTGGGCGGCAGATCAGCCAGTTGGTTGGAGGTGGCTTCACCACCAATGGCGCGCGGCAGCATGGCAGCTTGCCTTCCTCTGATGATGAGATGGTGATGATGATGATGATGATGCAGCCGGCCGTACAAGTTTAGAGCTAAGCAGAGTACATGGCGGATGGCTACTCCCTCTGTCCCAAAATATAAGTATTTTTTAACCCTGATATAGTCTTTAAGATACTATTTTGACTAACAATATATATAAAAGTAAGATGTTTTAAATTAAAAGAGTTGTATATTATGATAGTTTGTTTAATGATAAATCTAATAACATCAATTTTATATGATTGATTTTTTTTATTTTTTTATTAATGATCAAAGTTAAAAATGTTTGACTTATCACTATGCTAAAAATGCTTATATTTTTAGACGGATGGAGTACTTTTTTTTTTCCCTTATTGAGATTTTCGGAGATCGAGCATCTGCTCTGCTCGAGTGACGATGTGCAAAAGGACAAGGATCAGTAGCAGTTAAAAAATGCGAGAGAAGAAACAAATAGCACTAGATTTCGAAGGGAAAACCGAGAATTCGAATTCAGTGGGCAGCGGCAGGCTCGATCACGATCGTATGCTCATGTAGACATGTACTTAGTACTTTGTCAATGGTCATGATGGGGAGAATTTAAATCCAAGAAACGGAGGTATAGTACATTGGTACGCAATAACGCAATGGAGCAAGCCGATAAGGCCATGGCGTGGCCTTCCTTTTGCCAAAAAAAAAAAAAAAAAAAAAAAACTAGTCAACACAGAGCTACGTGCGGTCATCTTTTGGTTGCATCTGTCCTGCGAGATACTGACGGGCCGGCCAATCACCAATGTGACATGTCTGTACAGTGCAGCATGAAGAATTTCTCCATACAGAGGAGTACTCCACAGGGTATACCACTATAGCTTAGCACTAGCAGTCGCACAGCCACAGCTCAGTATAAACGCATTGCATTGCCATAGGAAAGTACCCAGAGATTAATGTGAGACCCAGAGATTGCCATGTCTCTCAGGTCAGGTCCCCGTCAAAGACTAATAAAATAAAATCCTGAGCCAGGTAGATCGGAGTTGTCGTCTGATCAAACCTGATTTTCACCATGGGTTCATCGTTTCGTCCACGGTAGCTGCAAGCAACAAACTGCTGTTACAAGTTCCCAATCCTCTCAAATTCAGACAGCCTTTTTTTTAAAAAAAAATTGCAGGTCAGGTACGCGTCGGCTCGCTGTTTGGGGATCACCATTAGCCTAGTCTTGCTGTTGCAGGTTAGCCATGGATGCACTGCACGCAGTCACCCGAGAACACAATAAAATTGCAAAGCATATGCATGCTCAAACTTGCAGGCAACGACATGCGCAGCTGGCTGGGACGCTGGGGTAGGCGCTTTGCATTCATGAAGCTGCAGATCCGATCGGCGTGCAGGGGGGGTATAATCCTTGCTGGTGATGAGTGACTGGCGTGCACCCAAACAAACAGTCCGAGGAAATTGAGGGGCGACGTGCAGTGCAGGCCGGGCATGATCTCACTCTCACTCCAGTACCTGTACTGCTCTGTGTGTTTATTGCCTGCGGTTACATGTCTGGATTTGTGGGTGGACTTGGCGTGGAGTGATTGGGAGAGATGAGGTCGCCCTTGCCTTAAAAAAATTGGAGGATTTTGCCGTAATGCCATATGGGCATGCACGGTGGATGCAGGCATGCAGCCCGAAATTAAGTACTCTCCGTTAAAAAAAACAATTTCTAAGAGTGTATCTGAAATATATTCATTTAGATTCATCTGTATAAGGTTTTTTTTTTTTTACATAGGAAGTATAGAACTATTTAAAGACTTGAGCAGGTTTTGTTGCGTGTAGATGGTCTAAGAACTCGAAATGACCAGAGGACTCTGTGATTGCTATTGGTGAAAAGGCACGGATCGATTCTCATCTATCTGTCGTATTTGTTCGGAAAATGTTTTGAAACCATGCATGGAAGAATATATGGTGCACGGTACAAACGCAAGCGCTCGCTTTGACGTGTATATCACCTATCACTGAAAGAATAATTAGTTAGCTGTAAATACAATTAACCGTGTCAAGTTTAGGACATGAACTCAGGTGGTAAATATATGGTTTAATTGGTTATCGTTTGCATTTCAGCTTATCATTCACACAAGCTTAATTTTGGACTTATGCATCTACTATTATTTACTACCTCCGTCCCAAAATAAGTGCAGTCGTGGAGATCCGTGTCCAACGTTTGACCGTTCGTCTTATTTAAAAAATTTATGAAAAAAAACTAAAAATAAATAGTCACCCATAAAGTATTATTCATGTTTTATCATCTAATAACAATAAAAATATTAATCACAAAAAAATTTCAAATAAGACGAACGGTCAAACGTTGGACATGAATAGTGCAAAACTACACTTATTTTGGGACGGAGGGAGTATGTTAGTTATATAAGTGTTAAAAAACTAAATTTAATTTTTTTCAAGCTTAATTTCATACTTAATTTTGATGTTATTTGTTATAATTTATTCTAGCATTGACTTTTAAGTCCATAACGACACACATAAAATTTTTATCTATAATTATTATTTTTCCTCCAATAAACGTTAAGTGTCTTATAATCAGTTGTAGGATGTCTTTTTGGAGAGAACGTTCACATACCTAACCGCAAAATATTGATTATAGTCTCGATTCTATTTTTTTCCTATTCTGAATTTCAGTTACAAATACGCTCTCATTGAGCGTCTTTAGCAGGACCCCTAAACACAGGTCTCAAACAAAACAAAAATTGAGGGTTAAGGTTTAAAAACTAGATCCATCCCTACTGAAGCCCCTAAATCATCTCGAAATTATTTCATGCCAAGCCCCTCAGTCTTAAGGGGCTGGCGACTGTGGATGGATCTTGCGCAACTCCGGATCCTTTGCCCCACTCTAGCCGCCGCGTCTCTCTGACCTGCTCCAGCGAGGATGGAGCCTAGTTGATGGATTGAGATCCTCTGCCTTCAAAGACACCATTCCTTTGTCACTGACAGGACAGGTGTATCCATGATTCATTGAACCCACATGTTAGTGACAAAGGCACCTATCTCTGAAGGTAGAGAAGCCTGATCCCTAGTCGATCAGCGTCGTGCTTGGAGCATTGGCCTGATCATCGATGAAGCATAGGCGTTCTCTATATGGACTCTATCTTCTTTTGGTTTTCATTTTTGTCAGGTCATGTATTTTCTCAAGTGAAATTGCAAGTATAGGTGTGACGAACACACACAATCAACCATGTACTTGATCAAGGAGCTCAAATCAACCTAGTCTTTGCAATTTCTGTAGCTAGCACTGGCATCATCACGAACTCCGGCACAACGATCAGCGCATCGTCAGGGTTTAGAGGGACAGGAGATGCAGAATCAGATAGCTAGGTTTGCTATGAGATCAGTCTGCTCTGAAATATTCATCGATGTATACTTTCTTGTTTTGAGTAAACCGGCATATGTCGAAATAGAAGAAAAAATAAAATGAAGACTGAGAAATGAGAGCTGTTACCGGACTTAAAAGGTGATCT
This sequence comes from Oryza glaberrima, assembly GCF_000147395.1. Lineage (NCBI taxonomy): Eukaryota > Viridiplantae > Streptophyta > Magnoliopsida > Poales > Poaceae > Oryza > Oryza glaberrima. The sequence goes on from NC_068326.1 coordinate 22,223,851, forward strand.
TAGGGTTCTCACAAATGGGGTAACCCATATATACATTTTAACAACTTTAAAATATGAAATATTGATGGAGATGCTCTAGACTGGACTTCTTTCAAAGCCTTATATATCTCCTTCACAGGACTCCTCGTCTCTTCGTCTCATCGCCTCGACCTCTTGTCTCCTCGCTGCTGCCATGCCGCCACCCGAGCAGGCCGCCGGAGTGCCGTGCGGCTGCGAGGAAGGCGGCGGCAGGGCTTCGGCGGGACCTGCGACGGACAGTGGGATTGGGTCTGGGGTTTGCCCCCAGATCTGGCGGCGCGCTAGTGCGAGAGACGGCAGGGCCATGGGCGGCGGTGGCAGGCCAATACCTGGTTGCGCGTGGTAGCAGAGGTGGTCAGGAGAACAGCGCCGTGGCAGGTAGCAGCGAGCCGTCGACGACGCCACGGCGGTGTTTCTTTGGGAGGCGGTGGGCGCTGCGGAGGACGTTGGCGGCAGGTGCGACGGAGGATGGTGGCGGCGGATGCGGCGGAGGACGGCGGCGACCTAAGCGTCAACGGCCAACCCTCGGCAGGGAGAAGGCAGATCCGACGAAGGTGGTTCCGTAGGTAGCAGCGACCCTAGGGGTGGCGGTGGCCTGCGAGTCCAAGCAGAATACCTCCTCGGCTGTGGCGGCAGCGGCCTAATTGCCAGTGCAAGGATCTCGGCAAGGAGGAGGCGGATCAAGCGGAGGAAGATCTCATCGGTAGTGGAGGCCTGGGAGTCTGAGAGGCAGAGGAGGATTCCGACGATAGTGGCGGAGGCCTAGGAATTCGGTGAAGCGGAAGCGGATCCTTTCGGCTCGCGTTTGGTCGGCTAGTTCTGACTGAACGATGACGGATGAAGGTGGCCTTATCGGCGGAGCGTGGCATCAACTCACTTGAATCGGATGAAGATGATATGAACTGAGTTTTGCAGCGACAACGCACTAGGGACGGTGGCGACTAGACGTCCTCCACTCGTCAATTTTGGCCGTTTAAGTAGAGGATGTCAAGAAGCAAGGATGTGGCGAGATCGTAGGTTTTTCTTTTTTGTTGTGTGTTCTCCTTTTTAATGAGGTGTGAGTCTAAGTGCTCTTCTATCATTTTGACTGTGTATATCCCTCGTGTTTATAGATGCCGGATTAATGAATTTAGAATCCATTATTAGAAAAACATATCGCCTTTACAGAAGAACAAATTATAATGGAAAGAATTTTGGAAAAGGGACAATGACACTAGCAGCTTAATTTTCCTTTGTTTATCCGCGTGCGAAACGGATGTAAAGTTGATAGTATTTGGACATGTATATCCGTGTCGTGTCAATGGTTTTCAAATCATCTCATGTTTTCATTACTATCTGAATCATGCTTTTGAGATGGTGCATGCCGTCATGCGCCAAAAATAATATACTCTCAAGTTACCCGGTTCCTTTTCAAATACTTAACTCTATTGACCAAACACATACATATCCATCTAGCCAAACTATATATTTCATGTTTTCATTACTGTATTATTTTTACCATGCTTTTGAGATGGTGCATGCCGACATGCCGTCATGCGCCAAAAAAGTACTCTCAAGTTACTCGGTTCTTTTTCAAATACGTAAACATATAACCATGCAGTCATATTTTAGATCTACAGAAAAGAAAATAAAAGCTCCACAGTGTCTCAATCAAAAAATAACCAGGAGTGGGTGATATAAGCTGGGAAATGGAAATTTTAAATAAAGTGATTTTGGAAACACGCAATGGAAGCAGATCTCTTACTCATCACCTCAGCAAAAACTAGTTTTTCTTAGGAATGGACATGCCTAGGATGTAAGCGGGACGACCTATGAACCTATTTATATGTTAAATAAAGGGTAATCCGCGGGTTTTCATGTTATGGCTCAGCTTGCCGCGTTTGTAGAAAAGCAAGTGGGTTAATATATAAACCTATTTATAAGTCAAATTAGTAGGTAATCCACGAGTCAACCCGTGGGTTACTCACTAATTTTGTCTATAAGCGGGTTCTCGGGTTGGCCCACTTACATCCCTAGTCACAGTACAATTAAGGGATTTGACTAACATAACAACATAAGTCATGCCGTGTAACTACAGCAGACGTATCAACTCCAAAATGAAAATGATTAATTAGATTTATGCCACTGTAAATATTGAGGTTTTGAAATATGCCATTACAATTTACGTATTTGTAACAATGCCACGGTCACTTGTTTATAATTTCAGTTGTACCATTAAGATACGTATTTTACCTGTATTTGATAAAAATGTCCTCACCCTCCGGTGGTCGAGCGGGACAGGTGGACCGGCGGCGAAGCTCTCTCGAGCAGATCAAGATGATGGAGCTCGAGTGCGACAGGTGGACAATGGTGCAGCTCCAGCGCGGCGGCGCTTCCAGATCCGTAGTTGGGGAGGCGCGGGCTCTTTCTCTCCTCCCCCCTTCCTCTCTCATACAGACGGCAACCACGTTCATACCAGTGAACATTAGATACACGTGTTCTACCCAAAGGCCAATCCTTTCGATGCTCTATCAACTTGCTGCCATTATTCTGCTCGACTACAAGAAGAACAAGCTTGTCAGGATGTATCATCAATCCATCCCCCGCCGGCGACCCAAGGATTTGTCCCAACCCAGACTCGTCGGCATTACTCCCATTGATGCCATCCCCCCACCGAGGCCAAGCTAGATGCTGGAGTGCAGCAGCGCGCGCGGTGTAGCTCCGGTGACGGTGGTGGTGGGTCTTGGGCTCGCCACGTTCTCGCGGATTTGGCGGCGGCATGCCCCTGCCCCGCCACCGCCGCTCCTCCCTTGGGAGCCCATCGCCGTCAGTTCCAACTTCCACCTACTGCTTCGAAGGAGAATGAAGATGAATATGTGAGATGGGGAGAAGACCAGGAAGAAGACGTGGGCAATTTTATCCTAAAATTTTAGAAAATGGTTGAAGGGATAGGTAGTGAAAAAAAACGTATACTACACAAATTATAATGGCATGGATCCTGTTAAAAGTGGTGAATAAGATTGATTGAGCGAGAGGGATTGAGCGAGAGAGAATTGCACACAAGAATGTAGGGAATGAATGAGCGGAATCCTTTATTGATCAATGCGGTACAATATATAGATGGGGAAGGGGTGGCAACCGGAGACACGATGGTTGGGAACCATCACGTCCGTTGCCAAGGAGCGCCTAGGGAAGGCGCGGTTGCCTTCGGTTGCGATCCATCCTTTTATATGGATGAGATCACCCTGTTGTTTCATAACACTCCCCCTTGATCGAATCCAGCTTTGATCATTGCTCTTTCACTGTTCCAGATATCTGTAAAGATAATCTTAGAAATAATTATAGTTAAATACATCACGTAAAACTCCTCGAAAACCCAGTGGGAAAAATAAGGAGAGAACCGTGATATATATTATTGACTATTTTAGATCTATGAGTAAAGCTCATAGTATGATCCAAAATAGTATAATGTCTACGGTTATCATTTACTAAAAACTCTAGTGGGGAAAAGCCAAATGATAAGACATATAACTTATGTTGATATTACCTCGTTAAAAACTTTGGATGAGAAAACCTAAAGGGTAAAACTCATACAAAGGAAAAAGAGTATAATATGACGAAAATAGGTTATTTTCCAGAGGAAGATACTCCCCCTGAATCCTGCAAATTTTTAAGTCGTCTCGTACTAATTCCTTCGACACATTTAAAGAATGTGGAGTATGGTAGAGATTTTGTGAATAAATCAGCAATATAATCACATGACTTAGTTTGCAAGATGTTTATCTCTCCATGTTGCTGAAGCTCATGAGGATAAAATAATTTAGGAGCAATATGCTTAGTGATGTTGCTCTTAATATAACCAGTTTCCATCTGAACAACACAAGCGGCATTATCTTCATAGATAATGGTAGGTGATTCCAATGAACTAATACCACAAGATGTTAATATGTGGTTAACCATTCTGCGAAGCCATACACATTCACGTGATGCCTCATATAATGCAATTATTTCAGAATGATTTGTGGAAGTGGCTACCAGAGTCTGTTTAGAAGACTTCCATGAAATAGCAGTTCCACCTTGTAAAAATACGAATTCTGTTTGTGATCTAGCATTGTGGGGATCAGATAGATAGCCAGCATCAGTATACCCAATTAAAGTTGAATCATGGTTCTTTTTAAAGAAAAGTCCAAGATCTCTTGTGCCATTAAGATATCGAAAGACATTCTTAACTCCAGTCCAATGGCGTTTGGTATGAGCAGCGTTGTATCTTGCTAATAGATTTACCTGGAAAGCAACATCTGGCCTCGTACTATTTGCAAGGTACATCAATGCGCCAATAGCACTAAGATATGGAAAATCAGGATCAAGTACATCCTCTCCATCTTCCTTTGGTCTAAATGGATCTTTCTCCACGTCTAGAGATCGAACCACCATAGGGGTTTTGGAAGGATATGACTTGTCCATATTAAATTTCTCCAAAATTTTTTGGGTATATGCACTTTGGTGCACAAGGATTCCAGAAGGTAAATGCTCAAGTTGTAGACCTAAGCAAAATTTGGTTTGACCCAAATCCTTCATCTCAAATTCCGTCTTTAAATGATGACGTGCTTCATTAATATCTTGTGTATTGCCAATGATGTTGATATCATCGACATATACCGAGATAATACAAAATCCTGTGGGGGACTTTTTGATAAAGACGTACGGGCAATCATCATTTTTAGTGTATCCCTTTAGCGAAAGGAATTCACTTAATCGGTTGTACCACATCCTGCTCGATTGTTTTAAGCCATAGAGTGACTTCTGCAACTTAACACAATACATGTTATGATTTACCTTCTGATTCGGGATGTAGATTCCATTAGGAACCTTCATGTAAATATCATAATCAAATGACCCATAAAGATATGCTGTCACTACGTCCATCAACTGTATAAATAGACGATTTTATACTGCCAATGATATTAAATATCGGAAAGTTATACCACTCATAACTGGAGAGTAAGTTTCGTTGAAATCAACGCCAGGTTTTTGCGTAAAACCTTGTGCTACAAGCCTTGCTTTATATCTCACCACCTCGTTGTTTTCATTCCGTTTCCGGACGAAAACCCATTTGTATCCCACAGGAAAGATACCACGAGGAGTAGGCATTACAGCCGGGAATACATCTCTTTTGTAAAGCGAGGCTAATTCTGCGTCAATTGCGTCCTTCCATTTGTTCCAGTCAGAGCGCTTTTGGCACTCTTTTATAGACCTAGGTTCTGGATCAACTTGGAGGCAATCAACAATTTGTTCAGAAAAATTAATGTCGACAATTGTAGATCTTCTATTAAAAGATTCTCCAGTTTCAGAGTAGTTGATGGCAATTTCATCAACCCTTATAGACTCATCGTGATCTCCCGAAACAATGTGTCTATGGTCTTCCGAATTCCTAGTCTCAGCATTGTGCACCACCAAGCTAGGTTGCAGACTATCACGATCTGGTTGATATATAGTATCAATTTGGTGTGTACCAACTAATGGTTGGTTTGCATTTACTGTCTTTCTTTGCTTATTAGCAATTGTTTCTCGCTGGGTGGCCATACTTCTTCCTCTCTTTTTAGTGAGTGGAAGTTGAGTGGTTTTATTTGGTACCTCCACTCTTTCTGGCGCATTCTGAGTGGGAATGAAAGATTTAGTCACACATTTATAATTGGTAAATGCATCTGGCAGGTTATTTGCAAGTCTTTGCAAATGTATAATTTTCTGAACTTGAAGTTCAATTTCAGTAGTACGTGGGTTTGAGGCTGGAATACCCTGGGCATCCCAATCAATTTCCTGGCATTCTTTCTGGTACTTGAAGTCTCCCCCTAATGCCGGGAAATGTTCCTCATCAATGATAGAGTCAGCGAACCAGGCAGTAAATAGATCACCTGTTAAGGGTTCTAAATACTTTATGATCGACAGATATTTGAATCCCACATAGATCCCTACTTTCCTGTGTGGGCCCATAGCGGTACGCTGTGGTGGTGAGATCAGTATGTATACAGCACAACCGAACTTACGCAAATGGGAAATACTTGGAGGATTTTCACGTACTAACTGCATTGGGAAAGTTTCATTATATGCAGTTGGTCGTAGTTGGACAAGGTCAGCAGCGTGCAGAACTGCATGACCCCAACACAATGAAGGTAATTTGCAATTCATCAATAATGGTTGAGCAATAAGCTTAATTCTTTTGATCAATGATTCAGCCAAACCATTTTGTGTGTGGACATATGGAACAGAGTGCTGAACCTGAATTCCCAATGCCATACAATAATCATCGAAAGTATGGGATGTAAATTCGGCAGCATTGTCCATACGGATTGATTGAATCCTATGTTCAGGGTAATTTGCCTTCAGTCTTATAATTTGAGACATTAATTTGGCAAAGGCATGGTTTCGTGTCGATAGAAGACACACATGAGACCATCTTGTAGATGCGTCAATCAAAACCATAAAGTACCTGAACGGTCCAGATCTTGGCACAATAGGGCCACAGATATCTCCTTGAATGCGTTCAAGGAATTTAAGTGGTTCGGCTCTAATTTTGAGATAAGATGGTCTCAAAATCAGTTTCCCAGTAGCACATGTAGTGCATACGAAATCAGAGGATTTGAGAAATTTGTCAGTGATCAAATGATGACCAACAGAGTTGCCAATAATTTTTCTCATCATCCCGATATCGGGGGTGCCCAAGTCGATCATGCCAAGTGTGGAATGCATCAACATTTTGAAAAATTACTTTATACGCAACATGTGCAATGGGCTTAATGTATGTATAGTACAATCCCGATGTGAGAGATGGAATTTTCTCGCAAATGCGTTTGCCATATCCGTATTGTTTGGTTAAGAGAAGAAATTCTTCTCGATTATCCATATGGGTTTCAATGTGAAACCCATTTTGACGGATATCTCTATAACTTATTAGGGTACGGGTTGAATCGGGATACAATAAAGCATCCTCGATTGTAATTTGTTTACCCATTGGAAGTGTAATAATTGCTCGTCCTGAGCCAACTATCACAGTATCACGCCCAGCGATAGTCAAATCTTGGGTTCTCAGAAGATTTTTTGTCCTTGAGGGATTTTTGGTACAAGAGAAACAAGATGTTTCGGGATGCGGCAGTCTTTAGCGACATGAGTGTCAGATCCACACCTGTTGCAATGCTTGTTGCCATTGCTACGAGTTTGTGGTGTCTTACCCTTCCCTTTTCCTTTCTTTCAACCCTTGAATTTGCGCCTGTTGTTGTTGCGTTTGCGCTTTCCAGTCAGATTCTTAGGATTATTTGAAGAATTTCCCTTGAATCCTTTCTTATTCTCAGCATTATTCTGTACATTGAAGTGCACCTCAGGTAGTGGAGTAGAGCCCGGTGGGCACTGTTGGGCATTCTTTAAAGAAAGCTCATGGTGTCTTTCTGCCTGAGTCAATGTATGTATAAGCAGAGAATGTTTCTGGAAATTGTTAGCGCGATACTGTTGAGTCGGTATCCTATCCTCCGGAAGCATAGTTGATAGAGTTTTCTCTATCTTCTCTGCCTCAGTTGGCTCTTGTTCGCAAAGCTACAACCTGGAACAAATGTTATGAACAGCATGGTTGTATTATGCCACAGTTTTAAAGTCCTCTAGGCGTAAATGAATCCACTCATAATTAGCCTCAGGCCAAATGAGTTCCTTTTGCTGATCATAACGCTCTTTTAGAGCTTTCCAAAGGTTGAGAGGGCTCGTCTGATCCTTGTGAATGTAGAGTCTCAAAAGAAAAAGGGCTGTATTGAGCTTCCTGGGCTCAATTTCCGGGTCCCCATCATTGGGTTCCTCAATTGTATTTAAAATCCCCCGAGAGGCAAAATTGATTTTGATATCAGAAGCCCAGATGGGATAGTTAGTCCCATCGAGGGCGAGTTCGTCGAACTCTTTTGTTGCCATGTCCCTACAATCATGGTTAACATTAACAATTTACAGAGGTAAATTAATAAAAACATGATATTAAGGTTGTAATCTCAATGCGAAATGTAAGACTTCATATTTTGTAATGTTTCAAAAAAATGCAGGTAATGGACCTGACAATTTGAGTTAGAATTCGAAATTAGGTGGCACAATGTGGATAATCTCCAAGTAATTAAATAGTGGAGTAGATCTCTTAATAGTGGGCAAGTTATACTTACTGCCTAAAACACGGTCTCCAGGCAAATATATTCTGTTGAATATACCGCAGCCAATGTTTAGAACTCCACTACCTTGTGCTCAACCAAAATTCAAACAATCTCATTTTTCAAAACTTATTCTTGGACAATAACACATGTGGGTAATCATCGTGAGATGTAGACCTCTGTGAGATGGGCAAGGTGCTCGCAGCTTAGGTTATGACTAGTGCGGCCAATTTATAGGACTCCATCGGGTAATCATCTCAAAATGTAGACCACTTGATGATGGGCGAGATACTCGCTGCCTAAGTTATGGTCGATATGACCAAATTATAGGGCTCCATCGACATGTGATTAATTTTCGAGTCAAAATGTGAAGTGGAACATGCATTAAATCCTCCATTAATCATGTTGTACATAATTAAGAGAATTTACTAAATCAAAGTACAAAATTTATAGAATTTTGTAAATGAATAAAGCGAGAAAATAGAGCATGTCTTGAAATAAAATGCAAAAGGCATGTTATTAAGACAATAAATTTAGTGAAACAGGGTATTTGAATAAACACCTATGTTAATTAACACATAACATCAGCGGTCTGTAGGACCATTACATAATTGCTTGTACAACTGATGAACTGTTTCGACTAAATTATATAAAACACAAGGGACTAAAACGAAATTGCTGCTAAATTAGTAATTAAAACTAAAATTAAATGATAAATTAGGTGGTGGGCCGAAATCTAAAGGATTCGGCCCACCACCGTGTGGCACTAGGCCGGCAGGCAAGGGGGGGCGGTGGGCCGGCCCATCCGGCCCGCAGCAAAAGGCAGGGGGGAGCCGTCGGGGGTGTTAGGGTTAACCCTAACCGCCCCCACGATTTCGCCACCGCCGCCGTTTTCGCCGCCCACCGCCGCCATTTCGCCGCCGACGCTGCCAGTTCGCTGCTAACAACGCCACCGTGGGGCGCCAACGACGCCGCCGAGGGAGCGCCGAGGGGAGGGACCGCCGAGGGGGGCGCTGCCCTTCCTCCGCCTCCGCCGCACCATCTGCCGTCGCCATCTCCCCGTTGCGGCGCCGACGCGTGATGCGCCGACGTTGCTGCCTCCATATCCGCCATCGTCCACCACCGCCTGCATCCACAATTCGCCACCCACCGCTGTCGCCATCCACCATCCACTGCCGCCACGGCCACCCCTCCGTCCGCCGGCGGTTTGCCGGCCGGATTAGGCCAACGGCTCCCGATCCTCATCGGAATCGGAGGCCGGCCGAGCCCGGACGCCATTCCCCAGCACCCCGTTAGGGAGTGTACGACTAGGAGAGCCATGGGGAACGACGATGAAGGTATGGCGGAGGCCGGGACGGCGAGCGGCGGCTTCACCGTCATGACGACGAGACGAGGACGGATTGAAGAAGGGCGGCTCCCCCGTGCGCGCAGCCAGGGTACTGGTCCCGCCGGACCCCGGTGGCGCGGGAATAGGGGAACGGTGTCGGCGTCGACTTGGTGTCGGTGGAAGTGGTGAAGGAGCGGTTGGTGGTGGCGGCAGCGACTCCATCTCCGGGGAAAGATCGCATGGCTCGCCGGGCCGTCCATCTGTGGTAGGCGCAGTACTGCACCCCCTGCACACAGATACGGCGAGGCACGGCGGCAACCGGAGACGGAGGCGGAGGAGGAGCAACCGGAGTAGTGGCCACCACGATGCGTCGGCGAGGGTGGTGGCGACGACCACCAGCCCTAGCCCGACGTTCATGGTATTGGTGGCGACCGTGGTGGTGGCGGCGACTCCTCTCCGATCGACGGAGAAGATGGCGAAGGCGACGGACGCGCTGATTGCGAGAGAGGCCGAGAACGGCATCCATAATCCAATGAAAGGTAGGCATCGTACCTTCTTTGTTGATTCTTCTGTTCGCTTTTCTGTTAGATCAAAAGCGATGTTTCTTCCTTCTTTCACTTCGCGATCTCCTTCGCGAGAGCGAAAGTGCTGATAATGTGTTAAAAGTGAATAGATTGATTGAGCGAGAGGGATTGAGCGAGAGAGAGAATTGCACAAGAATGTAGGGAATGAATGAGCGGAATCCTTTATTGATCAATACGGTACAATATATAGATGGGGAAGGGGTGGCAACCGGAGACACGATGGTTAGGAACCATCGCGTCCGTTGCCAAGGAGCGCCTAGGGAAGGCGCGGTTGCCTTCGGTTGTGATCCATCCTTTTATATGGATGAGATAACCCTGTTGTTTCATAACAGATCCAAATGAAAAGGCACCTTCAAGCAATAAAGAAGACGCCCTACTTTGACTGATAGTTTAAGTGTTTAACCTTCACCCATTCCTAAAACTTGGGTGTTTAATGAGTTAATTACACCCTCTAACAAGGCTTTTAAAAACACCACCACTCCGCGAATCAAGTTCTAAACGTCTAAGCTAAGCTAGTGTTTTACGCCTTCAGAAAAGGTTTACGTAGGGCCTGTTTGACACAGCTCCAGCTCCACCCCTCCTGGAGCTGGAGCTCAGCCAAACAATTTCAACTCCACTAAAACTGGGAGTGGAGCTGGGTTGAGCTCTCTCACAAAATGAACTAGAGTTGTGGAGCTGGATTTAGGCAGCTCCACAACTTCACTCTAGACCCAACTCCTGAAGTTAAATTTAGGAGTTGGAGCTGTACCAAACGTGTCCGTACCACCATTATCCGCCTTCTCGCTGTACTGGCAACCGTATACCTGAAGGTAACACAGGTTATACAGCACAAAAACCGTGTTGTTAATTTCGCAATTACCCCCTTAAAAAAATCCGTTGACCGAATCGGAACGTGATTAGCGAAAGCGTTAACGCACCCCACCAACTTCCTCCCGTTCCCCACCGAATCGACGAATCCTACCCGTCCATCCCATCCGCCAGACAGAACGGACGGCCCAGATCGAACCAAAATTTCCCCAATCCAACCCTTTCGCCACGAAGCATCCTCCTCGCTGTCTCGGAGTTACGCGAGAATGAGAGAAAAAAAAATCATGAAAATTAGGTGGAAAAATTAAGAAACAAAAACCCGTAAAAATCACCAAACACACGCAGCCACCGACCGACCGATCGAAGGACCCCTCCTCCGCCGACGTAAGCAGCGGGGGGCTCCCAGATCTCGCCGGCGGCGGCTGCGGCGGCGGCGGAGGCGGAGGGGGAAGGGGGGAGATGGCGCTGAACATGAAGACGCTGACGCAGGCGCTGGCGAAGGCGTCGGCGGTGATCGAGAAGACGGTGACGACGACGGTGCAGGAGGTGACGGGGCCGCGGCCGCTGCAGGACTTCGAGCTGCTCGAGCAGGCCGGGTCGGGGGGCCCCGGCCTCGCATGGCGGATCTACACGGCGCGGCCGCGGGAGGGGGCGCCGTCCGCGCCCTACCCGGTGGTCTCCGTCTGGGTGCTCGACAAGCGGGCGCTCGCCGAGGCGCGGGCGCGGGCGGGGCTCACCAAGGCCGCCGAGGACGCCTTCCTCGACCTCGCCCGCGCCGACGCCGCGCGGCTCGTGCGCCTCCGGCACCCCGGGGTGCTCCACGTCGTCCAGGCGCTGGACGAGACCAAGGCCGCCATGGCCATGGCCACCGAGCCGGTGTTCGCGTCCGTCGCCAACGCGCTCGGCTGCCTCGACAACGTCGGCAAGGTGCCCAAGGAGCTCAAGGGCATGGTACGGAGCGATGCTGCCTCGCTTATTTTTTGTTAGGTTTCCGTGTGCCTAGATGTCCACTTTGGCGATTGCTAGTAATTAGCCGCTCTAGAGTCCACAAGATCTGTGATTTGGTTTATTTTGGGCATGGGATGTTTGCTAGCTCAAAAGTTCCTTCTAATTAACATGTTGAAGTGATTAGTGTTACTGACAGTGGTAAACTGGCAACTGTACCATTTGTGAGTTGGGATATTTAGTAACATTATCTAGATTTGTGCGTTAGAACATAATTTGAGCTGAAAATTGACATAAGGCTTTGTCTTTTGTATGCAACACTTTGCAGTGCCATATCCAGAAAATTCATTAAATGGGATCATTGGTACTTATAAACATTTGCAGCGAGCTTTCTTTGCAGTTAACTTTCTAATGCAATCAATCTGTCTGAAATCTGCCAAGTTTCCTGGGAAGGCATATAAATTGTTACGTGGTACTTAGAATACATTCATTTACAAAAAGTGCCGTGGGTTCTATAAAGCATGACGATGTGTTTCAGCTGTACTGAGATTTGCTTGTTTATTGTTATGTTTCAGGAAATGGGGCTACTGGAGGTTAAACACGGGTTGCTACAAGTCTCAGAGACACTAGACTTTCTTCATAACAATGCCCATCTTGCCCATCGAGCTATATCACCCGAGGTTGAATGCAGCACATTCTTCAACTCATAGTTTCTGCATGAATGTTTCATGTTATGGATGTGCTTTGTCATAAATCTGTTAGAATCCTTTTTCATTTTACCTGTTTTATTTACTTTAGTTAGTTTCTCAAGTTTTCTAGTACAACAATATAATGTTCTTTGCCTTGGAGTTGTCTCTGATGAATGCTTAGCCAAGTCCATTCATATCATGCTGTGATCTAGGCTAGCCGCTCAATTTTATCGTGCTGTTTTTTGCGCACTTAACTATGCATGAAATGAGTTCAAAAGAATCTGCTGCACGAACTGGTGTTGCGGGAACACATAATCTAACACTGCCTGCCAATGATCATGCATATACTAGTTAATTTTTGAATCTGTGATTTCCCCTGCTCTTGCATGATGCATTTAGCCTATTTGGTCTTCATCTGCAAGTCTTATGTTCTGTCGTTGTAATAATTTGATTTCTTTTGCAGACGGTCTTTATAACTTCGAATGGATCTTGGAAACTTGGTGGGTTTGGTTTTGCTCTTTCTGTCGACCAAGCCACAGGCAGTTTGACATCAACACAGCAATTCCACTATTCGGTTAGTAAGTAATTTATGCTTAGTTGTGCATTATGTGATAGCTTTTAAGCTGTGTATTTGTTTTACCATTTTGGATACACTAACTAATTGGAGCAATAGCATAAATATTTCTACTATAATTGATAAAGATTCTCTTAGCTGACCTGATTGCACTCCACGATAAAGCACATCATTCTTCTTGCTCTTTTTTGTTTAACTCATCAAGCATGTACAGCTACTGTTATCTGAGTTATTTCCACATTCAATGGAAGTGCTTTTCTTTATAATGGCACAGATCATTTCCTACTTAAGTACTTAGCAGTGAACAAGTAAACATTATTTACAACTTGGCTTCCCCTGTAATTATTTTTGCTAACACTGTTTGTCAATGTAATTAGCTGTTTGTGGAACCTGCTTTCTAATACCCATCATTGTATCATTTCCACAATTTGAATCATAATCTATTTGTCTGTTTGGTTCCTCTAAAGGACTATGATGTTGAGGATACAGCTTTACCTCTTCAACCATCTCTGAATTATACTGCACCAGAATTGGTCCGAAGTGGAGATTCTAAAGTTGGCTCGGCTTGTGACATATTTAGTTTTGGATGTCTAGCTTATCACCTGGTTGCTCGTAGACCACTTCTGGATTGCCATAACAATGTGAAAATGGTATGTAATCTGGATTTTGACATTTTACCTATTCTTAATGCTATTTTTTTTTTTGAATTTTAATTACCTGATCTCTGAACTGCTGTTGGTACATGTATGTAGTTTCCCTTTGGTATGCAAACAAACCATCTGTTAAGGAATTAAGGTTGCATCTGCTGCAATGTTAGCATTTTTAAAGATGTGTTGATGTTTCATTTTGTTTTGCAGTATATGAATTCCTTGACGTATTTAACAAGTGAAGCCTTTTCTAATATTCCTGCTGATTTAGTGGTGGATTTGCAAAGGATGCTATCAGTTGATGTAGCATCACGCCCTAGTGCTATGGCGTTCACAGGTAAAGTATCACTTATCATTTCTTTATCTTGGGCATAAGATCTTCCAGAATGGAGTGTTTGGATGTTCTATTTGACTGGAGATCACCAGGTTACCTATACTTACATGAAATTCTTTTGAAATGTTGCACCTTCTGTCTGATAGGCTCTTCCTTCTTCCGGAATGATACGCGGTTGCGTGCTCTTCGTTTCCTTGACCATTTGCTTGTATGTGTCTATTACTCCAGTTTCTTTTCACAGATAAGTTAGTTGCTTGTTTCATATATATGCATATCATAGCTTGCTTATTTTCTATCTGAGAATCTCGTTTGCCTGGCTTAAGTTTCAATTGTACGTGGGAAGACAGAACTAGGAGCTTTATCTGCTTGACTGTTGTTTGTCTAAACAGACAACATACTAATTTGTTACCTAGAAATGGTTATAATCTTGATCCAATATCGTCTTCAGGAGAGAGACAATATGCAGAAGACGGAGTTTCTGAAGGCATTATCGGATATGTGGAAGGACTTCGATTCCCGAGTTCTTCGGTATAAAGTATGAGCAATCCATTATCTCCACTTTTCATATCAAGTGTGGTCTTATGAAATTATGGCCACATTTTCTTGGTTTGTGTGCTGCTTCATAGAAGATGTTAGAACCTGCTAATTATCTAATTATTCCATGTTACTTATTCCCAGTTGTCTGATAAGTATTTTTGCATCGACAGCTATACTATACTCATAAAATTAACAGGAAGTCCATCTTAAATTTTCAATTCAATATCATTGCCCAATTCTTTGTGCTATTGAGCTCATCAAGATCACATAGCAAAATTTCAGTGTGTTCTAGTTATTTTGCCAAAAAAAAATGTTGAGACACTGAGAACTATTGGTTGTAATATTGAAAATAAAAAGATAACATATACACACCTCAATGTTCTAACTTCCATTCCTTTATTACATAGGTGAATCACGCCTCCTGTTTGCTTTTAGAGAGGAATCACTTTTGTTGATCCTTCTATTAGCATTATCACTTTCCTTTTTTGTCCTTATCTACAGTTTTGATTCAATGAATTAATGAGAAAAATCCAAGAAATGCCATTGACAAACACCCAAATCCAAGAAATTCCATCAATGAGGGCGAGTTCCATAAAATGCCATCGTACAAACGATTTTATCTCAGAAATACCATTGCTGTTAGGGTTCCCCCAATCCCGCGCCGTTAAGTGCACTGTTCATCCTTAGCACTTAACGGAGGGCTGCTAATGGAACCCTAACGGCAATGGCATTTTTGGGACAAAGTTGCTTGTATGATGGCATTTCATGGAACTCGTACTTGATGACATTTCTTGAAATTGAGTGCTTGTCAATGGCATTTCTTGGATTTTCTATTAATGTATTGAATTTGCGCAACTTACTTATGTTTGCATATGTGTGCATGCGAATTCTTTCTATCAGAAGGAAAAAAAATGCTGATTCACAATGTTACTTAATATATTGACTATCTGTAAGCTGACTCTGTTTGCAACCAGGTTCTTCCACCTCTCTGTGCTGAGTTACGCAACATGGTCATGCAGCCAATGATTTTGCCCATGGTTCTAACAATAGCGGAATCTCAGGTCATGTTCCTTGTGTTTTACGAATACCTTTTTCTTAAATATTTTATGAATTCTATTCTCTGTTCAATGATAGTAAGAACTTATCTCACTGATTGTTAACTAATGGGATGATACCATGGTTCTGTAATACCACTTTGCATAATGTGAAGTACCATATTTTATTTGACTGTTTTTCATCTGAACTTGCTTTTGACTGGAGTAAGTCCAATTTAATGTGGTTGTATCATTCTTGCTGCAACACAGAGTCATCCACAGTACTAACACTCGAACATTGTTATTTGTTTGTTATGCTTCAATTTCGTGAGTTCATAGAGTTTGTAAAGTGAAATACATTTAAAGCTATGTTATATGGTAATGTTTCTTTATGATGCAAATGCTATAATTTTTTTTCTGAAAATTTGTTCTCTGCTCTCTGGCAGGACAAAGGTGATTTTGAGCTTTCAACACTGCCGGCCCTTGTTCCGGTATTTACTTCAGCGTCAGGTGAAACACTTCTTTTGCTCGTGAAGCATGCGGATCTTATTATTCACAAGGTAACTAAGTTACTTTTATAAATACTGCACTGATTCATTGTTTTTGTTTTTGCTCTTTTTATCTCTATAGTAAATGCAATTATAATCTAAATTCACAATGGTACCAACACAATAGTTGTAATTACTGGAATTTTCCATGGCCAGATGACCTAATCAATTTCTTTACCATGCTTCTCTTTTCAGGCCACACAAGAGCATTTGATATCACATGTCCTTCCTATGCTGGTACGGGCTTATGATGACACTGATCCCCGACTACAGGAAGAAGTACTGCGACGGACAGTGCCATTGTCTCGTCAGCTTGACATGAAGGTTAGCATTGAAATATATTCTTAAAATGAGGATAAACTATATACTGTAGCTTCATTTTCTCCATCACAATTGAGAAAGCCACTATCTTTGTCTCTCGTTGAGTAAGGGCTCACTTGACAAATTAACTTCACAATGACAAAAGAATCAACAATTCCACATGAACCATTTTTGTACTCACTCAGTGATTTCTTCTTGCAGCTACTGAAACAGTCTGTTCTGCCACGCGTACATGGATTAGCCTTAAAGACTACAGTTGCTGCGGTATGCATAATACATGTTTTAGTTTTATAATTTGGGTACTTTATGTGTCAGATTGTACCATATTAATACACATTAAAACACACAAATAGCATGTATGATGAAACAACTTTTTTTAAAAAAAAGAATAATTAAAAGGGAAAACTCCTGTCTCGTTTGCACATAAAATAAATAAACAGAAATATAAGAGCCATGAGATGTTGAGTGTATGGTTTTTCTATGTAGCTACTCCATCCTATAGCTTGTTATTGATCAAGAGTGTTAAGATCTTAGATGTTAGTGTCACTATAGTGCTATTATATAATTCTTCTGTATTTTATCACCCCCTATTATAATCCCGCCTAATTACCAGGAAGGCAGCCTTCTGTACCTTATATTATTTTGTGTTTTATGTTTCTTTGTTCTGATCTTGATTTTGAATTGTGACTTGAAAATATAGGTGCGTGTAAATGCCTTGCGCTGTTTAGGGGATCTTGTTCCATCTTTGGATAAAGAAGGCATACTGGAGATCTTGCAAACTCTTCGGCGTTGTACAGCTGTTGACCACACCGCACCAACACTTATGTGCACCCTTGGAGTGGCTAATGCAATTTTTAAACAGGTTTGTTCTTGATATAGTTTGTTTCAGTATTGCTAAATCATGAACAATTATTTTTTATGCCAATTGATTTTTCCTTGTAAAAGATATCTTATTTTACTCATTTGCCAATGATCCAGTGTGGTGTTGAGTTTGCTGCGGAGTACGTGATTCCTCTCGTCTTCCCACTGCTCACAGCACATCAACTGAATGTACAGCAATTTGCTAAGTACATACTATTTGTCAAGGATATCACAAGGTACCTTTTGTCCCACCACACTTGCGATGCGTTAATCAATATGCCAACTAAATTAGTGCCTACTTCTACAGCAAGATTGAGGAGAAGCGTGGTGTGACTGTTACAGATAATGGGAATACAGAGGTAAAAGTATCATCCTCATTGGCTAATGGGATTCATTCTGAGCCATTGTCACGAGGTGTGGGACAAACTGAACAGATACAAGCTGCAAAGGGCGCTGCATGGGATGAGGACTGGGGCCCTACTAAGAAAGCAAGCACTCCATCACAGTCATCTGATTCCAATGCACGGATGAAGCAACCATCAGACCCTTTTGATTTCAGCACTCAAACAAAGCAACCCTCGGCACTTCCTTTTGATTTCAGTACTCAACAACCTAAGCCATCATCTGCAATCCCGCAAGTGACACCAGCTACAATTTCGCCTGCACCATCACTTCCATCACTGCAATCTCTTGCACCAAGCTCTGGACCCCAAACTTCTGGTTCATGTGTTCCTGTTGATATTGAGTGGCCTCCTAGAAAAAACACATCATCTGACTTTAATGCACCATTATCTGTTAGTGAGCAAAGTAAATCTGGAGGGCTATCTAGTGATGGTCTTGCTGATATTGATCCTTTTGCCGACTGGCCCCCAAAAGCAAGCAGTGGTGCCAGCATTTCAGCTGTTGGACACCTGTCAAGCACAAGCCAAAGTATTTCTGGACTAAGTACAGGAAATATTGGGTTCAGTGGCAACAGTGGTTCTCTGGGACAAATGAAAACCAACCAAATGAGCTGGTCAGCGAAACCGAACACTACTAATTTAATGGCCGTGAACTCAACAGGCAATTACTTGAATCAGGGCAACTCAGCTCTTGGATTTGGAAATCCAATTGGAGGACGGAGTACAGGGTCATTGTCAAGCAGCACAACACAGGGTCCACCCAGGCTTGCTCCTCCTCCATCTGCTTCTGTTGGAAGAGGGCGTGGTAGAAATCAAGGGCAATCGGCACTTTCACGAGCATCACGTACTCCTCATTCCAATGTTTCATCAGAGCAGCCACCTATTCTAGATTTACTGTAGCAATTGAGGGCCCTCTATCTTCGTTTTGCAAATGTTGAAGTTCCTATATGGTGAGCATCATGCCTTTTTCTTCCCAACCTGCTTGCGGCAGTAGTGTATTTACATGTCAGTTTTGCAAACTGGATGGTCTGAGACTGAGGCCCCCAAATGAAGCTGCTTCAGAGCCTTCCAGAGGTTACAGAATGTTCCCTTTCTCAGGAGTCAGGATGTCTTCTTCCACACTTGGTCCTAGTTGGACAGACGAAACAGGAGAAATTCTATTTGTGTATAATATATTTGTTCAGACGGCTGTAGATTGTAGAGTTCATGAATACAGTCAACATGTTTGTTGGGATGTTTTGAATGCCCAGAATGTGCCACCACTCCACCAGGTTTAATGGGCCTCGTGCAAATGGACCCAAGGTGATTTACTCAGATACTCCCCTCCCCTACATGTAATTCATTTATTCTGTGAAGGCCCCATGTTGTGTAGTCCAGAAGTATAGGCCCATCAACACAACAGTAACCGTTGTCGATAGAAACCCATGTCTTCTGTGAATTGTGATTAAAGTTGTTGAGGGTGAACGTGCATTTCTTTTTTTTGGGTCAGGTCACCACCTTGACCATTAGTTTTCCATAGCTTATTCTTCTTGGTGTCAAGTGCCCATGTTAGCGCTAAAACACTCTTCTCGTGTAGACAGACTAGCTTTGTTTGGGAAGCTAGAGATTTTAAGTAGTTAATAAATATACAACTAGTTGAGAATTTAGAATTCTGGGTACTAGTTTATTTTCTAAGGGCTTATTCGGTTTGGTGGAATTTTAACTCATAGGAACATGATAAATGGAGGAATAGAAATGCATGTACACTTTAATCCATAGGAATTTTCCAAGAGATTTGAATGGATGGAAAATTTTGTTCTCTCTTTTACAACTTGTTGGAAGGGGATATTTTCTCCTTTTTTTTTCAAGGGACAAAGGGGAGGATTTTTCTTTGGTTTTCTACACATAGAGATTAATCCTTATGAATTCAAATCCTTTGGTTTTCCTCCAAATCGAACAAGCCATAGTTCCTGTAATAACTATTGAGTTGGAGAATCAAGAGTTATGATCTGAATTGTTTGGGAGAGCCTGAGATTTTGAGTTGTTGCATCTACCAGAAGTAGAAGATCCCCAAACAGGAGCTATACCCGACTGTAGCCAACCATTATGTTTTTACTTGGTCCATGGACTTGATATCACGGAGCATCCGTCCATCGATGAACCATGTGAAACATTTCAGCCACATCAGAATGCACACACACTAGCGACTTAGCGAGCAGCTGGGAGCTGGCTGGCTGGCTTTCAAACTCCACTGTGACGGTCGCTCCATCCAACCATATGCATGCTCGGGGTCAACATCCATCCGGCCGGCGTGCTCCCATCTCCATCATGCCCTATGTGTCCTCCCATCCCATGATGGCCTCACCCTCAGAGCAGGTACAATAGCAGGCTATAAGCCAGCTACAGACATATTTTAAAGAGATAAGTGAAAGAGATAAGAGCAGCGGGCTACAGATTTGTAGCCAGCTATAGCACGGACTTCAAGGCGCAGTGTGTGTATGACAGATGAGACCATGTATTAATAGTGTAGTATGTAACTATAGTATAAATGAACTATTAGATTAGCTATAGATGAATTAGAGCTAGTAGTTGGCTATACTATTAAACTTGCTTTCACTACCCTCTTGCTCGATCGGTAGCCTGGGGGTGGCTAAAAGATGGGCGCATCGTTTGCTACACACGAGCCCGTGCGACCCCTCCAAACTGCAAGGCGAAGGTGACTACGCATTGATTGTGATATGGTGGCTCTTGTAGCCGGGGAGGGCAAGGCGCGGCGGGATAGGCCGCGAGCAACCGGCATGGGTAGCCTCCTGATCGGGGGAATACTGCGAGATAGGGTGCAAAGCGGATGGATGGATGGATCATGGCGTGCCGTGCATGTGATCACATTCATGGTGGGGGGGTAACGGATGAAAAAAGTAAAGGCAACGCACACGCATGCATATACATGGATTTTCTCTATCCAAAAAAAAAAACAGTCTAGTGGAAAAGTGATTTTACGTAAGACAATGAATCTGGACAATTTTTTATCGCATCCTCACATAGATTTATTTTTATGAGATAAAGGGAGTACCTACGGATAGGACTATAGGTGTAGTGTTTCCTTGTGCAGTACAACGAATCTCGGTTAATGGTTTTCTGCTGATCTCTAAACAGTGTGGTAGTACTTTGTAATTAACCACCTCATCATTAGATAAATATATAAGTTTGTTTAGGTAGGGATGAAAGATTCCTTTTTGTCATGTCATTGGTCAAATTCTAAACTTTGAATTGTTTGGATTCGTCTCCTAATAAGCACTTGATGGGCCAAAAATACATTGATTTACTTGGAATTAGTTTCCCAAGAATACTAATATTGCGTAGTTTGAGAACGGATGAATATCTTGTTTGGTTTGCTATCATTTTGAACCCTATAAAATTATTTGCAATGAAAAAATTTGGTAAGTGACAACCTGAATATACATATATATATATATATATATATATATATATATATATATATATATATATATATATATATATATATATATATATATATTGCTGCTCTAAAAAAAGTAGTTCCGGAAGTTTTCACTCAAATATTATAGAAATATGGCAAGACTTCAAATCAAGCGCATTGATCACAACACTGCCAAAATTTGGTACTCCACATAAATGTATGAACATCTAGAGCTTAAAATTTCTTTAAGAACTAGCAAACATATCCGTGTGTTGCAACAGGTGAAAAAACTAATGATAACATACGTTTTACATGTATAACCACGTCAATGACAAACAGAAAATTAGAACATCTTAAATGTAATGGCCCAACCTCGATGATGGCAACCTTACCGATGTCTGCTTTACCTAAAATAATTGGATTATTCATATTTGCTTTACTTAAAATAATTGGATTGTTCATATGACAACATGCATATAATCTAAAATATTCTTTTAAACTCATTCTTGCAACCAATCAAATTCTAGACTGCCTCGCATGGTCAAGTCTACACAAAATAGAGTCATAAACTGTGCACTATTCTCTAAATAACAATTAAGTTATGTTTATTTTCTAATATTATTTCCATATAATATGTTATCAAGAATAGTAGCTATTCTTCATAAAAATAGTCTGATAATTGCCTACAGAGATGTGCAGGGTCTCCAATACAGGAGAATAGATGACGAAACAAAAAGCAGTGTAGGAGATGGAAAAAATCGATGATCCTATACGACCAAGCATCCATCAATTTAGTTTTTTTTCTGACAGTTTTTTCCTCGTATGTTTTTTTTTCTTTTTTTACAGACGATGGAAATATTTTCTCACATGTTTTTTCGACTACGGAAACCTTTTTCTCTAGCGCGTTTTCTTTTGCGCTTTTTTCTGACATTTCATTTTTTAAACCATTTTTATTTTCTCGTGCATTTTTCTTTTTTAATATATGATGGAAACTTCTCTTTTTAAATAGTTAGATTAGATTAAATTAGAGATAGATAAGAGATATATATGGACTACTAAAACTGCGAATAGAAATTAGACTTTTTTTGCCGCGCTTTTTTCCGCCCTTTTTATTTTTTTCCTCGTGCGTTTTTTTACGAACAGTTTTTTCGCTACTCTCTTATAGAGTCTGACCTTTCTATATGTGTTTTGGTTTTTTTTATTTTTTGCGGATTTTTTTTTGTTTTTCGCTTTGTAGGAATCGGACTTTTTTTTCCCGTTGTGGGAATCGGATCTACATTTCTTTTCTCTTTTTTTTGCCAGGAAACGGATTTTTTTTCTGTTTAGGTGGGAATCAGATATATTTTTTCCATCTACGTTTCTTTTTTTTCGCCAGGTATCGGACTTTTTTTCCCGTTTTAGGTGGGAATCGGATCTTTTTTTTTCGCCAGGGAATCAGATTTTTTAGTTGTTTTTTCGCTGTTTTTTTTATGTTGACGGACGACGGAAACATGTTAAATTTTTTAAGTAGTAGAGATATAAGAGTATCACCGCCTAC
This sequence comes from Oryza glaberrima, assembly GCF_000147395.1. Taxonomy (NCBI): domain Eukaryota; kingdom Viridiplantae; phylum Streptophyta; class Magnoliopsida; order Poales; family Poaceae; genus Oryza; species Oryza glaberrima. The sequence continues at coordinate 22,246,583 of NC_068326.1, forward strand.
TTTCTCATTTGAGGCCTATTTGTTTTAGAGGAATTTCAAAGAATTTAGATTCCTAAGGAATAATTCGTATGAATGTCATTTGGTTCATACGAATGTAGATATAGGAAAACCAAAGAAAATTTTTCTTCCCTACAAGTTACAAAGAGAAAACAAAAGGAAATTTTCCATCTACACAAACTTTATGGAAAAATTCCTATGAATTGAAGTGTGCATGTATTTCTATTCCTATGTGCTGAAGTTACTCTAAAATGAATAGGCCCTTCAACCAGCTATTTCTTATTTAATTTTTCCTCATCTGCTTCCTAATCTCAACCATTGACCACAATCCCTCATCTGAACCATAATCTTAAAAAGAGAACTTTGGTTTGGGCAGCAAACTACAAGGCCCATATTATTATGCCACCGTGTCTAGGTAGTACTGTCTATATCCATTCGCAAGAAGATTTCTCTTCTTGAAAAAAAGAGGTGTGCATGCATATTTTATACTGGCTGTCTCGCCGTGATCTTTGGCCTGGCCATGATTGGGCAGCGGAACAGTGGAGGTGGCTCATCAATCCATCAGTACCAGCTCGCTCGTCACAAGAAAGTTACTCGCAGTGCACGCATGATTGAGTGATCACGCTGCAGTCGTCGGTCGAGAACAATGAATTTTAGAATCATCATCATTTTCTTCTACTTCTTCTCGGTGAGAACCAATGCGCTACATGTATATGTATACGTATACACATTCAAGTCTTTTAGATAATATTTTTTTATTGATCCGACCTCTATATACATACATGTATATGTGTATAAGTTGGCACGTACCTACAGAGCTAGCCACCATGGTTGGTCCAATATGTACTAGTACTACTTTGCCAATCATACATGGGATCGATCCCCGGGTACAGAGAAACACTGTGCAACGTTCGGACTTCGACGGCTTAGCCACTGTAGCGCATTGTGTTGCGCCACCATTCGCCTACTCTACTTTTAGCTACTCCTTCACTGGTTGCCGGACCATGATGCGATCGATCGATCGATCCAACTGCACGACGAGACGTTGAAACTGTTATAAGTACCTGCCAAAACGATATACTATCTCCGTCCCAAAATAAGTGCAGCCGTGAGTTTCCGCGCCCAACTTTGATCATTTGTTTTATTTAAAATTTTTTTATAATTACCATTTTTGTTGTTATAAGATGATAAAACATAGATAGTACTTTACTCGTGACTTATGTCTTTAATTTTTTTCAAAAAAATTTCAAATAAGACGAATGGTCAAAGTTGAGCGCTGAAAACCATAGCTGCACTTATTTTGGGACGGAGGTAGTAAGAACCTAGAATCAGATGTGATATTTTTTATACTACAAATCCAAAAAGGTTGAAATGTCTCATCCAATTCTAGATTCGTATAGTATTTTGGAACAAATAGAACACTCCGTGAGTCCCATAAAAACTAAAAAGAAACATTGTTCATAATATAACATAAAAACTAAAAAGAAACATTGTTCATAATATAATATAACTAACTGTTCAGATTGATAGTACTGAGATATGTCGTATTCGGTATTAGGTTCGTCTTTCGTGGGACGGATAAAGTAAAACTGATTTAGGGCATGTTTAGATCCCCTGGCAATATTTTTCACTCTGTCGCATCTAATGTTTGGACACATGCATGAAATATTAAATATAGGGAAAAAAAACTAATTACACAGATTGTGTGTAAATGCGAGACGAATCTTTAACGCCTAATTGCTGCATGATCTGACAGTGTGGTGCTACAGTAAAACTTTACTAATGACGGATTAATTAGGCTTAATAAATTCGTCTTGCAGTTTATAGGTGGAATCTGTAATTTGTTTTGTTATTAGTCTATGTTTAATACTTTAAATGTGTATCCGTATATCCGATGTAATACGTCAAAACTTTTGGAAAGATCTAAAGACAGCCTTAGCCTACTACTAGTCTTTAATCATTCCCGGATTACATATTTGTGTGGTCCGACCGATGTATCGATCGATCGATCGATCGAGAGGTACGCAGTATGCACACTGCTGCGCGCAGTACGTGAGTGAGTAAATCGCGTACGTACGCGAACGTACCTACCTGGGAAGGCGCGCCGGCCTATAGATTTTGGACACATAGTGGTGGCGTCGTATGACCGTAATAACAGCAGGCTGGCTCCCAACATCTGGACCACGAGCTATAGCTCCCTCACGCCGCGTCATGCATAATCTATCTAACGAGGAGAAGGAGATCGGGAAGATTGGAAAGATACACAAAACAATGTAAGTAATTAGCGTATAATTAATTGAGTATTAACTATTTTAAATTTTAAAAATAGATTAATATGATTTTTTAAAGCAACTTTTCTATAGAAAATTTTTACAAAACACGCACCGTTTTAGTAGTTTAGAAAGCGTGCGCAGGGAAAACGAGGTGTTTTCTCACCCTGTCTCACGAACGAACGCAGCATAGTGATCCCTCTATATCGTTTTGAGATAGTGATCACTGCATACTATGCTACGGTATTGATTTGCTGAGGGGGACAGATTAAATTCATCCATGGCAAAATCTGATCCGAGGATTTATTACCATGTGTGTATATGCACGTAATGTTGGATGTGTACATGATGAAGTAGCGATCGAGCAGACGATCAACGACGGCAGAGATGGGAACAATGGAATATCGATGCGAGGAAGAAATGGATAGTGGCATTGTGACATTGTGTGTGGCTGCAGAGAGAGAGGGGGAATCCAATGAGGAGAGACAGGTCCCCCTCTCCTCTGTTCAAATCTATTGGATGCTCTGCTTGCATTTGCATCGCTTCTGCTCATCGATCTCTCCAGCCATCTCTCTCTCTCTTCCCACTCTCCTGGGATTAGTTCTCATCATGGGTGACGACAGACTAGTGAAAGTCTGAAAGATAGAGGATGAGAACGTAATATGTGTTAGGTTTAGAAATGAAATAAAATGGATTAGGTCCATCAGTTGGAATGATTCTATCTACTTACTTCTATTTGATATTTGAGACGAAATGATCCTTTCTTTTTTAAAATGAGAGGGATTGCAGTCTTAATTTTTTCTTTAATAAATGAGAATTATGTGTAGCCTATATATCAGTGAGATAAAGGAGGTGAGTTGGATTAGTCGTTTAATTTTTTTTTATGGAATTGACTCAGATCTAGAGATAACATTTATTTTCAAAAATAATACTATTCTAACCATATTCCGAAACCAAACTTTCAAAAGATAGATTCATTCCAATCCGATCTATCACATCTCTCCAACCAAACACTATAAAACACCATGCATAAACGGCGTGTGCAGCCAGCTCACGCGCACGGTGGGGGTCTCCGCCGCCTGCCGACCGGCCCCGGCTGGTCGTCGAGCGAAGCCCCGCGCGCGCATGGTGGTCGGTGTGAGTCACGACGACGTACGCGACGTCGCACGTACGTCCGCCGCCGCGCCCGCGCGCGCCAAAGCGTCGCGTCGCGCGGCCGCTCACAGCTCACTCTCTCACGGCCTCACCTACGTACGCTAACACGCACGCCGCTACGCGCCGCGCGCGATCCGCGAAAATCCCCTGTGCGCGCGGCGGCCGTGCGTACGGAGGCGGAGGCAGAGGTAGGAGGCCAGATATTGTGCGGCGGCTACGGAACATGTGGGACTCACCTGTGTCTGCTGTCTATAGCTACTTACCCGGCCTCCTCTTTTTCACCCGTACGTGTTAGCGCGCGGGGGAGAAGATTAATTACACCTGTTCGATATGGTGAACTCTAGCTCATCGATCTTTTTGTCATATGTGATTACCTTTTGTTAGCCACTAGAACCACACAAGTAACATAACATCTCGCGTAGTGTTTATCTTTTTTGTTAAGAGTCGGACAAAAAGAGAATTGCATGGATGCTAAGTGTAACAAATTGTGTGGTAGGTCAAATTATAGATGCAGGGAAGTGCTTGTGTGTTTTTATTACGCTTGGTACGGAGAGATCAGCTAACCATGTCCAATGCACCGGTACAGTATACATTTATTTCTCAATTGCCGCACATGAATAATTCAGAGCTATTACCTGCTTTTGTTTGAAGCACGGAGCCAGGTAGAGAGGGCATAAAAGGAACGATTTTGCAAGTAGGCCCCACTCTGTGGGCTTTTGGCGAGACGAGTACACATGGGCTTTTCGTGGGCTTTTTTGTTCCCTTCCGCTGCAAAACGTTGGCATCTCTGGTTTGAGGCAGGCAAATGCCTCTGCTGTTGCCAACACCACTCACTCACCAGTCACCATCGGCTCAAAGAAAAAGAAAAACAACACTCACTAATTCACCATCCAATCCAACTATGCATGAGAAACATGGCCGAAACCAAAAAACCGAACCGAACTAACCGATACCGAAATAATCGATAATGAATATTTCGTTCAGGAATTCGTCGATTATTCTTACTAACTGAAATTAATTTGGTCATTAGCCTCGGCTAACTTAGCTAATCAAATAGAAAATGCCAATACGCCCTTGTAAATGTTCCAAAATAATGTAGCACTTGAATTTTGTAACAAATACTATAAATTATCAACAAAACTTTCTTTAAAAAAATTCTAGAAATATAAAAAACGGGAACTACCTTGTTGAGGGCTTAAAGTGGGGGATAAAATCTCAAGATGAAGAGAATATTTCTTGGGGACAGTCTTGAGAGTACAAAGAGGATGCATATGGTAGAAGGGAAAAGGACTTGTCAGGCCCGGTTCTGCTGTGTGACCACCTTCAATCAGATGTTGAGAACCCAGCCAACCCAGGGTGCTTGTGACTGGTTTGAGGCTACTCCCAACTTTGTCACAAGCCCCATTACATGGTAGTACATGTCAAGGAGAAGAGATCAAGGCAGTAGTTGCCATGAGCAAAGCCTTTAACTCTTGGTGGTTGGGGCTCATGTGGATTGGACGGATGCATCTCTCCTTCTCTCTTTTTTTTTTCTGCCTCAAAAACCACAGGAGAACAACCTATGCAGAAAGCCATATTTTGCTTGCCATCATGGATCTGTGAGATGCTCTCTAGCTACCTGAAAAGGTTGCAATTGGGGTGTGTCTTTTTAATGAAAAGGCTGCAGCCTTTTTTTCTTTTTCTTTGCCCTGAGCACATTATAGTACAGTTTAGTGGCAACTATCATCAAGAGCAAATAGATGCTGCACCTGCACAAGGGGGGTGTCAATGCAAGGATGGTTAGATTGGGTCAGGGAAGTGAAGTAATTGTAGCTGTCTGCGGACTAATGCAACATGCATGTATGTTTTCTATCTCCCTGTGCATATAATTGTGTACTTACAAGGCTTCAGATCGAAGGAGAGGAGACAATAAAAGCACTATGAATTTGGATCATGGTACAATGAAAATTATGTACCCTGGCCTCACCTAATGCTGTGTCATCTTATGCTTGTTATAATCCTTTTGTTCCTACTATGCTTTAGTAGTTTCAGTTTTCACTCTGACAGCATTAAAGCTTTGCTTGCCTGCATCTCATAACACCACAAAGAAAGAAGAAGCCCTCAACATAGAACAAAATTGAACCAGAACAGTGTGATCTGAACTTCTTTTCATGACACTGGACTTCTTAAAAATACTTGACTTCACAAACACAAGGTCTGCAATTAAAGGATTCAACATAATATTTCTTTATACACAATCCAAGTAATCAAATATTCTATTTCAGAAGGTTTGCAATTGGTTAATACTACTTAGGATTAGCAAAAAGAAGGTTACATAATCAAATACATAAATATCCACAAATAAATACAGTAAGCTGTTGCTTGACTGCTTGGGGATTGGACACTACGGAGTAGTTAAATTTTACAGAATTTTCAGATGAATTATTTAAATTCCCGCAAAAACTTCAGGAAATCTGACACCCAAAGGACACCTAAAGAGATAGCCTCATCCATTTTCTTAATGTTGAACTGACCTACATTGCTTGCATCCTACTACAAACCAACCATATCCTAGGGCAAGGACTCTGAACAAAAAAAGGAAGGAAAAAAAATATTACTCTGGCTGGCTTGGTCCATGAGGACAATATATAATTCCCAATCAATAACTACTGAATCCCGATCTAACATAGACCAATCACTCTTCCTGGACTAGCCAGTACTACTACTAGTCCTAAGCAAGATCTATCCAGTCTAATCTCCTTTTTATCTTCTCCTATCCTGCCAAGTTACCATTGCCACAAACAGCAGTACGGTCAAACAATTTTTACTGCACATGCCAAGATTTAATTGTGGGGGTGTTAAGTGAGCCAATAGCATCCAATTTAACTGTTCCATTGGATGCTTTACTCCCTCTCCTTGTTGGTCCTTGGCACATCTCTTCAGACCAAATCTAAGCTTAGTTACTAGTACTTACTAGTAGTACTTATTGCCATAAAGGATAACTATAACAATTCTTGTTTTGGGATCTTGAGACACAATGCAACATTTGACCCCCTAGCTTCATCTTCAGCACAACCATGTTATTTACTCATGTTTGAACATACATACAAAGCTCACAATTGACAAGTGTGTGAAAAGGGAAACATGTGAGGTTAATAATTCAGTTCAATTCTATGGTTTTTGTGCCATGTGACATCTGAGTCCAGCAGGCAGTAGGCATGGGGTGTAGTGGTGGTTGCAGGCTCATCAGAGGGTTCACCAAGTACAAACTCAGTTAGGTTTGAGTTGGAAGTGCAGATCAAATCAGAGGAGGAAAAGATGAAACAATGTGGCGGTGATTTGATCCAATGGGAGTACCAAGTAGGAGTGGTAGCTAGGTAGTGTGTGGTGTGCCATCATCCGTTGATTAACCTGTGACCCCAAAGCATAGATGTGACTGAGTGAAGAATCATCTGATCATCAGAGAGGATGAAATGATAAACAAATGTGGATTGATGCATCACACACACACTCACAGGTGGATGGTGATCTGCATTAAGTAGGACAGGTGTGCAATGTGCAACCCCATCTACTTTTCTCAACTCTTTAGTTTAGGGGTTCACAAGAGGGGTAGGGTAACCCCCTTGGCAATATTGGCTCTCTTTCTCACACATCTTCTCCTCTCATCAACATTTATGCCTTGGCCACTCAGCTCACATGCTGGGCTGCTGCTTGCTTCTGCTGCAACAACCACCACCACCACCACCATGGCCATAAACATCCCTTGCATTGCATTGCATTTCATTGCATGACAACTTTTATTGGCATTGGATAGATTTTGCCATGGCCTCAATCTGGGTCAAGCAGACCTGCTCCCTTTTAGTATGCTTGCTGTTGCCATGCTCCAATTGATTCACCTTTTGTGCTATCTATCTATCTGACCTTGAATTCAATAGTTTTCTGAACGTCCACTCTGCCAAGGTCAAGAACTGCAATGGCTTCAAATCCTCTCACACAGCACATATATATACATATATATATACATATATATATATATATATACATATATATATATATATACATATATATATATATACATATATACATATATATATATACATATATACATATATATATATATATATATATATATATATATATATATATATATATATATATATATATATATATATATATATATATATATATACACACACACAAGAATCTGTAGTGTGCAATAATAATAATGGGATGCAATGATTAAGGTGGCGCTTTATCTTTCCATGGAGGACAGACAGACAGGCCACAGGTAAACTATAAATATGCTCTGCACAAAAGAAGAGCTTCTTCATCAGCTGCATACACTGAACCTCCCACATGAAAAGCTCTGAACCTTATTACCATTGTGCAAGCCAAAAGCCACCAAAGAGAGGAGATACTGTCATCCCAAGCACACAACTGATCAAGGCCATCCATCTCTGTAATCACTTGCTTTTTCTCACTGATTAAGCAGCAGCCAGAGCCAATGGCTGGCCTGCAAACTCTGTTTCTTGTGCCAGGACGATTTGTTAGATAACTAATTATTTTGTGTTTCCTTTTGTGTTTTGTGAGCACAGCATGCACAGTGCAGTGGAATCTATGGAGGTCTCAGTTCTGGTAAGTGCACAGAATGAGGGTGCAGTTATCCCCTCTCTTTGCTGACAGGATGCACATGGCCTCTTGTTGGATCAAATCCATTTGTTTAAAACCTTGCAAATCTTGCAAACATGGTGGCTTGCATTGCCCACACACACAGGCACACTAGGAGTACTATATTGCTGGCACTCATACCATATGCCCAACTAGAACTGATCTTTTGGTTAATTAACTCGGGTGCTTTTCAAATGCTCACAGATCAGAGACAGCTTAATTAATTGGCTAAGAGAACACGTACAATGACTTCATCTTCCATGTGAGCTGCTATAGGCACTTGAAATCACCATTCACCAAGAGAGCTGTAGTGACTACTCTGATACAAGCCAAAATGAAACTGCTCCCTCAAGTTATAAATATATAGCATTTATGATAAGATTTGATCAAACTTTGAAACTTTGATCACCAATAACATCTGAAATGCTTAGTTTAAAAACAAGAAATAGTATTAGTAGATTTGCTTAAAAGAATTGTCATGATATCATAAAAATTATTACATTTTATAAATTATTGTAATGTCAAAATTTAAATTTCAAAGAAATCATGTTTTGAACATAAAAAATTCCTTATCACGGAGTATTAGCAAGACATGTAATTTGCTTTACGATTCGTGCAGTTTTCTTTAAAAGAGCAGAAACAGTAACTGTTAGGGACCATGCATGGGCTGGTGTGAAGCATTTGTTTTTCCTTCTTAATTATAGTACATTTCATCTGTCTGAGAGGAGCTTGATTATTGTAAACATCATGAGTTCAGCACCTAATCTGCAGCCCTAATTTAAACTCAGGGACAAGACAAGAACCGCACACCCACACACACATGATTCTCCTGCACTGGACACACCACTACAGCAGCAGTACATGCATGCATCATCCGATCAATGGCTCTCAACACCGATCTCGAGGAGCAACGGACGGCCCAGATCCATCCACTCACATAACTTCACCTCTAATCTCCATCAATGAGTGCCCTAATTAACTACTAACCAACTAATGAACCATCCATGCATGCACCTTGTGAGTGATTTGATTAATGTGAAGGGAGGAGATTATAAGAGCCAGTGTCAGCTGGACTGCACATGTGTAGTACTTCTGAATTTCTGATCCTGCCTGCCTGTAATATTCCATGCACCTATCTTGCATGCCCAGCCTTGTGTAGGCTCGGATTAATCAAATCATCAGATCGACGCTTTGGAAGATTTGTCTCATGAGAGAAGAATTAAGATTAATTAGAGAGAGGAGCTTGTTAATTAGCTTAATACGGCTTGCTAATTGAGGATTAAGGCGTGCTCATGTTTAATTACTGCAACAACCGACCAAACCGAAAGCAGGAGGGCCATGGGGGCTTGGAGATAATCTGTCTCCTCTAAACAAAACACGTACACGTCCATGGATGCGACAACCATATGTACTACGTACTCATGTGATTATTATAAATCAAATCACTGGATTTTAGATTAGATAGTCGCATTGTATACTGACTGGGCTAGCTACTGGCAGCACCTACTGTATTCCCTTGACTGTTTAAAAATGTGCTAAGTACATTACAAGTACATTACGTTGCTTTAACATTGGGCACCGTCGTATCGTTATAATCTTAATGGACCGGCTAGTTAAGTTAATCAGAGACAACAATACATTGTTCACACTCTAAATATGAGAACATAATCATGATAGCAAAGGTTGTCTTTTCATGACAACTAGGAAGATAATCCGCGCATTAGTTTGTTTCGAAAATAGTTCTAACAAAAAAAAATAAAATTAAAGTAACGTATTTTCAATTTTGAATTGAGTGTTCTTTATATATCTCTTTCGTGAAGAAATATCAACAAACTTTCATTGGTTTTTTTTCATTGGTTGAAAGCATTTGTACGGAGTTTATTTGATTTTTACTATATAATAGATAGTTAATATAGTATTTCTTATTGTTTATGTACTGAGCTGCTATCTAGAAAATTTGGATAAAGAAGTGAGCAGGTGAGATAATAGGAGATAAAATGATGGGTCCACCATGTTAAGTGAAAATCAATGATATGATGTTTTCCTTTTTTTTCTCAAAAAGTTTTAGATTTCTCTAATTTATTAGAGCGCCACGTGATGGCTTAGTAGCGTTTGTAGGAGTCACGTGACAGCTTAAAAGCATTTGTAGAAATTTAGTGGACTTTTATATATATTTGGTTTTTTCGCTTTATGCTTTTTAATTTCCGATCATACGATCTTACATTACGTTCATATAAACGTATATCATGTAATTTTTTTTTTGTTTTTTTAGGTAGTACATACGTACATTCCTCTCCTTCCATATGCATCGCATATGATTTTTTTTTTCTGTTTACAAATAGTACATCGTACCTTCCTCTCCATGCATCGTATCTATATTAGAAGGAATGATTTTAATAGATTTAATCTAATGTCCTGAAATATTAGGTCCACCAATTTAAGTGAAAATTAAGTGCTAGATGTTTTGTTTTTTTTCTCAGAATTTGTAGGATTTTCTCTAATTTATTAGAGTGCCACGTGGCGGCTTGAGAGCGTTTTTAGGAAGTCACGTGGCTCCTTAAGAGTGTTTGTAGGAAGATTAATGAACTTTTAGTATATAATAGATAGATAGATTGATACAAGTACCTTTAATTTCATTAGAGAGATCAATTTTGGATTAATCACTGGGAAAGTTTATACGCACGTTCCAAAAAGCCACATAACAATAATACTAGTACATTATTACTGTTCTAAATAGGAGAACATAACTAAGACTGCAACAGTAATTTCTATTCTCTTTTAATTACCTGCACGTTCAGGAAAGAGAATGGATGATGTACAGAGGGAGTGTAAGACTATTCGCTGGTTTAGGGAAAGAAAGAATTAGCTAATACGTGGTACGTACTACCTTTGCCAGCTTTTGAGTAGTACTCGTAATTAAGTACTCCCCTTAATTAGTTGTTAAAGCTTGTGTCTGGAAAAAGGTAGTTCAAAACTTGGGCAGTTTGGGTATCAGCACACAGAGATGGCTGGAAACCAGCGAGGCATTTGCTTAATTAAATTGTTAGTGGTTTCGTCGTACGTACTTAACAGTAGGGTTCATGTGTAGTAAGGAATACTCCACGAAATTAAAGCAGCTACGTATTAATGGCTCTCGTGTGCTTTATCGTATCGATGAGTTTAGGTTGAGACACTTGTCGTGTTCTCTTGTGCTGACTTTTCTTTCCTTTTTTTTTCGCCTGTCATGTGCAAGAGAGAAATATGTACCGGTGGTGTGTGGAAAAGTTTGTTGTTAATCGCCTGATTAATCATTGGCGGTAGGCAAAATCATCGTACACATCGTGCACAGAAAGCATCTTAGGCTTTTAGCAGTCTTGAACGCTTAATCACCCACCCCCTTTTTCTTGTTACACACCACCGTTTTATGATCGAATCGATTGGCATGCATGGAAAAGCATCATTAGTATGGTTTGTGATGGTGAAGTCGTGGGAACATATTAGAATTCGAATCTTCTTATCCAAGAATATGATAGTGTACATTTCAGTTTGTACATAGGTCATATAAAGGTTCAGAGTAATACTACCACTATTTTAAAAGAAATAAATTAGCATATACTCCCTCCGTCCTATAATATAAGGCGTACAAGTGTTTTCAAGATTCAACCTATAAAAGATTTGACCAATACTTAATATAATATGAAATAGATTTTATTTGTTAAAAATTATATCATTGGATTGAGATATAAATTTACTTTCATATAGTTATAATTTTGTTGCTACAGACCTTATAGTTTATGAGAAATTATAAGCTAGAGATTAGTTTTGGAGACCGTGCCAACTTTAACCGTGCCTTATATTATGGGATGGATGAAGTATTATATAGTACTCTGTTTCATATCATAAGCGTTTTGATTTTCTTTAAAGTCAAACTTCTGGTTGGGTTCATAGAAAAAATAGCAACATTTTCAAGATATATCAATATTGAATTCAATGGCATTGATTCAATATTATAGATGTTGCTATTTCTTTTCTATAAACTTTGTTAAAGTTAAAAAAAAAAGTTTGACTTTGAAAAAAAAAACAACTTACAATATTAAACGGATGGAGTCTTTGAATATTAATTTCTTTATTCTGCTGAAAATAACTATGTGTATAACATAGATGAAAAGTTACTCGTGCAATGTATACATAATTAATTGTGTTCATCTGAAACCTCGCTAAACCATTCAAAAAAACAAGAAGAAGAAGACTGGAAGAGCTGTTTGTCGAGAAGAAACGCCGATGTGGGTCTCCCGGCCCCGTGAAGGTCGGTGGCTGCATGCGCGCCTATCGCGTGCCGGTGCAAAACGTCACGAACGCACGCAGCTGAGCCGATGGGCAATTACGTTGTGCGGCGCCCGTCCCGTCCTCCCGCGCGCGCCACACCCCATCCATCACGCAGCCTTTCGAGTACCCGGCGCGCGCGTACGTACGTACCGACGCACACGCAGCGTGCATGTGGTGGGCGCGCGGTCGCGGCCGCCCATCACCCCGCATATATGTCGATCGGTCCGGTCGCTATACGTACGTACCCGCGGCCAGCCAAAGGCAGCCACCCAGCCGCCATGCATGCAGCAGCTGCAGCTAGCGCGCGTACCGCGTGTAGCGCAGCTCGCTCCACCTCGCTGGAGAGGTGGGTGGGCGCGCACGGGCACGGGCACGCGGGAGTAGTGACGATCGACGACGGCATTCAGCGACGCGCGCCATCCCAGTATCACCGCATCCAGTCCGCCATGATGCGCGCGCGCGCGGGCCGCGGCCGAGGGGCGAGCTAGCCTAGCAAGCTGCCGCGCGTGCGTGTGTGCGTGTGCGTTCTCGTCGTCGTCGGTCGGGGGGTCGGGGTCAGCGTTCGGCACCGCCGCCGCCACGCCGCGTATGAGCGCGCGGTGGAGGGGGTGGGGGGTGGCATCCGGTATGGCGCTAACCGTACGTGACTCGAGGTCGGTCGTTTACCGTGGGGGGGTTGTTGAGCCAGCGTTGTGTGGCAGAGTAGTTGGCCCCGCGAAACATATACCGGAAGAAACGCCTGTGTGCATCGGGAATAAACGAGTGTGTATATACTGGAGTACTGTACGAGTAGTACTACTAATTACTGAAGAGTATAGGATCACAGCAAATTGCAAATTGCAACTACTGACCGAGCGTATCATTTCTGACCGATATTTTTTACCACATAACGTAAGAGAGGTTTTCTAATTTCTATCTTATCATATTGATTTTTTAGATAATATCTTATCATATTGATATCAATACTAAATAGTTTAATTGATAAATCTGGTTAATTATTGATCGACGGAGCATTGTTTTCGAAAATATACCGTTTTTATCTCCTGGCCTAGGTCCTTGTTGCATCACATCGCCGGGATGCCTTCAGGAGTTTCGCATCGGTCCTCTGCTCTGTTCCCTGTCCGACACACTCAGTATCTGGTATTCCTAATTAATTAAAGGAGAATAGAAAGCTGTGGCCTGTGGCTATAGTAGCTCCATGCACGTCTGACGCCCAGAGTTTCATGGAGCTGAGGTGCGACATATCGACACGGTGATATGCACGGTACATTATTGATACCTTGAACACATGACATTTCCAAAGTCTAATTTAACAGACAAGCCATGTTATCTTTGATGTAAATGTAATCATGCAAGTATAAATAACGCACACTGCCCGGTTGAGACATGGCCGACCTATAATAATTCAAGACGAACATAAACATCTGGTCAAGCTTTTGGCACGTTGAGTGCCCACATTCTTCATAGTTCATACACCCCGGAGAAGAGAATATCAGAAGAGACGAAGGCATCCAATGAGATACATACGGTGCTTCAGGGCTTGTGCCTCCCTGGAAGAAGTGGGTGCTGGAGCCGAGGCTTGTGTCATGGCCTGCAGGCCAGTGAACAGAACAGCTAAAAAGGGGCAGCCTTTGTGTGCAGCCAAAGCGTTTTCCGTGCTCAGATCATGGCCTCTCTTCCTCTGCAAGACTGCAATCCAGAGCCCAGAAAGACAAACACGCACACACATACACAGAGAGAAGAGAGGAGAGAATCTACTACGACTCGTCTACGACCTCCAGGCACATGACATGGCCAATGTGACCTCCTTGAATTCTAGTATTCTTCTTTCTTGCCTTCCCATTTCTCCTTTTCATTAAAACCGCTCTCCATGTGTGTAACCTGGGGTGTATTTAGTTCACGCCAAAATTAAAAGTTTGGTTAAAATTGGAACGATGTGATGAAAAAGTTAGAAGTTTACGTGTGTATGAAAGTTTTGATGTGATGGAAAAGTTGAAAGTTTAAAGAAAAAGTCTGTAACTAAACAAGACCCTATCCTTTCTAGAGCTCCAAACAAGATGCACCAGGAGTTTTACAAGTACAGTTGGGAGAGAAGAGCAGGTTGGTTGCACCTCACCCCTTATTTCCACCCAAATAGATCAAATATTACATATAGTATTATTTATGTAACTAAAAACTGGTTTTATCCTAATCCGACAATGTTATCACTCCTATTTCTCCGACATTGGTCTCATCCTCAATCATCAGGCTAGAACTGATTTTTTTTTTCATCCCAACTTATCGCCAATAAAACAAAAGTTATAGAAGTCAATATTTTCGTATTAATTGCTATTGCGTAGTAGATAATCGAAGAAAGTTAGAACAAACCTGGTACACCCTTTTTCAGGAGAAAAAAAAGATAGTATATGGTACACGTCGTATCTCAGATAACGAAAGAAAATAATACCGGCACGGCGTGTAAACAAAGCCCAAAATCAATATTCTTCGCTCCTTTTTCCATGTGTGCACGACGACCTGGCCTTGGTGTCTCCATCATCATCCGACTTGGCTGGCAACAACACAATACTCCAGCTTTTTAGCTCTGACTTGCACGATACCATGCACGCCGCCACTGTGTGTTTACCGGCCATGGAGAGGCTTTTTAATTAGGATCCAATAGTTGTTGGTCAGTGGCGACCAGTCTCCCCTATATATGTGCGTGGCAAGGAAAGGACTATATATGTAGCCCAAGCACATAGCGTGGTCCGGCTTTGTTTTGCACTGTGGTGTCCTTTTTGAACAGATCAAACCCCCTCACGAGAGAAGAGAATAATATAATTATTGTCCCTCTTATGCTTATAGTGAAACTGTTTATTAGCAATAAAATTGATTTATAAATAAAACTATTTAACGCGTTTTTTTGTAACGCTAGAATGTACAATACGATGAAAGAAACACCCAAAAGTAACTCTGGGATTAAAATTAAAATTTTAAATTTCCGCTTATGCATATGAACTAAAGGCTAAATGATGGGATTGTAAACCACCATCCATGAGGGTTAGCTTCGCTGGTTTCAATATGTGTGCGTATGCAATGGTACGTGGTGGTGGCAGTAGTAGAATGGAAGCTAGCTTTATCATCATCATAGAAAACTTAAGGAATGGAACTACGGAAGCATTGGAAGGGTAGACATGAAGTCCAAGCTTAGGTAGGGATGGAATGATTTTCAGTGTTGCAATTCATCACCAATTAATTTTTAGTGGAGGGTGAATTTAAGTCAGCACAAATATCGTAAAACTTTAGCATGACAAATGCCAAATAGATGACGCGGGGTTTTAAGATATAACCATGATAACTTTTTTTTTTTAAATAGGATCACAGCATGAGCTATTTAACTGTGTCATCCTGAAAGTATTTCCAATGGTAATATACAAATATGGTTTTCGTTTATCTAGGTTACTTAATAGAAAATGATCGAAACTCAAATATTGAAAGTTTTGCTAAAGAAATCACCACATGTTATATAAGGGCATGACTGCATGACCATAAATGATATAGATATGAAATGAAAATTGTCGTTATATACGTCAAACCATCTATGTCATTTATGTTCCTTCCGTCAATGTTTTTGTCATTGTCATAATATTTGAAATCCCATATGCTTACAACTACTTTTCTATGATGGACGTAACATAATTAAGAACTAAAATCCGACGGGCACAATTTACAATTTAAACCGCACCTCTCCATCTCCAAAAACCTCACCATTTTGCAGGTGAATTGCACCGGGTTGAGTTCTGCTGTGCCCATCCAGTACCCTCTCCAACAAATTAAGCACGCACATAAAAACTTCTCTCGGACTTAAGCCACTAATTGCACCGAACATAGCTGGCGATATGATATGATCGGACACATTAAGTACTTGCTTAGCCGGAAATTCCCAGCCGGATTACAGCTAATTGCCGTGCAAAATTTCCCCTTCTCGCATAAAATTTCCGGTGGCTTCGCATGCAGTGTGTAACAAACCGGTAATATAATAAACTAATAATGGTAAAGTTTTGGCCTTTTTTCCCAGAACGGGTAGGCCGTGTACTTGGCGGCCGCTGTGGACGCTACAGGAGATCGCGTCCAGCTGGCACGAGGGCATGATCAAAACGCCACGTATGATGGCATGCACAGTTGCGAGAGTTGCCGGTCAAAATGTTAAAAATGAGATGTACGGACTCATCTTCTCCCTTATATTTATGTTTATATTTTATCAGTTAAATTTTAAATTTTTAACCTTAAATTTAGAGTTGATTTTGAATTTTTTTCATCGTAATTTATTTATCAGCTTTTGCTTTTAGATTATTATAAAGACGTATGTAAAAGTTATATTTACAAATTATTTTTCGTTTGCAAACTCGAATAAGACAAAAGATAGGGTTGTGGTTAGTAGAGGTGGCAGTATTGAGATTAAGGTAAATGCTAGGGGCCAACATGGGCATTACACCGGTAATATAAACGCTGCTGTTTATAATTCAATCTGCGTCGTGTTGCTCTTAATCCTAAACGGAAAGCAGCGGTTCACCTACCTAATTATTTTGTTGGTGATGGTGTTAACGTTTGGCTTGGGCACTTAAACAGTACTTAATCTTACCTATGGCTCACTTTCATAGTGGAATATTGTGTTATGCCATCCAAACCTTATCTCCATTAAAACACTAAAGTAATGGAGATCACTTGTGAACATACGGCCAAAAGGACACATTTAGCAACACAAATAATACATGATTTTCGTAGAAATAAGTTTAATACTCATAAAATTACTCCAAAATTTTATATTTACCCTAACACAAATACTAGTAGATTACAGAGAACTAGCTACTATATTATGACGTGCATGCTTGCAAGCCGTTAAACGGTGCAATTTTTAAAAGAGCTTTATGTATAGAAGTGCTTTTTTAGCAAGTAAATGCAATATTTAAGTTTGTATTATAGAAGTTTTAACATTAATCGTACGTTAATTATCTTTTTAGTAAGCCAAGAGGCTAATCTCTCAATACTCTGAAATGTACTCTGCTCTATTAATCTTTTCAGTTCTACAGAGTGAAAGTTGAAAAGTTGAAATGTGGTCGATTAAATCCACGGAGGCCGCTTAGTCAGGGGGCAGGACTTGCCACGTGGATGCGGAGGGAATATTCCGTCGGGATCTCCACTCCACGGCCGACGTGAAGGTGACGACCCGAGCCTACCCTGAGTGGGGCCCACTGCCCACATGAGGTGGACGTGCTTAGCTGGCAGTGCGGGTGTTCTCCCCGGACGCGCCACGCATGTCTTGCTGACTCTGTCCCGTGGGGAACGTCAATTTACCATACTGCCCTTCGCTCTCCTTTTTCCGTGTTTTCTTGGTTGCATGTATGGTTTGTTGGTAGCGGGTAGGTAAATTTTACAAACATCAACTTAGGGGGGGTGTTTTTGGTGGTGTTGATTCAGGAGTGTAAAGTTTTGGCGTGTCACATGTGATATTATATAGAGTGTTTCATGGAATATTCAGCACTAATAAAAAAACTAATTATAGAATCCGTCAGTAAAGACGAATTTATTAAGCCTAATTAACCCGTCATTAGCACATGTTTACTGTAGCACCAAATTTTCAAAACATAGAGCAATTAGGCTTAAAAGATTCGTTTCACAAATTAGTCGCAATCTGCGTAATTAGTTATTTTTTAGCTTATATTTAATACTTCATGTAGGTGTTAAACGTTTAACGTGATATGGTGTAAAATTTTAGGGTGAGGCTGTGTTTAGTTCCACGCCAAAATTGAAAGTTTGAAGAAATTAGAACGATGTGATGAAAAAGTTGAAAATTTGTGTATGTATGAAAGTTCGATGTGATGGAAAAGTTAAAAGTTTGAAGAAAAAAGTTGAAATCTAAACAACTCCTGAGATCTAACATGCCCTTAGGATTGAGGGCACGTTTAGACTACAATATTCTCACTCCCTCCCATCCTATAATACTGATCATTCTATACTGTTTAGTATAAATTAAAGTTTAAAAAGAAAAGACTGCAATATCTCTTATTGAAATGTAAGTGGGTGAGTAGTGGGGATAAAATGGAGAGAAGCTAGAATAGGAGATGATTGATGGGACAAATAGATAGGATGATATGAACTATATTTTGACGGGGGTTTTAACTATTTGTCACTTTTAGATTTGGCAAATAACTATTTGCCACCCCTATCTCAATGACATATGGGTCCACATGTGTCTATAACATATGGGTCCAGTGGCAAAAAGTTAATTGCCACATCTAAATATGGCAAATGGTTAAATATTCCTGTTTAGACCCAACACAAAGGAATTTCATATGATTTTTTTAACTATTCCTTTAATCCAAAGAACTATATATGCAAATTTTCTATAATATTTCAGGACTTTGTTTCAAAGGAGCCCAAAAAGCCTGCTGAAGAAAATAATAATAATTTTAGACTGAATTACATGCGAAGACCAATTTTTTTTTGTTTTGTATAGTGATACAGTTATAATGAGGAATGTTGTGTTGATGTTTCTCACCAGAACTTAGAAATATATTTACATATGATGACATAGTGCATAGCTTTTTATTTAGTTTTATACAAGGATAACATTGAGACACAGGAAGCGGTTAGGAAGGAATGTGTTCCGGTGTGCGTGGTTGGCAAGAACATGAAAGCGAAAAGCACAGTGTTTGTTGTGGGGGCAGAACGGTCATTTTGGCGTCCACTGGAAATCTATGGTGTGCTGTCTCTTCTCATCCCTTCTCTCTCTGTTTTTGGGAAGCAGATTCTCTGGTTTTTAGGGTATGCTTGCGTATGCAGTGTGAGAGAGAAGGCTGGAAAGCTTCGGGACCAAGCTCCATGCTTCCCTCTCTCTCTTTCTCTCATGAATTTTGATGGCCTCGGAAAATGCAATATGCATCCGTTTTTGAAGATTTCATAAATGCATATTTACATTTGTTTCCTGCATAAGAACAGTGAAAACAGAAGAAAAACATGATTGGTTTTTTCTTCGTTATCATTGAACTGTGTATTTGTTACCATATTATGAAATTTATATATCCCATATAACTTAGATATCTCTGATTAAAGTTGAGTCTCAAGTAAAATTGTGGAGCGTTCTAAACACAACACTACATCTCTAATTCATTTTGTGAGAGTTTCAGCCATCTCCACTCTCTTTTTGAGAAGAGCATAAACTGTTTGGCTGAACTATAGCTCAAGAAAAGTAAAAATGTAGCTGGCACTATGTTAAAAAGACCCTAATACGTGCGGACGTAAAATCTAAACGTGGGCGTAACTGGAAGATTGCCACTCCATTTCAGAAATTGTATAAGAAACCTTTGTGTTGATGAAATATGTTTTTTTTAAAACGTCATGGTGTTACCTAAAAGGTTATGGAAGATTAAGGAATCAATGTAACTAGAGATATGCACGCTTGTAGAAAGCTTATTGCCATATTATCTAATACGTAATTTTCAAAGCTTCTTTGATGTGATCAAACTTTTATATCCCCGCGGACATTGTGATATTAATTAAGGATGGAAAATTTCTGATCACATGATAATGTTAATGAGCATATATGTAAAAAGATAATCTCTTTACACGTATTTTGCTTACTGACTCATATAGACGTCGTGATGATAATAAGGGATAGAAAAATTTAGGACATATGTAATAAAAGATATACGCATACGTGTTTAAAGCTTATCACTATATCAACCAACAACACGACTACAAAACAAGACCAGAACATCATTGACCATGACTTTTTAAGAGCCAACGCTTGTCGATTTCTGCACGACCGACTTTGACATCAGTAGAACACTAGTTGCCACGTGTGATTTTTCAATAAAAACAACGCTAATTAATGATTATGGTTGAACATAGCTGTAAAGATACTCGAATAATGACGTGGCTTATACTTATCTGAGAAAATCCATTACTCACGATAAAATAAAAACGCCGACGTTACGAAAACAACATGAAACTAACCCTTTTTTTTTCCAAACAAACAACTATACCCTTTCGTCTAAATAAACAACTATAAAGAAAAAAAAACTACTAGGAGCCACTCAAACCCAGCTTAAAAGTTTTTACATAACAAGGAACAAATGAAACTCCAGCACCTAAAAACCCAAAAACGGAAGAAGGAAACCAGAAAAACCCTAAACTCCAATGACACTAGAGACCAAAAACCACAAAACCCACACCAGAGATGACCCAAATAACCACACAACATATTTTGCACTCTGCCCCCTGGATTTCTTCCATAATTCCAGGTTAGCCCCTCCCCAAGTCCCCCCACCCACTGCTATTTCTCCCCCCTGCTTCCCCCTCCTCCCCTTTCTTCTTCCTTCTCTTCTCCTCTCTTCTCCCCCCCCCCCCCCCCCCCCCCCCCCTTCTCTTCCCTTGACGCTATCCTCCATTTCTCCTCCTCACGGGGAATCCGCTCGCGCTTTTGCTCGGCGATTTATTGCTCGCAGTTCTTGCTGGGTGGTGGTGGTGGTTCATCTCGCCGCGGGCGCGCACAAGGTGGGGGCAAAAGCTGTGCTGTTCTTGGGGGGGTGTGGTTCTATGCCTGCTTGCTTGCTCGGGATTGGAGGAGGAGGAGGATTTGAGGGGTGTAGGTGGCGGCATTGCTGAGGCGGAGAGCGGGAGATCCGGCGATGTCGGAGGCGGACCGGATACGGGTGCGCGCGGCGGCGCTGGCGCTGGACGGCGGCGGCGGCGGCGCGGTGCGGGACAAGCCGGACGCGAAGGCGGACGTGTTCGCCGATCTTGGCTCGCCGGTGTCCCCGCTGCGGGCGCGGGCGAGCGTGGCGACGTCGTCGTCGTCGTCGTCCGGGTCGGCGAAGTCGCCGGCGCCGTCGAATGCCGGGGCGCTGGCGCTGGCGGGCGGGAGGAGCCACTCCGGCGAGCTGACGGCGGAGAGCACGCCCCCGCGGCTGCCCGGGCACCGGCGGTGCGGATCTGGCCCGTTGATATTCTCCGGTGGGAGCAGCGGCGGGAGCGGCGGCGGCGGCGGGGACCGCGGGAGCACGGCGAGCTCGCCGATGACTAATGCGCTCCCCGCAGGTAACATCTGCCCGTCCGGGCGCGTCCCCGTCGCGGCGGCCGCGCCGCCCCCGCCGCGCTCCCGCCCGGACGTGCTCGGATCCGGCACCGGCAACTACGGCCACGGGAGCATCATGCGCGGCGGCGGCGGCATGGCCCCCGCGAGGAGCAGCATTGACTCCTCGTCGTTTCTTGGACACGCTCCGAGATCTCCGGCGACCTTCCCGGCGGCGTCGTCGGCGAGCAGCGGGAGCCTCCAGGATGTGACCCGCCTGGGCAACGAGTGGTACAAGAAGGGCAAGCACGCCGAGGCGCTGCGGCACTACGACCGCGCCGTGGCCCTCTGCCCCGAGAGCGCCGCGTGCCGCGGGAACCGCGCCGCCGCGCTCGCCGGCCTCGGCCGCCTCGCCGACGCGCTCCGCGACTGCGAGGAGGCCGTCCGCCTCGATCCGGCCAACGGCCGCGCCCACAGCCGCCTCGCCGGCCTCTGCCTCCGGTGAGCTCTCCTCCTCCTCCCGCATTGCTTCTTTCTTGCTTCCGATTTCCTCCGACTTCTTCGTGCATGGTGCTGTTGCTTTCTTGGATGTGGATGCTAAGCTCTTTTTTTCCGCGAGCGAGAGCAACATAAATCTAGCGTCTTTCCTTTTTCCTTAAGCTAATCTGATTTCGATTTAGGATTGCTGCTGCTTTGTGCGGCATGCTTGATCGTCACTGTTGGTTAATTTCTTTTTTTTTTTTTACGCTTGATGATAGGATGATTAAGAATTCCATCTTTTTGCTTACGCAACAATTGATTGGTTTGATTTGTGGTTGTCGAAAGCTACAAGCTTGTGTTGGCCATGAAGTAAATGTGCTGTTAAAGTGGTTCCCCATCACACATTGCTGATGAAAGGGGAGCGTTTGCTTAGCTGTATTTTGTAAGCTTTCTTTAGGTGCATTGGATGTAGGCCACACAAAGCTGAAAATTTTGTCCTAGTTTTGTTCTGACTCGCAAGATGTCTGATTTTACAGTTGGAACAACCGGTGTGATGTAATTTTTGCTAGAATTGTAGATTAAACCGATCGGACCTTGCATTGTCTCAGGTTGGGGATGATTAGCAAGGCGAGGAGGCACTTAACGCAGGCTGGGCATCTCCATCAATCTGATCCTTCGGAGTGGGAGAAGCTGCAGGAGGTGGAGATGCATCAGGGAAGAAGCATAGATGCCAGGAAAGTCGGGGATTGGAAGAGCGCGCTGAGGGAAGCTGATGCTGCCATTGCTGCTGGAGCTGACTCCTCTCGGCTGGTAATGTCAAGCATAAGGTTGCAAGGAATTGTTGGTTTGTAGCAATTCACACTGAGTTTGCTCTTCTGTGCAGCTTCTTGCGATAAGGTCAGAAGCACTTCTCCGTCTCCACAAGTTGGAGGAGGCTGACTCGACTCTTGCAAGTTTGCTGAAATTGGACATCGTGTTGCTGTATCGGATGGGAGCCAACCCGTCAGGCATGCTAGCTGAGTCATATGTCTCTATTGTCCGAGCCCAAGTCGACATGGCATTGGGAAGGTGTGATTCTCTAACCCTAGAATAATGCTCAATTTTCCACATTGCGGTTAAAATAGATTAGCATGAATTTGTTATTCTGTATTCTACAGGTTTGATGCTGCTGTGGAGGCAGCTGAGAATGCTAGATTTATTGATCCTGGAAATGCGGAAGTTGGAATGATTCTAAATAATGTCAAATTAGTTGCAAAGGCTCGAGCCCAAGGAAATGAGCTCTATAAAGCTGCCAAGTTTTCTGATGCATCTATAGCATATAGTGAAGGGCTCAAATATGAGCCCTCAAATCCAGTGCTCTATTGCAATCGAGCAGCATGCTGGGGGAAGCTAGAGCGGTGGGAAAAGGCTGTTGATGACTGTAACGAAGCATTAAGAATACAACCTAATTACACAAAGGCGCTTTTAAGGCGAGCTTCATCCTATGCCAAGGTAAGCAGCAATCATATGCATTAAATGTTTATTTTTGATAGTGGAATTGAGTAATTGGATATTGTTTCCACTCTATGTACATTATGTTGACCTTGTTAACTATTATTTAGCTCGAGCGTTGGGCTGATTGTGTGCGGGACTATGAGGTGCTTCGTAAAGAGCTTCCTGCTGATACAGAGGTTGCAGAAGCACTGTTCCATGCTCAAGTTGCATTGAAGACAACTCGTGGTGAGAATGTATCGAATATGAAATTTGGAGGAGAGGTTGAGATGGTAACCAGTGTAGAACAACTCCGTGCTGCCATAGGATCACCAGGTGTGTTATTCTCTACTAGTTCTTTTTTTTCCCTTGATCTCATACCCTGAAATTAACTCATTGGTGCTGCTCTGGTAGCATCCTGAACAATCCGAAATACTGCCTTCTTTATATTCTTGAAACATATGTGTTTTACTAGGTTTATCATACCAGACTTGCCTATTTTGCAATTGACTGACTATTGAACAATTTGCTATATCTTCAGGGGTGTCTGTTGTTTACTTCATGTCAATCATGAATCAGCAGTGCACACAAATTACACCTTCGGTGAACTCCCTTTGCAGCGAATGCCCCTCGCTGAATTTCCTAAAGGTGAGACACTTGACATGTCTCCAATCAAATACATCCAACAAGTGCTTATAAATGACACTAACAAATCTGCATTGTGTGTGCAAAACAACAGGTAAATGTTGAAGATAGCCCTATGGTCGCGAAGGCGGAGAACGTGCGGATAGTCCCAACATTCAAGATATACAAAGATGGGGTGAAGGTGAAGGAAATGATCTGCCCAAGCTTGCATGTTCTGCGCTACTCAGTAAGGCACTATGCCGTATCTAGTTCTTGAGAAGCAGCTGGTACCGAAAACCCCGATTTCCCGATTTCATTGATGCATAGTGCTCCCCTTTCCCCCCTATAGCCTTTTACTGTCAAAACTTGAGATGATGTTGTCAGCCTCCACCAGTCCCACCTCATTTCACCAGCTGCACAATAATTTCCCCGACGAGCATGAGCATAATGAGCTAAAATTGGTATATGTGGAAGAGCCTCCCCAATTTTCCCCCCTTGCCCCCCATTCCATTCCCCATCTGTTGTTACTCCTTTTTTACCGTTCATATGCCGACCCCATTCAATTCTTTCACCTTCTGGGCTCTTTCACCTCTTGTATTTGATACATTTTGCTTTACCTTATAGTCCAATAGAACCAGCCAACCCTGCTTCTCAAGAAGGGCAAGTTTGTAATGTTGTTTAGATTAGTAGCATATTATCATAGAGGAGAGGAGGGAGGGGGAGAGGGAGTTAGAGAGGGATGATGGTTGAGATTTTCATTACATGTAAATACCATATAGCAAAAACATCAGAAATCCAATTGAAGGATTGCTTCCCTGGAGAAATGGTGGTATCAAAAAAATTTTGGAGGTTGGAGGAGGTTAGTACAGGAGAGGCTAGCTGTCATTTTAGCGAATCAAGAGAGCTTGTTAATTGGTGCAGGATGGGTTTAGGGGTTGGTGTTAAAAGAAAGATTGGTGTCATTTTGCTGCTTCTGCTGCTGGTTTGTGGTGCTGATACATAATGCTACCATTTCCATGAATAAAACAATCCAACATTCTTTTTATCTTCCTCTTTTGGAATTTTTTGCCTTGCTCTCCTTTGTGGTTGTGATGATGATGATAATGATGATGGTGATGTCAATCTCTGCACCTGGGGTGAGCATTAGTAGCACAGCTGCTGATTGTGTTGTGTTATCAGTTATAACCAGCATCTGTTTTTTTTTTCATTTTTGGAACTAGATTTGGTTCTGGGAGTGTGGTGGTAGCTGGGAGTGACACTTGTCTGTCACATCTCCCAATGTGCTTGGGAGTGAGAGAAACAAGACCTTTTCCTCTTTGTGCCTCCTCTCTCTCTCTCATCCTCTCTCAAGATTCTTTTTCCTTATTTATGGCTATTTTTCTCTCTTTTGTGGTGGTCAGATCTGTGGGGTGGGGCCCCAGCTGGTAATGATTTGGGCCCCAGGGCCAAGTCCCTCCTAGCCTGGCAGAGAGCTGGCCCCTCTTTTGAATGGGGTTGTTGGCTCATTCATTGCCTTGAAAATACTCCTACTGCTACTACCACCTCTCCTACCATTACATTTACCTCCCCCCTCTCTCTCTCTCTCTATATAGTACTCCCTCAGTCTAAAAAAAAACTCAAAAAAAAAAAAAAAAGACAAACCCTAGTTTTCGTGCCCAATGTTTGGCCGTCCGTTTTATTTGAAAAAATTATAAAAAAAATTAAAAAGACAAGTCACGCATAAAATATTAATCATGTTTTATCATCTAACACCAATAAAAATACGAATTATAAAAAAATTTCATATAAAACGGATAGTCAAAGTTGGACACGGAAACTCAGGGTTTGTCTTTTTTTTGGGACGGAGGGAGGAGATCTTAGTACTAGCAAGGCTAGCCCCTACACAACAGTACTTAAGCCCTCTTGATAACCATTTAAAGGGCTTTTAGCATTCTGTTTAGCTCTACTGGAGTACATGGGTTCTGATGATGGCATGTGAATATGATAGCCAGAAAAGTCAAAAGAAGGCCCCTGTCCTGCCTGCTCTGATTCTGGGGCTATGTAGGAATATAGTACACTTGTGGAAGGAAGGAAGAGAAATAAACAACGGTAGGAGGCTAGGGGACGGGTCCACATGCAAATACTAGACAAACGGAGGGGGTATACGGTAAGTATGTCGGTGAAGGAGTACTTGGCATTTTGGCTCGAAACAGTGTACACCCTCCGTAAAAATTCAATTCCATGTTCAGGTTTGTAACTAATGTCTCCATCCTAAAATATAAGCACTTTTGGATCTCGACATGATATTTAATATGCTACTTTGACTAACGATATCTATAAAAATAAGATGTTTTAAATAAAAAGAGCTGCATATTGTGATAGTTTGTTTAATGATAAATTTAGTAATATCAATTTTACATGATTAATCTTTTTTATTATTTTGCTATTAATAGTCAAAGTTACAAATATTTAATTTGGCACTATGCTAAAAATGATTATATTTTAGGACGGGGATAGTAGAAATTAATTTTTTTTGGAGGGAATATGTGGCTATTACTCCTATTTGCAGCTCCGTGAAATATTTCCATCATTTTGAATCTTGGCCTTCTTTGAAACGTAGGAATTTCACATTAATTTTAGAGAAATCGAATTGTTCCATGTGAAAATCATGTAAAATTTCTATATTTCAAAGGAGTCTTGGGTATGACACATTATCTCACAATGGTTTTAGTGGAACAATAGGCAATCTCAAACTAGAATGTCACAAATTTCATCTGAAATGCACTTGCAAGCAGGGGTGGATCCGACATAGGGGCGGTGGGGTCTCAAGCCCACTTTGGGAGCCCCACAAAGACCCCGCTAAAATTTCCTGCTATTTGTAGATGGGAGGGGGGGCTGTAAGTTTTATCAAGTTTATTCAGACCCCGCCTACTATCTCTTCCTAGATCCGCCACTGCTTGTAAGAAAATTCTTTTGGTTGAAAAGTATCAAAGAAAAATCTCAAGTTGAGATTTTTTTTTTCATTTCAGTATATATAATCCACAAATTACAAATCGAACAAAGTTTTTACACGAACCATACTCAGCATCTCCTCGGCAACAACAATATTTTGCCGTGTTGTGGCTTGTGAGGCATTGACTCCGTTGCTTACTCGCTAATCTCTGTGAAATATTATCTCTATTCTAAAATATAATAACTTAGAATCGGATTAGATATATCCGTCTAACCAACTTCGTAGTGATATATCCTAGTCCTAGTCCTAAGTTATATTTTAGGATGGATGAATAAGTAGTGGATGCAACATAGAGGAGAGGGCCGCTTGACCGTTGGTGTACTAGTCGCCGTAATGTACTTACCAGCAGCTAATCGTGCGTTGCTTTTTGACCAGGGTCATCCATCTCTTCTGCTGTGTGCATCATCGTCTTGTCGAGCCAGATGCACAGGCGGTGAATGGAACGTGAAGAAGGCCAACATTTGCACCGGCATCACACAGAAAAATATAGAGCGAAAAATATAGTCCCACCACCCACAAATATAAACATTTGTTATTAAGAATGGGAAGTAAAGATTTTAACATCCTTGATCTCTATTATCTTAAAAGCAGAGTTATCCTCATTTCATCTTATTTTCCCACCGCACGCAACGCGTTTGTATGTGAAAAGTAACCACCAGATCCAATGTTTTATTCTCAATCATTCTCCCAACCGATCTTTAATTATATGAGCATGACCCATTATAATGTAGGAGTATGTTACTAGTTAATCAAGAAACAAATAAGAGTGGAATAGTTAATCAAGAACAGATGGGAGCAGAAGGGTAGTGGAGGTGATTGATGGCAAAGGCAACCATCTATAATGCCTATATTTATTTACAAAATTTAAACATTTGGAATGCTAATATCTATGAACAGAGTGAGTATCGTTTGCTGATCAGTTTTGACAGCATTATACATATTACCATATCATATGATATGGTACTCCCCTTGTCTATAAATATAAGCATTTCATGTATTCCTATCTTCCTCAACCACTCTCTACACCCATATACTCCTCTTTTAACGAGAAGAACCAAAATATTTTCTCCAAATGTGCGAGATGGAAAAACAAACGAACTTACCGATCAAGAGCTCATCTACTAACCTGAATTAATTCATCTATCATCCTCGTTTAGTCAAAATGACAGAATTAATTGGAATTGGAAAAGAAGTTCAAGTAGCTATCTTATTCTTGTGTTGAGTTGGAAGTTAGAACTGCTACAATTGACGCTATCTTGATATTTTGTTGTGATTTGTTTTTTTCCCGTAAAACAGAAGATTGAACCAAATCAACCACGATCAAATTATTCTGTCGAATTTTCTCAAAAACAAGGCCGAACCAATTTTTGGCCAGATTGAAAAATGCATATCGTTAGAAAAGCTTATACTTCAATTGTGAATGGAGAGAGTACTCCATTATATACCGAATGCATATGACGAGTCTCGTAATTTAAAAGAGGCATTGTTGGTTAGAGAGCAATTGCATTGATATTTTCGTCACGAACACCATCATTCCCATCTTATAGTTCGGTTGGCTGACTAAGTCAAACATTGCATAAATGTCATTGTTGATGCTAATGATGTGTCTGACATGGCAATGGCATCAACCACAATACATAATGCCAACAAAATAAATCAACCCTCCTTGATGATGGGCCTGATACCAGATATAGGTGGTTGATCCCTTTGCTTCTCTCTGCACATAGCATTGTAATTTGGCGGTGGCAGATTTACAAACTGTTTAGAGGCTAAATGAAACCAACGTGCTTTGCTGAAGAATATATTATATGCACACAATATTTCCGTGTACATACCGTGCCAACAACTAATAAATTTTACCAAAAATTCTGGAACAAATTGTACATGTACTTCCAATAATATTACACTTATGTGTAATGTCTTAATCTCAAATTCATTATACTTCAGCCTAAAAAAGATAAAAATTCTAACAGTTTTAAGGTTATAAATATGTTAGAATTTGCTTTTCTCTCTTTTATATATATATATATATATATATATATATATATATATATATATATATATATATATATAGACACACACACACACAGATGGGGTGCGTTGTATTAAAACACAACCCACACCCCCCACCCCCACCCCCACCCCCACCCCGCTCCCCCACACATTTCTTGTAGTACTGATAGTAAAATGATTACTGTATGAATATGCATTTACCCTATAGTAATGTTGTTACTTCCCGCACATATTAGCCATTTTCTTTACACCTGCTTTGTACGGTTATACCCCGAATTTTTAGGATCTGGGAATGGGCGGCCAAGGGAGCGGCGTCGGCGTCCTCCAGCGGCAGGCAGCGGGAGAACGGCGAAATCGGCCAGCGACGGGTGGAAAGGAGTCGCCGCCGCAGCCGCCGGAGGTCAGAGCCGAGGGGAGGTGGGCGGACAACAACGAGCGACGCCTCGAGGGTATCTTTCCTCTTCTTGTTCTTCTTGTTCCTCTTCTTTTCCGGCGTGGCCCCGGCCGGAACCCCAAATGGGGGCGCGTCTCATTCTCCGTCCGCGCGTCCGCCGCGCCGGCGCCGGCGACAGGGTGTGATGCCGCGGGGGATGGGGGATGGGGATGGAGGCGGCCGCCGTGCCGGAGGAGCTGCGGCACAAACACTCTGACGGCAAGCAGTGGCGATGCTTTCCCATCTCCTGCAAACTCGTGTTCTCATTTACTCAGATCCTGTCTGGAAAGGAGGGCGGCGACGAGCAGCTGTAGCCCCTCACCCAGTTGTCGGCTCATCACAGCCCCACACGGTGGCCGGGGAGAAAGAGGATTGTGGAGGCTGATGTCCAAGAGAGAGGCATGCCTGCCTTCTGGATCCGAAGGCCCATCCTCTCCCCAGCCGATGACGCCATGCCGGCCTCCTCATTTGATTGAGGCATCCTCATCATCAGCCAAAGTGGCTTGCAGAAGGCAGCGAAGTTCAGATGGTATGCTTGGATTATCGTTAAGTTTCTGACAAACGCAACAATTTTGTGATGCTAATCTGTTTCTGCTGCCTGATGCTAGTTGGTTACGTCTGACAATATTGTCGATAAGCTTGCAGTTTCTGAAAATTTTCAATGTAGCAGAGCTATCAGTTGATTAGCCAGCAGTTTTCTGCAATTTTGAATTAGTTCAACAGAACATCACTAGATCAGTCAGCCACGCGATTAGCAGATATGGTACTAGTATCTGAAATTTTGTAGTTCATTTGAGCATTGTTGATCGGGTAACAATTTTTCTGAAATTCCCTGGTTCAGTAGAGCAGTACAAATGAATTTCCTTTTATCCTTCACTGAATCAGTTAGCCATATGATTTTGATTTTGAGATATGAATATACAGGTTTGTGATCTTTTTCGATGTACTACATACTAATTACAAGGACGTTTCCATTCTTAATTTTCTTTCATTTCTTAATACTTTATATAATGTTGAGGCTCTTATTGCTATTCTTCTTGTATCTACGTATTTGCCCAACAGTGCTTCGATCGGGTCATGGTGTGCTCCACTTCGCAGTAACATATATGTGTTCCTGAGGTATGTGAAACAATAAACTGTTTCATAATTTTTTATACTAACAAAAATAACTTAGTTCTTGCATATGTGGTGTTACTGTCATATATCTTTAATGAGTGGGGAAAAAATCAAGGTGAAAGACTGAAACAATGCCTATAATATTCCAAATTCACATTGCTTTGTATTCAGCTGTGCCTCATTATATTCTTCATGTATAGACCACTGTTATGCTAAATCTTGATGGATCTTGGACTTGATATCTGGAATAATCCTGTTATTTTCAAGTTTGTATATTTTCAATAGGTGCAATGTGGGATACTGTATTTGAGGCACGGGTTGATGGCATGTTGATGAGCCAATCCTACTGCTCCAATTGACAGCTTCAAGGGGTACATCAAGAAGAGGATTTTTATTAAAATGTGCTAATTTTTTGATGTCCTGAAAGTGACTAACAGTGATCTCTACATGCTAGGCACTTTCTATTTTATTGGCTTCTAATCTGTGTCATTTAGAGTCATACTGAATGTAAATCGAGACTTCTCGTTGAAACCACCTATTGGAGACACTGGTAAGGACACACGAGCAGGGCCATAAAGATTATTATGCGGCATGGCATAGGACTAGCAGCAGCGTCGGCAAGGAGGTGACTGAGTCTGGTGCCGGCCATATCCATCATTGTTGGTGGTGTTGTAATTTTTTATTTGTTTTTGTGCATTCTACAAATGTATCACATTGCGTGTGTGATCAGACAGCCGTTGTAATTCTAAATCCGTTCAAACATTTGTCGGATGTGCATAAATGTTTTGCTCCTGCAGTCTAAGAGTAATTTATTTACTCAAGGAAGGTGGATGAAGAAAAGCACAAAGTAATTCATTTACTGAGAGAAGACTGGACTAATATATGTTGCTATATCAAAAGTTTTTACTTCTAACTTGAGTGTAGTTTATTTAGTGATAGAACATTGGAGCAAAATTTTAATGTAAGGAGTAATCTAACAGAAGGGCTAAGAACTACCTGTGATAAGGGATGAGAATCTATTTACTAAGTAATAAATTTACTAAGATAAGGAGTGAGAACTACCTGTGAGTAATCCATTTATACTAACACAATGAAACAACTGAGAGTAAAACATTTACTGAGAAAATGACGTGGGAAGAAAAATCAGGTGTGAGATAAGGGTTGAGAACTACCCAGGAGTAACACATTTACTGAAAGATGAAAGAAGAAATAAACTGAGAGTAAATCATTTACTAATAGATGGATGTGTGAGTAATACATTTACTGAAAGAACAAATCAACTGTGAGTAAATCTTTTACTGAGAGAAGGACGTGGGAAGAGAAAATGTGCGAACTGGAGGGGAGGGAAAGGTGCGGGACGGAGAAAATGTGCGAATGGGAGGGGTGGTAAAGGTGCGGGTTGGTGGGTGGAGGGGGGGTGGGGTGGGGGTAGGGGAGGAGGGTGGGTGGGGTTTGTGAGGGGAGTAGTTTAATTATAACGCACCCTAGGTGCGGTTTAGCGCATCCCTATATATATGTGTGTGTGTGTGTGTGTTGAATTCAAGGATGGGACTTTACGAGATATAGTAGTAACAAAAGTACACGTATAATTTTTTTTCAAAATTTTTGGTAAAATTTGTTAGCTGGTGTGTACGGTATGTATATAAGAAAGCTTGTGTATATAGGATAAGTTCCGCTTACAGTTTGCTAACAACATCTTTAAACACCAACATTGTGGCATGTTCATCAGGGTGGTCACTAGTCAGGCCCTAGGTCTACTATATATATATTTTTAAAACCATTTAAACACTTTGTTATATAATTAAGACATAGTTCAGGGAAAAATCACCAGTACATCGTCAGGATGATATATAGGGTCCGTTTGGCACAGCTCCAGCTCCACCTCGACCTCTCCTGGAGCTAGAGCTCAGCCAAACAGTTTCAGTTCCACCTAAAATAGCAGCGGAGCTGGATGGAGCTCTCTCACAAAATGAACTAGAGATGTGGAGCTAGATTTAGGCAGCTCCACAACTCCACTCTAGATCCAACTCCTGTAACTAAATTTAGAAGTTGGAACTTTACCAAATAGGCTCATATATAGAACAAAAGCATAGAGCCACTCTTTGTTTCTAAACTTCCATATAGCATAAAACACATGAGTTCTTTTTTTTTAAAAAAAAAAAGAGAGCATAGAGCCATCCTTTTCAAAAGGAATGTGAACTGAACAAAACAAACCAAATGCAACTATAGATTAGGGATGCAATATAGTGTAAAGCACGTGAACAAATAGCATAGCCACTAGTAAACCTATATAGCAAGCTAAAGACAACTATAGGGAGATCTTTCTCGCCAAGACTAAGAAAAAACAAATCATATAAAAAATAGTCTTTTTCAAGATAAAATGAAGCACAACACACACTACGACTTTACAACACCCGTGAACTTTTATAGGGAAAGATGGACAAACATTTAATATTTTTTTAAAAAAATGCTAAGTTCAATCTCTATGGTGATAACACGAAAATTTTGTAAGTCGTCCACTAGCAAGCCCGAGAGGTTGCTACATGGTGGATACACAGATTATGGTTATTGTACAGAATTCTTAGCGGAGAAACTTAATACCATGATAACGATGGACGCGTGAATTTCTAAAGCCCGAGTGAATAACATGTGTAAATCACATCAAAGGCCCACGCTAGCATTGTGGCTATTTACAACTAATACCTCCTTCCAAAATAAGACCATCATTGTTTTTCCTTATTTGTCTTATTTGTTTCAAAATAGCTACATTTTCATCTTCTGCTTTATTAAATCATAATACACCTGTTTTCCACTCTATCTAGTTTCGATCTATGGCTCATCATCGGTGAGCCTTGGATCGATCGTACGCGCGTCCATGGCTCAAAAGGTCACTGTCCAAAAACGCTCGATCCATCCATGACCGTTTCCATCGTCATCATCTTCGCCATCGCTCGTCCATAAAGCGAGAACAGAAAGGACGCCCTCTTTAATAACTGCCACACAGTGCCGGTGACGTCACATCCAGTTCAGTAGCCAGCACAGCACAGGGGATGATCGCCAGATGCAGCCGCCGACCGGGCCGGCCACGCGGCGCAACCAACGGGCAGGCAGCCAGGCAAACGAACGGCGTCGCCACGCGTTATAGGCTCTCGGCCCGACCAGGCGATTGCAAGGCTGCCACGCGTTATAGGCTCTCGGCCCGACGCCGTGGGATGTAAAGGCGCCACTTGGGGTGCAAGGCGAAGCCGGTGCCCGTACGCGTGTACCGGCTGCGCCTGCACCGCACGCCGTGTGCCCGCACCGAGAAAATGGCCGCAGCCTTAGCCTTCGAAGGTGACTCGAGCTCGGACAATGGCCGTCGACGGTAAAGAAAGCTTTAGAGAGAGTAAAGTATGTCTAGGAGTTATCGCATCAGATTTGTGTCGAGTTTGAGAATAGAGAAAAAAGGGAGATGCGTATTAGACCCTATTTAGATGGGAGTTAAACTTGTCAGTCCCTATCACATCGAATAGTCCCTATCACATCGAATGTTTAGACATTAATTATAAATATTAAATGTAGATTATTAATAAAACTCATTCTATAACCCTGGACTAATTCACGAGATGAATTTAATGAGCCTAATTAATCCATGATTAGCCTATGTGATGTTACATTAGACATGCGCTAATTATAGATTAATTAGGCTTAAAAAATTTGTCACGCGAATTAGTTCTCATTTATGTAATTAGTTTTATAAGTAGTCTATGTTTAATACTCCAAATTCATCCGATATGATAGGGGTTAAAGTTTAGTCCTAGATCCAAACACCACCTTAGTCTTACATATTTATAACCAGCTAAAGTAAAAACTCTAACAAGCTTTATGAGAAAAAAAAATATTAAATCTATAGATAACTATTATATAGGTGAGCGACCAGATTTTTCTTTTAACCTATAAGCTACTAGATTATGGTTGTAGATGATGTGCTAAATTTTATAACTAGAAATCGACTATCCTATTAAATTTGCTCTTGGGAGCAGTGAAAGAATGAAGACGTCCACATGAACGCATAGTAGGTCTAATTTGGAACGAACAATTAAAAAAGAAACCACATAGATTCATTCTATTTTCATAGGAATAAAAAAATTGTTGTTCAATGATACTAGTGCATTTACCAATAATCTACTGCCAACTTCCTTTTCTTCTTTGTTCTACATATTCTCCACGGTCTCCAACGTCACCTTGAAAATTACTATACCTCTAAAAGAATAACGTTTTGACAATGCACGTGTTTTACCATTACTTTCTCAATAATATATATTTATAGAAATATAATATGAAAGAGTTGTTCATAACAAATCTACTAATTAAATACTCACATTTTAAATCCTTTTTTTCCCGACTATTAATGATTTAAGATTCAAGGTTTGGTTGCACACATTCAAAGAGTATATATTTTAGTATCCTTTTTGACAACAGAGGTAGTATATATTTTAGTTAGATATGCTCAACAAAGTCAATAAAAAAATACTATAGCATATGATGTCACCTGCACATGAACGCCCAAACCGAAAGGTGCATATACTCAAAATGCATCAGCTAAAACCACTAAATAACAGGGAATACATCAGATGCCACAGAGATCTACAAAGACGACATACCTACCCAAGTAGTGCGGTTTCATGTTTAATTCATATGCGAGGAATGAATAAGGCATGGATTTAATTCGGCCTTGCGTCAATATATTTGTCTCTCTTCTCAGCTCCCTGAATTCGACACCTTGGCGATAGCCTCCTGAGGGGGTGGGTGGTCGAACTTGCACTGCATACCAAACTTGCACACGCCAGTCTTCATGTAGAAGGCACATACCACGGCATCCTGCATATCAGCATATGCATTAGTTTAGGCATCAAAACAAATGCTATCCAGGAGGATATTCATGCATGACTACATTCCGAGAATGCATCTATGTAGCTAGATGAAAGGGTGAACAAGTGATAACACCTCTTCTTATATGAT
This sequence comes from Oryza glaberrima, assembly GCF_000147395.1. Lineage (NCBI taxonomy): Eukaryota > Viridiplantae > Streptophyta > Magnoliopsida > Poales > Poaceae > Oryza > Oryza glaberrima. The sequence continues at coordinate 22,282,135 of NC_068326.1, forward strand.
GATGAAAAAAGCAATCCAAGGAACATCATTAAGATCGTTACAATATGCAGGGTGACGGTTACGATATGCAGCTTACTATATCATCAAGATCAATGCTAACGGGAGAACATATGTAAAAATTGAAAGGACTGCAGCCCAAAAATAGTAAGATCATTGGAACGAGCGGAGTAGCCAAGGTATTACCGACAAGCTTTGAAATGTTACCTCTCTTCTTGGTAGGCCAGCAAGAGTAAGCTGCACAGACTCCTCAGCAGGCTCCCAGTTTGCAGAGGGATCGGGAGCAGAACGATCAATTGGGTGGTGAAACTTGCATCGGTCAGCAAACTTGCAAAATCCTGTCTTCATGTAGAACTGCATTAAGAAAAGAGCATAACGCTGTAGAGGCACACCCAGACTATATGCGTAAAGTAGTTGATATCAATCAGCTAGTTAATAATTCATAGCGAAGAGACTGTCATACATCACAAACAGTTGCTCCAGGCCTCTGGGGATAGGTGACTGGCCCAGGTCCAACCTGCATTTTACAAAAGAGCATATCAACTTGTGTATCTCACAGCACCTATTTCCAACTTTAATTTCCTTTGTTTACTCTTACAGGCATGTGTGCCGCATGAAAATCAAAGCCTTGCATGAAGTTTGCAGATGAATTTAGCAGCATGGATTCCGGAGTAGGGAGAATGGTTTGACCCAGTGGAAGTGGAAAATTTAAAACTGCATTGAGCACCAAATTACCATAAGAATACATGTCGAGTCATAAGATTCAATTCATGTAAGAATCATGAACACTATCAAACTTGTTTAATTTAGATGCAATAACAGATATGGCAGAAGAGTGCGGCTATCAGATTGAAGGTGTTAAGTTCAAGGCATGGACAGTTTTGAATGTTGAATACAATACAAGCTTGTTTGGTTCATATGGCAAGTTCTCTGCTTGTTTTGGCTTTAAAGGTACAGTAGAAAGGACACGGTCTTAAAAATAATGTGTCCAAAAAGAAGAAAAGAAAAAGTTAGTAAAACCTGGTTAGTATTTGTCTAATGTCTTCAGTATTCCAGTCAACCGTGCTGCAACTCATAACAAGATCTGATCATTTATTCATTTCATAATATTTACATCAGATATAAGTAGCTTTACATTGCCCCATACTTGAACTAATGAATTTTAAGAACCTTGAAGGTACCTAGAGAATGAATTCATTCCTTCTCTTATTCTTTAATGCATTGTATTCCTTCTGCCTCGCAGTATAAGAAACCATGCAGCGGCATAAGAAAAGGTTAATGGCAACAGATACCAATTTCTATTGTACTGCCACATGGACTTGGGATGAATAAGCTGAGGTTTGGTGGATAATAACAGATTAGAAGGAAGACAGGAGTCTGGATGGATCAGATAAAACAGGGAGAAATAGAAGTAGAGGTAAATAAACTTGTTTATTCCTTGCTGCCAACTAAGGGTTGTAGAGATCCTTTTTCATAGCCACATAAACAGATAAGTTCAGCCAATGCATCAGCTCACAAACTATATCTCCAACAGATAAGCCTAACAACGTATCTGAGAACTAACAAACTAATTGTTGAAAAACAGATAAAAATACTAGAACTGATAACACAACCACCACCACTCAAGCTCTTTTACAGCAGAGAAGTAGGGGGTGCAACCGAGTGGAAACTATGCCACAAGTACACCCTTGATTTCTGCAAAATATTATGAAAAAAATGATCCTAAAGAAAATGCACTAATATTATGAAAAAGAGGAGTACAAGGCTATTACATAAGTGCTCTATCCAACCAGGGCAAATTGCAAGTTAAATTATGCTATTAAATAGACGAGCAGCTAGATGATGGTTGCCACGCTCCTTCTGAGAAGTGGAAGAAGGCCAAAAGGATCTTAACTACCTCAAATTCATGTCATGATAAATTTAACTTTGTGAATATGGTTAGTTGTGACCATGAGTGACAAACCTAGACGATCAGGATGGTTGAATCGACAAGTAGAACCGAACTTGCAACTGTAGAGGGACAAAAGGAAATGTGAGATTCCAAGTATCTCCAAACTCATGCAGAAGTGCCAAAGCCAACAGAAAATAGTGTTATTCTGCTTAAGGGGATACCTGCCCATCTTCATGTAAAAAGGACAATCAACTTCACCCTGCCATGAAGGAGAAGAGAAGGTATTAAACAAAACAAGCAAAAGGTATTTCACCTAGAATCATGTAAATAGACAAAAAGATTTCACTATATACACCAGTATATTGATAAAAATTTCAGTCTTATCAATACCCCAAAAAACAGAACTTGTTGAGAGGAATTATGTACCAAAACCATGTACCAGGAATTGAGTACAAAATACAGATGTGCGGAATCTAAGCATAGAGCATCCTCAACATCGTTATCTTGCATTACATAATTCACAGGTCTTCTCAAAATGGTTTACGAATGAAACAAAGTTATCAGGCACTTGATAAGGACATACTGGTCTCATAGGCAGCCCTTTAGAGTTAAACTCTTGCGCAGCAGCAACTGGAGTTTGCATCTTCGCTGAAACTGAATCAGCTGCTGAACCAATATCCGTTTCTCCTTCAACAGTCACTGCACTTTTGGGTTCATTTTGACTTGAAGGTATTTCAATATCCTTGGGATGATTGAACTTACACATTGCACGAAATTTGCATTTGCCTGTTTTTGCATAAAACTGAGGTACAAAAGCACAACTGAAAATCGGTTTTTAAGCTTGATGCCATACAAAAAGGAAAAGAAGGTGCAGTAGCTTCTTACAGAACAAAGTGGCTCAGAAGGCCTCACTGGTAAGATAGAACTATCAGCAATTAGATGCTTCTGCAATTTCATAAAAGAGCATACAGGTTGAGACCTGAGCGGTTGAGATGATGACATGTTAGTAGTTTAGTAAGTAAATGGAAACAACTTACATCATTGGTTTTTCCAGACGCTAATGCATTAACCTTTTCCTTTGGATGATTGAACTTGCATTTCGATCCAAACTTGCATTTACCAGTCTTCATAAAAAACTGCATCATCAAGAACAACATTATGAGCATATTTGTCATATTGATTCTAAAATAGGGCTATGAACTGCTTACAGGACAATCTGGTTCCCCTTGTTGTTCTGGATAGGATTCTTCAACATTTGCAGCCTGCTAAGAAGTTTTAAGAAAGCAAACCAGAAGGGATGAATTTGGAGGATAAGAAGACACAATTACAACCACAAACATCACAATAAATATTTCGGAAACCTTAAAAACACCAAATTGCATAAGGTAATTAACCAGAGCCAGAGCATTTTATTAAAAGTGGTCTAGAAAAAATATATCTACTGAAAACTGTAGTCGTGTCTTTTTTATAACTATATACCCAACCCCCCAAAACACTCAATTCCGATGTTTATTGGCAGTTGAAGACTTGATGTACAGATGGGCATTCATCAAAAGATTAAAAGCCAACTACTATTAAACCTATGACTGTGAAGAGAAATGTTTAAAGGCAAGTGTGCAAATGTTTGCTGATTGGTCTACAAGAAAACAAGTTCCTCTAAGACACTGCAATGCCGGTACACCCTGAGTCCCACACCAGCAATACATTTGTCAGATGAGTCACAGCATGCTTCATTGCTTCAGCCAGATCAAACTATATATTCTCCATAAAAGGAAAACTAAGCAGATGTATGCAGTTGCAACTGCAAAGAAATTATATGTCATAGAGTAACCAAACAGTGCTTAACACTGACATATGCAAGAACAAGAGCCACCCCTAAGCTCAAATATATAAGCCACATGATCAACAAAGAATATCAATTCCATGTCTTTATTGTGAAATTCACACTTGGGATAGTCCTACTCACAAATCTTGGCTGGACTCCTAGTGCTGTAAGGTACCAAAAAACATGGTGTTGACACGAATTGCCAATATAGCCCTTATACAAGATCAGCGTGTTATCCAATGCTTCAAACAGCAGATGCTAAAGCAATGCAGCAACAGGAGCAGACAAATATATGCCACAAATGTTTAGTTCACACAATAATTTTTTTTGTCCAAAATATCCGGTTTCCTGTCACAACTGTTTTTCACTTAAGTACTGTCAATCCAATTAATGAAAGCTTTGATTCCTAAATTCTTTCTTCTAAGGTTCAAGAAACACACATAATTAACACCACCTGCACTCTTAGATTCTTTCTTTCCTTTTTGCTACTAGCGATGCTAACAGTAATACACTTTTGGTTTTCAAAGTAACATATACACCTTAAAAATAGTATTATAATATACATTACTATAAAATATAGACCTCTATAAATAATAACATTGACAGGTGATCACCTCTTTCCAATTTGGAATCCCACCCTCTGGAACCCATTGTGGATGGTCAAATTTGCAGGAACCTCCGAATTTACAGGTTCGGGTCATCATATAGAAGGCACAGTCCTTTTCCCCCGGTCGCTGTGGATATATAGGAAGGCTGCTTTCAAGCCTAGGGCGTTTGGTCATAGTATTTGAAGAATACAAAGCCTCAATCTGTTCAACAGTACTATGGCTTCCCATAATTGGCTGATGATAGAGAACTATAGTAGATATACAAAAGAACTTTATAAGCTACATGTATTAGACAAGAACAAAAGCAAGGATAATAGTAATAGTGAATAGGTAGTAATAATAGTAATAGTAGTATAGAGAAAAGGATCAAGGATGACAACTGATTACTGCACTAGTGCACTACATAAGAAAACAAGACAAGTCCAGTTAACCAAGGATTGAGAAACTATCATGATGGTAAAATGACAAACTGCACAAAGCTCTCACTGCTAGAAGCACACCAAGTCCAAAGGACTACCAAGTAACTTCCTCCAAGTTGGACGAGCAACAGAAGCATGTCAATGAAAACAACTAAGCTCAACCTACTCAAAGAAGATCTATCAGAAGCTTCTCCGACTGAGAAGCTAGTGAAGAAGATCAGTGGTGGAGCCAAAGCTCTAACTTTGTGGTGTCAGATGCATGAAATGTGGGACCAATTCCCATAGATTTAATAATGTTCTCTAGGCATATCCACTAATCCATACATGCTTTTGCTGTATGTTGCAAAAAACTGTAGGGGCATTTCATTTCAGTCGACCACACAACTTTAACATGGCTCCCGCAATGGAGAGGATAGGTTAGTGATCCTGAAACGCTTCCATCACACAGGAACAAAACAGTTCAACCTTACTTGCCTCAGCCTCAGCCATTTTTAATAATTTAAAACCGACCGACCACGAGACAGGCATGGGGATTGGTTAGTGCTAAATTATGCTATGATTTCCACGTAGCCATTCTCCGCTACATTCCAATTGAAATTAAATATCCAAATGGAGCGCATCTTGCGGTAAAACGAAGTAAATCGTACGTGTTGGGATATAATACAAGGTAACAGAACCCAGCCACAATTCTCTCTACCAACAAAATGAAATGATCTGCACTAAATGCTGCAAAGAATCCCCCCTCCTCCTCTTTCTTGTCAGCCTAACACCGACAACAAGCCGCCATAGCAAACGTAATCAACTCTCGAAATAACAGAACACGCTTTATCAACCAATCCGTGCACCTATACGATTCTCGAATCAGTGAGCATCATCCAAAGGGAACCACACCCGTCAACGGACACAAGGGCAGATGATGAAGGGGAGCTGGCTCTCACCTCCCATGGATCGCCTCGCACCGGCCAGCCGCGCGTCGAGGTCGGCGGCGGCCGAGGAAGGGTTGGCGAGCGGGCGGCCGCCGTAGCGGGCCGCGATGAGGTCGACCTCGTAGGACGAGTACCCCGCCGCGGCCGCGCCCTCGCCGCCCGCGGCGCCGCCGTGGCCGTGCGGGTAGAAGGGGTCCGACATCGACGCTCCCCCCGACGCCGCCGACGCGGCTAGGGTTTTCGCGGACGGTGGTTGCCGGCTTGCGCTCGCGGTGCGTGCGTGTGTGTGTGAGAGAGAGAGAGCAAGTGGATTCGCACGCCACTTCAGTGTCACGCCTAGTTGTCCGCACGCCGCTCTCTTTCATGAGATCTCTCCTCTCTTTTTTTTTTCATTCTAGGTTTGCACTTTACTTTCTTATATGATGCACATGCTTTTGGTCCTCGGTCAAACTAATTTATGGTGAGATGTAAACAATAGTACTCTAATATATTCTTTCTATCCCAAAATATAGAGCGTACCTGCCCTGGACGCGGAGACCAAGAATGCGTACATGTCTTGCTTGTCCCAACGCGCAACGCTTCGATTCACGCGCACCCTCGGCCTTCACAGCGAGTAGCCCGTCCCACGCTTTATTTTCGCGCGCGTATCCCATATCCCACGTCCTATTTTCGTGCGTTTGTGAGACTTCTCGATCGCTCATGCTTGTCCACGCGCGCGCGTTAATCCTCGGCCATGCCCGCTGACTATGAAAATTCGGAAAGCATCAACTAAAATTAGTGCCATGCATGTCAGTTTGATCGGAGATTTGGAAGGCGCCATCAACAGGCGAGATCCATCTACGCCTATTGCCGCATGTCGACGGCGTCGTCGCAGAGCACTTGGGCACGGCTGAGCTCTACTTGTACTTGCCGCCGCATGCGGACGGCGTGGATACAGAGCGAGCACGCGCGGTCGAACTCCATCTGTGCCTACTGCCGCATACATATAGTGCTTGCGACCATCGACTCGCCAACCTGCCGCCTCGCATGGTTTCGCATCTGGAACTCCTCCCGTGCAGTATGCTCTGTTAACACCATCGTCGGCCACCATGGTAAGAGCAAGATTTATTATTGAGAAGAAAGGCTCGCGCGTAGTGCTGGGAGAGAGAAGCATTTTTAACTAACCAAACTCATCAGCATATGTTGCATGTGCTGTAAACGGGAGTTGAGGAGGTAAGTCTTGAATGCTTGCATGCATATGTATTGGAACGAGCAAAACTTCAATGCTTGCATGCGTTTAAACGGCTGCCGAGGAGGTGCCGCCTTATATTGTGGGATTTGAGAAAAAATACAGGTGCGCCCTATATTTTGGGATGGAGGGAGTACTATAGTACTAGTGTCTATCTAGTTAGATGATATTCTCGAATACTGGTACATAAAAAATTTTGATCTTGTGCTCTGAGCGATGGCTAATCGATGGCAAAAAGTGGCGACATCATAAGGGTTGGAGGTAAGAAGATGAGCTCGACTCCTCATCACCAGTTTATTGTATAAAGATAGTGACAATGGGCTGAGAATGGTGTGAAGCTAAGCCAAGTTGGTACTCCAAAATCTCCAATTTTATGTTGTTTCATATCTTTCGTATTCTCGTTAAGTATGTGGGTTTAGTGGATGAAAATAAAGACAATTCTATCCTTGTTCAAATGAGCTATGTTCACAAGTTGAGTTTTATTTTGCTAATTTATTCGAGGCTTGATAGGATAAATTAATAAGACTGTAAAATGTTATTTTAATAATTATGACATGCTAAATAAATGTAAGACTTTTCATGCAAATTTTGCGTAGCATCTTATTTGCAGAATTGTTGCAATGTGGTTTTTGAATTGTGCCATGTGTTATTGGTCACACTCTGGCTATGACACATTTACAATTTTATCTTGGATCCACCACTCAATCAATATATGGCATATTTTTTCTTAAAAATTACTATGATCTAAAAAAAACTACAAGGACTATAGATTCATTTTTCTACACCAATTTAAAATAGAAACATAGCGTGACACAACATAACAAACCAATGCAATGTTTTGATGTAGCCACTTTCCAGTTTCTGGCTAAACGTTGAGATATATAACCATTCGTATCCTAGTGGCTCAAATTTTTAGCGAGGAAGCTTGATTAAGAAACTTAATTCCACAAAATATATGTAAAATTGGCCGATTAAATATGAAATTACTATACTACACTAAGAGTGTGTTATAGCTAAAACGTGACTCAAAGTAGTAAATTTTTAACTATGAGGGCAACCATCGTCAAATACCCCTATTGAGCCTGTTAGGTTTTGAGGACGATATAACTAGACTGTAAAAGTTTTGCTATGAATGCGCATAGTTAATGCACACTCAAGATACTTTTTAGTGCATCCGCTATTAAATAAACACATATTTTAATAACATTGATTTTGTAAATAATGCAAGGACAAAAAAGAATATTTGTTCCATTTTATATATTATAACGTTTTGATTTTTCTTTAAAAGTGAAACATTTTAAAATCTGTCCAAGTTTACAACATTTACAACCCTAAATTAGTTTAAGTAAATCTAATACTGAATATATTTTTGCTAACATGTTTGTTTTATATAAAAATATTAACATATTTATTCGTAAAATTAATTGTAAATTGTAATATGATAACAAGGCCCAACAAACCGTTTTCCAGGCCCATGATAGCACAGCCTACTCGCCCTGCCGCCGCCCGCTGATCCCCCGACTCCCCCCAAAACCCACGCTGCCGCCGCCGTCTCTTCCCTCCCCTCCCTTCTCCGCCGCAGCCGCCGTATCCCCCCTCTCTCTCCGGGAGCTGAAAGCGCCCGAGGAGGAGATCAGGTAGCCTGTTTATTCTCACCCCTAGTATCCCGACGCATCTTGTTTTCTTCTTCTTTTTTCGTTACATTTTGTGGTGGGTGTGGACGTTGTCGCAGGTTCTTTGGCCATGGTGGGCTGGCGGGCGGCGGGCGGCGCTCGTGTCGTTCTTCGCCGGCTCAGCGCGGCGGCGGAGGCGGCGGCGAAGCAGGACGGCCGTGTGTTCGCTGCCAGCTATAGCGGCAGCAGTGGCGGCGTGAATGCTCCGTTTGGCTTGGGTGCGTGCCCGTTTGTCTCTAGGTCTTAGCTTTTATTTAGTTTTGAACTTATACATGATCCGAATGCTCATCAGAAGTACAGACTTTAGGTGATTTATAGTTGATGTTGATAAGAATGCTGATTTTTTTAGGATAAATCGCGTTGTTTCTGTTAAACTCTAGTATTAATTTTGGATTCAGTTGTTATTACACCCTTCAGTATGTGTTTTTTATCAGTCGCACTCCGCATTGGTACTTGTAGCTTTGGTATTATCAGTTCTTTTTATAAGCTCTGATATAATTTGAAATGATATGGCGTGCTGTCAAGACTATGTATTTGGGGGGAATGGCTGAATGCATAATTTCATTTTGCTTAAAGCTCTTCTCTTTATTTCAGTAATTAGTATAGCGAGAACATTTTGGTCTTGATATTCTCGTTACGTGCTAACAATGACTGCCACCATGTAGGCCAATATGCAAACCTTTTGAGGGCACAAGCTTTTGCATCCAGGGGAGTCGTGCTGAACTTCCATCAGCTGATCCGCAATGCTGTAATGCACTCTTCCCCATGTGGCCATGCTACTTCATCTTCTTTTGCTTTTACATTTCTTATCTCTACAAGTTGATCTCCTGTTAGAACTAAATCAATCCTTTTACAATTGCCTATGTATGACACTGATTGAATTTTGAAGAGCACCTCAATAAGTAGCTGATTTTGTGTCTGTTCCATATTGGAGCCACATGTATATATGATCACATTGCGTTGCTTTGTAATGGAATATATTTTGCTTGTTCCGTGTTTGACAGAAAATTAAATTAACTGAACTTCGGTCACACTCTTATTTACATGGGTATTTGGCTCTTCTTTTTTTTTTCTGTAGGGAATATCTACCACAAGGAACCTGCTTGCTGCAGATGATGCTATGGTTCCTGTTTCTTCTCCTTTGACACCTCCACTTGGTGATGGAGAACAAACTGACAAAAAGGGAGCAGTTGTTAAGCGGCTGAAGGTCCAAGCCATCAAGAAGGATATCAAGCAGGTGAAGAACAATGAAATACTAACTATATTTCCCCCTAAAGTGATTACATATGCTGTCACCAGCAGTGAAAGTTTGAACGTGCAGTGTGTCATGCCTTTGCTGCATTAACTCTTTTATGTATCCTCTAACATGTTTAAATGAGACTTTCAATGGTTAGTGGCAAAGCACATTTAAAAGTAACATAATGAAAGCAGCAACATTTCAATGTCTGATGCCCCTTTTTTAGAAGCTGCAGGTATTGTTTAGTATATGTTTTTAGCTTCTCATTCATAACTTAATGTTATATAGTTGGTACAATTGTAGTGTTCACTGAGCTGTTTCCTAGTTATGATCCTGCTTGATTAGAGTAAGCATATGTTCATGTAGGTTATCAATATATCGAGATAGTAGTGTAGCACAGACTTTCTTTATCTTGTTTAGTGCACATATTCTTTTACTACTATCATCAATAGATGCTCATCTCTCTATTTTCCCTTTTTGGCTGTTTTAGAGCCCCAAGAAGGTGAATCTGGTAGCAAAGCTGGTTCGAGGAATGCGTGTGGAAGATGCCCTGTTGCAGTTGCAAGTGACAGTTAAAAGGGCTGCAAAAACTGTATATCAGGTTCTGTAGTTAACAAAATTTTGTCCTGCAACTGCTCCTTGTGGTAGATAGGGTCAGGTGTGACCAATATTTTTCATGATCATTCCTTTCTATCAATCACTGCAGGTGATTCATTCTGCTCGTGCCAATGCAGCTCACAATCACGGACTGGATCCTGATAAACTTATTGTGGGTAAGACCTTAAGACAACATCCATCTCCCCCTTAGTCCCTCCAATAGTCATTCGTAATGGTTTCAATCTCATTCCTTTCTTTCCACTTACCTATCATACCACAGAAGAGGCTTTTGTTGGGAAAGGACTTTACCTGAAGAGGTTGTCCTACCATGCCAAAGGGCGGTGTGGCGTCATGGTGAGACCGAGGTGCAGACTGACAGTAGTGGTTCGAGAGGCTACCGCTGAGGAAGAGGCAAAGATCGCGAAACTCAGAGTCAGCAACTATAAGAAGCTGACCAGAAAGGAGAAGCAGCTAATGCCGCACCGTCTTATCGAGGTTAGCCCGAGGTGGGCTCGCAAGAGGAAAGAGGAGGCTGGTGCTGCTGCGTAGCATGGCTTCCCATTTGCAGGATGTCTGCCTTCATTGGCCTTGAAGCGGTGAGTAGCCGCATATGCTGAAATTTACCCAAGAACAATTGTAGCTCTCTCAAGAATGAATTCAAAGGTCTCATTTGTCAGGCCTGTCTTTGTTCTGTTTGTTTCATCTGTATGAAATTTGTCTCATGAAGCATAGGAAACTGTGGCATTGCCCACGATTCTACTCAGAATGAATAATGTCACCTCTGATGTTTTGTTCGGCCTGCCTATTTTTATAGTTGTCTTCGCTGAAGATCCGTATTCAAAGTTAAACTATTGTTATAATCACAAGTCAGATTTGTTAATTCCGTTGATCTCGGTTCATGGAATATGGTGTGCCAGTTTCGGGCTCCTTTGGAAAAGAGGAATTTTCGCGGGAAATTTTGATGAAACAACTAATTCCTATAAAATTCCTTCATTCCAAGAAAGCCGTTGACCAATTTACATGACATCAAACTACAACAGTTACCGGAAAAGATTCAGTTGAATTTCAGTCCATCGAATCAATTTCACTAGTACGATGACTGACTTTGTTCAAGCAAACGGTCACTTTTGATCCACTGAATTGAATACAAAATTTCCTACACAAATATATAAGAGAAAACCCAAGAAATGTCATTGACAAACGTCAAAGTCCTACAAATGTCATCGAATGAGTGCGAGTTTCATGAAATGATATCGTATAAACGACCTTGTCCCAGAACTATCATCGCCGTTAGGGTCATTTCCATCTTGCATCGTTAAATGCATTGTTTATCCTATAACACTTAATGAATGGATGCTAACAAAATCATGCTAACAGAACCCTAACGGTGATGGTATTTTTGGAACAAATTCACTTATACAATGACATTTTATGAAACTTGTACTTAAATTTCTTAGAATTGTGCGCTTGTCAATAGCATTTCTTGAATTTTCTCAATCTGTAAACGCAAGGCTACAATATTTGGGCCGCAAAATAGACTCCAGGCCTCCAACGCGGGCCCGCCTCCTCCCAGGCCTCAAAATTCGCTCAACTCGCAATAAAATTTGCCAAAATTTGGCAAAACCCGGAAGAGTCGCGGTGCCTAAACCCTAGTACCAAACCAGAGGTCGATCCGGTTCCCAGCCATGGCCACCGCCGCCGTATTCTCCGCCTCGGCCCGCCGCCTCCTCTCCACCGTCGCCGGCGGCGCCGGGGCCGGATCCGCCGCCGAGCTCCCCGTCTCGATTGGCCACCTCCGCAGCCTCGCCCGCGCGGGCCGCCTCGCCGACATCGACGCCGCCCTCGCGCCGCACCTGGCGTCCCACTCCGTCGCGGCGGTCTCCGCCCTCTCCTCGGTGGGCCTCCCCGACCGCGCCTCCGCACTCCTCGCCACCATCCGGAACCCAACCGCCGCGCACCTCAACGCGCTCCTGGCCCCGCTCCTCCGCCGCCACCGCCTCGTGGGCCTCGTCCCCACCCTCCTTGCGGCGCACCCCTCCGTCCCGCGCGACGACGCCACGGAGGGCATCCACGCCAAGGCCCTCTGCATCGCCACCGGCGCCGACTCCGCGCTCCACCTCCTCCAGCGGGAGTCGCCGCCGCCGTCCCTCCAGCTCTTCACCAGCGTCATCGACTCCTACTACAAGCAGCGCAAGCCCCACCGCGCCGAGCAGCTGTGGCGCGAGATGGTCGAGGACCACGGCATCGTCCCCGACGCCGCCGCCCACAACGTCAGGATCACCTACAAGGCCGCCACCGGCACGGTGGAGGAGGTCAAGGAGCTGATCCGCGCCATGCGCGAGGACGCCGGCCTCCAGCCGGACATCGTCTCCCACAACGGGCTGATGCGCGCGATGGCGCGGCACGGGAGGGTGGACGAGATGATGGAGGTGTACAAGAGGCTGGAGAAGGGTAGCGCCTCCGCCGCGGCGGAGGGCAAGTCGGCGCCGGACTGCGCGACGTACACCTGCGTGGTGGCCGCGCTGTGCAAGGCGGGGCGGTGGTCGGAGGCGGACGACGTGTTCTACGAGGCGGTGAAGCGGAGGAAGCTGGCCGACCTCGGGACAGCGCGCGTTCTGGTGCGAGGCCTCAAGGAGGCCGGCAAGGGGCGGGCGGCGAGGCGGGTGGTGATCGGGCTGCGCAAGAAGTTCCCCGACCGCTTCGACGGCCCGTGGAAGGATCTCGAGGAGTTGGCCGGGATCGCCGGCGAGGATGAGGAGGGCGATGTCGAAGGGGAGGACGACGAGCAGCCGCCGGCGACGACGACGACCACTGCCGCGTGAGCTCTCGCAGTAATTTGGTCGTGTTCGTGGTTTTAGCAAATTTGCATTCGTGGTAATACGAAGACCATATAATGGTTTCGGATTTTAGGGCTGGATCAATAAGAAGCAGATTCTGAGGATGCGAGAATCACTCAAATTTTGTCAAACTAGCTTCTTGAATCACACCATAAAACTTCTTTAATGTGATGTCTCGTTGTAATGATTGATCTTGTTTCTACATCTGATGGCTTTGTTTTGTTTCCACTAATTTCACTCACAAATACTTTTGGATGCTGCTGGCTATTTGGTAATTGCCAATTTGATCAAATCATGCAGAAAAAGCTACTCCATCCGCACTAAAATATACTTGACCGGATTAGATAGGCTCCCTGTCCACGCTCTAAAATGTACAATCGATTTACGACCGGATTAGATAGGCTCGTTGTCCAGACTATTGTTACTGTCAAATTCGATAGTACTAGGATTCTAGATTACTGTCAAATTCGATACTAGATTGTCATTTACGGCTGGGTTGGAGTGAGTATTAGTTCGTTCTTAGGTTAAACACATCTCCCATCCTCGAACTTGGCACGGTAAGTTTAGTTTTGTGCCTACATTAGAGAGGAAGATGGCAAAAGCTTACGCAATCGACGCATAATTACAAGTTGTTGACGATGTGAGTGATAATGAGTTTTCTATTAGAGGAAATGCGCCATGTTTCTCACCTTTAAGCGCATGTTAGGATATCTTGCTTTTTAGCATAAGCTGCACATTGTTTTCCGGAAAAAGTACACCGAAGGTCCCTCAACTTGTCATCGAGTTACAAAATCGTCCTCGAACCACAGTTAAAACTGGATACAACACATCTCTCAACTTATAAAACTAGTGCAAAGTAGATCCCTCGGTGGTTTTGACTCCGATTTTATCCGATGTGGCAGCTGACTCAGCGTGGGTCCCACGTGCCAGCCTCCTCTTCACCCCTCTCCACCTCTCTCCCTCTCTCCTCTTCTTTTCTCACCAGCAGAACAGCGACAGCCGGCGGGTGGGGAGGTCCGGGAGGAGGCCGGTGGGGGAGGCGGGAGTCCGGCGGCGGCGGGCCCGCGCGGATGGATTTGGGCGGCTGCATCGGCTTCGCGGGGGGCAGCCTTCATCGCCCTCTTGGCGCGGGCGGGGCGAGGGGGGAACTGCGCGCCTTCTTCTCCCACTTGGCCGACGCCGCCGCCGCCGACGACGCGGCTTCTTAGCGGCGGCGGAGGGGCGCGGGGTCCTCTTCCTCTTGGCGCCGACGACGCCCTTGGCGGCCGGGCTGCGGGCAGCGAAGCAGAGACGGGCGAGCGCGGCGGACGAGTTCGCCGTTCAGTGAGGGAGGCTGCCGAGGAGAAGAAGGCGACGGCGGCCAGGTCCAAAGCCAAGACGGCCGCCAAGGCCAAAGCTGAGCAAAGCTCCGGCCGCGACCGCGAGCAAGATGACCATGGAGCCAAGCCGCTCGCGCCTCCCTCTCCTCCACCACTTCTCGCTGCTCGCCTCGCTGTGTTCCGCGCGGTGGCGAGACGACAGCCGCGGCTTCCTCTGGTACCCCGCCCCGCGCCCCCCTCGGCGTGGCCCGCTTGCTATCGTAGTCTACGCTCATGACGAGACGGCCATGTCGCTGGAGCAGGAGGTAGAGCTAGCAACTTATATGTTTAGTGATGCTGCTTGGAGTTTCCAACTTTCCTGAATTGATGTTGTTATGGTCTGGTTGCAGGATTGGGAGATCGATGGCATAGACAGATCGGGTTTGGATGCTCAGGTTGCTGAGGGTGCTCCTAGCCTGCTGTATTTGTTGTCTTGTGCTATGTTCAGCATACAGTGCTAATCTAGTGCAAATCGCCTCGCCGCGGACGCTCCGCCCTGTGCTGGTGCTCACGCCGGTCACCGCTGACGAGGTGCGCGCCTACGTCGTCTGCTGCCGCGACCACGGCCTCACCGTCCGCGCGCGCAGCGGCGGGCACGACTACGAGGGCCTCTCGTACTGCTCGCTCCGGCCGTCCGGCAACGGCGAGGGGGCAGCACGTTTCGCCGTCGTCGACGTCGCCGCGCTCCAGGCGGTGCGGGTGGACGCGGCGAGGGGAGTGCCGCGCACCAAGGCGGGGGCCACGCGCGCCGTCTGCCGCATCGGCGCCGCTGGACTCCCGCCTCCCCCACCGGTCTCCTCCGGAAACAGATCTTAAGAGGGATGTACTTCGCTTCATCAGCGTCCATTCCGAATCCTACGGCGACGGCGCGATTTCCTTTTTCGTCGTCCTTCGGCCCAGTAGCTGTCCAGCGTTCGGCCCAGTTGTCAGTTGCGGAGGCCGAAGGGGAAAAACAGAGCAGCGAAAATGAACTAGAAAATGAAACAGAGCAGGGAAAATGAAACGCCAGCGACCGCCTCCTGCGCCGACCACCTCTCGGCGCCGCTCGTCGCCTCCTGTCCACCGGCGCTGGCGCGAGTGGAGTAGGTACCCTCAGCCGCGACGCTCTCGCCTACCCTCAGCCCCGCGTCCTCCCCGTGCGGGAACTCTGCTGCCCCTCCATGGATGTCGAGGTCTGCCGTCTCCGTCGACGACGTCGGCCTCAACGCCTCCTGGTTCGAGGCCACCACCATGGGCCACTGCCGCGCCACCGTGGGAGGGAGGGCTGCTGCTGCTGCCAAGCTCACACCACCGCAGGAGGAAGGGCGGCCACCACCACCATGGGCATCTGTAGGAGTGCGACGGCAAAGCCACTGTAGCAGCTTGAGAAGCCAAGAGTGAGATTGAGAAATGATATGAATTGATGTTGTAAATTGATTTGAATTCATAATGTGGCTCAAAACTGATTGAGAAATTATATGAATTGATATTGGATGTGTTTGTCAATTTGGTATGGCAAAAGAGATTGATTCATTATAGCAGAAGAATCAAGAATGTCACTTGTGTTGCTGTTGCTGCATTGAACATATGTGATGGCTGAGTTTTTATACATATACAGATTTGGTTCCAGAATGTTTGCTTGCAAAATGGCAAAAGAAGGCTAAACCTGACTGTTGTGCTGTCAATTTGTGAGCAGATCTGAACATGCTTATAAACTAACTTCTCCAGGGCAGACTTTTTTGCTTGCTTGCAAAATGCCAAAAAAAAGAAGAGCACAACTGAACATGCATACAAACTAACTTGTCCAGGACAGACTTGTTTTCTTGCTTGCAAAATGACTAAAAAACATAAGTACTTCACCAGGACACAAGCTCTTCAGTAAAACCATCATCTGTGATTGGTCACTGTAAAAAAAACAAAAATAAGTAAGATTTTTCTAAACATTATCTCCTCTAGATTTGTAAACTAACTTACTGTCAACAGTTGAGTGAAGCTATCAATGGCCTCGTAATCTTCAGGCTCCTTCCATTTATCCATAGGAGCACTATCATCTGCAAGTTGTTCTTCTGCATCACCTACCTCTTCCCTAACCTTTTGTATCTTGCAGACATAGAAAATTTGAGGGTTTAGAGAAATAATGGACAGAATGATAACACTGGAAACATAATTGTTCTTCAGCAACATACCACTGATTTTTTTTGTTTTGTTTTTTCATTTTTTCCTCTCTTTTCCTAGTCTTCTGGTTTTTATCGAGCCAACCTCTTGTTCGTTTTGAACTTCTTGTTTTGACCTCCTTTTTCTTTAGACGTGCATTACTCAACAAGTCATTTGGTGGACTAACATCTGTCTGAACTGTACATGGATCCTCAGAAATGCTTGTACATGCACTGATTTTGTCTTCAATTTGCTTACCAAGGATGTCAAGTGCACTGTCTACTAACATGGTGCACTCTAGAAAGTTGGCTGCTCGATGTGCTAAATTGAGAAATTTGTGGGACATAAACCTGTAGCGAAGCATAGCATCCATGTTTGGATTTACGATTATATTTCTCCCCAAATTGTCTTGTATAGTTCCACACCTTGCTTCTCGTGTCCATCGCTTCAGCACGTAGTGTGGTGGTAATGACTTGATATTCATCAAATCAAGAACTTTCAGAGCATGGGCACACAATATCCCAATTCTATCGAATCGCCTGCAGCTGCATTGAACTGTTTGCTTCAAAGGATCTCCGATAACTTTGTACTCCTCCTCATAGGTGAAATCTCCTACTAGATATTCATTGTTACCATCCAATTCCTTGCTGCAAGCTGCCAAGGATTTTTCATATTCACCTTGAAAAGCTTCAAATATAATAGGTGTATACAACTTGCTAGCTTGCACCAACATAGTTGGTGGCCTTCGCATACAGATTTTAGGCAACTTTTTCCTTGATTCAAATTCTGAATTCAGTTTAGTATTCCTTTTTCCTTGCACCACCCTTTCAAAATGCTTAAAGAACCGGATGATATCAAAATCAGATTTAAAATGGTTTTTCAAGTCATTATTTAGACTTTCACTCAATTGTGTACTTCTCATTCCTAATGTGAAGACATCTTTCATATAGCATTCGGCCCATTTTTCTTTCAACTTGTATATACTATCCAACCAGGTTTGCTTGCTCACTTTTGCCCTCATGATGTCAAATTTTTGTTCAAATGCTGCCATGTCTTCGTACTCATATATGCATGCACTAAAATCTGACAGAACACTTGTGTCTTCATTGCTCTCCTCATTCTTCACTCCACCTAAATGTTTGATTGCATAATGTGGAAGGTGCATAATCCATGCCACGCTTTTGAAAACACTTCTGCAACTGCCTTTCCCATTGCCAAATCTTGGTCGGTATAGATTGTTTTAGGCTGCTGTCCATTATGAGCTTTTAGAAAGGTCTCAAACAACCATTTGAAGGACTCAAAATCTCATCATACATGAGAGCAGCACTAAAAATTACAGTTTCTCTAAAGTGATTGAACCCCACAAAGACACCAAAAGGCCTACTCTCATTGTTTGTTCCAAAAGTAGTATCAAAACTAACAACATCACCAAAACGTGCGTAGTCTGCGATCATTTTAGCATCAGCCCAAAATATGTTCGCTATTTGTTCTTCACAATCCATTTGCAATGCATATTGGAATGATGGGTTCTCAGCAATTTTGTCTTGAAAATACTTAAGCATGCTACCTGCTTGGCCATATGCCATCTCCCGTTGTCGCTTGGTCCGTAGATAGTTCCTGTGATCTCGGAGTGTGTAGCTAAGGTTGAGGGATCCACCAACTTGGCGACTAGCCAACTCATGTGCCGCTTTCGGTCCTATTCCTGCATCATCGGCTGTTTCAATTTGAAAAGCTTGCAAATCTGAAATTTTTCTTTGTGACACCATTAAATGTATGGTTTCCGGCAAGTGTAGTGCATGGTTGTGTTCCAATATCAGATCAGACACTATATAATTTCCCTTCTTTCTATTCATTTTGAGATTCATGTGGACTTGACAATCGGTTCTAGTTTCAGCTCGAGGACACTTGGTTAAATGATCCCTTTTGTCTTGCAATCGATGACCTTCATTTGCACAAATAAATCTACATGATGTAACACTGTCATCCGACTTGCTTCTGTTTGTATACCTTTTTCTAACCTCAAAACCTTTCTGCCCACTGTAGCTAAGCCAAAATGCCCAAGCCTCATATGAATTTGTAAATTCCATGCCAACCCGAGGTACCAAACCAGGCATCAAGTTATCTCTGTATTAAAAAAAACTAATGAGTATGAAACTAGTGCATACATATGCTGACCAAAAATCGCCAAAACCATGCTGTAAACATTGATTACATATTAGCACACATTACATGCTGTCCATGGCCTTGTATAATTGTATTACACACCTATGTGCTTCCATCGCAGGACTGTTTGACATTGTTTGATGGCAGGTCTCGACAAGATTTTCAGCTAGCTCCTTCTTCCATGAGAAAAGGGGAAACTTGATCGATTTCAAAGCAACCTAATGGTGGAAGTTTGATTCAGTGAGCCATTCATGAGAAGTAGAGGCCTAGAGGGCATAAGAGAGGGTTTAGACTTACAAGATTGAAGTGCAGAAAAGCTCCTGTCCGGCGATCACCTCCTCCACTCACGCCAAAACTTAACAAAACTATTCCATCTGGATACGGCGATCGCTGCTCATTGGCCGCTCGCGCCAAAACGCGCGAGTGTGTTTCTTCTCGCGCGCTTTGCCGCCAATCCCTTCCACTGACGCGCCTTTTTACCTCCCTCCGCATGGTCTGCAAATGGGCCGAAGGGAGCAGCTGGGCAACGCTGTTGGGCCGAACAATATAGAACCGAGCAGCTGAATGTACGAACAAAAAGGAAATCACGCCGTCGCCGTCGGATTCGGAATGGACGCGGATGAAGCGAAGTACGTCCCTCTAACGTAGATGAATCTACGTTAGAGGATCTGCTTCCGTCTCCTCCCCACCCAGCGGCTGTGCTGCAGTGAGCCAGTGAGAGAAAAGAAGAGAGAGAGAGGGGGAGAGGGGGAAGAAGAGGCTGACACGTGGGACCCACGCTGAGCCAGCTGCCACGTCAGATAAAACCGGAGTTAAAACCGTCGAGGGACCTACTTTACACTGGTTTTGTAAGTTGAGGGATACGTTAGTATCCGGTTTTGCGGTTTGAGAACGATTTTGTAACTCGATGACAAGTTGAGGGACCTTCGGTGTACTTTTTCCTTGTTTTCCACTGGCGCAACTTGTGTAATAAAACCGCGACATCTGGGACGTTGATCGCCGATCTGACGGCTCTGCGCGTGTCTGCAGCCACTCTACAAGACTACAACTACTGCCAATCCCGGCCCACGGCCCAATCCAGCCGCGCCTCTCCGTGGCCCAGAAGATGCTGCGCCGCCTACCGCTCCGCCTCGCGCCGACGCTCGCCGGCGGCGGCGGCGGCGCCATCCCCCACCGCGTCCTTCGCGGCGCGTGCACCGCCGCGCCAGCCTCCAGGCCCCCGCCCGACCCGCTCTCCCCGTCCGACCTCGACGCCGTCTCCGCGCTCCTCCCGCGCCTCGTCTCGGCGGGGAACGTCCCCGCCGCCGGCCGCCTCCTCACCGCCGCGCTCCTCCTCCCGGGCTCCACGGAGCGCCTCCCGTTCTCCCCGCTCGCCGCGCACCTCGCCTCCATGCCCACCCTCACCCCGGCCTTCGCGCTCCTCACCGCCATCCGCCACCACCCGCTCCGCCCCTCGCCGCTGCCCCTCGCCACGCCGCTCCTCGGCCACCTCCTCTCGCGCCGCCGCGCCCGCGAGGCCGCCTCCGTCGTCCGCTGGCTCTGCCGCCCGGACTCCCCGCAGCGGCCCGACAGCGCCACCTTCGCTGTCGCCGTCGCGGGGCTCTGCCGGCTCGAGGACCCCAGGAACGCGCTCGCCGCGCTCCGGGAGATGGCCGTGGACGGGATACGGATCTCGGGGAAGCTGCGGGAGTCGGTGCGGGACGCGATGCTGCAGGACGCGAGGATCGAGGAGGCGTGGGCGCTGGAGGCGGCGATGAAGCAGCCGGACTCCGGCAAGCTGGCTGAGCTGGTCCAGAAGCTTCTCGAAGAGTGGGAGGACTGAGACATTGCCGAGGTCGAAGGATCTTGGTTCTCCCTTGCTTCTCGATCAAGGTAGAATTTCCCAATGCATTTTTCTTCGATTTGTTCAATGTCTAGTGCAACTGAGCATGTGATGTTATCACTGAGAAATTAATTAGTGAAATACTGATATACTCCATGTGGTGATATGATCTTTGATAGCATCTGTAAATTGTTCGCTGAGCAGTCGATAATCGTGTCAATGCGATTCTCTAAATTTTCGCAAACCTGAAAGCTTCACCTGATAGAGTTTGCAAATGGGTTGGGAATAGCATATCTATGAAATTGTGTCGACATTAGTTCATATTGTTGCAGCATGAGAGCCCAGAAATTCATATGGTGGAGATTTTCGCAACAATTTTGCAGAGTTTCTTGAATCCAAATACGAGAAGCTGATTTTGCTACAGGTTGATGTAAAAAATGGATTTGCAGTTTGGTGTAAAACTGGATGTGGTGTTCAAATTTTGCAACCATACCAAAGCATACTTTTCATTATGAAAGATGGACACCGGTGTCTTATCTATGCACAATTCTTAAAAAGGAATAGTAAGAAAAAGAGGCAAATGGTCAGACCTACTAGTAGTTATATGAGGGTATCGTTTGTTGATGGGAACTCTCTGTTCATGGTCTGAAAATTAACACAGGCAAACTTTGCATTCTTGCAGGCACAACGTGTTGAAAAATGGACTTTTTTCAGAACAAAGAACAGACAGTTCTCCCTAAACAGAGAGTACAAAGCTTCGGGTTTATAAGAACTTGCAAGATTAGGATTACAAAGCTTCTAGTTTATAAAAACTTGCAAGATTAGGATTAGCGATTGATTTATCTATCAAAGAGATGTTTATAAGAACTTGCAAGATTAGGATTAGCGATTGGTTTATCTATCAAAGAGATGGTTTATAAGAGATGATAAGTCACCTGTACAATGTCGTGATTCTATTCTTTTAGGGTGTGTTTGGATAATAAAAAATGGGGGATGGGATTAGAATTGGGAAATGAATGAAGGGTTAAGATTAAATGAAAGAGGGAGAATGAACCGTTACGATTTAAAGATGTCTTTTCGTAGGTGGGAAATCATTTCCCTTTCCCATTAGCCGAACACTGCCTTAGCTGAAGTCATTTGGGTTCCACATAATTTATCTACATCACAGTGGCTAGTTTTATAACTGACTGGAACTTTTCGCTTAGGCTCTGTTTAGTTTCCAAAAAACATCACATTGAATCTTTGAATATATGCATGAAGCATTAAAATATAGATAAATGCAAAAAAAAACTAATTGCACAGTTAGGGAAAAAATCGCGAGACGAATGTTTTAAACCTAATTAGTCTATGATTAGCCATAAGTAGCCATAAGTGATACAGTAACCCACATGTGCTAATGATGGACTAATTAGGTTCAAAAGTTTCGTCTTACGGTTTCCAGGCGAGTTATTAATTAGGTTCAAAAGTTTCGTCTTACGGTTTCCAGGCGAGTTATAAAATTATTTTTTTCATTCGTGTCAAAAAACCCTTCCGACATCCGGTCAAACATCTGATGTGACACCTGAATCGCAAAAGCTAAATTGCATGGGCCGGAGTCTTGTCTTCTGAATTATTTTTTTCAACTCCTGGTTACCTTCTGGCTGACAAGGCTTTCTTTGAAGCAAATCACAAAAGCTAGGGTATTGATTTACAGATGCCTCAAAATCTGAGGTTTAACAGATGAAATTACCAGAGAGTGGCCTGCGCCGAGAGTGGGTAGTACCAGAACTTTTGGCCTGTTTCGTGAAGAATTTTGAGGTTAATTGGGTGTAGAGTTGTAATATGAACATCATTTCAACGTGCTAAGCCCTCATAAGAAGAGAGTAAAGCCAGGACATTGAGCAAGTTTCAGAATATCCAGTATTATGAGAATAATCACGCAAAATTGGCAGACAATCTGGTACAGTAATGCAAAAAACGTTTAACTTGTTTGCAAAAGCACAAAACTGCCAAAGTACAAACTGCCTAACATCAATATCCTCTGTTCCAGCGCAGCATTTATCAAGCAAAAAGAACAAAAACATCCAGCATTTCTTTTCTTTCCAGATATACAGCATGAGAACTCTTCTTACCCACTTCTGCCCCCCTTGGCTTACAGAAAAGGGTAGGGGCGAACACGCAAACCACAATCTCACACCTTCAATGAGATTCAGCCCGGTTCCTTCAAAAACCCACCGAACGAGCACCATCCTTCGCACAGTCCGCATCGAGCACAAGAACATTTTTTCTTCCTCGAGCGACCAAGATTAACGAGGCCAGCCACGACAAAACTGATGCAATTCAATAGAAACAGCAAAAAGGGAATGTGTAAATCCTTAGGCCACCTACTGAAGAACTAGGCATGCACGCCATTTCCATTGGGATAATATGTTCCATTGGAAAGACCATTGGCAAGCTTCTTTGCGTGCCCATTTTGGTGTACTGTAGATGTGTAAGCACCATTGCTCAGAGAATGTTTAGTAGAAACCACGTGGCCATTGCAGCTGCCTTGCAGCAATCTATCCAGTTGCCCAGATGAGGCAGCAATTAGTCCTGCAAAAGTGTAGTGATGATTAACATGTAGTTTCGAAAGCTTGTGTTTACACTTTACAACACAAAGTACAATTAAAAAGGTTCGTGAACAAGCATACTGAACCAAACTACAAGCAGAATATTATTTGGCATCTTACCGACAAAGAGTGGAGACGGTTTTGAAGGTCTTGACTTGAATTCAGGATGGAATTGTGCACCAACAAAATATCGGTGATTGGGGATTTCAATTATCTAGAAATAGCAAATCTGTCAAGAGGTAACAGTGGCAAAAAAGGAAAAATATTTAAGCAAGTCTCAGTTTTAGTCGAACCTCCATTCTCCTTCCAGTCTCATCTTTCCCAACAAACTGAAGTCCAGCATTTTCAAACTCTGGCACCATATCTGGATTCACCTGTGAAGTTGTAGATGTTTCAGTCCATGTTACAAGAAGCAAATAAATCGAAACTTATAAGAGCTTAAAGACCATACAATACATGGAACATTTCATAGCATTTAGATGTACATCTATGAACCGACACAATGTGATCAACAGACCTCATATCTGTGCCGATGCCTCTCATCTACATAACTGACATTGCCATACCTACAGCAGAACACAATTATTTCAGGGGATGCAACAAATCGCAAGGACTCTTAAGCACTGGGGCCATAATGGTTATGCAGAAAGGCCTATATGTGCACTCACAATTTAGCAGACTTGCAATCAGCAACCTCGAAAAATGTCCTCCTTGATCCTAGGCGCATCGTGCCACCCATATGTGTTTTAGAACCCTGAGTTAACATACATAAAGATTTAATTCAAGGGAAGGCAGTGGGAAGTTGACTTTAAATTCAAAGAGGTTCCCAAAATAATTACCTCAGGCATAAAAATAACACATGGGGTCTTGGCATTGGGATCAAATTCTGTGCTGTTTGCTTCAGGGAGATTCATGACACTTCGAGCAAATTCAACCACAGCAAGTTGCATTCCAAGGCATATGCCAAGATATGGTACATTGTTTTCACGGGCATACTTGGCAGCCAAAATCTTCCCTTGAATACCTCTATCTCCAAAGCCACCAGGTACTAAAACACCATTGGCACCCTGAGATGACAACCGTTCATAAAACCATGACAGGCAATAATTTATCCATTATAACTCATATATGCAACAGCATTACAAGTTTTTCAAAACGCCAAAATAATTAAAAAAAAAAACCTTACCTTCAGTAAATCCCATGCTGCTTTATAAGCATCAGGCGCCTAGAAATTTAGCAAGGAATGATTAAGAAAAGAAAACAGCTCAAATTGGTTTGAATTATGCTGCTACTGCCTAACCTCAATGGCAGTGGAGTCTTCGAGATCAGTAGAAGCAACCCAATCAACAACAAGCTTCCTGCGGCAATCAACAGAAGCATGCAAGAGTGCCTACACATATTACGCAGCACACTCAGATGTTAGAAAACAACTGTCAAATTTATAAAATACAAGCATATTATCACCATGGTAATCTAGCTCACCTTCAACACAGAGAGGTATGAATCAGATAGACCAGTATACTTCCCAACCATAGCAATCCTCACCTGAAATGAGAGCATTAGTCAATGGGAACTAAGAATAAAAAGACCAAATGGGAAAATTGAAGTAAGAAAAAACTAACAGTATCCTGAAGTGCCTCAAATAACGTAGCTCTTGCGACCCATTCATCCAACTTTGGCCCCCGAGCAAAGCTGCAAGTTTATAAATAAATATCCAATCACATCAACTGCCTCAATACACAATAATATAGGTTGGGGAAAATTTAAATGACTAGATATATCGACAAACCTATCAAGGTTCAGCACTTTAAGAATGGCTTCATGTGCCTTTTGGTCCTAAATGGCAGAAATGAGATATACACTGTTAAAACAGGATGTGGGATACGCCAAAAAAGATTTTTTTTGTAAGGGGGAAAAGAGAGATGTGACGTACCCGTAGCAACAAAGGAATACGCCAAATGTTGGAAACATCATACAGAGTGACAATGTTAGCTGCCTGCAGAATGCCAATAAATAATGAGCTAACAGGAGCAGTTTTAGCTGCCAAAGCTTATTGATCAATCCTGACAACATAAGTTTACAGTACATTACCGGTACATGGCAGAACTGAGAGAGTTTCTCCTTCACATTTTCTTCCAGTTCCTGATAAATAATATTGCAGTTCAAGAAATTTAGTCTTAAGAAAAGATTCAGGGACTACCAAGATACAGAATAAAGGTAAATGCAAATTTTCAGCTAACCTTAGTACTGCGACAGGCTAAAATATTTGGTGTGAGCCCAAGACCCCTTAATCCACGGACACTATGTTGAGTCGGCTTAGTTTTCTACAAGAGTAAATAGCATAGATGTAGAGGAAATTGTCAAATGTATTGCGACTGCACCAACTTACCAAAATAAGACCATAAAAGCCATAAGATGGATTAATAAACAGTACAACATAATAAATGAATCAACAGTGTGGTACCTGTTCACCAACAACATTCAGAACTGGAACAAGACTAACATGCACCAAACAAAAGTTACCAGGACCTGACAGCCAAAGTAATGTCCAACAAGAGATTATAATACCAGCTACATAGCAAAAGGTGAGCACAGTATATTTAGTATGCATGTAACTGTGCAAGGTCCTCACCAACACGATATGAGAATTGGCCCAAAGCTTCGATAAATGGCATAGATTCAATATCCCCTGCAGGAGTAACAACACAATCAAGCTACAAGAAACCAGTTCTAAATTTTCTATTAGGACAGCTAACAACCAAAATAAAAAAAAAAAAACTAATTATCTCATGCTCACCTATAGTACCCCCAAGTTCTATCACACAAACATCAGCTGGTCCCTCCTTGCCATCTACAGGTACCATTGCGACACGCTCAATCCACTCTTGTATGGCATTTGTGATATGCGGGACAACCTTGAGAAAGAATCATTGAATGATCAGAACGAAAAGAAACATACATGCAGAGGTTACTAGGACAGACAGAGATAAGTTCACATCAAATGAACCACACCTGAACAGTCTTTCCCAAGTATTCCCCCTTCCTTTCCTTTTCAAGAACGGACTGTCATCGAACATATAGAAAGGCAAAAATAAGTGTCAGAAAAAAGTCAAAGCAGTTTGTTATGCAGGGAGCAGCAACTGTATTTACGATGTCACATATTTGACACGATATTAATCTTGTATATCCTGGTGGTTAAAAAGTTCGCCTGAGCCCTTAATACAATCATCAAGTCACATAAGACAACAATGGCATCATTTTCCTTCCTATGTAAAATATAGTAACGTCGACATCAATTGAACCAATTTAAAATTATTCTGAATGTTTGTATACCAAAGAATGCCGTAAAATAGCAATATTTCCAAGCTCTTAGAATTTATAAAGAGAATTAAGTATGAGACTTTAAATTGGATATATTAGAAGTGCCAAATATAAAACAAAAGACCATGTAAATTAAGCTTTTAAGAGGAGAAACTAATTTGTTTACCTGGTAGATCTTTCCTGTGGTTATATTATTGTCCCTGGTTAGTTTAATGTCAAGAAACCTCTCGTAATTCCCAAGATCCAAGTCCACCTGCAAGATGAAAACGACAACACTCCTTGAGATAAGTAAAAATGTGCTAATCCTAGTAAAATCTGATTTGGCCACATCTCAATACCTCGCCACCATCATCAAGCACAAAAACCTCACCATGTTCAAACGGGGACATGGTCCCAGCATCTGTGTTAAGGTAAGGATCTGCACATTCAGAAAATGCAAAGAGAACATGTCAACCTCAAGAAGACAAAAGAAAGCAACTAGAGCATCTGAGCAAGTATTAGCTGGCTTGCCGCCACAATTTCTACAAGGCACAAGGTAAAGCCAAGTGCAGCAACAGTACAAAAGTCAGAAGGCTACAACAGCAAAAACAAAGCAGGGTTTAGGTGATATTGGATAAGAAAAACAACGAGAAAACAAACCACGTAACATAACGTTGAATTAAGTCAAAGATTCCAATGTGCTAAGGTGGCATCCTATGGTTTGAGAAATGATATCTAAATCATCATTCACAGCAGCGGATATCTAAATCAGCATTTGCTATCCCTCTACAAGGCATCTGATAGACAAGGATGGGAGGGAAAACCTAGTCTTTTCCAGCTACCTTGTTTTCATGGCACAGCAGGAAGGAGTAGCAGTCAGTCTAATCTAAACATGATACTTATAGCAAAGTATAACACATCCAATTAAAGCATATGTTGCCAAGTATCAGGAGCTTGCTCGTGCGACTTTCACAAATATTAACAGGTACCATGAGGTTAAACCCTTTAGGCCAATAGATGCCACAGGTAAACGTGTAAACCAGTAAAGTATAAAAGTCAGAAGCTAGTATAACATTAGACCCAATCCTGCATGGGGCACACCATTTCTTCAGACTTCAGACCTCTACCTTATTACAAGCAGATGATACCCAAATCACCAGCAGACAAAAAAATCAGCACAAAACCCCCCTGAAAATGATATCCTTCTAAGTGTAAACACGGGAGGGCATATCAACTTATCGTCTTCTAAGTGCAAACACGGGGACATGTACATGTATGCCATTAATCCGTAGTGTAATCTTTAGAATAGGTGACAAAGCTCTCTCTGTTGGCAGTGAAGAGAACTCAATCAAAAAGGCAATCACGAATCTGCCTCTCACAGCGCGAACGAGACAAGATTTCAACAAGCTAATCGACATCACATCCATTCCTTCTCCCTTCAGAGCCCGGCCGAGCCCTAAAACCCCTACAACGGGGGCCGAAACCGAATGCAACGGCGAGTGGAAGGTTCAAAAGAGGTACTTTTCAGTTTTCACCAAACCCAACCAATGAATCTCAGTCTCCCCTGCACCTACTCTCCACCCACACCCCTCACGCCCGCACGAATCGCTCGAAAGCCCAAATCTTCCGCCCCTGCCCGCCCGGATCGACCTCTCAGACCCCCTCCTCCCCTCCCCCGCAAAATCACCCGAATCTCAGGGGGGGGGGGGGGGGGCGGATTCCCGGCGGGGCACGTACCGATCTTGATGGAGGTAATGCGGAGCCCGCACGACTTGAGGACGACGCCGATGCTGCTCGCCGTGACGCCCTTCCCGAGCCCGCTCACCACCCCGCCGGTCACCAGCACGTACTTCATCTCGCGCCCCCGGGAGAGAGAGAGAGAGAGAGCCACGGGCGGCGAACCTTCTTCCCCCTGAATCCCTCCGGAGTCGAGCGCCGCCGCGCAGCCCGAGGAGGAGGGAGGAGGAGGGTTTTGGGGGGAGGAGGAGGAGGGCGCGCCGCGCAGCCGCCTCTCGACAAGGGGAGAGAGGAAGGGAGGAGGAGGGGGGGCAATGGAGGCGGCAGAGGGGATGAGGGCTTTGGGAGTATTTATAGTGGAAAAATCTCTTCTTATTTTTTTGCCCATCATTTTCATTTTCCTTTCATTTCCTTTTATATATATATTATTTTAATATTATAAATAGTTGTTTATTTATTTAGTACTACTATCTCTTGCGTTCTCTGCGGGTGTTTTTAGTTTTAAGTGGCCGTTGTTTTCGTGTTGAGGGGGAGGGGGGGTTGGTTTTTCTGTTTCGGCCAGATCTAGGGAAAATGGGAAGTAAAGGTTTTTTTTTTCTGTTTCATTTTGGTTGCCTATAAAAATTGTAGTACTCATTCCCTTACTGAGAACTGCTAAAATACATGTACTATTGCACATGTGCACATGTCACACGCTCTAGTGCATCACACTTATATAGTGTAATTTCAACCTTGTGGTTTGAAACGTGTATTACTTATTCTTTTTTTACTATGTCATAAATATTTAATGTTTATGATAAGTTTCGATTAAATTTTTAACCATTAGTACGTATGATATTCTCTCCCATGTGCTTTCTCATTGCCAATTTTACAATCGATTTACACAAGAGGCCCAACCTTTGTCATGGGGGTGCAAAGGTTGCGAGCCCCTACTATCAACCTTGGGACTATGGAAACCCCCCTCCCTCCCTAAACCCTATCTAATTTTCTTTTGTCATATATCTATATAAAAAGGGCTGAAGTTTTGTCTAGTTTCTTTGGTTCCACTTGCTATCTTTTACTCGATCCGCCATTCATTTCACTCTAGATCAAATCTGTCCGTAGCAAGGTATATAATTTTCAAGTACTTAAAGATATGTGGCAAATGTCGATACTATAGAAGAATTTCGTCATGAATACCAAATGTTCAAATGAAAAACTTTTTCAACAACAAGGTACCCAAAGTTCAACCAATCCAATACCCTTCTCCATGCATACTCTCTCATGATTTTTCAAGTGTCGAATCTCTACTAGTGAAAATTGAGTCCTACAATACTACCAGGATGAGCCACATCATTTGATTAATATCAACCGTTAGGTTCATGAAGTGACAAAATAGATAGAATAAATCTCAGCCATTGAATGAAAGAGGGTATACTAGAATTTTCTGGTACTCCCTCAACGTGGCAAAGAGATAAGAATAGTAGACATTAGAGAGAAAAAAATTGAATTACATGCTACAACACCGTCCATGTCTCACATCCCTACACCGAGTCAGGGAGCCTGATCCTATGCCCGGTCGATTGAGTTAGCTGACCGACAAATAGGTTTATGAATGTATATGAGATTTGTTTTTTATACGTACGATTGATCTGTCAGTGATATGGGCCTGGGGTATCAGGTTTTGAGGGAGGAGGCTTCCCCCGATGCCACGTGGCCCTCCCCCGAGGGAAGTCAGGCCCGAGGTGGGGTGGCGGCCACTCCTTCCCCAAAGACTAGTCGGAGGAGGCTGCCCCCCGATGCCACGTGGCCCTCCCCCGAGGGGAGTCAGGCCCGAGGTGGGGTGGCGGCCACTCCTTCCCCAAAGACTAGTCGGAGGAGGCTGCCCCCCGATGCCACGGACGCCATGTGGCTCCCCCCGAGGGGGGATCGGGCCCGAGGTCGGGCGGCGGCCGCCCCCTCCCGTGACTAGGGGTCGGGCTCCCCCGACCCCTTCTCTAGGTCACCACGTACGGTGGGTTAGGTGTCCGCCTCTAGGTACCCACCTACCCACATTTATGGTGTCCCGAGCGGTCGCGCCATGCGGCGTGCAGTGCACTCAACCGGTCTGTGACCGGTCGAATGACCGATAAGACTGGCTAGTGCGCATGTGCGCTGCTCGTGTGTCAGGCGGCGTGCAGCCTGACATGTCCCATCAAAAAATGATGGTGAGAGGTTCTCATCCTCTTATCCCAGCCGGAGTCGGTCCTCCCGCTCTGGTCAAATACAAGGCTCCCGTTTCCCGGTGTAATAGGAGCCCAGAAGTCTTCATCCATTAAATGGTGACTGACAGGGGCACCCCCCGTGTCAGGCAGCAAGATTTGACAGGCCCCATCATCAAGACGACGTGTGCTTGGCTTCCAAGCACAGAGACAAGACATGCATTTAATGCAAAGATTATAATACTTCTCCACCGGAGCTAGGTTAGGTTGTTGGGCCCATATGGTAACCCCTTGAGGTATAAAAGGAGGTCCAGGCCTAGTGGTGGAGGGGGGGGGGGGGGACTTCCGGGCGAACTGGGGCTTGGGTCTCGCAACCCCAAGCACTTGTGTTCTATATTCAATCAATCATGCACAGGAGTAGGGTATTACGCTTCTCAGCGGCCCGAACCTATATAAACCTCTCTTGTCTCATCGTTTTGGAAGGGCCTAACCCCCTCAAGATCACACAGCTCCGCTCACCAAGCCCTCGAATCTCACCCGCTGCCCCAGGCCGAACTCACGAAGGGGGGCCTCACGGTTCCCTGGTGGAGGAGTTCATTCTCCGACATGATCCCTAAGAAAAGGGCATACTAAACGAAAATCCCAGATCTCACATCAAGAAAGTTATTATACTATCTCAATGTGAAATAATTGGATACCACTAAAATTTACATACACATCTCTATTCACAACTGTCGTTTGAAAAGTGCTGCTTCTCATCTACTCCGTCCGTTTACAAATATAAGGAATTTATGAATGATAGGTGTGATCTTTACTAAACAAGGTACCAGAGTAATTCCACCTTAATCTTAAACTCTACTAAACAACATAGGACCAATTATATTTGTGGACGGATAGAGTACATAGCTTATAATCAAACGTGTGAACTGACCACATTACAACTTAGAATGTATATTTCATTATTACGACTATGCTTCTTGTTGTTCTAAGAACACCTATTTTAACTAATTACTATAAATAATATTTAACATGTTTCACGGAGGGAGACTATGGTCGCGCAAATGCGTGACCTAATAGGCTAGTTTAATAGAAAAAAAAAAAGATAAATGGATAAAATCCACAAAAGCTTTCTCTCGACACAGTCAGATGACCTAAAAAAACAGTTATAAGAAAGTACATTTGCAAGGATATAAAGAAGGCCTTCAACTTCAACGGGATAGGGAAATGATTTCCACTCACTAAAGGATAAAATTTTTAGTTTCAACAATCCTTTCTTTTGACCATCTCATGCTATCCTAACCATTCATTCATTTTCCGGATTCAAATCTGGCCTCTCAAAACCACATTTACCAAATGGGACCTCGTTGATTGTGGTTCCGGTGCATAGAACCTATAATTTTTCCAAGATTTATATTAATACCTCAAATTATCCACTAGGTTCTATTGCCATGCATGGAGCTTGAGAAAGTCCTAAAATTAATCTTATTCTCTTAGGACCAGTGAGAGCACGTTGTTTCTGCTCAAACTATTTTCTCTTCAACACGTACTGTGGCTCTTCGTCGGAATCCTCATCCTCTTCCTAGTTCCTAGTCATGGCCAGCACACATGCTGACATGCATATATTGGTAGCTTCACCAAATTAGCATCAATGAACAAAAGTCCACCATAGGTAATGTCGTAATTAATGAGTAGGAAGCATGTCCTTCGAGCCTAATAACAAAGGGATTTTACTTTTCTCAATCTAATTGCAATATATATAATGTCAATGATTTTCTTAATATATTGTTACACAGCACACTGTACGAGGGGAAATTGGCTTATATATGGTCAGATGACTAGGATACTAGTGCCAATAGTTTCTACCAGATTTAATACACAACTTGTTTCTGTACTACCTCCATTCTCTTTTATTTATTGTTTGGACATCAACACAATCTGCAAATCACATGTTTCACACCGATTAAAATCCTCTAACTTATTTCTCTTTAACTTATGCCACTGATATGTGAATCCTCTATCCAGCGAGTCTATATGTCAGACTTTAAGTCAGGTGGAAGTAAAGTAGAGAATACTCTCCCGTTCCACACAATTACCTTTTCTAACTACTCCCTCCATCCCAAAATATTTGACGCCGTTAACTTTTTTAAAAATATTTGACCGTTCGTCTTATTCAAAAAATTTAAGTAATTATTAATTCTTTTCTTTCATTTGATTTATTGTTAAATATACTTTTATGTATACATATAGTTTTACACATTTTATAAAAACTTTTGAATAAGACGAATGGTCAAACATGTTTTAAAAAGTCAACGGCGTTGAACATTTAGGGAATGAGGGAGTATTTACTTAAAAATATTAAAAATGCAATTATATGAAAGCATTTTCCATCATAAACTGCCAATATATCATTCAACATTTTAAATCATAATATTTTCTATAATATAATGATTTGCGATTTTAAGGTTTGACTGCATGTATTTTAGCACGTCGTCTATGTAACAGAGAACAACGCGTGAAAGTATTAAATCTGGGAGTACACAAAATATGCTCTACCTATATATGAAGATTTCGATGATTTACAAGGATGTATATATATATGTAATGCTTACGTCCCCTTATACCTCAAAACATCAAATTAAGCCCTCTCTCTAGAAACCAAAAATATTAGACATCACAGAATACGTACAAACTTTGATGTTTTATCCACATATTATCGGTTGTCGCGGCCACACAGCACCCGCAACCACGATGCCGCGCTAGCTACTTCTGTAACATCCAGGATATGCTTTTCTCTATTCTAGCTTAGGTCCCAGTAAACAAAGCGAATGCGACGTCTACCGTGCGAAGGAGTCCTCTTAAAATAAAACGCCGGTTTTTGGCGTTAGTTTGGGCGTGGCCAACGTCGTCCATGTCGCCTCTGAAAACCATTGGCCGACCAGAAAGAATAGCCATGTCTCTGCAGCCTTGCTTGCAGCTCGTGAGCTAGTAGCTGATAATTAAAGCAGTGGAAGCACTCAGCGTATAGCTAGGAGCCAATTATATGTGCATGGCATGGCCTCCCCGAAGTTAAGGGCAGAGGTGGTTTGCCCCTGTTCAAGTGTTCAGTTCAGAGCATGTGAGCACATCTTCAGAACGTGCGTGCATGTCGATGTGTGGAGAAAAGGGCGTCACTTAATTTGTTTCGTGTGGTACACTTGGTGATTGGTAATATAATATCGCCTTCATAGTTGTTTGATTTTTTTCCTAATCAAACTTTATTAAGTTTGACCAAATTTATAAAAAAATTAGCAACATGTAAAATATCGAATTAGTTTTATTAAATCTAACATTGAATATATTTTGATAATATATTTGTTTTGTGTTAAAAACATTATTATATTTTTCTATAAATTTAGCTAAACTTAAAAAAGTTTGACTAGAAATGTCGAACGACCTATACGAAACGGAGGGTCAAGGAGTAGTATATATAAGTATGTTTGTTCATTCCTCTTATTCAGGAATTTGATTTATACAAATATGAAGAATATAAATCAATCATATTTAAAGTATATATTTAATGATAAAACAAGTAAAACGTGATATATGTACACACATCTTGATAAAAACAAATACTCAAACTTATGTATAAAAATCAACAGAAATAATAGTTGACGAAAGTCACGAAATGACGAATCAGAATACCATATCAAAAAGCGGAATGACTTTTCGTACGCGACCTACTTCTGTTTGGTTTACTGCAGGATGTTTTATTTACACAAACATGCTGTGCCTGCGTATATTATTTGGAAGCGTGAGATCCTTGCACCGTGCACAGTATGATATATAAGGAAGGATACACGTGGGGCGTCTACTTGTTGTTTGTCTACTCTTTTTAAAATATCAATTTTGAGTGACTAAGATTGCTCCCATAGATTCCCATACCAATTTATAAGGTTGCCCCATTTCTTATCTTCCTCCCCTTCCAATGGTTGCCACCGCCAGCATTGCCTCTCCCTCCACTTGGCAGTGTTGCGAGGTGCTCCGCCCATCTTTTTAGTTCATCCACACAATAGCATGCTCTATATGGTAAATGGGTGAGTGTTCTCGCCTTTCCACGTTAAAGGTCGTAGAGCCATCATCTCGGGTGGAGCCATGCCTAGCCCAATAGAGAAAAAATGGTTTCAAGTGAGACTAAATGGTCCACGAAGAGATTTGGTAGTTTAGAGGGTGAAAAGGAGAGGTGACGGAGAAAAGATCGGTGGCACACGGATATCTAGCACCCAACGAGGAAGGTAATGGCATAGCCAGCCGAGACTGTCCGTCACTGTGAACGAGAACAACCATCATGGAGCAGATCATACTAGTGAAGGACTCTAGCGAGCAGATCCATTGTTAAAAGCAAATCAAGCCACCACCGATATGTTGTCGTAGAGGAGGACTTGGAAAGTCGCCACACCGGGTCATGCAGGACTTTACCGTCGTTACTGCCATTAAGAAGGACTTGGGCAATGGTGTCACCATGGTCAGGGGGAGGGAGAGTAGGAGGCTTGGATCCACAGCAATGATTCCATCGACAACGTGGAGGGTAGGGAGGAAGAAACCATGATTTGGGGAAAGTGATCGCCGGTGGGCGGGCGAAGGGTTATATGAAATTCTTTTGCATCTGTTTAGAATAGATAGCTCTAGAAATAATTGTAAACTAGAATAAAATAATGCCTAGTGTAAAAAATTAAAGGGCTGAAATGCACAATTTTTTTTTATCTTCCAACGAGAGTATACTATTTATTATATAGAGGGAGTGTCCTTCTTGGCTAGAGAACCTCTTATTACTGGGTTCACATCCCCTGCCTTTGAGGCCAAAGGCAAAGTTTGCCGTTGCTGCCATCCAGCCCATCCATTTCCTATTCAACGGTCGCATGTTTTTCTTTCCTCAATTAATGATGATTAACAGCCAATTAATTGATAAAATCAATTATGCTGGACCAATTTAAAAGACAATTAATTGATTAATATTGCTACATGTACTTACTTAAAAAAATCTACATTTTACTCACACCATGTCAAATAAAAAAATTTCCCCTATAGCCTTTTCTAAGGATTAGCAGTGTCTATTACTTTTATTTTTACAAATCAACAAAATATAGTCTTGTACAATGAACGGATACCAAATGGTTTCAAAATATAGTTCTTATCTTTTTTTCTTGATATTCTTTTTGAGAGTAAATTCTATCATTAAATAGCAGGTACTAGTTAGTCCCGGAAGGGGTCTTATAACCATGTAACAGTTGATCACAAAATGAAGGGTGTGGATGGCAGCAACGGCAAACTTTGCCTTTGGACTCAAAGGCAGAGGATGTGAACCCGGTGCAAAGGTTAGGAGTTATATTTCCTCTAATTTCATATATACCGTCATTTTGAACATAATCGTATTTACCGAGGAGTAATTAATTAGGAAATATATTTCTAGTTCTACCAAAGTTAAAATAACTTTGAACTCATCGTTTATCTTACACTGGAAATCAAATTAAGCAACAATAACTACATGGGTAAACTTATCCAAAGCGCTTGCAATCTCTTTAAGGGCAGTTTAATAGTAGACTATAAGCAAACAATACTTATGTAAATGAGAGAAAATTTAAAAAAATAAGAAGAGTTGTCTCTCAAATAAGAGCTAGCTAGTCACACACTTTAAAATGAATACATTAAATGCATAGGTGAGAGATTGAGAGAAAAGAAGAAAAATATAGATAATTTTATAGCCTCTCAACTGTATATGTTAACTCTAATATATATTATAAACATATAGTTAGCTCTATTATTAAACTTGCTCTAACGAAACTTTTATTGAACCTAGAAACACTAGTAAAAACAATTTTTCAAGACAGCTAAAAGTGATTTTTGCATACGGACCTCCGGCCTGCCTTGGAAGGGTTTGCGAAAATCCAAAATTTCCATGCAGGTGGCGCACCCGCGGGTGCTCATGTCGTCGCGTGAGAAAACAAAAATCCGAATAAAACACGCAAAAATCACCTGTTGGCCACCCGCCGCCCCCGCCGTGCTCCTCCCGCCACCGCTGAGCTTCTCCCGCCACCGTCGGATCCGCGCAGATGTAGGAGGGGACAGCCGCTGTTGCCGCCTTGTTCCTCCGCCGGCCTACTGTCGCATGCCACTCGCCGACTTCGACTCCCACCGCCCGCTACCGTGCTCCCGCCACCGCCCGAGCTCCTCCTGCTGCCGCCGAATCTACGCGAATAAGGGCGGGGGATAGCCATCGCCGCCTTGTTCCTCTCGTTGGTCGACTACCACATGCCCCTCGCCGGTTTCAACTCCCACCGTCCCACGATGGATCCCCGCCGCCCACCCGCCACCACCAAGCTCCTCCTCCCGCCGCCAAGCGGATCCGAGAGGGACAACTGCCGCCGTGTTATTCCTCCCGTCGGCCGACTGCAGCACACCCCTCGCTGACTTTGGGTCTGTTTGGGTGGAACTTCTAGCTGCAGCAGCTTCTCATAGAATCAGAAGCTCCTCCAAATAATCCAGCTTTTGGTTTAGATTCCGAGAAGTTACAGTTGTAGAAGCCAGTAGTCGGGAAACCAATCTTTTCTAGATTCTCAGAAGCTGGCTACCAACCAGCTGCACCTCAGAATTTTAAGCTCCCCCAAACAGGCCCCTTGAATCCCGTCGCCCCACGCCGGATCCCCGCCACCCGCCCGCCACCGCGCGCCCGCCGCTGTGCTCCTCTCGCCACCGCCAAGCTCTACCCACCGCCAGCCGGATCTACGTAGATCTACGGGGTGGGGGGGGAGAGATAACCGCTGGCCGACTGCCGCACGCTCCTCGCCGGCTTTGACTCCTCGTCGGTCGCCCGCCGTCGCCGCCATGCTCCTCCCGCTGCCGCCATGCTCTCGCTGCTACGCGCTCGGGGGAGAGAGAGAGAGTATGAGAAGGAGAGGATAGGAGAGGACGAGGTAAAGAGAGATACTCCCTCCATTCCATAATATCAAATATAAGGCACAACCACTTTTCTTAGATGTTCTATAATATAAGGCATGCATACAAGCATGCAATTAACTATGACATATTCTCCATTAAATTATTACTATTTTAAATCCTCCACTCACATGTTATCTAATCCTATTGGATGCATGCCTCATATTTATTAGGATGATCCAAACTACAAGATGATAATAATTATTTCTTGGTCTTTGGGTTAAAGGTGGTTGTGCCTTATATTTTGGAATGGAGGGAGTAGATAGGATGACTTAAAAATCTGAAGTGCTAAAGAGGGTAGGAGGAGGTAACTCAGACTTTTGGGCGAACCTTTAAGAGGCATGTCTGCGAAAATATATTTTTCCATACGGTCGTTTAAGAGGCTCGTCTGAAAAATAGCTCTATTTTTGCATAGCTCTTTAAGAGGACCGTTTGCGAAAATAGATTTTTGCATGCATGTCTCTTAAGAAGCCGTATGTGAGAATGTGAGTCGATTTTTGGAGACGCGTGTGGACACTTATGATCCATTTGCAACCTATTGAGATGTTTGTCCAGAAAAATCATTTGTGTAACAGTAAAAGGGCTTCAACCAATGAATTGAAGTATGGAATTGAGGGCCTGTTTAGTTCCCCTGGCAACAACTTTTCACCTTGTCACATCGAATGTTTGGATACATGCATGGAGTATTAAATATAAAAAAAAAACTAACTACATAGATTGTTTGTAAATTGCGAGACAAATCTTTTAAACCTAATAATTGCTCCATAATTTGACAATATGGTGCTACAGTAAATATTTGCTAATGACGGATTAATTAGGCTTAATAAATTCGTCTCACATTTTACAGGCAGAATCTGTAATTTGTTTTGTTACTAGTCGATATATTTAATACTTCAAATATGTGTTCGTATATCTGATATGACTCACTGGAACTTTACATCCATATATCTAACCAACCTCCTGAGGGGGTAATTCGATTGAGAGAGGAAAGAGCACGCCCAGAATAGTACTCCGTTTCATCTATGACCCTATTGAGTATTCGGTTGCTCAGTGTAACTGTACCTGCTATGTGAGTTGGCTGCACCACGGTAAAAATAAGCTCAGGCGAACGGAGACATTAATTAGAAACAATGAATATGGACATCTCCAGAGGTCTGAAGAGTCGGCGAGACCGTCCGTGCCGGCCGGCCAGTGGCTGATCACGGTCACGGAGCCGGCCAGTCGTCGGCTCGTCGCAGCCGCAGCAGCAGCATTCCCCATGCACACGCACCACCACCACCACACGAGCAGAGCAGAGCAGAGCAGAGCAAGCAGGACAGCAGGTGCGGTGCCGTCAATCTCGAGGCAAACCACGTGCCTGCCGCGTCCCGCCCCGGCCGGTCCATCCTCCCCCGCCCCGCCCCGCCCGTCAGAGGCGGCAGCGAATCTCTTCACCAGGGTAAGTTACGCCGCGCGTTTGCATGCCTATGCCAATGCGTAGCACCACCGCGCCGGCGACCCCCGATCGATCATGTGGCTCACTGCCTCTCGCCACTCGCCAGCACGCGCGGTCACGGACTTCTACGGAGTTAGGAGTACTCTACCACAGCACTTCAAAAAGGTACTACTACTGTTGGGAAGGTATCTTCCACAGTGTTGCCTCTGTGCAGGCCTGTACCCCGTCTTTCATTTGACAGCTTATATTTGAGTTGGGAACTGGCTATAGATACCGGTTCTATAGCCGATATCTATTGGTCGACACTTTTATTTTAAGCGTTGGTTTTAGAACTGACACCTATACTATTTAAAAAATAAATAAAAAGATGATGGCACCTACACTACCGCCGGCCGCCACCTTGCCCATGTCGGCCTTCTCCACCACCACCACCACATCGCCCGTCCTCCACGTTGCCACCACCACCTCACCCGGCCTCCGCGCCGGCCGCCACCTCGCCCCTGCCGGCCTTCTCCACTATCGCAATTACCGGAACTGGAGGAGGAGAAGGGTGGGAAGGACGGACACAGAGAACAAGGGAGGGGCCCCTGGGAGAGAGAGCCACCGTCGAGGGATCCGGCGACCACCACCTCGCCTGTGTCGGCCTTCCCCACCGCTACTGCCATCATCGTATCTTCGAGCTGGCTGCCATCATCGTGTGGTGGTGAAAAAAGACCCATAAATATCGGTTTTAAATGAACCGGTACATATGAAACCAATCTCAAGGGTTGTAGCAGTGATTCGAGTCGTAACATCGTAATTCTATTGTGAGTTCCACACCTGATCGTCTCGATCGCCGGCCAGACGCTGGATCCGCAAACTGTATTATGTGCATGTGCGATGTACTAGGTATATATCGTCCCGCCGGTGCATCGATGGATTGATCTGGTCAAAGAGATAGGAGCACACATGCTCGCTTGCTCTGCGTTAATCATGCGTGGTCATCGAGGCCGTGATCATATACATGGGCTACGTGCAAATATGTGCTACTCCCTCCGTTTTATAATACAAATCTTTCTAGCATTACTCACATTCATATAGATGTTAATGGATCTAGACATATTATTGCTCACATTTATATAGATGTTAATGGATATATCTAGACATATCCATTAACATCTATATTAATATGAGCAATGATAGAAAGACTTGCATTATAAAACGGAGAAAGTAACATATGCATGCAACAGGCGGATCCAATTAACCTGACCAACAGACCGGGCGAGATATATACTCCATCAGTTCGGGAAAAATATAACTAGTAAGGGATATGATTCATCCTAGTATAATAATTAGATAACTTTTTGTGTAAATTTGTTGTACTAGGGAGGATTAGTATTCCTTGTAATACTAGAAGATGTCACATCCCTTCCCTTCTAGGTTAAGTTTTTTTTAAACGGAGAGAATATATATGTGTGCATATGTCAGGAGATGATGTGCGAATCGGTTTATTCTTTTCAGGGAGCTACTACTCTGACAAAAAAGATAAACTCTAACTACAAAATGGATATGCATGTATTTAGCTTCGTAATTAGAATTGGAATTTTTTGGGCCGGAGGGAAGCAATTTGCTGGTGTTTTTGAGTAATAATTGAGAGCAAATCACATTATTGGCAGACAAATCACCAGGTGATAGAAAGCAAATATAATGGGACCTCTAATCAAATACACAGTACGTTGGCTAGCTAGTAGTACTTCTTTTTCGGACACGAAAATGGAACACAGATCGATCGATGTGTCTTCACAAGAGAATATTATAACTCTTCTTACAGTTGCTTTGTTCCAATTCAAGCGACAAACCGTACATATATCTGAGTGGATCTACGGCCAATGAAGGCATGCTTTTCTCGCAAAGAATTTCAAATGGAATACACCAGCGTACAGAAATGGTTGCAACTTAGCCGTCTCGCATAAATTAAATTGTCTGAGATGGTTTTGCAAGGAAAAAATGTCTCTAACTGGGAAAGTTAAGAACGGGATTAATTGCTGAAAATGATACAGCAACTCGAATCGCACTTAACGGCCCAACTCACATTTGTCAAGATGGTTCCGTAAGAACTGTCTATGGTTGGACTCCGTGATCGTTTTCATTAAAAAAGCATAACTGTCTCTGTAGAAAATATCTCATACCACTCAATTAAAACTGATTTGATTTCTTTTTCCTCATTTCGACAAAATTTTCTTTAGAGTGGTACACAAGGTCTTCTCCTCTTTATTCTCCTCAACTAGTTTTTCAACTCTTCTCTCTTATCCAAAAAATCTGAGCTTAGCTATAGTCTCCATCCGCATTCGGATTGATAATACTTGTCGTTTTGGTCAAGAGCACGGTCTCTAAAAAGTAATTTTAACAATTATTTTCTATTATAATATATATAGAGATATCAATAAATATATGCTTTTATTGAAGTATTTTTTAAGACTAATCTACACATATAGTTTACATATTTTTAAGATAAATATTTTAGAAATTATTTATAGTTAAAGATTTTAAAGTTTGACTTTACACTTATTCAAAACGACTAATATTATTAGCCCGAAGAGACTAGCTTTAGCACTTTCAAGTTTCAACATAGAAACATGAAAGATTGATTCCATTGCCCGTGTAACCAGTAGCAGAGACAAGAGGGACGGCCAGCGGCCAGGCCCCCTTTCAATATTTTTTTAAATAGTCAACTAATTAATTAGGTAACTAAATTAAGTAAAAATAACGTATTAGGCCACTCCAAGACTCTTGGGCCTATCCCATGTCTGAATTTTGACTCCGCCGATCGACTGTCAGAGATGTTTATTAACCTAAACCATCTTTGATAGTCCATTATCAAAGAGGTAGTATACTATAATTAAAAACCTATTAGTTAATTTACAGACGACTATAAGCTAGCATATTTAGGCCTTATTCACTTTGATGCTATTTTCAACCTTACCAAATTTTGGTAAAGTTATCAAAAAAAAAAAAGCTACATTTAGTTTGCTACCAAATTTTGGTAATTATATAAGAAATCCTACCAAAATTTTGGCAACTATGCCAAAATTTTGGCAATGACAAAATTTGGTAAGGTTTTTTTATTTGGTAAGGTTTTCAGAGACGGTAAAAAAGGTGTATGATAATGCTACATCATGGATGGAGATGGTTCACAAACCCGTATGTGATGACGCCTTCCATGTACTGATAAAAATAACACCACCATTTTTTATTTACAACGTAGTTATTGTTTTTATTTATTTAAATATTTGCATTTTCTTAAAATATTTGTGTAAGTGGGCAATCATTTAGAAAAACTCGACCGGTGGGGATTTACTGTCCCCACGACTTTTTAATTAAGAAAAGCCACAACCCCCTCCCCACAAGCTTATCCTCTATGAATCGCTACTTAACCCATGTTATATATAGACAATTATTCCATGTATACTTATACTTTTGATGACAGTTGTAGCAATTATATTTTCACTTTAATTAACTAGGTAATTGAATAAATATTATTAACCAAAGTTCATAAAAAAAATCAATTAATTGCATCATATATTAAAAAACAGAGACAACAATTTATAATGCTTTTAGTTGTTAAGAATAAATTGTAGTATACTATATCAAAAATTAATAATGAAAGGTGATAATATGATGTTTTTAGTTATTTGTTAGAATAAATAACTTTATTTTCGCTATCTGAACACAAAGGAGATGAAGGACAAAAAGACTAAAATATCACTTAGTAATAGAAAAGTAGTTTTGGTGGGTGGGTATATAAAGATAGAAAGGGGTATTGAGGAATAAAACTCATCTATTTGTGATTAGAAATAAGTAGAGGAAAAAAGTGAACTTAGTTTAAGATAGATAGTAGTATAGGTTAAAAATGAAGTTATTTTTACACGAAGTAAGTGTATACGATGATAGCAGTCTAAGTTCTGAATCATATCCTGCTCATAACTGGAAAAAGTACGAATTACCCCCCTCCCCCGAAGTATCGCGGTCGTCTGAATTACCCCCTGAACCATAAAACCGGACATTTTTCACCCCGAATTATACAAACCGGACAAATTACCCCCCTCGACCTAATCCGTGGTGGTTTTAGTCTACGTGGCGTACGCGTGGCAGTCCAGTCAGTATTCTATATTAAAAAAAATGTAGGGCCTACATGTCACACGCTCTTCTCTCTCTTCTCTCTCTCACTCTCCTCACTCTTCTCACTCCTCCTCTCTCTCTCTCACGGTCGGGCACTTGGGCAGGCGGGGGCAGCGGCTGAGGGCGGCGGCCTCGGCACGGAGGCGGCGGCGGCGAGCGGCGGTGCGCGGGGGCAGACGCGAAGGCGGCTGGCAGCGAGCGGCGGTGCACGGGGGTGGACGGGCGGCGCGGGTGCGCGGGGGCAGACGTGGAGGCGGCTGGCGGCGAGCGGCGGTGCGCGGGGGCGGACGGTTAGTGGGCGGCGGTGGCGGAGGTGGGGATGATGGAGACGGCGGCGCCCCCGCCTCTCTCTTCCCCTCTCTCTCACGGGCGGTGGCGCAAGCGGCAGCGGCGGGCGCGGCTGGTAGAGGGCGACGGCGGATGGCCGGACGGCGTGCAGGGACGGGTGGACGGCGCCTCCCAATCCACCTCTATCGTCGCCGCCCCTTCTCCTCCTCGCCGGAGAAGCTCGCCTCGGATCCCTCCTCCTCCTCGTCGTCATCGTCGGTGCTCGGCCCCCGCGCACCGCCGCCTCCGCGTCCGCCCCCGTGCACCCGCGCCGCCCTTCCGCCCCCGCGCACCGCCGCTCACCACCAGCCGCGCCCGCCGCCGCTCGTCGCTGCCGCCTCCGCGCCGAGGCCGCCGCCCTCAGCCGCTGCCCCCGCCTGCCCGACCGTGAGAGAGAGAGGAAGAGTGAGAAGAGTGAGGAGAGTGAGAGAGAGAAGAGAGAGAAGAGCGTATGACATGTAGGCCCCACAATTTTTTTATATATATAGAATGCTGATTGGACTGCTACGCGTACGCCACGTAGACTAAAACCACCACGGATTAGGTCGAGGGGGGTAATTCGTCCGGTTTGTATAGTTCGGGTGAAAAATATCCGGTTTTGTGGTTCAGGGGGTAATTGAAACAACCACGATAGTTTGGGGGAGGTAATTCGTACTTTTTCCTAGCAGTTATACCAGTTTGCTGGCAAAGAATTGTCTAAAAAGAAGTTGCTGGCAAAGAACAAAAATATCATCTCAGAATCCAAAACCTATGTGACGGGCACATCATAATCCGAGACTGACAACAAATTAATGTGGCCATAACATAACCATACGTTGTAATCATAATCTCAAACAAGGTCATGTTGTCCTCTGGACAGCTACGCGACTTATACAGAGAGCATGATGTGACCACCAAGTCCGTTAAATCCGTTTACTTACAAATAATCTCCAGTGTAATGTCCGTTTCATTGATATCCCCAAAACAAACAATAAAAATATCGCGTAGTTACATCATTACTACACATGTTGTGGTTGCATCATTATATACATATATTCTTTAAACGAACCGTATAAGATAGTGTGAGCTTTCATATGGATAAAGCATGAAAAAACAAAATCATAAACCTGGCGAACTATAATAATAATAAAAATAACCAAAACAAAACACTTCATGCGCCTACAATATAAACATGCACTACTGGTGA
Organism: Oryza glaberrima; assembly: GCF_000147395.1. NCBI lineage: Eukaryota > Viridiplantae > Streptophyta > Magnoliopsida > Poales > Poaceae > Oryza > Oryza glaberrima. Next base: position 22,326,729 of record NC_068326.1, read on the forward strand.
ACAAACAGAAGCACGATATCCCGACGCACTCAACTTCATCCACGCCTGATTTGAGAGGAAGAGGAGCGAGTGATAATAATGGATCGATCCACTTTCCATCACCAAGGTCCACCAATGTGGCTAATGCCCTTCCGCAATAGAACATACAGTTTATCTGAAGAATAGATTGGGAGGAATTTGGTCTTCAAACGATGTCTCCATGGAGACTGCCATGCTAATGGCGTTTTCGTCGCCCTTGCAAGTTGCATCATTATATATTATATATAGTTGTCAAGCCAAAAACATTATTCCAGTGTTACTTGTTCATTCATGCAGTTAACCTCGATTGTTAATTATTTGTTTATACGTGGGGATTGATCGAGCGAAACGAGTTTTGACTTGATATCTTGTAGTTTAATTACTTTTTTAGAGCCCGGTCATTTTAATATCTTCCGTACGAGAAGCATTGTTTCTTCCATCGTCAACTCTAAAACCAAGCGTATATATGTTGTTGCAAATTGCAGGAGTACAATGGTGTAGTTTCATAAAACTATATAGACGACGGACACACTCATTGCCACGTGTGTGTGATCTTAATTTGAAATGTTAATCAAGCCAGTGGACGATATTCGGTAACAAAATTCCCTTTGCTTTACCAAACCCAGCCACATCTTGTTTTAGATGGACCCGATCACCTTTGTTTTGTCCAAGGTTTAGTTAATTTCTAGGACCCATAAATTATTTAGGCTGGACATTAACCAGCTAGCTAGCTAGCTGCTCGATTGACTGGAGCCCAAGAATGGAATTAAGATGTGAACGTGTTTCATATCCTATCTTACTATAAAGTTAACCCCCACTAACTCCTTAAGCTTAACATTGAAAGATGCCACATCATCATCCACTAATTAATAAGATGTCACATCATCATCCACTAACAATCATCACATTTCAACATCATGCAAACATGCAATATCTTTATAGTTTTTATAATTTAAGAGCTTTTCAAATACAAACATGTTAAATTATCATCCAACATAATTCACATAATGTTTCAATGTATATCTTCATGCAAAGATGCCACATCATCATCCACTAATTAACAAAATGCCACATCATCATCCACTAACAATCATCACATTTAAACATCATGAAAACATGCTATATCTTTATAGTTTTTATATTTTAAGAGCTTTTCAAACACAAACATGTTAAATCATCATCCAACATAATTCACATAATGTTTCAATGTATATCTTCATACTAAATTCCCGCAGCAATGCGCGGGGTTTCACCTAGTGAATTGATTATCCAGATAATCGAGACAAGTACACATTAGACAATCTCGCATTGTCTGATGCGTGTCGTTTAAAGGAAATAAGACCTTCATTATGTGCATCAACATACACATAGGAATTGTGATTGATTTCTGGACGTCCACTCTAATTACTATTCTCTACGATGACCATAACGTTTGCATTCAGCAGCACCGTTAATTTATTAATTGATTGATATGATTGATTGATTACAAACCGTGATGATATAGGGAGTATTATTTGTAATGCATCGAAAAACTGTTGTGACTAAGACACAACTCGCTATCCGGGCCGTAAGTATACTCTAGATCGACCACTAGGATTATTTTGGCTATACTCTCAGTCTCTATGCATACTACTCCCTCCATTTTAGGTTATGAGATATTTTGACTTTGGTCAAATTCAAATTGTTTTAAGTTTAATTAAGTTTATTGAAAAAATAATAATATTTTTGACCCAAGATAAATTTATTATAAAAATATAATTAATTATTAATTTAATAAAACTAATTTGGTAATGTAAATATTGCTATATTTATCTATAAATTTAGTTAAATTTGAAAAGTTTAACTTTGACCAAAGTCAAAACATATTATAACCTGAAACGGAGGAAATATTTATATTATTATGGTTGCAGTGTTTGCACTACTGTGTATTGTCAGTTAGCTTGTCTAGAAACCGAACAGTGTATATATACAAGTTGCACACATATTTTTGGATGGAGTAGGACATATATTGGATCAGATCCATGGATCGATCAGATATACCAATGACATTGCTGCAACATTAATTATCGATGACAAAACTGTATTATTCCGCTAGCTCCCATTCAATCTACATTTTTCTTTGGCAAAACAAATAAATGAGAATTATGGTAGGCACTGTTCATGTACAGTTCACACATTCCGATCAAGGTTACATTGCATCAGGACGTACGTACTAGCTGTGTCGTCAATTTGTGTCGTTGTTGATCATTCACATCCGGATGCAGTTATACCTAATAGGGAAAGTGATTAATAAGTTTAACCAAACAAATTAAACGACCCAGCCATACATTTATTTTAGGATGTGTTAAACCCCGCCATACCCTGTCATGATCACATTCGGATGCACTCAGTGTCTGATTCATTTGAAAAATTAATTCAATATAGAAAATTATGTAATCTGAAATCTTGAAGGTACAATTTGGAATGTGATGTCTAGAAGTTGATCTTCTCAAACAAAATGTAGTAGATGATTTCACACCTCATACATTTCATCGTCACAAATGAAAATAATCATGTGCTGCCATACCACCATGTGCTAGGGCAGGCGAAAATGGCTGACGTGAGTCGTGAGGTCACAACAAGCCGGGCGGCTGGGTCCTTCTCTTGCCACCTCTTGCCAAGGTAGTTGCGTCATCCACGGAGGCTACTGATAGGTGGAATTTGGATCCATGGTCTAAATTCATATCGGATGTTTATACATTAATTAGAATTATTAAACGTAGATTAATAATAAAACTAATTGCATAAATGAGAGCTAATTCGCGAGACAAATTTTTTAAGCCTAATTAATCCATGATTAGCCTAGGCTCAATATATTCATCTCACGAATTAGTCCAGGGTTATGTAATGAGTTTTGTCATTAGTCTACATTTAATACTTCTAATTAGTGTCCAAATATCCGATGTGGATCCAAACAAGGCTGTTGGATTTGATTTCGTTACACATTTCAAATTCGTGTTGCAATGAAGCTTTTCAAGTGTTGCAAATGATTTTATTCAGTGTTTTAACAAGTATACTATGATGTTTTACTAGTTTATCTTTTTTTACAATAGATCTTTGTTTGAATGTTGCACGTTAATTGTGTTATTTGGATCCAACAAATGTTCTATGTTGCTTCACAAGTTTATTTATAAATATTGCATTTGATGTTTTTTTAGATGTTTCAGGAAGTATTTTTTGTTATGTTTCAGCATTTACACTTTGTTATTTCAAAGGAAAAAGTATGAATTATCCCCCCCCCCCCGAACTATAGTCGTCGACCACATTACCCCCCTAAACCTGAAAACCACAAATAACACCCCTAAGCACTGTTTTGAGTTGTTTTCAACTTGAGCTTGTACACATGGCGCCAACGTGGCAATCCAATCAGCAAAGAAAATTAAAAAACTCTTGGACCCACCTCTCATCCCTCTCCCCTCCCAATCCCTCTGCTCTCTGCTCTCTCTGCTCTCTCTCTCTCTCTCTCTCGCTCGGGTGGCCGATAGCGGAGGCAGAGCTCGGGCGACAGGTGGTGGTGGCGGAGGCGGAGAGAACTCGGGCAGCCAGCGGCGTCGCGGGATGCTGCGGTGGGAGGAAGGCGGCGGCCGACAGCGGCTAGGGAGCGAGCTTTGTGCCGGTGGAGGAGGCGGAGGCGATCGGGCAGTCGGCGACGGAGATGGAGGCCACCCGCTTTGCCGACGCTTCCGGCTGCCGCCCGCCTCACCGCCATGGTCGTCACTGTGCGCGGAGCGCGCTCCCCTTCAACCTACCCTTCCACCTCCATTTCTTCCCCCATCCTCTCGACGTCCCCGCGCGTGCCGCTGCCCATAGTCCGTCCTTGCTGAAGCATCTAGGCCCCCGTTGTTAATTTTGGTAATTAATGACAAGCACTAATTGTGGACTAATGTTCTCTTTGAGATATGTATTTTGATTTAGGTTCACATAATGTATATGCATGGATGTTTCCCGAAGGATCAAATTCGAAGACGCAAAGCAAAAAGGATTGAAGCTGGTAAACTAGTGTTCTAATTTTAAATTGATCGAGGAGTTGGGCGATCAAAATTTGCTAGTTTATTTTTAGCTTTGCCGTACTATTAATAGGGTAATGACCTAACAAAGAGATTATTCATATTGCCACATTAGGTCATTTGCATTTAGACTCTATCTCAATATGTGCTTGCCTGCTGTATGACCAGGGTCGGTATGACCAAGCCCCTAGAGGCGGTCTGACTGGCATAAGTCGGTCGGTCTGACCGGCGGGTGAACCCTGGTCTGACTGGCTGGCCATGTGCCCTGGGTGGTTTGCTCTGGGGTGGCCAATCCAGAGCCGCCAGAGCTGAGGTTGGTCAGACCGAGCCGAGGCCGGTCTGATCGACCCCCAGTGATAGGTTCAAATTATTGCCTATAACGACTAATTTTCTAGCCGTTACAAAGTAGCACGGTCTGACCAGCCACACAACGGTGGTCTGACTGGTAGTACACTGAGTTGGGGGATTCTCCCCCAACGGCTACTTTTGGTGGGTGGGAGTATAAATACTCCCCCGCCAGCAGCAAGGGGACTCTCTTGGCACCCAGTTCAATTGCATACACCCCTTGCATCTCTCCCACACTCACTTGAGCTTTGTGTCCATCCACTTAGTGTGTTTGAGGGTTGTTCTAGCCAAGAGTCAAGTACATGCTTCCATTGTAGAGCTAGTGTGGCACTTGATCATCTTCGAGCTGGGTCATCGCTTATTACTCTTGGAGGTTGCCGCCTCCTAGACGGCTTGTGGAGGTGTTGTCCGGTGACCTCTCCGAGGAGATTGTGGAGGAGGCCCGGCGCCGGTTTGTGAGTGGTTTGGAGTTTATCACCTTCGAAGTGAAGGAAAAACTACCCCTAGTGATCGAGGCTTGGGTAGTCCTCTCCGTGGGCCGGCTCTCGCCTTGCCCACCCCTTGACGAAGGGGGTGTGCAGTGGCTTCGTGGTTGAGCGGTGGAGTTGGGCTCGCCTCAACAGGGATTAGGAAACCGGCGAGTTTCCGAATCTCGGTGAAAAATTCCTTGTCTCTTGTCTTATTTATTTGTTGCATTTACATTTGTGCAATTTACATTTCATGGAGACATATTTGAGCCACTATCACCCTAGGATTGCAAAACATAACTTAGTTGCTTAGTTAGACTTGTCCCTCACCGAGCCTAGCAACTTAGGCTAGTTTTGATTAGGTATCATTTAGTTTTAAATCACCTATTCACCCCCCTCTAGTCGACATCTCGATCCTACACCTGCACGATGCCGTGCGCGCCGACAGCCAGCCCGCCCCTGTGCGCAGCTGCCCACAGGCGCGGCCTACCACCCGTCTCCGCGCTGCGTCGTGCGCGCCACCACCCACTGACCACGTATGACATGTGAGTCATGTGGAAGAGAGGAAGAGGGGATATGACATATGGGTTCGACCATCTTTTAAAAATAAAATGCGAACTGGATTGCCACGCGTACGCCACGTATGACAAAACCGCTCTGGATTAGGTCGAGGGTGTAATTTGTCTGGTGTTGAAAGTTTAGGGTAAGCGATGTCCGGTCGGGTTTAGGGGATAATTCGGTCAACCACAATAGTTTAGAAAGGTAATTCATACTTTTTCTATTTCAAAAGCCATAAAAATGTTATAATTAGGAGTGCAATCATATATATCTATTTTATCATAAATATAATTAAGCAAGATGTTGACGTGAGGATTTAATGATAATATATATACGATATAATTATTATAGATCGGATAAATAAGGTGGAAGAAAAATAGTTTGGAGTTTCGAAAGGAAAGTGATTAGAGGAGAGAGTGGGGTAATGGAAGAGCATCTAGCAACCGTCTCCATGCAACAGTAGAGAAGCATATCTATCCATGCATATGCATCCATATGACTGCATATCTATCTTTCCATCCATGCACATTTAGGAGTAGGATATATATATATACATACATATACATATATATATATATATATATATATATGTATACATACATATATACATATATATATATATGTACATACATGTATACATACATATATATATATATACATACATACATATGTATACATATATATACATATACATACATACATACATGTATGTATGTATGTATGTATGTATGAATGTATATGGCACCATATATAAAAATTGCCGATCGATCTCGATCGTACGCTGGACCACGCCGCTGGCTCTCGTCGTGTAGAGCGACGTGATTGTACAAGGAGATTGGCGCCACAAAATATCTCTGCTAGCTTTGTGTCGAATTACCCCGCACTAGAGGCAAGACCACAACAGCATATATCTACGTGCATATTAGCCATACAGGTCAATGTCATTAAGGTGGTAAGGGTATATAGTTAAATGAGATAATTAACAGTGACAATATTAGATAATGACCACTGTTCAGTTGCAGTAACTAACCGTCCGTCTAACGGTAGATGCATGGCTAGTGGAATAATCCAGGGTTCAATTCGATCTCTCTTGATTTCCTGAGGGTGAACTGATCGATAGAGACAGTACAATCTGAATATTACTTCTAACAGAGCCGATGAGAATAATCAATTTTAATTATTTCCAAGAACATTTTGATAGCTAGACTACAGAAGAAAATTGACTAATTAAACGAGCTGTGCATCCGAGCAGGTACAATAGCAGGCTATAAGCCAGCTATAAACATATTTTAAATAGAGAAAGAAAGAGAGAGAAGAGCAGCGGGCTGCAAATCTGTAGCCAGCTGCAGCACGGACTACAAGACGTAATGTGTTTATGACAGGTAGGACCAGGTATTAATAGTATAGTAAGCAACTATTGTATGAATTAACTATTACATTGGCTATAGATGATTTGGAGCTAGTAGTTGGCTATACTATTAAACGTGCTCTCACACGCCATCACGCAGGCGAACCAATCAAAAGCCATCGCCTTTCGCGCGCGTGCTTCTTGATGACTCGCAAAATTAATTAAATCGCAATCGCCACCACTAAAGATAGGAATAATAATAAGAAAATTTCTATACATACTAAATTTTGTTATACTACATGTAGATTTTCTATATGTAACTTTTATCTATTTAAACTAAATGGTTGAGTTGACGATTTACAAGAATTTTGTTTAAAAAAAATTAGCACGTGTAGCAATGTTCAATAATAATCCAGTGAGAGCATCAAGCGGATGGCTATACGTGTGCTAACGGCATAGGAATTTGAAGGAGTACGTGGTCCATGTACGCACGTACAAACGATGGCGGCGCCTGGACGTCCTAGTCGGACCGTGTCGTGCCATTTGCGTGAGTGGGCCAGGGGCGGGATGTGTAGTGTAGCGCCGCCAAATGGATAAGGGGAGAACGACTCAAATGGCCATCTTGTTCTTCTTTTTTTTTTGGTGGGGGGGGGGGGGGGGGGGGGGGGCGGGGGTACAGTACCTTTAAAGGCTTTCTCAAGTCAACTAAATCGGTTTATATATGCGCGTTTGCTAAATTGCTAAACGATATGTTTATTGAAAAAAAATCTATACGAAAGTTACTCTAAAAAACATATTAGAATTTTTTTTAAAAAAAAAAGTTACTCCATTTAGCGTGTTTGGGAGGGAGTTCTCAACTCCCAGTCACGAGCACAACCTTATAATACTAGTTACACACTAGTAGCAGAGTTAAGGGTGCTATCGAGTCTAGACGATACGAAGAATGTTTTTTATCGGACCTGTAATTTTCTTTGAGTGATGTTGGGAGTTGATAGTAGATATATATATTAGCGGTGAAGCCCTACCAACAACCTAACCAGCTCAGGAGTTAGGTCTACTGCTATTTCGTACTAGCGTGCATTATATATTTTGTAGAGGTTCTCATCGCTTGTTGCGGTCGACGGTGAAAACCTGATGCGATTTTTAGGGTTGTGTTATGTTTAGAAGTTCAAAATAATATGTGAGCATAGTATTTGTTAGCCATTAGTGATAAGCTATCTCCAGATCCCTATCCTAGTTGTCCATGCCAATGCTGCATTTGTCTCAAGCATTATGCATCTAGATTGTTGATCTGTTGTTCCCTCATTTTCTCGACCATCTTAGTTTGGTAAATTTCACTATCACTAAATTTAGTTAGGTCTGGCTTGTAACCTTGTCAAAAATTAGTATGATTGAAAGTGGTAACAAACAAAGCATGCACTCCATAGTTCCACGTGTTTTCCATCTCAGTACATAGATGTTGCGTACATATATGGAAATGATAATGATCAACACATATTAGTTAGGCTAAAGTCCAATTCAGATTTACTGTTGCATAGCTATGCTGTACTTATGCAGAATCAATCCCAGCTTTCCTGTTGAAAACCCTTCCTGCTCAATTTACACCATATGAACTTGGACCACCAGATAGATAAGCATTGGCCTAAGTATACGTAGAATACTAATCATACTTTTTTTTTTATGCATCGCATAGATGTTTGAGAAAATTTTTCTGTCCCCCTGAAAATTTACCTAATTTCTTCTGTACCCCTAAGATTTGTTTATTTCCTTGCATACCCCGCTAATTTTAGTTTGGATTCCTTATACACTTTTCATTCGTTGACCGTCAAATTCTTATAAGAAAGTCCATTTCGCCCTTTGAATGAAAAAACATATAAACTTATGAAGTATATTATTGGAGTATTGATCTCTTTTAAATGAGACTATTATATTTATGAGTTTGTTGTGCAGTATATTATTTATGAAAAAGAAATTTATTAGATATGACATAAAAATTAATATTTATTTTTTAATTATTTATAAATATGTAGCATATTTTTGTTGATTGTACTATAAAATTTTTGTTTTATAAGACAAATTTATTTATATGCTACATAATAATTTTTAATGACTAATAAATAAATATTATTTTTTATTTCATATCTAAAAATAAATTATCATAAATAATTATAGCATAACAAACTCATAAATATAATAGTTTCATACAATAAATTTCTACACTCTAACAATATACTCCATAAGTTTATATGTTTCTTAATATAAAAGAGTAAAATGGTCTTTTAATGTCAACTAACAAAAAGGATATACAAGGAAATTAAAGGAAAATTAAAGGGTATATAAGGGAATGAGCAAAACTCGCAGCCATATATAAGAGATTGGGTATTTCAGGATTACATAAGGAATTTCCTTTATGTGTTTTGATAATGTGGAGGAAAGATAGAGAAGGAAACTGTCTCTTAGTGAAGATGCAGTTTATGTGGATAACACCGCTCGTCTTGAGCTAATGGGCTTGTTGGCTCTTCCTTCCATGACCTGTAGCACACATGCAAAAACTAAATACTGGAGATAACTTATAAAAGAGATAACCTATAGTATATTTGTCTTTGTACTAGTAATATGGAAGAGCTAGCTAGTGTGTTAAACATAGTGTTGTTGTCTCTCCTTCTGGACACAATGGGTTTCGCCGTATGCGTCTGTACTCGCATATACATATATATGTAGATTGAAAATGAGATTTGTAACAACCCGTGAAATTAAAATATAACGTCTCAAAACACTTAGCACTGTTTAGTTTGTAAGATCGACCGACTGAATGCCGCCAGCCCTCCACTACTGCTTATGAATGAAAACGAAGAGTTCACTTTCCTTTAATTGTACAAGTTGTTTGTACTAGTAGTATATTGTCCCTAGCTAATTCATAACACAAATTAAACGACGAGTTTAATTAATTATGTTACTTGCAAATTGCAATAGTCTAGCTTGGACCTTCGCATGAAATCAATACTCACTATATTTTATATTATAAGACGCTAATTAAACGACGAGTTTAATTAATTATGTTACTTGCAAATTGCAATAGTCTAGCTTGGACCTTCGCATGAAATCAATACTCACTATATTTTATATTATAAGACGCTTTAACATCAAGCTATCAAGTTTATAGAAAAATATAACAACTCCTACAACACTAAATTAGTTTAATTAAATATATTATTCACCCCATCTACTTTTGATAGTTATATTTTATCTTGGCACACAGACCAAGGATAAATAATTCTACTTATCATCCATTTAAATATATTACTAGTCATTCCTCGTAAACAAGCGATTCATTAATACTTACATTTCTCGATGGTCATGTAGCCAATCTTGTGTGGAAGAATGGACAGCCATGTATTAAATCCGAGAAATTCATTAAGATGATAGGTTATTGGATTAAAATATGCCTATGAAAAATAAATTTTTTAGATTTGGAAATATAAATATGACTATCAAAAGTAGATGGATGGAGTATTATATCGAATATATTTTGATAGTATGTATGTTTGCTATTAAAATTATTGCTATGTTATTTTACAAATCTGGTCAAACAAATTTGACTTAAAAAATAAAATATGAAACATAGCTAGTAGAATTAATTTAGTGGATAAAATTGTAAGCCGTGTGACACAATGTGAGTACGACTTGATATAGCTTCGACAAGAACAGCACCCCATGGTCCACTGCTATGCTACAGCTGGGCCGACAGAGGCAAAGCAAAAACACGTACGGCCGTTATAAACCGGGAGTATTAGATTAGAATAATCAAATCCCCACTGCCTCGACAAATATTGCACAAGCTAATCGACATGGAATCCGATGCCGGATAATACTGAAACATATTCGGTTCAATTTTAATTAAAGCCCTCGGGGGTTGTTTTTCTAACATCTTCAAATAGATTAATTTACAAGCATGGGAGAATGGGAGAGAGGGCCATCCTGTCGTGCCAGTCTAAGACAGAGGAAAACGCCATTGAGACTGGCTTAATGGACCTTTTTTTTTAAAAAAAAAAGGCCGGCTTAATGGACCTTAATAAGAAAAAAGAAAGATCGAATGGCTCTCCTTATTTTGATGACTAAAGTGTGTTTGAGAGGAGGAAAAAAAATATTAGAAATATAAAAAACGAGATGAGTCATAAGCATAAAATTAATTAAGCATTATTCTTTTTCAAATTTGAAAAGATGAATATTTATGACTTTTAAGCAACTATTTTGTAGAAACTTTTATAAAATAGTAATACCATTTAACAATTTAAAACTTGTGAGCACAAGAGATTTTTCCTCCCTTTCTCCTCTTAACGAATGCTGCATAAGGTTTGCCCTCACTCTCAGGACTGCTTTTAGTGCTTTACACTCGTAGTTAGTGAGTTATACTTATCGCAAATGATACGATGATGTGTACAGGAAGCTATACATAGCTAGCATTTCACTACCAGATTTGAAGATATCCTATGGACTACGGTGTTATATATTCTCCCTCCGTTTTTTTAATGAAAAACACCGTTATTCTGAAATACATATTTGATCATTTGTCTTATTCAAAATTTTTATACAAATATATAAGATATAAATTATATTTAAAGTATTTTGAGTAATAAAACAACTTATAATAAAATAAATTATAATTACGTAAATTTTTTGAATGAGACGAATGATTAAAACGTATGACAAAAATTTAACAACGTCATCCTAAAAACGAAGGTAGTTATATATTTTTGGTCCGAATAAAAGCATAATCAAGAACTATGGGTGGCCGTTGATGGGCCGTCGATCCTGGACGCTAATAAGCGACTGGCGCGTGTCTAAACACCACGCGCATGCACGCCACGTTCGTAGGAAGAGCACACGCAGGATGGCCTGGATGCCCCCCCCCCCCCCCCCCCCCCCCCCCCCCCTCCCCCCTCCCGGCTGCTTCTGTGATCTCCCAATGCTTGGCCTCCGGCCAGTTTTGTATTGGGATTTTGTGTTGGATTGGCAGCATCAGGATCTCTTTACTAAGTGAAGGGGATGGTGCTAAAAGGATTTATTTTTAGAATAAGATTTTTAAGATATATATTTATAAAATAAGCTTTCTAAAAGAACCAAAAGATAAATATTCAGAAAAAAAACAATGGAGGTTTTTTTTTTTTTTTGCAATTCTGTTTTATATCATACCATCCGACGTTCCAGCTAACTGGCGTCACGTCCAGTGAGTTCATGTGACCAGGTCTGTCCGATTGTCCCTAAGGGTGCGGGCCATGCAATCGCATAGGCCCCTAAATTCCAGGCCAATAGACAAATTTAAAAGTTTAAGGAGAAAAAACTGGAAGTTTTTCTGCAATTCCATTTTGTATTATACCATCCGGTGATCCAGCAGCTACCCGACATCACGTCCAGCGGAATTTCAGTGAACAGGGCCGTCCTGTTCAGGGCCCCAAATTCCAAGGGGCCTCCACTTTAGGACTCTACTCAATTAGCTGGCTAGCAGGCCCAATAGATAGAAGAAGACGAAGGAGGAGGTCTAAAATAGGAGCGGAAGCGTTCAGCGCGCGTCGTTTCGTTCTTTCTTTCTTTTTCTTTAAAAAAGAAGATGAGGCCCCCTAGGCTAAAGTTGTTTCGTTCTCGTCGATCTATTTTTGATCGACCAAATAGCCACAGCCCTTCGACGCGATGGTCGTTTGGCCCCGAGTCCCTAACGCCTGACGGCGGCTTGGCTGCAGTGCCTGATCGATGGCCCGACACAGCACCCGCCCACACGGCAGACTTCGTGCGGGATTTGCACCCGTAGCTTGTGGCTGTAGGGATGAGTTCACTAAATTAAATTTCGTTTTCCATCTTTTATCTACATGTGCTATATCTCTAATATTTCACCTTTCAAGCCATATCATCTTCAAATCGGATTAAAGAATATATCATAAACTTGTATAAATTACTGTTGTTTTATTTCACTGAAGTTTAGGATTTGATTCTCAAAAACACTCAGGGCTCTTCTGGTTAGCTCTACAAGATGGTGGGCTAACTGACTTGGGTTCGAAGAATTCACCCTCCTATTTATTTGATATTAGATCCTTCTCTAATATTCATGGGTTTTTTTATGATTCGGTTAGGAATTTTTGCACAAGGCCTTCAAATTTCATAGGATGGCGGCCCTGCCTGTAAAGTGTGTACAATCCAGTCATCCAGATAGTTCGATCGTGTGTGCCTGCAACAGCAGCACGCGAGCAAAGTTAGGAGGAAGTGTGAGACATTTGTGGGATACCGCCTGCACATCATCTCACGCGTAACGTTTCTCATGCGCGACCAAGCACGACCACCGGTGCTCTCCTCGATCGATCTGGCTCGCGATAGAGGATGGTGGCTCCCATCGGATGGCCTAATCAGTCAAAGAAAAAGCCAAATTTTAAATTTTCAAGCTTAATTTTGAGATTGATTTTGAGATATTTTCAACGTAGTTTCTTTTACAACATTGGCTTTAAGTCACGAATAACACATTTATAAAAGTTTTACTTATAAATTCATTTTTATTTTCTAATAAGCCGTTTTGGCTTATTAGATTGTTCATCGATCAGGTTGTTCATATATTCCCCCGTCTCAAAAAAACATAACTGATTTTAGGTGTTTTAAATTCATAATACTATGATGTATCTCATCCATCCAAATTTTCTTATATTTTAAGATGGAGGGAGACCGTACAATCATGACGTCAAAGGTTAACTAGTTATGTACTTACGTATCACAATGATTTTAAATAACACGCACATGGGGATGGGGAGGAGGAGCATTGTCTAATTAGTACTCCATCCATTCCATAATATAAGGGATTTTGGATAGATGTGGCACATCCTATTATGGGACAAAGGTGGATGCGATACATCCTAGTACAATGAACCTGTACAGACCATAGGGAGTAGAATAGACCAGCTGCTATATTTATGGGTGTAATTTTCCAATCCAGATTCGGTACTGCAAACTCACATGTGGACCCAAAGGTCTGTTGGGTCCGTGGACCATGTAAATTTGCCTCTTATCATCCCAAATTAAAACTTCAACTTAATTTCAGAGTTGATTTCAGGTGGATTTCATCAATAATCTATTTTCAGGCATTACTTTCTAAACACAAAAAGCACAGATATAAAAGTTTTCCGCAGCTTATCAGCCTATCTCAACCAATCAGAATATGATATAATCGTATTGCCCATGTAAAAACCAAATTAGCATTCCAGAATCCACGATAACATCCACAAAACAGCTCGACTGATTGATTGTTGCATACCCAACGTATTGCACACACGAAACACACATGGTTAACAATGGCCATTATTTGTCAGGACAAGGGGAATACAATATCAATGTCCCACACGAGTTAACTATTTTACAGCGCCAAGGATCAAAAGTTGCAAAATGAGGGGTAGGGCAACCCCAAGTACATCCAACTATTGCAAAGAACATATTCATGATATCACAAAAAAAAAAGTTTTTGAGATTATACCTGTTTTATGCCAAAATTTTTGCAGTCCAAGGAGAGCGACTGAAAAAACCAACCGTGCAACAAATTCAGGGTCCGCTGCTTCAAAAGAATGTCACGCCCTGATGTAGCCAGGCAGCAAACCCCGGCAAAGCCTCATGGGAACTGGAGATGAAAGGTTATCCTTTCACCATCTACAAGATGACAACGAAAGGTACAAGCTGGAACTCAGAAAATCACCAGAGACCGAAGAGATCTCAGCTCCCAATCAATAATATATTCCAAATGAAAATCATCAAGAAGTTCCTCTTTGCAGTCTAGCACTTCGCCTCTAGATCTCTCGTCTTCTGTGTGCACTCTTGGTTAATTAAGCACTGGCTCTAAAATGTGTTCTGTTCCAGCTGTAACCAGGTACCCTGCTTATGGCGCATTACCTAATGCTTAGATTGCTCAGTTCATCCACAATATGCACAGTTCCATTCAAAGTGCATGTTTCTCCGTCTGCTGATTTCATTTGCGCATTTGCTACAATTCCATTTTCTGATGAATCCTCAAGACTATTGGCAACAGAACAATAGGCAGCACTAGCACTCTTAATGCCTTCAAAGTAGGTTGAGTATGGGAAATATTCAGCGCATCGTGCCTTCCAACCTGTAGAGATAGTAGGGTTAATCCTGATAACTGCATCACTAGAGACGTTTCAGTAACATAATCAATTGGTATGGTATGAGTTTGTGTAACGTCAGGAAAATATCACATCAAAATATGTATTGTGCTGTAGCAGTTTAACAACTAAAATGTCCATTGGTATTATCATGATACAAATAGGCATCTCTACTACTTAAATCAGAGTCATCCGTCCAGCCCCCACTTCGCGCGCAGCGCTCAATCACCGCCACAAAAAAAAAGGTGGTTGGTTAATTAAAAAAAGGGTGAATCCAGTGCTTTATGATCAACTCACCCCCCCCCCCCCCAAAAAAAAAAAAAAAAAAAGTTCACCCCCATCGATGGACCCATGCAGCCCAGCATATTACTAGTTTCAATAAAATGATGATGGCATCACACGAAATTCTGACTCTGAGCCATGCCATCAAAAGAAGTATGTAATAAGTGGTAACAGAACGTCGCACCCAGTGATATGCAATGACAGAAGTAGCAGATTAATGCCAGCGAGCACTAATACAAGGTGAAATAATTTGGGTATGTCAACATTGGAACTTACTGTTTGCCACATCCTGGTCACCAAAGATTGTCTCCAGCAATTTGTGAACATCAATACAGTCTTGAATTTTCCATTCATTCACAGGACCAAGCACACTGTTTCTGCATAAAGTCCAAGTATTGTTAAAACTATGTAAGCAGGCAGATAGAATCATAGGTGCTCTTTTGTTTGTAACATCTTTACCCTGATGCTGTGCTGTTTACTGAATCTTCAATTAATTTGATTGCCTCAAGCTTCTTATCTGGTTCCAAGAGGTACATCATTTCAGCTGCTGCTGCTCTGTGCGTCAAAGAAGCTAGCAAAACACATAATTGTTGATAAAGTAAGACCTCTGTGCTTGTATTTGCTTTACTTCAACAAAGCATAAAAATAATAATAAAGGTATACCACTGTGCTTTTCAAGGAAACTTCTATTTACTTCAACAAGAGACTTCCCATGCAACTGCCTGCAATAACTTGCAAGTCAAATAAACCGAAAGAAGTGCATATTGGCAATGCAAAAACCAGCTTAACCTTAAATCTGGACGCTCAGCTTCCAAAACATTCCAAATTAGCTTTTCAGAATCTGTCCCTGGAGAGGGAAGATTGTTTATCTTGTGGAAAAACCTTATCTACAAAATCCAACATCAAGCAGTAATAAATTATAAACAACCAAGTTGAATGGATATAATTGAAATCGTTTTTAAAATATTAAAAAAGCAAGGAAAACTGAATAAATGTATGCACTCCATGCCAAATTCTTCTATTCCGATTTGACTAACTGTCAAATAGTATACCCTAAGCACCCTAAGAATGACAAACTAGGAGCACACAAAGGTTGTCAAGGTAGGATGTTGACATTCAACTCCCAAACAAAATACTTTTGAGCTTTGAATCAAAGATATGTGACCCTGATCTTATATGAAACTAAGAACTTATGAATTTCTCAACTTTGCAATGTTGTATTAGTTCCTAACTGGGTGTTACTAGCACATAATGGACAGTGAATTTTGCTTGTCAACTTCCACCTGAACCAACATAAACATGAGCAGAAGGTATGCTAATTGAAATGCGCCCAAGGTCTACAGTCAATGACAGTACATATAGCAACATGAATAAGAAATGCGCATTCCACATTTCCAGTAAAGAAAATATCTTGCCAAGCAAATGTAAAATTGGATCATATTTTTCTGTGGACCAAAGATGTCACTCAAGGCATTGATCTCAGGCCCATAAATAGACTTGCAAAGGAAAAATCACTCTGAAATCTAACTAGTAGGTACAGTACATAATTTACAGGTCGAACAAATTTTATCACGACTGACAGAATATACAAATGAATAGCTTAAGTGAAAACCATATTTTTTATACTCACCAAACAACGATGACTGTCAGGGCTATTTTCATCCAACTTAATGAGCTGCTTGACTGCCTGGAATCAAAGAAAGATAAAAACATAAATATATGACAAAGAAATGTCCATTTAAGATAATATAGCTATTCATTGTTCATTAATACTGCCTTACTTGTGCCAAATACTGTTAAAATAATTAAAGCTTCGACCAACTATGTAGGTTGCTACATGAAAGTCTTAAGTTGGCACAGTTGAACAATAGATGTATCACTCTTTGTATCAATAATTTTTTTTTTGAAAAGTATTACAATGTTATCGTAAGGGTTGAATGCGAAAAGGTGTGTATTAAAGATACTCTATGGCTGAAACAACAGTTAATTGCAAAAGAAAAGTAGTGTGTTAAAGCATTTGCAGCACAGAACTCACTGTGTTCCATTTTTCAAGCATCCTGCCCAAATTAATGTCCAGTGGTTTCAAATCAATGCCATATACATTTCATTTTACCATGACAGACAAAGTAAATATGATGTAATTTTTGCTTCAAAAATCAAATCATTTCTTGCATAGTTTATTAATATACACGCTGCTATAGTTAAGGCGTATTTAGTTGAAATAGCATTGCCAGGATGAACAATAAGTTCATTAGGCAATTCTGATATTTCATAAGCATAAAATGTAAATATACTTCAACTATTAGTTGTGGGAGTCCAGATATTCCACAGAGGAGAATTCACATCTCAGTATATATTTTTTGTCAAGGACACAGTTTTATGAGCATCAAAGATTTAGCTAAGCAAAGAGGCTTCCATAGTTACAATCAGAAAAGCGTATGCTAACTGGATAAGCTTGCCATCAGCAAGGAGAAGGGCAAAACCGCAAAACCGAAGCTCCAGATATTCCGAAATAATTAGATATTTTGTAATGGCCACATTTACGCAATAGGAAAGAAACTAAATACCTGAAAAGCAAGTAAAATCTTTTGTTTTCTCATGTTGAGTTCAAATGAAAGTGTATGAGTTTCCAACGAGTCTGATGAGTTATTCTGCAGAAGCTTCAAATACTTTGTTCCTTCAGCAAGTGGGTTTTCAATCTGCAAAAGAGGTACATAAATTACGAAAATAAGAATAGCAGATCCATCTTCAAGACTCTAGCTTGCATTATGCAGGCATGGATTAAACGAAGAACAAAAAAAGCACAGTGATAAAGTGACTAAGCAAAAGCATGAGTGATGAATACCTGCACTAACTTTTCACCATGTGGATCCAAATCAACTGGTCTTGCGTTTTGTTTCTTCCCAGATTTTGAAGTGTGAGATGAAGTTGTCTCATCCTCCTGTTTCTCTTCAGCCTCCTGCAAAAATTTGTGGGAAGAATCAAAATATGTAACAGCTATTGACTCAATACTGAGCTTTCAAGGTTTACCCTTTTGGCACGAGCTTCTGCCTTTTTCTGTTTTTGTCTCAGTTTCTTCCTCTGAGCAGGTGGCAATTTCGACATTTCATCATTCTCCTCAGTGGATGATTTTGATGGTGAATCATGCAATTTCATATACCACCTACAATATATGCAGCTCAGTTTTATCAGACTGCCAAATGAAGTACATAAAACTACTAAAAGGAAAAAAGTTCAGTGGCATCTCCTACCTGATAGCTCCTGCTGCAGCCTTGTGGAAATATTCATGAGCATGCAAGCGATCTTGAAACTTCAGCATAGAAACATATGCCCTTAGTGTCATTTTCCGTAAGCAATACGAATGGAAGTCAAATTGATCTTCAGTCATGTCAGCATAATGCTTCTCAACAGCCAAGAAATTTTTGAGAGCCCTGCCGAGATCACCTTGACGATAGTAACTCTCACCAGAAGCAAGCTCATACCTTCAAGGATATAAAGATCAAGAAATAAGATCAGACAGGGGAGGATAGAGAGGAGGGGGGATACTAGGATGAGAGCAAATACCACATGCACTGCATGTCATGGAGATTATTGTGCTGATCGCCGTCCTTAGTAAACAAAACAGCTGTCTTTTCAGCTAGACCAACCTTCACAAATTACAAAATAAGCAGTTGAAATATATACTATAACCAAATAACAGAGGACAGCTTGGAGCACACTGCAGTAGAAAAGGGTTTCTTTTTTTTTCAGAAAGGCTAGTGAGACTGTAACAGAAGAAAGTTCTGATACGCATATAATCAATTATTATTGTACCTGGTCAGCTTGGAGCATCTGCATAACACACTCGCTGTTTAAATAACGATCAGCGAGATCCATTGACCTAGCTTCATCCGCCAATGCTGCAGCCGCTGAGAAATTGCCAGCATGCTGCAATATCTTCCCCTAAAGTAACAGCATGCACAATAGCAATTGAATTAAGATAAAATTGTATGGATAATAGTATAGCATAAATTAACATAATGTGAAATGAAATAAAACAACAATTAATAAACCATCCTGAAGCTAGTAAGTACATTTAGATAAGGTAAAACAAAAGTATATGGATGGAAATGAAGAGGAAAGAGATGCTATGAGTAACATCATGGTAATGAAACCATAGAATTGAAATTAAGATTATTATGGCTTCATGCAACCGCAAAGAAAATACAAAGACAACAATATGTTAGACAAACTGCCAATACAAACATATATAAGGGGAAACTCAGGTAGTGTGATGCAGGAGGGTGTGAAGAAGGAATAGGGAGAAACCTTTATTGAGTATAAATCAATTACAGTTGGCGTGTGTGAAATAGCCTCATCAATTTTATCTAGAGCAATATCATACTGGCCTCTTCTGTCATAGTGCTGCATCATTCAACATGTGAAAAAAATTGACCATGTGAATTCAAAAGATAAAAAATAAAAGCAATTAAGGAATTCTAAAATTTTAGCTTGCAAGGAAACACGAAGTGCTCAATGCTAACCTGAGAGATCAAAAACAGAGTCCACAGGAGTGTGGATGGAGGTTCCGTATGCGAACTGCATGAAGAAACAATTCGATCAACTCCATACCAACATTTGCAGATTGAAAGGAGTACAGTAAGTTTCATGCAAAATTACTAGGCTAATTACAAGATAAAGAAACAGCTAATACTAATAACTCTATTACTAAAAACATAGCTATGACTAATCAAATCATTATTTTACAGTTTGGCATGTTTACACATGACACCTTTGGATAGGAAATCGCTTACACAGGAATTTCAACAATAATCTTTTCATACATTAGAAATACTCTGCTAATAAATCCATATTATTATCTTCAAGAATATTATGGCTAAAAGTATTTCACACACGTTGAATTGGAAAGTTACAAAAACAGACAGGGTAGTAGAAGTGCAATGCATTCTAAACTTCTTCAAAATAAAAATTTACATTTATTGTCAAAACAGTCAGGGAATCTGGTTCAACACACAGTTTTTGCCCAAAAAGATGCCAGAATTAATCAAAATTACAGTTTGAACAAGCAAAAACAACAGTAAGGATGGATGGTGCATATGGAATGACGGCCAGGCATACCTTCCTGGGAAGCATCCTGAAGTCCTAATTGAACGTTCTAGCTTAAGAAACAATTCCTCCAATATGTTTGCCTGTCAACAGGATTCATAACTGTCACACTACGAACAGAGAAAAATAAGCACAAAAAATGATTTTGAGTAGCATAACTGCTATTACCTTGCCAGGTTGCTCGTACAATGGGCTAAGATCAGAAAATAGTGATGGTACTCCCTAAAAATATGAGACATGTTAATCAATTGCAACAAAGAGAAACAGTATGCTGCCTGGCAAATTGTAAAAGGATATAAGGCTGTACAGTAAAGAGAAACAAATGATTACCATAAACGAGACACCTTTTAGAAACTAAAAGTATTTCCTAAAAGTTGCTAAATTTACCTTGGTTAATAGGGGTCTGACATAATTATCTGCTGCCTCCTGAAATTTCTCTCCTTCCAGGAAATCAAGGGGTATGCGCTGTTGCAATTAGAGACAATTTTAGATTCACAGCTTCTACAGTGCATGCCCCACTTACCATATATATGGATAGACAACTTGGAATTCAGCAAATTAGTGTTGCAATATAAAACAAATAAATACTACCAATATCAAGATACTGACGTGTGTCCGGAGAGCTCAACAATTTAACATCAAGGAACAAAGAAAAAATAAAAACAATTTGAGGTGGTTTACCTTAACAGCAGATGACCAACCATATTCTTCTTTAAGTGAGCTATACAATTCGCATAATCGGTCAACATCATCAGTGGAATACTGACCATTCTCTGAGTATAGACCAAGGCACTTTTGAACAGCTATGAAATACCTGATTAAAACCAGTGAAAATAAATTAATCCCTAGAGTATTAACAAGAAGGGGTACAATGTAAGTCAGAAGAGTGCTATAGACGCAAGTATCTATAATATTTCCCCTGAATACAAGGGAATTCCAAAATTGAGTTGATATTAAGTCATAGAGGAAGATTGTAGCACCAAAGATGCATCAAACTTATCCTAACACTTAGCCTTACAGCGTCACTCCACCTAAAGGATGAGCCCAGTTGGCATGGATGGTTCCGCAAGTTTTATATGCAACTATCTAGTGGGACTAAGCCAACCAATAAGAGCAGGCACATGGATGCCTATTGTTGTGACCTTGAGTTTGCGAAACCATATAAGCACCTGTAAGGTACTTGCACTGAAAGTTTGGACTCTTAGATGGATGCTTTGCTGACATGGTATACTAAGCACCTCCCTTCTTTGCCACTTCTTCCATTGTACAAGTCTTAGCAGACAGAAAATTGGTTCATATCGGGCCACATTTCTCATACCATGTTGCATACCAGGTAAATTCTGCAAAACCAGAGGCTCTCATCCTCACTTATCTTAAAAGGGCAAGCCAAGTTGGTAAGCATGATTTTCCCATTGTTTATATGGGACTATTGGGTTTAAACCCACCACCCACCACGTACCAACTAGAACTAAGAACCCTCCCACAGGCTAAATTTGCACCATCATGTTACAGAAATATAAATGGTATAGCTCCCCTGTCCTCCTATGAAGAGCATGTGATATACATATATCAAGCAAAGAGAGCACAAACACAAGAAATAACTTAAATCAATTCCATGCAAAGTTTTGCAACATGAACATTAAATACGTTAAGGACTGAAGGGTCAGAATCAGTCATGATAACATATGATTTCTGCCTCATGTATAGTTCATGTGGTTGCAGACCAGATTGTTGTCACGATTAACTACCAAATGCAAGTACTGATAAAATTGGTTGAATTAGCCAAATTGACCAACACTTATTTATAAAATAGAGCTAGATTATCATATAACTCATAAACTGGGAGAGAGTATTTTACAGAAGATCCTAAAGCATGCATAATTACAAAATTAAAGATTTAAAAATAACAATAATCTAAAAATAAGGTATTAATTGGAATAAAAATGGAATGTAAACAGCATATTAGAATAAGTCCATGTTGAAATTCAAAACCCATACACACTATTTTCAGAGTTTACCAGAAGACGCTAAGAAATTTAAGTGAGGAAAAAAAAAAGCAGCACAGGTGCCTCACTTGTAGTTATCAGGATTCATGAAAAGCAGGGACCTATATGTTTTCTCAGCCTCCTCAAAGCGGCCAAGTTTCAACAAAATGCAGGCCATTTGTTCTTTGAACGATAGCTTGTCAACCTAGAAGAAAAAAATAATTATGTGCCCCCATCTTTCTGAGTAATATTTTTCCTCTTTACATGATTGAGAAAGATAAGACTTACAATTTTGCTCTCCTTCTTCTGCATCTCCTCAAGAGCTCTGTCCAGCATCCCACATTCCTCGAACAATGAAATCTGTGGAACAGCAATAACATTACATAACAAGTAAAGATGAAGTGAGTATTAAAATAACGCAAATTCTTTCCACTTTCTAGTTTCCAGAGCATGAAAAGAACTTAATACATAAATAAAAGTGATGGCATAAAATCAGAACATAAGTAAAGAATCAATTTCATTCAGAAAGTTAGATTGTTTGAAGAAGAGATGGCCGGCAGCAAGTTTTCAACTAATATGAACCAGAGAGTGAATATAAATCATCATTCGAACACTTCGTATTTACAGACAGCATTCTGCAAAACCAGCATCAAAATACAAAATACAACGCTACACAAATTACAGTATGACCAACGCATATAATCCAGACAGATATCATATATGTCCTGATAATTCGTTGTTCATGAAAGTGTGAATGTGTATAAGTACAGCATTGCTACCGCAATCATATCCCAGAAATACAAGAGAATTTTGACAGGCACCTTATACAGAAGCATTTCACTGTGTTCATATCGCTCATTCTCTGGGGGATAATCATCTTCCAGTGTCCCCTCATATGCCTCCAATACTTCTATTGCCTTGGAAGAACTACAAATATGTGATGGAAACAAAATGACAAATACATTAAATGGAATTGTTTTTATACTATAAATGACTATTTTAATCCCACAAGTGCGGTACCAAGCAGGTAATGAATAAACAGACAAGTTAACCCTGCATGTAATACATAAGAAATAAAATACAAATAGAAACTAACACCGATATGCCAAAGGCATACGACAGTTGTGCAAAGAAGTTCCACCATAATATTGCAAAGTCAGTTTAATAGCCAGTGCAACACTGAAATCATAGATCAGCCCATATTTGACACTAAGTAGTCAGTAGTCAGTACTGCAACACCGTTGTTCACTGTGGACATGTTGTGTCTCATGACAGGCCTCAGATTTGATAAGATAGTCTGAGCAAGTCAAGTACTCAAAAAATATATTTTAATGACAATATCTAACAGAAAATAAGTTAGCATACTTGGAACTTAAATGGTGAGCTACAGCAAAACCAATCCAGTTCATGCGGTGATTTGGCTTCAGTGTTAAAAGTTGTTGCCTAGTCTCAACAAAGCCAGACAAGTCCCTCATTTGTGCCTGTGGAATAAAGATAGAATCATTTATTAGAATAAACAAAACACTTTCTGCTTGTAGCACACTGGAAAATGATGCTAGTAACAAAAAAGAACAATAATTGGTTATGTTCCTCGATGTTCAATCTTCTGATAGTAAAACTCTTGCAATATCAAATGTTTAAAATCCAAATAGGTGCTTGAAATTCAGCCAAGTGCAACTACTTGAAATCCAAATAAGGGCAAACACTTATGGACCAAAGCATGAATAAAAAAATACAGGAAAAATTACGTGAGCAATAGGTAAGATTAAACACAGCAACGTATTAGGTTGGACAAGTCTGTGTGGAGGTCAATGTTTTAAAAATAAAAACTAGCTTAAAGATAGGACAGGGGAAAATAATATTCATGTCCCACCAACCTGGAGAAGTGACAGGTCACGTAGAATTTCTATGTTATCTGGATCAATCCTCAGAGCATTTCTGTAACATTTTATGGCTTCTCTGTATTCTCTGTCTGATCGATAAAGCAAGCCATAGACATGCCAGCACACATGACTCTTCAGATCATTCTGCATATATCAAGTAAAATCAGTTCCATTTCTCGTACAATTGTAAGATTTAGACAAAAAAATACTCAAAACCGTATCACTCATACATACCTTCAATCCACGGCGAACAAGTTCATATGCTTCAGATTTCCGATCCATGCAATTTAGCGTCAAACCTTTCATTGATAAGGTTTCTACAGGGGAATAAGACACAATGTGTGAATGTGACTAACATATATATTGCAGGAAGTAAAGTAACACGAAAGGAACTTAAATATATCTTTCTGCATACCGCCATGCTCAGGGAACTTCTTTAAAATGGAATCTGCTGCCTTCAGGCCCTTCTTATATTGCTTTGTCTCATAGGATTTCTGTATGTGCAAACATGAAAACATCATGAATGCAGCACGTGAAATGATAACCAATTTAACAGAATGACACAAATACACACTGTTATTAAACAGAGCATATGATGAACCAATCTTTCACGAGCATCAAATGTAAGTGCAGGACATCACGAGAGTTGAGACTAATGTGAATGTTCAAGACTGCATATTGATAAATGCAAACAATCATCCAAAAACAATCTCAAATCTGCAAAGTGATGAAGGATAGTTCCAGGCTCCTATAAAATGTCAGAGACCATACATGCATCTTAGTCATACTATCACAAAAGCTCCAACCACATACACTAGAACAAACTGCATTCAGTCTGTGTATTACCATACTATACTAGTGGCCAATATTGAGATTTTAAGTCCCAATAGCCACATCAAGTCAATCTCCACATCCCAGCCCAGCAATATAATGCAGAGTCAATAGTGCACTCCATAGCATGGTAGATGATACTTAACAAAAGGACCTGACATCGCATTAGATGCAACATGAAACAGAAATCCCTCAGCTACAATTACTCCGATAGAACTCCAAATCCCAATCATCGGGTTTTAGCACCAGCAACTTCACCAGACTCGAGCAAGCACAGCGAAGCTAAGCTAACGGCCCAACTCAAGCACTTTCCACACCACGGGTAAAAAAAACCACTGCTCCCGTGGCTCCAGGCTTACCACCAAAATACCAATCTCACACCATCGCCGAACCAAAGCAAAGCTTCACAGTCGTGACAGCACAAAACCACACCGATCCTGGGGGAGTCACCAGGCAGTGGAACCCCCCACCGCAGGGCGGCGCACCTCCCAATCGCCAGCCCGCCCATGTCCAGAAAGCCGAATCGGGCGGAGCGCCGCAACGGGGGAGGGGAACGGATCGATTCGAGACGAGAGGAGAGGAGAGGCGCGAGGGGAGGAAGAGGAGGAGGAGGAGGAGCGGCGGCGGGGGATGCTTACGACGATGACTTTGAAGAGGTTGGCCTCCTTGGCCGGGAGCGAGGAGCCCATGGCGGCCGCGGCGGCGCGGGGCGGCGACGGGAACCCTAGGGGGAGGAGGAGGAGGATGGGAAGGGTTTTTGGAGGCGCGAGGCGGAGCGGAGGGTGGACTGTCTGTCTAGCGGTGGTGGGCGTGCGTGGTGTTGTGTAATGGTTGGGCGAGCGGAGCAGGCGCCTGTGCGTGGCCGCTTCCGTCGCAAGGAACCCTACCCGCCCGGCCCCTTCTGTCGCTAGGAACACAGAATCGCAGATGGATTTTCTCTTTTCCTCGGTTGGTTAACATGCCTTTAATAAGAAATTAATAATGCCTCCAATTTTACTCCTCCCTCCAGTTTCTAATTTGTTATATATGTACTAACGAGTAAATAAACTACTCCCTCCGTCTCATTTTAAGCCCATCCATAAGTTTACGTATGCAATATTGATGTCCATCTTATTTAAAAAAATAGATTAGTATTTCTGTTGTTATTATATAATAAAACATAAATATTACCTTATGTGTGATTTATGTTTTTAATTTTTTTTTAATAAAACATAAATATTACCTTATGTGTGATTTATGTTTTTAATTTTTTTTTAATAAAACATAAATATTACCTTATGTGTGATTTATATTATTTTTAAATGGATGATCAAAGTTGGACATAAAAACTTATGGTTGCGCTTAAAATGAAACGAAGGGAGTAACTAAGAATATAAGATATTTTAGTTTTATTATAATTTGAAGTTTTTAAGTTCAATTGAAGTTATAGAAAAATATAGTAATATTTAAACACAAAAGATATAATATAAAAATATTTAATGGTGGATTTAATGAAATTAATATGATATTGTAGATGTTGTTATGTTTTTTAAGTTCATTATTCCCTCCGTCCCAAAACAGCTCAACCTATGATGGGGCTTGTCGAGTTATTTTGGGATGAAGAAAGTAGGAGTATAACTTTAAGGGATAATTGTGTTCATGCCCCCACTATCAATTTCAATTACTATTTTGCTCTCACATTTTAATGTTTTGCAGTTTTGCCCCTATTTTGTTAATGAAGCAAAGTTTTGTCCTAGATTTGGACGGTTGGTTTATATGTACGAACTGCCATAGTTTGCTATTTTGCTCTCACATTTTAATGTTTTGCAGTTTTGCCACCATTTTGTTAATGAAGCAAAGTTTTGTCCTAGATTTGGACGGTTGGTTCATATGTACAAACTGCCATAGTTTGATGGAGCTTAAGATTCTGAAGAGCGGTTGGGTGGTAGCTAGCTTACGAGAATCTCCATCTTCTTCTCGCTTTTAATTTATTTTTCATGTTCTGTAACAACATTATCTTAGAATATGAATAAAAATATAAATGGATTGTGGAAGAAGCTGCAATTATCATAAGCTACCTCAAACACACTAATCTCTAGGGGTTTCGTATGATACAATTAAGTCACGGCGGTACATGCCCATTAACTAGCCCTTTATAACATTCACATATATGAAGGGCATAGGAGGACTGGAGGAACATCATTGTTCACCAACAAGTGCTAAACTATACGTTTTTTAAAAGA
Organism: Oryza glaberrima; assembly: GCF_000147395.1. Taxonomy (NCBI): domain Eukaryota; kingdom Viridiplantae; phylum Streptophyta; class Magnoliopsida; order Poales; family Poaceae; genus Oryza; species Oryza glaberrima. Next base: position 22,353,967 of record NC_068326.1, read on the forward strand.
AAAGGCAAAGGGGGCATGCTTGCTGGTTCAGGGCTCACAGGCTACAACACTAAGGTGCTAAGTAAGAGCTAGGCAAGAGCTAGCCTAGCTAAGCAAGAGCTATCTATAGATTCAATTGTACCTTAAGAATGTGTTTGGTTGCCTATACGGAGCCTAGCTTGTACCCGCGTGTGGAGAAGAGCAATGTGTTGGTAGCCTGCATGTCTCTTCAACAATCTAGGCTTAGTCATGCAATTTGCATCACCACAAAGCAGGCTAACAGAAACACAAGAATTGAGCTTTGTTTGCGAACCATGCCCGCTCAATGCAGACGAGCGCGCATCCGCGGTAGCAGCTCTGCACCCGTCTGTGTAGCCTCTAAGCGAGGGTTCACCGCTCCCCACCCATTCACTCCTCATTTTGTGCTCCCTCCTTGTTGGAGCCTCTCTCCTTCTTTCACATCTTCTCCTCTAGTGATACCGCTTCTCCTCCTCCTCCTCAAGCTAGGTCGGCTAGATACGCCGACCGAAGCTCGTCGCTACCAGATCCGATAGTAGGAGCATCGGGGGAGCCAGGGGAACCACACAATAGGATGGTTTATCGGTGACCAGCTTCTCTCTGACTCGTCACGATTTTCCATTTTTCCTGACACAGCGACTGCAGTGGCTCAGCTCCCAGCTAGAGATTACGACGACAATGAGGAAGGCGCTCGCTTGAAGCAGCAAGGGGACCAAATGAGGGCTCGCTTGGGATGGCCACAAGCGATGGGCTTACCGCTCGGTGGACGACCAGATCCAGAAAATTTTTATTTCTGTTATCCCTTTTTCTTGGCTGATTCCTGGTAACATAAATATGTAAACAATTTTTTTTATGCGGTGAGTTTTCCTATAAACAATACACCTTTTTTCTCTTGCCTAGTTCCCTTCATGGTACATAAGCACATACTTCCTTCATTTCAAAATGTACGATGCTAATATAGGCAGCATAAATGATAGAGATGATGATATTTCCAGATATAATAAGTGCAATGTAGTGACCATATATCACCTCTCTTTTGCTCTGGATCATTCAAGAAAAATAGTTAGCTCAGTTCAATAGCAAAACACTGCATAATGGTTTGAGAAAAAATAAAAGGGGATATGGATTTGGCGCACAAAAGTAATCCTGTATGTTTTTTTCCATAAGAAGTAGCAACAACAAGGCAGATAGAAAGTAGAGGACAAAAGATATACCCGAAAATGATAGCAGTTACAAAAGCTGATAGAAAAGCTTACTGTCAATTGATTTAAATAGAGCGAGAGAGACCTGGTTAATATGTCTGTTGGATTGTGGACAACATAGATTGTTTCTGTACATTTCAATCTTCATCAGCACTTAACATCATAAATGAGGTTATGTTCGATTGCTAAACTAGACCTATATCCTTTAACCCATGCTGTCATCAATACATGTTACAAGAATAGACCATTTACTATAAGCATCTAATGACACTATCAAACAAAAAAATTTTCAGAAAAGGACATATAGCTAGATAGGAGGCACAAACCAGAACTAAGTCCCCATCACACAAGAAGGCCAAAATAAAAATGACAAGCACGATTATCTGGTATGAGCAGAGGATGGCAATGCTACTACTAGATGATATTACTTGAGGATCATAGTACTATTATTTGAAGGGAGAGCTGACCATTTCAGGTGGCAAGATGACAATAAGTTAGTTCAGAATTCAGAATAATTAAAGTATAATTGGTTGTTAACACTTAAAATGTACACAGTCAATGACATAAAATAAATCCTAAAACATGTTACTACGTACTCCTTCCGTTTCAAAATATTTGACACCGTTGATTTGTTAGTACGTGTTTAACCATTCGTCTTATTCAAAAAATTTAAGTAATTATTTATTATTTTTATATCATTTGATTCATTGTTGAATATACTTTTATGTACACATATAGTTTTACATATTTTACAAATTTTTTTAAATAAGACAAACGGTCAAACATCTGCTAAAAAGTCAATTGTGTCAAACATTTTGAAACGGAGGGAGTATTTAGTAAAAACATCTGCACAGCAGTAAAATGGAGTCCAACGATAGCAGCATATTTGGCAGATAATATCAGACATTATAGCAATGATGACATCACGTACTAATTAGTGGCTTCACAATATCACGCAAGTTGAAATTCAAAGGTTTCAAATGATATCTAGAAGAATGTCGTGGGGAAATATTTTAGCGTTCTGTTCCGGGTCGCGACAAAGAACAAATCCTACAGACTGCCAATTCATTACACTCAGCATTCCAATGCATATTGAAGAGTTGAAGTCTTTTACAACAGTGCATATGGCAGAGACAATCACAACTCACAACCACGACACAAGACATACCAGTAGGGGTGAAAACGGTACGGAAACGGACGGAAACCACCTTTATCGTTTTCGTTTTCATATTTTTTTCGAAATCAGAAACTCCAGATACGAAAACGGAATCGAATATTATCGAAACCGAAAACAGAGCAAAAATGAACCATCACGGATACGGTAACGAAAATTTATCGGAATAAAAAACCCTTCAAACTGATAAATCCAATTCTCAAGTCTCATCAGTCAACAATTCATCATAAACACAATCATATAAGACTAATTTTTAAGTCTCAACCGTACATCACAAAACACAATCTATGGAATAGATTATCTATGTTTAAGAGAGTAATGTTGTTGATAAATCTTAATGCAGGAAAAAAAATATTCTTATGTAACTCTAGATTTGCATAACAACTATTTTTTAAAAAATAATAGCCAAACACCATGGTATTCACTCTTCAGTGCTTAAAAAAAGAATCCAGGGTATTTCAGTCACAAAATTTCCGGAAATTCCAAGAAAATTTCCGGAAAGTTTCCGACCGATTCCGAGTTCCGACGGAAACTGCCCTTATCATTTCCATTTCTGTTTCCGAGAAAATATTTCCGAATTCGTTTCCGTTTCCGAAAAATTCCGACCGACAGATTCCGTTTTTGAAAATAGGTCCGGAATCTGGTAAGTTTCCGTACCGTTTTCACCCCTACGTACCAGCACTATGCATTTGAAATAGTGAGCAAGCTGCAGACCTCAATAAGGCATGCCAACTGCAGTGCTACATGAGCCTTCATCATTCTGTTCCAAACTGAATGGACTTTTCCTATAATATTTGTTTTCTGATTTTTCATCAATGTCTTTTGCACTGTGCATTGGTTGCCGTTTCAATCTGTACCATGTTCCTTCATTGCAGATATGAAAGCCATTAAGGTTACATTCACATCTGAACATTTGTTGTTTTGCATAGAAGAATCATTATTAATCAAGGGATTGCAAAAGTTCCGAACTTGAACAATGTTTTGAAGAACAGTCAAGCTGATTAGTTACTAAGTGAAATGAAATAGAAACTATTTTTGTTTAATCAGTCAGTTAATGCTGTTTACAACCATGACGCTCGGAATAGAAGTCCAACTATCTTTGGATAGTAAAGAACGCATATCTAATAGGTTAGACCTTCAGTCAGGTTAAACATTCTGAGAACTACAAAGCTGGCAGGTAAAATATGGTACTAAATAGTAAGGTTCAGCGATCACAAATTCACAATGGACAGATGACAACATGTCTGCAATGTATAGTTCATAAACATTGATTATGCATCAAATCATAGACAGATGCAATGATCCTTCGTTAACTATGTAGAAGGTAAAGCATAGTGCCTAGGCTAAATTCCCAGCACAAACCCCCAAAGCCAAACAGCCTATGAGTAGATACGACAAAAGGATCCAAAAGGCCAGTCTTACTTTTCCTTGAGATCAACTCTGCAAATTAATTCTGTTGGACTGTATTTCCAGATTTCTTAGCCAAGACTCAAGACATAGCAAGGAAGACATCAAACAATTAATAAGATTAAATATGATGTTGACATTAACACTGACATCAAACAATTCAGTTTTAGCTGGAGTTTCCCTGCAACACTTATTGCACAGAAAAGTTCAATTGTTTCTATACGATATATAAGAAATGATAGGTACTATAGTCACAGAATTTTGAGATGGCAATGCCAATCCTCAAGATATAAATACCTTTTAAGTGGAGAGAGAGAGAGATTCACTCCTAGTGTGAGAGACTGAGAGTACTCACAAGACTCAGTAAAAATTAGTCAGAACTCAGAAGAACGAGTGCTCAAAATAATGAAGGGTTTTCAGTTCTCATGCCTCTCTCTTTGTTCCTTCTTCATAAAACGGAGTGCAAAACAAAGATGCCATCCGACCATTGCAGTGAAGTTAAATGCCAACACCCAGAGTCTTCATTTGACAATATCAACAGTTTTAGCGCAAGATATCTCTCTAATTTTAGCCTTAGGATGTAATATCTTCTCCTCAATCAGCATTGCTGCATCCAACTGTTAATTCACCAGCAGAAGAAAGAGAGCTCATAGATGGTGTCGATACTTGTTCTAGAAGGCAAGCTTCCTTAGTTGATGTTTAGTACCACGGTATGATTCTGCTCCTCACTCAATGTAGAGTGACTCAACTCCCGAGTCATCGCCACTATCTCCACCATATTCACCATCAACCTTAGTATTCGTTCTCCGGTCACTCGCTTCACCAAGGAACTCCTCCCTCAATTCTGCTCCCCCACGACGACCGCCACCAAGCTCATCCCATCCACGACCCATGCTAGTGAACATTCGGTCCAAATTCGCCTTCTGCGGGTTCAACATGAGCAGCTCTTCCAGTTTCCGCCTCGCCGCATAAATCTCATTGGGCTCAACGAGTTCACCTTTGTAATACGCCTCCCGAAGGAACACGGTGTGCAACTTCCCCTGGTTTCCCCTCGTGGATATGTAAAATATGCCCTGGTACTTGAGCAAGAACTCTTTGATCTTCTTGGGCACGCCGAGAGCATCACGGAACAGTGCGAGGCGCTCTAGCGTGGTTCGCTTCTCAACTGTGAGAGATAGCAGCTCATGGACCGCAGCGACCGCGCGCTTCTCCATGCGCCGCCGCGCCTCAAGCGAGCGCAGGTCGTGGCCGGAGACGTCAGCATACGGCGACGCGTAGGGAAGCCGCTGCCATTTCCAGACCGCGATGCGGAAGTACTTGCCGATCTTGAAGCCTGGCGGGAATCGGGTGGGGAACGCGAAGCGCACGTCCTCCTCCCCGGCGCCAGGGTTGCGGTGCTCGCGGTAGTGCTGCTCCCGCGCGCGCTCGACGGCGGCGACGGAGAGGCCGGGCGGGTCGGAGGGGGAGGGCACGAACTCGACGAACTGGTCGGGGGTGAGGCGGAAGAGGGCGGGGTGGGCTTGGATGATCGACTCCGCGAAATCGTCGGGGAGGCCGAGATCCCGGCGGAGGAGGCGGATGTGTTCGAGGCGGAGGCGGTGGTGCGGGGGCGCGAGGAGGAGGAGCTTGCGGATGCGGACGATGGAGGCGGGCAGCGAGGAGGCGACGGCGTCGGCCTCGAGGCGGAGCGCCGCGGCGGCGCGCGGGGTGAGGCGGGCGTGGAGGACGCGGTGGACGGGGTGGAGGAAGAGGTGGAACGCGTGCGGGTGGCGCAGGAGGAAGCGGCCGGCGTCGAGGGGCGCGAGGCGGAGCTGGCGCCGGGCGAGCGCGCCGAGGCGGGAGAAGGGCACGGACACGGCCCCTCCCCCGCCGCCGGCGAGCGCGGTGGGGGCGGCCGCGTAGAGGAGGAGGGAGTGGAGGGCGAGGAAGCGGCGCACCCGCTTCTGCACCTCCATGATGCCGTCGAAGGCGTGGTCCCGCACGCGCTGCTGCTTCTGCGGGAGGGTGGTGGACTTGGATGCATATCCCGCCGCGGCCGCAGCCGCCCGCCAAGGCGACGGCGGCGGCGGCGGCGGCGGCCGGAGTGCGGCGATGCGGTGGAGCATTGGAGGTTTGGGGGAGGTTTTGCAGGGTGTGGTGTTGACTGGGGGCGTGATGTGTGTGTTGGATCGGGTGGTTGGTTGGTGTGGGCCTAATCGGCGTGAGAAATCTTTTGATTTGGGTGGGCTCGAGTGGTTGTGATGTGGGCCTCGTAGCATACAATTGGGCTCTTTGACCGTATAAGGCCCATTGCAGCAAGGCCTACAAGATATTTCATCTCATTTATGTGTTTACACTTTATACTTGTTATATTTAGGAATAAGTTCACCGGAGGTCCCTCAATTTAACAGCCAGATTTTTTTAGGCCCCTTAACCACAAAACCAGAAATATGTACCTCTAAACTCACACAAACCGTTTAAAGGAGGTCCCATAGCAGTATATGTGGGTGGTTTCACTGATGCGGCATCCTAGTCAGAAAAAAATTAAAAAAGTACATGGGGCCCACATGTCAGTAGCACTTTTTTTTTCTTCTCCTCTCCTTCTCTTCTCTTTTATCTCTTCTCTTTCTCTGAAATCTCCTCTTTCTCTTCTTCTTTGGTGAGTGAGGCCGGCGGCGGAGAGGGCGGAGCGGCGATGGGCGGGCGGTGGGCGAGCGCGGCGGCGGGTCCGCGCGGCAGCCGAGCGGTGGCAGGCAAGCACGGCTTGCGGGCAGAGCAGCGGCAACACGAAGCGGTGCCGGGATGCGGGCAGAGTGGTGATGGGCGGCGGCGGGCGAGCGGAAGGCAAGCGCAGCGAGCTGCGGGCAGAGTGGACGGCGGGCGAGCACGGTGGCGAGCGAGCGGACGAGCACGGCGGGCGGAGGAGGGGGCCGCAACGGCGGAGGTGGCCGAAGGAGGAGCGTGGCTGCGGTGGGCGAGCTCCGCCGGCCTACTCAGCCCACCATGTTGCCGAAGAAAGGAAGGAGCATGGCGACGACGGTGGTGAGGCAGACGAACTCTGAGCGCGAAGGGCCCCACACGGCGCTCCTTGGCGATGAACGCGCTGTCCGGCCACCGGCAGGACGCCCAGCGCTCGACGAAGACGAAGATTGGTTGGAAGAACACCTGGTAGGCGCCGACGAGGTGCACGACGTTGGCGACTTCGAGTAGCCAGAAGGACTCGTAGAACCCTAACCCCGTGAGGAGGTTGTCCGGCAACGCGTAGCCCATGCACCCACACAGCATGTAGAACACCGTCGTCATCACCACGCTCAGCCTCGTCGCGCTCTTCATCACCTTCACCTCCGACGGTGGCGGCGCCTTGATCGTGTCATGAACAACAAAACAAAGCAAGCAGCGGTGAGCAAACAAGGTTTGCTCAGAGAAAAAAAACAGCACAAGTTAACTTTGTAGCTAATGCCTAATGGTGTCAGTCTCACTCACTTGGATCTCGATGAGGATGTTGGAGAAGGAGTAGGCGAAGGCGATGTCACCGAATGCCTGCAGGCTGCGCCACACCTTCTGCGTTGAGCTGACACCGACGCTGATGCTGATGCCGGTGAGGCTGCCATGGATCCCGCCATTGGCTGCAAATTCAGAGCTCATCACGGTAAGCAAAGACAAATTAAAGAACCAGATTATCTGTATGTGACAGAAGAATTAATGGACGTTACTCGAGCTGCGGCACGGGTCGCCATGGCCGTTGTGGAGTAAGGGTTACTCGCGCTCGTCCGCTCGCCCGCCGTCGTGCTCGTCCGCTCTAACCGCCGCCGTGCTCGGCCGCTCGCCCGCTGCCGCACTCGGCCGCTCGCCCGCAGGCCGCGCTCAGCTGCTGCCGCCCGCTGTCGCTCGACTGCCGTGCTCGCACGCCGCCCGCCCATCGCCGAGATAAAGAGAAGAGAAGGAAAAGAAAAGAAAAGAAAGAAAATGTGCAACTGACATGTGGGCCCCACGTACTTTTTTATTTTTTTCTGACTAGGATGCCACGTCAGCGAAACCACTCACATATACTGCCATGGGACCTCATTCGAACGTTTTGTGTGAGTTGAGGGGTATACATTTCTGGTTTTGTGGTTAAGGAATCTTAAAAAAATCTCGCTGTTAAGTTGAGGGACCTCCGGTTAACTTATTCCTTATAGTTAAGGTTTGTTGTTGTTTAGTCAAATTTTGGCACGACAATAAACTGAACATGATTTCATCATTACAGCTTTACCGAACTCCATCAAAATTTGATAATTCCGAAACCTTCTATTTATAAAACTACACCAAATTTTGATAATGAATCAAACCAGACAACACATTTGCATCTTTATATTGGCAACATTTGGCATAGGTGGTGTTTGAATCTCCTGGAGATGAAGATGAAGATAAAGATTAAGTGTTTCACGCAAAACAATATGTTAATAACGTGTGATTAGTTGAGTTTTAATTACTATAAACTTAAAAAATGGATTAATCTTACATTTTAGAACAACTTTCATATATAAAGTTTTCACACGAAACACACCGTTAGCAGTTTAAAAAGCGTGGCACGAGTATCCAAAAGTTTATCCAACTTTTGTTGGAGAAAAGAACAGGGCCTATCAATCTTTCGCTTTACTAATAAATAATACTCCCTCAATCTAATTTTGATAGTCATATGTCCAAATCTGAAAATTTTATTTTTGATAGGCATATTTCAATCCAACAATTTATCATATTAATGACTTTCTTGGATTTAATGCATGACTCTTCATTCTTCCACACATGATTGGCTACTTGGGCATTGGGAAATGTAAATATTAATGAATCGCTTGTTTACGAGGAATGACTAGTAGCATATTTAAATGGATGATAAGTAGAATTACTTATCCTTGTTCTATGTGACAAGATAAAATATGACTAAAAAAAAGTAGATGGAGGGAGTAATAATGTTTATTTTAGCAATGAAATGGATAGATCCTCGGACCCTGAACCATTCGCTGCAATAAATAATGGTAGGGTTTATTTTGGCAACGAAATGGCCCATTGGCTGAAATGATCACATCATTCACATCGATTCGGAAATGGACGACGGAGTGATGAACAATGCAACATTAGTTCAGTCCTGTAAAAAGAAAAATATTACAGTGGTTCAGTCCTGTCAAAGAAACTGTAGCATACAGTTCAGCTTTGCGTAATCCAACATTGTTTAGCTCCGCGTAATGCAAGCTCAACAATAAACTGGAGTAGGAAGGTTTCTTTGGCGTGTAGGAAGTAAGATCAGATTGTTTAGGAGTAAGCTCAATGATAATATGGATAGAACCACCGAGTAGCATAATCCCTTTTGCTTAGGACCAAAATATACCGCTGCTGCTGCTAATAATAAGTTTATGACCGTCGTACCCGCACAGATATTCTCGTTTTTTTGATTTTCTTTTTACTCCTTGGATTAGCCGACACATTATTTTCTTTGGGTTAAGAGGAATTGGCAGCATGCAGTTTCAACGGTCAATACATTGTTCCCTATACTCTTTGCGCTCCCCTCGTGTCCGGTGTGGGAAACCAGGAATAGGCAGTTGAGGCATGCATGTAAGCCGCGTATATCCCTCATGGTTTTATAGAAAAAGGCCTAATATTCCGAGAAATCTAGAAGCAACCCTCCCACCACTTCTACGGAGGCAAGCTTTGATGGGCATGTTGCACGCATGGAGCTCCTCCTTGGTGAGGGGATGGTTTTAGGGTTATGGGTAGCCGTGGAAACGTAAGGCCACGTGCTTGGAGACCAAAGTAGTAGAGTGCACCGGCTGTGTGGCCGAGGCGATGGCTGGTTCGGTCGAAAAGGGCGCCAGTGATGTGGGGCTTCTCAGCTCTAGCAGAGGGGAAGGAGATCTGTATATTATCGAGGGGGTCTATCGAGGGGGTCCTGATTGGGACCTTGGACGGCCATGCGATGGCCTGGAATGAGCTAAAGCTACCATGGCTGGTGACGGCAACAGGTGAAAACGGTCGTAAACGATCAAATTCGGTAGCATCTTTTCAAAAAAGATGCTCGATCAGCCGGTAATTGACCATATTTATCATTTAAACTACTCAATATCGATATTAATAAGATGCAGAAAGAAATTAGAAAAAACAAAATTTAAAAATAGCTAAAAACGGTATGGTTAGAAACAATACCCCTTATAAAAAAGGGTGCTCGGGTGATAAGAAACTTTCCGTGACTGTTTTTACCCCAGTAGACGGCGGCAAGAGGAGGCATGGGTGGAGGGCAGGGCAGGCTTCTCACAATAGCTAGACCCTCTCTTGTGCCTCATCAAAGGCCAAGCCTTCGACTTTTTGTAACCCGTCTGCCCCGCCATGTGGCCGTGTCCCCTCGCCGACGAAAAATCTCTCGCAATCGCTAAAAAAGAAAAAAGAAAAAAAAACCGAAACCCCTAGAGATGGCAATGGGGCCCCGCGACCCAAAACCCGTTGGGTTTTTACTCTATTAGGGTGTATAAACGTTCCAAACATCATACCCATGGGTACGTTAACGGGCAAAACCTTCACCCATCGGGTACACGAGTGTGGGTACGTTCTCCTGTCACCCGAACCCATTAACCCGTGGGTTGAAAATACTCGTAGGCCTAGCCCAATATGCACATGGCCCAAGGCCCACAACCATCAAAACCCTAGGTATAAATCCTATTTTCCTCGCTCCTCTAAACCCTATTCCCCTTCTCCTCCTCTCATTTCCCTCCTGTCTCCGTTTCTCCACCGCCCCCATCCCCCAAGCGGCCAAGCCACGGCCACACCGCACGAGCGCACGCCACACGCCGGCACGCCACCGCGCAGGTGCGCACGGCCGCAGCACCAGCCGCTAGCCAGTCTCGGTCGAGCTGATGGAGTATGGGCGCCGCTGTGCGGGCAGCCGCCAGCGTGGAGGCGGACATCCACCGCGTCGGTCGCCGCCTGGGGCAGGGTCCAGGGAGCCAGGGACGCCGCCTCCTGGGGGCGGGATAGCCACCGCGTCGGTCGCCGCTTGGGGGCAGGGACGCCGCGCGCCGGTCAGCTATCGGCAGGAGCGTTGCCGCAGGTGCAGTGAGGTAGGTCGTTGAATCCGGCTGGGGCTGTGACCGTGAGTAGAGATGACTTGCTGTTGATTTTGCAATGTGGATGGCTGTATGTATCCCGTATGGTTTGTTTGAGCCTTAGTTTTTCAATCTTGCTGTGTACATATCATTGCAGCCTATAACCTTATTGAGTTATTGTTGTGCACAATTGAAATTGTTGCAACGGGTGTGGGTACGCAATGGGTACTCATCACCCGTGCGGGTGCGGGTATGGGTTTTTTAGTGGACAGATTTAGTTTCAATGTGTGTGGGTATAGGGAGTGGAAACCGGTTGGGTCCATACCCGTTGTCATCTCTAGAAACCCCCCGTTACCCCTCGCCATTTCGCCAACCTCCCGGCTCCCGCTGCCAGTTTCGATTTTTGAAACGCACACCACAGGGGGGCCAGTTCGTTCCAAATCGCCCCCATTCCCCGTTCCAATCCTCCATCCCCCACCCCACCCCCACGCTCGCTGGGAGCTCTCCGCCACCCCGCGCGGCGGCGAGATTGAGGCGCCGCCGCCGCCGTATGGCCTCGGCTGATCCCTTCCTAGCCGCATCGTCCCCGGCGCACCTCCTCCCCCGAACCCTCGGCCCCGCCGCGCCGCCCGGGACCGCCGCGTCCCCCTCCGCGGCCCGCGGGGCGCTGCTCGACGGCATCTCCCGACCACTGGTACGCTCCCCCCCCTCCCCGCGCTCTCTAGAACCGAACCGATGGGTGTGCTCGTGCGCGGCTCGATCTCGCTCGGAGTCTCCTCCGAGGGTTTTGCTGTTTTTTTTTCCTCCCCACCCCTTGTTTTTTCTTTCTAGTTTTTTTTTTTTGAGGATAATTCTTTAGAGGAGAAGTGACGAACTGCTGTTCTGTTTTTGTGGATTTTGCTCGAGCTAACATCACAAATGTGTCAATGTGCGGGGCAGAAAGGGTCCAAGGAGCTAGTTGAGCAGGCTAGAATGGCGATGAAGGCTGTCGGGGACATAGGGAAGCTCTATGGCGGCGATGGAGCGGGGGTGGCTGCCGCCGCTGCGGATGGCAAGAACAACCAGCTGGGGAGAAGGCCTGCGCCGGACCGCAAGCGGTTTCGGCTCAAGACCAAGCCCCCCACGAAGTAAGCTACTTGTTTGTTCTACTGTTGTTTCCCTCGGTAGCTTGTTCATTAGCTAGCTACATTTTGCTGTAAGTGGTGGTTCGAGCTCAAATTACTTGGTTCCTTTCTCTTGTTCTCCAGCAAACCGGTGCAAAATGTGGACTACACAGAGTTACTGAACATTGAAGATCCTGATGAATACTTTTTGACCCTGGAAAAGCTCGAAAGTAATCCATATCGTGGCATTCAATTTTGGTAGCTAGCAAAAGCGTCAACAACACTCTAACAACCGTCCATCAATGCAGGAGCTGATAAGGAGATTAAAAGGTTAAGGGGTGAGGTTCCAACTGAAGGAACATATAATAACCGAGGCATTGAACCACCTAAGCTACGACCTGGGCTGTTGAGGTTTGCTTCTTATTTCTTTCCAAAACTCGGGTGACTAAATAAAATTTATGAGCCACATGGGTATATAACTGCAGGAAATCTTACTTTCTTTCTGCTATATAGCATCTTGTGTTATGCACTTAGTTGATTCAAATGTGTTTCCTTATCATTTGCTCCTGCTTATTATTGCTACTGATTGAGACAAACAGTGGGAGTGTATTCAGCTTCATTGTTTGTAGCTACTTTATGCTAACTATCGTCACTCTACAAAGGTTACTTATTACTGTAATGTACTTGAAGCATCTGCCTGAAATAAAAAGGGAATTGATCCGTGTGTTATTGGTGGTTAATTACCAGGAGAAAATCAGTCCATTCTTACAAGTTTAGCGCCAGCTCTGATGCCCCAGATGCCATTGAAGCACCTGCTTCCCAAACAGAAACTGTGACAGAATCACAGACTACCCAAGATGATGTGCATGGCTCAGCTCATGAAATGACAACAGAGCCTGTTTCTTCAAGATCTAGCCAAGATGCTATACCAGATATCTCAGCGAGAGAAGGTCACTTATCTCCTCATTTCCAATTTGTTAGTCAATACTTGATTGTATATTTGCTTAAATATTTTCCTCTGTACAGATTCATTTGTTGGGAAGGATAACAGTTTCACCTTGAATTACTTACTCTCCGCATTCAAAGATCTGGATGAAGACGAAGAAGAAAATTTACTCCGAAAGACTTTACAGATTAAAGAAATAAGCATAGGAAAAGTTTGTCTCCCTGACTTCAATGTTCCAGGTGACACGCCTGCAAGCAACACTACTGAGCAGAAAAATCCCATGAGTGATCATGCATTAGAAAGAACTGCACCTGGAAGCAACCTTGCTCGAATTTCACAATTGGAGAAACGCATTTTTGTTGGAGATGCCCTGGAAGATAAACATGCAGATCTTTCAAAAGACGATGAATCTGATGGGTCTCCGGAAAGTCTGCTGTGTAAACAATCACCTGTGCGACGTTCATCTGATGCAGTGGGTTTGATGATCAATGAGGGCTCTACTGCAATGGAGACCCCAAGTCCTAGCATCAAATCTCCAGAGCATGTGCTTGAATCTGAATCGAACCCTCCAGATGGTGTAACAACAGATGAACAGCCAACAGAAAATTCACCAATTGGTGTGGACAGAGATAGTGAACTTGTCAAAGAGAAGGGCACATCTTCCAGGCATAGTGTTTCGTTAGAGGTAGTTGTTACTAAAACTTGTTCTTCGGACTTATATTTGCTATGGAACTTCTTCTAAACCGTTGACTCTGCTGCATATATTATGCTTTATTTTAAACCTCAGGAAGATGTTATGCCAATAGATTGCACGGTTTCTCCTCCCGATCATTTGGAAGGTGGCTCGACTGAAGTGTTGACGAACACTACAAGTAGAAATGTATCTCCATTGCATCATGGAGATGGCAATTCTGAACATCAGGTAAGTTCCTGGCTCCCTGCAGAAACAGTTATTGCCAAATTTAGATCCCAGCATGTGTAATGTATGTTAAACTTAGTGTGTTTAATGCGTACGGAACTTTGATTTCTCTATTGTGTGACAGGAAATAGTTGGAGGTGATGTGGCCCAAGGTACTCATTTCCCTTCTAATTTCAGAATATTACCTTGTAATACTTGCAACATTTTGTCTTCATACTGCACAGCCACGGCAACAAACTTTTGCATATAATTTAGAGTTTTAGACTTGATTAAAAAATCTTGAAGTTGCGATGGTCGACTCAGAATGGTGCTTTTTTTTTTTCGACATCTATCCCAATGACTTTTTATGCAATTTTCGATCTTTAATCTCTCTTCCTCTCAGTATTATCCTGTGGAATCGTTTTCTGTTGTAACCGTGAAATCATTCCTATCATAAATGCAAAAGTTGCTCGATAGTTGCCTGTTCTGTTGGAATTCTTTCTTGTGACTGTAGCAGTGGACATTGCTATGTTTTACTGCTTAAAGAAATGGATGGTAGTGCATATTCTGCAAATCAGCTATTTATTTTGTGATTGCTGAGATATTTAAAGATAAAGAATGATAACACGTTGCTGTTATTTTGTTGGCGTGTTGACATATTAGTGCCATGGAATGATGCTCTTCTGGAAATAATATGTAGAATGATATTAGTAGTTTATAGTCAAACTTCCTTCTTCCACTTGTTTATTTATTTATTTGCATATGCTTTCTGAAAATGAATGCCATTGGACAAAAACATATTATTTGCTGCATGGGATTGGAAGATTATTTCTAGCTAGTATATGGACCATGACAATTCATCCCCTCTTAGAAGCATCATCATCTAGAAGAATCAGCTTCATTATTTTGTTGTTATAATAATTTTGTACCATACTACAAACAAATCCTGCATTTATACCAGTTCATTCAGAATTCAGATTTGGTTTGTTCAATGTAATGCATTTATGTCTTCAGCAATATGTTTTGGAACCTAAGTTTGATAGCACTATGCTTACCGTTCTTACTAGTTGCATGAATTTGAAAATGTTTGCCTTATATAACCATGGCCTTTAGTTTCTTACCATGAAAATTGCGTAGCACCTGGTATTTGCCACTGTTTGATGAACACCCCACAATTCATTGTGTGGCATTTACAACTGCAGAAGCTGTCTTGCTCTGCAAAGTCCCCCCCTAGCATTACTTTGCAGACTCTAAATTACAAACATTTGAAAACTTAGGAAATAGACATAAACCGTCAGCCATAACATTTTATTACAAGCTAATAAAGTCTCTGTTATTCCTATATACTCTTGCTTTCATCTCTTATCGACAAACTCAATCATGGTATTCAAGACATTAAAATAGGATATGCTTTTGTCAAGCACTAATATCTTACTTCTTTTGGAAACTTGTTATGTTGTAATATCAGAGGGGACTTTGCAAGGAATACCTTATGGGGACAAATGGCACAAAATAAGTTGTTTTTCTTTCTTCTTTTTCATGCCATAACAACTGAGAATTCTATTTTCCAATTTCTAGTTTCTTCTTCTTTTGTTGAGGTTTAAAGCACATTTTTCTTCACAGATAATCCGATCCATACACTGGAAACACCCCCAGAAGATACTCCACAGAATCAATCTGAAATACATCGTGGAAGCATTGAGGTAAGTTTTTCATCATTGTAATTCTTTGCGTTTGCCATAGCCTTTGAAACTGCTGTAAATATTCCTACTCGAAGTTAGCAGCAGTAGTTGATCTTTTATCTCTCTCTACTGCACCAATATGGATGACATATCACTTTGTTGTCATGTACATAGTGCTGGGAAGGCAGGAACTGGCAGAGTTGCAATGATTTGTCATATTCCCTGCATCATGTGCATACTTATCTCAGTTTATTTTTGTTTGTCTTCTCCTTTTACATGTCTTCTTTGGACTTCCAGAAACTGGCAGTTGATAAAAGCAACGCACTCTCCCCAAGTCAAGGGAAGCAACATAGAGGCAAAAATAAGAAGCAGCCATCGAAGAGAGGAAAAAGAAAGACAGGTTTGTACCTATTCTACTTTGGGCTTATATTAGTAACTTGTAATAAATGTATGTTGAAGGATTGTTTTGACCTACTATCCAAATAGTTATGTCCACAAAGGACTATTATCCAAATAGCTATTTGGGCACAAATGACTGTTCTTACCTATGGTTGGCTGCTTCACTAGGCATGATCGTACTCATTACTTTGCAGAATCTAAATTGCATACATTTGAAAACGTAGGAAATAACCCTAAAACGTCAGCGAAAGCATTTCTGTCACAAGCCAATAAAGTTTCTCTTATTCCTCTTGTCTGTACTCTTGCTTTCATCTCTTATCCACAAACTCAATCATGGTATAGCTGAGAAGACATTGCAATAGGATATGCTTTCGTCAAGCACTAGTATCTCACTTCCTTTGGAAACTTGTTATCTTGTAATATCAGTGAGGACTTCGCAAGGAGAACCTTATGGGGACATAAATGGCACAAAATAAGCTGGTTTCTCTTTCTTTTTTCAAGCCAGAACAAGCGAGTTTTTTTACTCCCAAATTTTCTTTTCTTATTCTTTTGATTTTTAAAAGCATATTTTCTTCTCAGACAACCTGATCCATACACCGGAAATACCCCCAGAAGATACAGACAACACAGTACATACACCGGAAATTCCTCCAGAAGATACTTATCCACAGAATCAATCTGAAATACATCGTGGAAACACTGAGGTAAGTTTTCTCATCATTATTATTTTTTCTGTTTGCCACAGCCTTTGAAACTGCTGCTGTAAGTATTCCTACTCGAAGTTAGCAGCATTAGTTGAACATTTGTCTCTCTACTTTATTGATATGGATAACGCATCATTGTTGTCATTTACGTAGCACCGGTAGGCATGGGCTGGCAAAATTGCAATGACTTTTGCCATATTGCCTGCATCATGTTTATGGAAATGAGTTGCTTGTTTATTTGTCTTCTTTTTTTACATGCTTGACTGTTTTGGAATTTCAGAAACTGGCAGTTGATATAAACAATGCACTCTCCCCAAGTAAAGGCAAGGAACAAAGAGGAAACAATAAGAAGCAGCCATCAAAGCGACAAAAAAGAGCAGCAGGTTTGTACCTATTCTGCTTTGGGCTTATATTTACTCATGATACATGTATCTTGAAAGATTGTTTTGACCTAGTATCCATAGCTATTTGGCCACAAAGGACTGTTCTTAGCTACGGTCGGCAGCTTCACTAGGCATGACTACAGGCCTTCTAAGATGGGAATTCAGCATCCTTTGGTTCCATATAATGCTGGAAAGATTTGATGAGCTATCTCCAACTGATTCAAACTTTATTTGTCATTATGCTGTATTTTTGGTGAAACACTGAAACCTATACGCTTTCTGCTGGTTCTATGGGATGGGGTGGGACGCGACGGTCGAGCCCACTTTTGAGGGTGTTTGGTTCGGGGACAGGTGGAACGGGATCATCTGACCCCTTCCCTCAACCAAACAGATAGTTAGGACTATCCCATCCCATAAACAGGGATGAGTCTAACCCATCCCACCTTGTCCCCACACCAAAGACACCCTAAAATGTTTAGGGCACATATTATGGCATTAATAGTCTTATTCCGTGTGGATTACTGAAGCACATTTTCTTCACAGGTGAGGCAGGTGATTTGGAAACACACGCACCAAACTTTGAACCAGAGATTCAACCTCATGTGCAGGACACAGATGTTGAGGTAGATTTCTTTCCTTGAATATTCAGTGAGCATCTTGTTCTGTATTTCTGTAAAATATCGTATGGATAGCATGCGAATAGACAGCACAAAAGCATTGGATGACTTCTTGTTTATCATGTCATGCATATGTTATTGAAGGCCATAAAGGTACATGTAACATGCTTGAGCATTTAATACATCACCCATGTTGAGGTAATGAGGGATGAGTAGTTTCGTTTTATTCAGTAGGTTAAGATATGGACTTGTTTAGGCCCCTGAAGTCACACACAGCCATAAACAAGCATCACACAGACTGACAACTTCTGTTAGATAGACATATTCACCTTCTGTTACATGGATTAATTTCATATTTGCTTTTGGACTTCCAGCAACAGCCAGCTTGTACAAGCCAGTCACCATCACCGAGTAATGGTACGAGTAAAAATGAAGTTCGAAAGAGAAATAAGAAGCAAGATTTGAACAGAAGAAAAAGCTTGGCAGGTCTTACTTCTGCAGATTGCACCATTTTTAGATTTTATTCAGAAATAACAAACACAAATACACAAGTATAAGTAGGAAGCCTGATATTTCTATTTTCATGTGTTATTATTATCAGATGCGGGTCTTACTTGGCAAGCGGGTGTTAGACGAAGCACACGAATACGGTCAAAACCTTTGCAGCATTGGCTTGGTGAAAGATTTATATATGGGCGTATACATGGAAGTAAGTATAATGATCATGCCAACAGTTTTTTGAGGGGAATCAACATCAACTGTTTTTGTGTGTGTTCCTGTCTTTTGCTGCTTCTTCTAGGCAGGAATATATAACTGGTGCTAACCAGACCTTCCGGTTTGGACCATGAGGTTCCATACTGTCTGGAAAGAAGCTCTTTTATACCTATTTTAACAGAACCTTGATGTTAATGCTCACAAAATTAAATACTCATATTCCTGAGGAAAAGTATATGAAAACAATAGTGCAAATAGTAAACTGGAATAGGCCGTTAACAGCCTGACTACAGCCTACTGGCCTAACTCCAGTAAGTTCTTCAAAATCCCTTTTTTTTAATCAAATCTGCTGCTCAGAAAATGCTGCTAGTCGGAATAACTTTTTTTTATTAGTTACTATATTTTAGTTCAGGCAATTTTGTTATTTCCTTGGTTCCTCCAATGCCTCCATTCTCCAGCTGTGCTGGATAGTGTTTTAGCGACTTACTAGATCTCATTACGGTTAAGTACTAATGGAACTTATATCACGATATAGGTAAGACAAACATAAGTAAGCTAACTTTTGTCTTGGTGGCTATGAGAAACTGCCACATGAAAGCTCCATTTTTCATCCTGCTAGTTGTCTACTTGTCTGTACATTGATAACTTGTGGAGAGTAGAAAGCTCCTGCTTTGGAAGTGGAAGACAGTGGGGGAAGTCAGGGTAAATTACAATTGGATACTGGGCCAGAATCTAATACTGCTATAACAATGCTTAACTTCTCTTTGGGGTTTCATCTGCCTGTCTATGTACTATTTTGCATGCACCCTCCTGATGGTATTGTTAATAAAATAACATATGATACCAACATTAAGCAACAAAGTTTGATTTGAACTACATTCTTTTGCAGCAATGGCCACAGTCATCGGTGTTAAATCATTCTCTCCTAGTCAGGAAGGCAAAGGCCCATTGAGGGTGAAATCCTTTGTTCCTGAACAGTTCTCAGATTTGTTAGCCGAATCTGCCAAGTACTGAGGTCCTGGCCCGGGAAAGTCCCTATCTTCCTTTCTTTGGACAAGTTGCATTCTTCGACATGCATGGCTCGCGCAACCTGTGATCTGTTCCGTATCTATGTGTTACTTTTGCTGTTAATTTTTCGTCATTTGAGGTGCTTCCTCCTATATTGTAGAGCTAACTCTGTGTAGAAGTGTTTGTATCTGTGGAGTTGCAGTGTAATGCATACATGCTATGAACTTGCATACATGATTTATTTTTTTTTAAAAGGAAGCTGCTCGGAGTCGGGGCCCGGGACTGCCCATTTTCATTTGTAGCTGTTGTGTGTTTTCAAAAGGTAATTTCGCATGAGCGCTGTATATGGCGCTTAGGAACGCCCCGATTGAACAGTGTGTGCTAAAATCCTTCTCTGCAAGGTGTTGCGTGGTTCATGTCCTTTTTTTAGTTTGCAGACACGTGTTGAAGTTGTCGTCATGAAGCTTTTAACAACACATACGGAATTATCGTCTTGAAGATTATATAGATTAGATTGTTGACATGGATTCAGATTATTAATAACAGCTAATACCGACAACACAACATTGTAGATGCAAGTTTCAGTTGGAATTTAGGTATAATTTTATCTTGGAAGTACAATTAATTCATTAGATGTATGGCATGGACTCAGACTATCAGACAATTAAACAAATACATGAGTATTCGTGAACATTGATTTCAATGTATATGAAACAAAATCAATAACTCGGCTCCAAGGAACTAAAGGGACACGTATAGTCGTATAGATCAGAACTGGCAATACTGCTGCGCAGTGTATTCCCCAAGTAGGGCCTTGACATGCCATCATTTGGCCCTGACGAAAACAAATAATCCTAGCTAACCTCAGCATTCTACAACAAAATACAGTAGGTAATTCTGATATCTTGATGTCTGTTCTTCAAGCTGCCCTGGTAGTCTCAGTCCCATTCTGTAGCACAACCTTTCTGAAATACTAGCACAACTCCCTCCCCTTGGTTTGTCAAAGATGACAAGGATCCTAGTTAAGAACAACGATCTTCTGCCGTTTATTGGGCTTCTTTCCTTTTGATGCTTGAGCCTCCGGTTCATCCGCATCTTTGCTAGACATGTTTGTTTCATCACCGCTGTCTTCGTCACTACCATCACTATCATCTTCAGAGTCAGATGAGCTGCAAGCGAATGACCTTCCTGAAGGTGGGAAGCCGTTCATTGTTGCTTCAGCTACTTCTACAGCTTTCTCTGAATGCAAATCAGCTACACCAAGAAGCAAATCCTGGAGATAGAATTATGTGCTCACCAGTTAGTACTAGCTGCACCCTGCATTCCCCTCCATCATGTTACTAAGAGAAAATCTAACTTACCATCTCAATATATTCCTTCTCGTTCCCTGTAAGCGCTTCGATATCATACTCTTCAGGACGCTTATTCTGCAAATATATTACACAAATATTATCTTTAGGAGTTAATTAACAGCATGATCACTCATCTAACGTAATATCAGCTAGAGGCATACTTTTACATCGAGATGCAATTTCTCGTTCGCCTTTGCCATCTCTCCCAAGAAATCTTTCACTCTTCCAAGAACTGACCTCCATTACAACATCCAAAACAAAGGAAAATCCAGTGAGTAAGTGCATAAACTAAACTGAAGGAACTCCTCTGCGTGCAAATTACAACCCATTCTGTCCAGTTCCAGCCAGTGGCGGAGCCAGGATAAAATTATAGCGGGAGTTAAAACAAAATGACCAAGAGCAACTAAGAGAGATTTAGGGATGGGTTAGGATTTTTTTGGGCCTTCTTAGCCTTTTGGGCCCTCATCTATAAATATATGGTTTAGAATTTTAGGAGGGTATTATGGGGCTCTAATGGTATATTAGGGGGTAGAGGGGTCTAAAGAACCCCCCCTCCCTGTCCCACGCTGTCTCTGCCCCTGGTTCCAGCCACAAAGAGCAATCCCACCTCAAAGCATTTGTTTCTTTTCTGGTAAAGCTAATAAGCTAAACTCAGACTACGATTTGATTTTCAAACTAGCAGGTGGCTTCGATATCGGAAAAGATATCATGTACACACAAGCCTTTCGTGTACACGTCGTGCACACCAACCAACTGGCAAATCAAATCGTAGTTGATACTCCCTCTGTTTCATATTATAAGTCGTTTGACTTATTTCTTAGTCAAAACTCTTTAGGATTGACTAAGTTTATATAAAAAAATTAGCAACATCTACAATACCAAATTAGTTTCACTGAATTTAACATTGGATGTAGTTTGATAATATGTTTGTTTTATATTGAAAATGTTAGTATATTTTTCTACAAACTTGATCAAACTTAAATAAATTTGACTAAGAAAAAAGTCAAACGACTTATAACATGAAACGGATGGAGTATTACACATAGATGTAATAACACTAAAAGCACATACAACTTTCGGTGATACTACTTGCTAATTGGTGTGTGTAAGGTCTGTGCATGCACGGGGAGGCTTGTATGTATAGGATACGTTCCCTCGATATCGTCGGAATACTACTACCTCCGTTTCAGGTTATAAGACTTTCTAGCATTGTCTACCTTCATGTAGATGTTAATGAGTACATTCATTAACATCTATATGAAGGTGGACAATGCTAGAAAGTTTTATAATCTGAAACGGAGGAAATAGTTATTAACCCGATAGTTCAAGCGAACAAGAAAAAAAAAGGTTTGTGTGATTTGTGTCAAATCAGCAAACTCAATCATGCGGCAGCTAAGCGCAATCGAGAACACCTGCACAGTCTTCCAATTCGAGCTGTACGGCGGCGGCGGCAAGAAGAAGAAGAAGGATACCTTGGCTCTTGGGGAGTGGATCGGTGGGAGGCCCCGCCTTGCACTTCCCCTCCTTGTGCTGCTGCTGTTCTCTCCTCCCCACGAGAATCGACTCTGCAAAAACCACGTAGATTCCAGACGTCAACGAGGACGGAGGAGACCACGAGAGGGATTCGGAGGACAAAGGGACGCGCACCGATGAGGGATGGCGGCTTGGGCTCGGAGGGGAGGTCCAGGAGCTCCTTGCTCGGTTCCCCCATGGCTGTCACCGGCGAGGCGAGGCGAGGCCTTCTGGACAGAGAGGACCCAGTAATCTGGATGGCCCCGCCGGAAGGGAAGAAGCCTAGGGGAAGATGAGCTGCGCGGCGAGCGGAGACGGTGGAGGCGGCGGGCGGGCGTGTAGTAGGGCTCAGGAACGCTGGTAATAAACGGGCCTCGGAGTATTTTGGTTTCATGGGTTGGGCTCCCATTGTGTTGTGGGGCCGGAATGTGAGCTACTCCCTTCGTTCGAATGCAACTGCGACTCGTACTAATGCAAATCCTAATACTATAAATCTGAACAATAATTTATAATTTATGATACGTCATATATATACTCTGTTTGTTTCATATTATATGTTGTTTGACTTTTTTTAATCAAATTGTTTAGACTTGATAAAAAATAACAATATCTAGGGCACCAAATTAGTTTCATTAAATTTAACTTTGAATAATTTTTGATTCAATGTTTGTTTTATATTGAAAATGTTATTATATTTTATTATGAGACGGGGTGAGTAGTTTGTAATCTAGTATGCGCTCACATTATATAATGCACCTTACAAAACATTACTCGCATGAATTACGGAGTCATTATGTTTTTTTTCTTTTGGTTTTCACTGCACGTTTGGTTTTTAAAATATTTAGGGCCTGTTTGGTACAGCTCCAACTTCTAAATATAACCCTATAAGTTGAGTCTGGAGTAGAGTTGTTGAGCTGCCTAAACCCAGCTCTATAACTCTAGTACATTTTGTGAGAGAGCTTCACCCAACTCCACTTCCAAATTTGGTGGAAAGGCTGAGCTCCCTGGAGCTGGAGCTGTGCCAACTCATGGTGAAGTTGGTGTGGTGGTTAAGTAGTGGTTGCACGATTTCACTCACTGGGTTGAAAATCTTGGTGGCCATAAGTAAATAAGTAATACCCACACGTAGTTCAGCTGTCAAAGCTTTAATTTCACAAGGTTAGATCATTGCACTCCGTCTCTTCGTCTCCTCGAGCGCATATTAGGGGATGTATTCACGTGGGGGTGTGTGAGTGTGGTACCTGTTTCTTTTTTTAATCATGAGAAAAGTAGAAACTGCTCATGATCATTCTAGTTTAGATACCATTCCGGGGAACTTGTATTTGTGAAAAAAAAATCTATTCTGTTGTATTATGATATTATATATATTTTTCTTCGAGCATGTGTTGTGAGATGTATTATGTTGTGCTTTGTATTTTTTTCCTGTTGTATTCACAATATCTTTGCATAAATTTCACTAAAAAAAAGTTGAATTCTTTTTTTTAGATGAAAAAAAAGTTGAATTCTTGGAGCAAAAGGCCACTCCCCATGTTTCCTCGCATTTCAGCCTCAAGGCTTCAGGCTAGCAGGAGTCTTGTCATTTGTTGTAGCTTTTCTTTCCCCCCCACCAGTTTGCATGACAAGAGGTGGAAATAAATACTGGTCTCAATTTCATTATATTTCATTTATAGTGGCTTTATATGCCAAAAATCCTATTGTAATAGTAGTATACGTGACAAGCTGCAGAGATCTTTTCTTCTTCTGTAGCAAACTGTTTGGATAGAAAATCCAGCCCTCTCCCGACTCCCGAGCGAAGCAGCGAGAGGCTAGAGGCAAGGAAGGAGGCAGCAGCAGAGCAGAGCAGCCATGGCGGCAGCTGCTCTTCTCTCCCCTCCTCCCTCTCCCTCTCCCTCCCCCACCCCGTCCTCGCTCCACCCCAGGCAAGCCCTCCGCTTCGCGGTTGGCACAGGAGGAGGAGGGCGCGCGCGCGCCACGTCGACGGGGACGAGACGCCGCGCGGCGCTCGTCCCGTGCTCCTCCAGCGTGAGCGCGCGCGGCCCCGCTTCGGGAGGCGACGGGTTGGCCCTGGAGAGGAGGCGCCTGCTGCTGTCCGGCCTCGTGTCTTCGTTCGTGCTCGTCCTCCCGGTTTCAGGTGAGCGGAATCGAAATCGACGAGCTGTGGCTTCTACTTTACTTTTTGCCTCTCGACCGTGAATGGAAACTGTTAATTGTGGGCATGTTTAATCTCCGTTTAACTCGTATTACGTGACTGATGATCTGTCTAAGTGTGGCAATTTTAGGGCATATCATTTCTAAATTTCAGAGTGAAATTGTGAGCTGTATTATCATTTTTCTGAAACTGAACTATTTAGAATGGAGTACTATGGATGATGGGCTCATGGGCATGTGCCACCTGCTGTTCTCTTTCTACTCCGTATTTCATTATCCAGTTTGTACTTTGTATGTGTTGGTGAGTACATTGCTGATGAGTCATGATGATTCTGTAGATTCGCATGCTGTTGCCGAGATGGATGAAGATGTGAAAATGGCTACGCTAGTTGACCCGATCAATGCATATTCTTTTCTTTACCCAGTTGAATTGCCAGGAAAGAAATTCACATTCAAATGGTACTGCAATTTAAAAAATTCTCTGTTCTCCCCGCGAGGCTAATTTTGTTGTTTTGCCATTCTGAATGGAACTTGCTATATATTCTGTTTCCAGGGTAGAATCCAGAAAACCAGAACGATATTCCTCTGCTGCACCACTATCTCGTGAGTAGCCTCTGGTATAACAATAATTCGCAATGTTTCTTTTGCCTTGTTGAGCGCAGGATCTTCCAAATTTCGCATCCTTTATGGTTCATGATAAAAGCTGACTGGAACTTTATACAGCTGATGCACGGCAACGTATTGTATCGGAGCGAGTTGACATGATACATAACGTTGTCATCTCAGTCTCGGTAATTCTTCAAATACTATCCAGTACTAGAAACTGTATAGATTTGCAATGTGCTAGGTTTATACCGATTCAATTGAATTCCGTGGGTAGTTACGATCACAATGTTACCATTTGGCGCAAACTGTCATGTTACGAAACTATCAGTAGGGATCACACCAGTTAAACTGTAACAGTGCAATAAATATATCAGCATAGTAATGTACTAATGTGCATCATTTGACTGGTGCAGATTGGGCCGCCAAATTCACGTTTTCCGCCTTCCAAGGACAAGAGCAAGTGGGATCCAAAAGATGTTGCTGATTGGATTTTGGCTGAAAAATCTTCACTGGTAATTTCTTGTGTTCATGTAAAGGACAATTGCGATTGTGGCTTTGCATGATCCCTATTTATTTCTATAACAAACTGTATCCCATTGCAGAAGGTGACGACAGGCCAACGCATGACAGAGAGTTCTGTCCTTGATGCACACTCTTCAGATGTAAGTTTGATCAGTTTTGCCTATTACCTCTATCCTCATGATACAATTATTCTTCCAAAATAGATTTTGTTTCCTGCAATTGAATGCATCTATACATCTTGAATTTTATTTGTAGGTCGATGGAGAACCATACTGGTACTATGAGTATCTAGTTCGGAAATCTCCTACACAATCTGTAAGTTTCTGGGATGTATACATCTGTAAATAAATGTAGGGACATACAATACAAACTCACAAAGGCAATACAGATAAACTTTTCCTGTTATTGTAGTATTAACAGATTGACAATCAGATAAGTGTTCCTAATGATTACATTTGTTTCTTCAGGCACCAGAACCAAATCTGTTTCGCCATAACGTAGCCTGCACTGCTGAACGAGATGGTATCATTTCATTTTTCTAATTTTGATCATTCACTTCATCCATACATTTGAAGGATTGTTCTGTTCACTCTCCTTTTCTTTGATTAGGTTACTTGTACTCCTTGAATGCTTCAACACTCAGCAAGCAGTGGGAATCTGTGAGTTTTGCATGCCCTGGTGTTTGATTTCATTATCGTTGTTGCAGTTACAGGAGGAACATGTTCTGAGACTGTTTTTTGTTTAGATTCTGATCAATTAATCAAATGTTTGCTACGCAGATGGGGCCTTCTTTACAGAAAACAGTGGCATCCTTTCACCTCCTACCCCCTACAGAAAATTATGTTCCTCCATACCAGGATCCATGGAGATTTTGGTGACATTGCAATTCGTTTCCTCCTTTTACTGTTTCACGTTTTAGGTGATCTTGGAACATCAGGTTTTAGAACATATTTTCCTGTAATGGATGCTTCAGTGATGTCTGCACTTTCAGTTCTACAAAATGAAGCCTAGTTCAGTTGTGCAAAATGAAGCCTAGGGACATAGTTTGCTTTTGGCAGTCATCTCAAATTTTTTATCTGATTATTCAAATACCAAAAGTATCTTTTAAATGCATATTAAGACAATGTAGTCTTTTTTTGAACGAAAATTGGGACAATGTAGTCGGATCTTCAAAACGACAACAAAATCATTAGCAGGACAGCAAAAAAAAAAAAAAAAGGGCAGCTTGATTCAGCAAAAAATGGTACTCCTATAATTTCATTTAGATCAGAAACTGAAACTGAACATGAAAAAAGGCTATCGGTTGTAATTTGATTACATAATATATATTTTTTTTGTGTGTAAGAATTCCCAGCACAGAGTTGCTAATTTATAGGACAATCCACTACGCCGCCCATGAGAAAGAAGGGGCACGTCGCCCCGGACACCGCCGTCCAGTTGCCGCAGCCGTAGAAGCACCGCCGCTGCGTCGACCCCGGCATCGCCATCACCCCTCCCGTGCTCGCCACGCCGCAGTAGCAGCACACCGCCGCGCCGCACGGGACGAGCAGCTGCTGCATCTCCTGCTGCTGCTGCTGCTTACGAGCTTGCTCAAGCGGCGGCGGCGCGGCCGGCAGCGAGCCGGTGATGGAGATGGGGACGCCGCGGCGCAAGAGCTCGACGAGGAGGCGCGCCGTGTTGCAGGCGTCGTCGAGGCCGCAGTGCAGGCGCCCCACCCACTCCAGCCCCGCCGCCCTGACCGCCTCCTGCAGCTTCACCCGCCGCCCGCCGCGGCCGAACGCCGCCTCGAAGTGGACCCTGAGGTCGACCCACCGGTCGAAGTAGGCCGGCTTCGCGATGCCCTTGAACCGGCACTCCTGCTCCAGCATGGTGCGGCAGTCGGCGTCGCCCCACGTGACGACGGCGAACCGCCCGCCGCCCTCGACGACCCCGGCCGCACGCAGCCACTCGTCGTGCCTGAGGAGCGCCTCGGCGAGGCCCACCCCGGCGTCGACGTCGCCCTGGGCGATCCCCGTGAGCTCGCGGCAGAAGTCGGTGAGCCGCGGGTGGTGGCGCGGGCGGACGTAGGCGCGGAACGCGGACACGAGGCGGCCCGTGGCGGCGTCCACGAGCACCGCGGGGAACTCGATGATCTCCTGCGGGTAGATCCGCCTGCCCCTCTCGCACGTCGCCTCGAAGTCCACCACCACGAAGTGGTCGAACTCCCCTCCTCCGCCTCCGCCTCCTCGAGGCGGCGGCGGCGCCAGAGCGGCGGCCACCGCAAACGTCGGCGCGAACATGATCGGTGGGTGGGTGGGAGTACTAGCGAGTTCCTAGCGACCTTTGGGTTTGGGTTGGGTGCGACCCGGCATACGTGGCGCGGTTAGTTGCGAGAGGTTGGCGCGGCGCGTGAATTTATAGCTGGCTGACGAGGCCGACTCCGTGTCGAGTAGGAGTACTCGAGAGAGGATTAGCGTGCCATGCACGTAGTACGGCGTTTATGGCCGAATGGGAATCGGTCACGGATTGCACGGCGCGTCTCACGTGTGATTTTAATAGCCTGCAAGGCGGATGACCACAGCACCGGTGCCACGGGACGCCGTTCGATGGATTTTCTGTTTATTTAACCTTTGTTATTCAGCGTACGAATGAAATTAGAAAAAAAAATCATGTAAAAAAATAGAGTTTTTTTTAGAAACACAATTTTACAACGCGTCCACATTATCACTGTAAACGCGCGCACAAACATACCCTATTCATATAGAGAGAATCTATTCTATACCACTGAGTTTGTTCGAGTTCAACGATTTGCCATCGACATTATCTCCTTCTATAATATACCAGTGACTTTATCAATTGTTCTACAGTACGTCATTGGACTGGACACTATTTTCAAAAATACCTGAAATACCCTTATGGACATACAAGGTTACCAATTAATTTATCCTATTAGAAGTTTCAAAAAAATATAAAAAAAATTATATGGCCTACTTACACAACATGGAAGTTTGTATAGAAGTTTCAAGTTTTTTACATTTTTTTTAAAAAAAATATATAACTCATTTGTTATATGCTATATAAAATACATTTTATTGATGTTTTTTATATAAATCATCTTTCGTACACTACATAAGATATTTTTGTGCTATTATCTCTCGTATAAACAAATTTTCACTCATATACCACATAAAAATATTATTTTCTAAAACCTAAATATACCAGAAAAAACTTGAAACATGTATACAAACTTATATGTTGTGTAATGAGGCCACATAAAAAATTTTATATTTTTTTGAAACTTCTAATGAGATAAATCAATTGTTAATCTTGTATGTCTCTAAGGGTATTTTGGGTATTTTTGAAAAGAAGTCCCAGCCCAATAGCGTATTATAGAACAATTCATAAAGTCGTCGGTATATTATAGAAGGAGACAATGTCGATGGCAAATCGTTGAACTCGATCAAACTCAGTGGTATAGAATAGATTCTCTCATTCATATATGTCTTGGGCTTGACGAAGTGACGATAAACGGATAATAATTAGTCGTAAATATAAGCGTCCGAGTCAACCCGTACATTAGAGAAAATCTCAGGGTGCGTTTGGATCCAAGGCTAGATCAAGGGTGTTCCTACTGCGCGCACACGCGCTAGAACGGGAAGCCGCGCGCGTTCCTACTAACCCTAGCACTTACCATGTAAAAAAAACGGTGTGCGTTTTTTTTTCATGTTCGCACCTTTTTTTTTTTTTTTTTTGTCTCTGAGCGCTTTTTTTTCCTCCGTTTCTTTCTGATTTTTTTTAATCTTTTGCATACCTCCTTACAAATGTAGAATTGGAAAGTTTTTTATTTTGACTTGAAAGTTTTAAAATTTTGTATTGAAATTTTTTAAATTTGAGTTAAAAGTTTTCAAAATTGACTTGAAAGTTTTTAAATTTTATGTTGAAAGTTTTTAAATTTGAGCTGAAAGTTTTTATATTTGAGTTAAAAGTTTTCATTTTATATTGAAAGTTTTTAAATTTGAGCTGAAAGTTTTTATATTTGAGTTAAAAGTTTTCAAATCTGGCTTGAAAGTTTTCAAATCTAGGATGAAAAGTTTTAAATTTGGGATGAAAAGTTGAAAGTTTTCAAAATTTAACTTCAAAATGTTTTCAAATCTAGGTTGAAAGTTTTCAAAACTGGGTTGAAAGTTTTCAGAATTTGACTTCACGTATAGATTTCTTTTCAATCTATTACTTAAAATAATCTTCGGAAAAAAGACAAATCTTATCTTAATTATTATCATTACCTAGAACTAACCGAATCAGTTTTATACGTATAGAGAAAAATTCCGAAAAAAATAAACGCGCGTCTCGCCAGCGCAAGCGCTGAGAATGGCTGACGATGGGACGTGTGGGCGCTGAGAAAGCGCCGAGGGCGCGTACGCGCCAATTATGATTTGCGCTAGATCAAACCTAGCCTAGCCAGGCAAGACCAGGCGTTTGGAATTGTGAAAAAATCCTAACTTTTGAGGGTGAGCTGGCCCGCAGGGGCGAGAAAAGGCTGGCTCATGAGGGAGAGCCAAATCGGCTCGCCTCCGACGGCAAACTCCTCGCGTGAAAAAAATAGCGATAAGATGAAGCGATTTATTTTCCTCCGAGACACGTGCAACTTTCTTCAACAACCAGGCTCCATTCTTGCCGAACTATCGGGCTAGCAAATCGTGTATCTATTTCGCTGCCATCTTCTTGTTAAATCACTCCATCTTTCCAGTCATGGATGAATGCTAAAAGCAAACGAACCAAACGGACGGGTACGGCAAACCTAGCAAGCAGGCAATGAGTTGGTTTGCCTTTGCCTAGCAAGGCTAGCTAGGCAAGGGAACCAAACGCTCCCTCAGTCTCCAGTGGCCAGGGCATCGTCTTCACAAATCACTGTTTTTATGTACTGATACGCGTCTGTGTAAGTACACCCATTTTTCAGTGTGCATATACATCTGCTTGCCTCACAAATTTGTTGCGAACATACAACCGATAAACCATACCTTAAGGGCTTGCGTGGCATCCGCAATTCGCCACAATGGTGGCAACTAGAGGCATTGCCATTGACTTAAAAAAGTGTGGTGTGTCACAATTATGGTATTAATCAGTTTCAGTTGGTTAAATTTGCTTGCCACAAGTGTGACAGAATTAGCCAATTAGCCACCAAACCAACGAACACTCCACTTTCAGTCTATACAAGGACTAAAAGAATGCAGACATAAAAATTGTGCTTAAGCAAGTTTTATATGTTTCGTGAAGCTCTCAAAGGCGAGTGGAAGTGCAGTAATTTGTTATTGGCAGTACATTATTAGAACCGCAGAGAGCATTCACAAGGCATACATTTAACACCATCCAGCACATACGCAGGGAGAATAGCAATCAGGCAATATCTTTGATATACTAATAATTTTTTTAGCTTTACTTCTTTGGAGTGTCAGCATACTTCCAGGTGTAATGTGCAAATGAGGTATACTGTCTTCCACCAGCGACATCTTCTTCGCGTACCTGGCTAGAGATCTCTTTCAGGTCATCATCCATGAGGTTCACCTTTAAGGAGTCAATGTTGGCATCTAGGTTTTTTATCTTGGTTGTTCCTGAGAAAATGTAACGAATTGTTTCTCAGTGATGGATCAATCACGGCATATTAGAGCATACAAACAACGAGCTTTGCTGCTTATGTCCGTGCTTGGGACTTGAA
Organism: Oryza glaberrima; assembly: GCF_000147395.1. NCBI lineage: Eukaryota > Viridiplantae > Streptophyta > Magnoliopsida > Poales > Poaceae > Oryza > Oryza glaberrima. Next base: position 22,385,082 of record NC_068326.1, read on the forward strand.
GAGTTGAAGGTAACAACAAGCATTAAGAGGAACAATATTGTAGAATCATACCATTTTTTGGAGCCACAATTTTTTTTGGGCTATAGATTAGTAAAAAAAGATGCATCACTACAAGTTTGAAGTTAACATCATGTAGCACAAACTGTGAGGCAAAAGAGGGGTGTTTCTCCTTTGTTTTACAACCAAATAAACTACTACAAGTATATCACAATTGAAACCTCAATGTTACCATGAAATGCTTCGCAGCCATGTTTTTTTTCCCCGAACAAAACACTATCACAAATTCACAATTAAACTACATGCTTATCCGATTATATTATCTCTTTGTGTATCTTGCTCTATTGTCAGAACTACACATTTCACTAACAAGGAAAGAGATTTGAATATCCATCAATCCCTTTATCTCAAGGTAAAAAAGAAAAGGGAGAAAGCATTGGCCATATAGATCTGCATTGTGCACTATCAGTTACATCAGGACGGGGTTATAGCACTCACCTGGTATTGGGACCACATCATCCCCTTGATGAAGAACCCAAGCTAAAGCTAGCTGAGCAGGGCTGCACTGGTGCTTCTTGGCCAGCTCTTCCGTTTTCAGATAAAGCTGTTTATTCTTCTCCAAATTTTCAGCAGAAAATCGTGGATGTCCTTGCTGGAAAGAATAAAACAAAGTTCATACCTAAGTAACTGAAAGTAATTGTATGCTGCAGATCAAGGAATGGCACTTAGAGTAGAGTGTACCAAATTAGATTCAGCAGACAATTGTTCTGTCACTCCTCTCCCTCCGAAAAACCCGCGGGCGATAGGGCTGTAGGGAACAATTCCAATGCCCAACTTCCTGGAATGGAGTCCATGGATTGCGATGAGTTTACTTGCATGAGCAATCAATCATTAGTAAAACCTGCGATGCGGAATTCACCTGCAGAGCGGCACAATTTCGGGTTCAATGTCACGAGCCCAGAGAGACCACTCCATCTGAACTGCAGTGATTGGGTGCACGGCATGAGCTCGCCTGATGGTGTCAGGGCTCGCCTCCGATAGCCCAATGTACCTCACCTTCCCCTCCTCCACCAATTTCTTGAGCTCACCAATCTAGTTCAGCACCAACCCGAATGGCAATACAAGAATTTACAAGGTGTGTGTGAGGAAGGGTAAAGAACTGAAGAAAGAAATCAAGAAAGGGGGCGAGGTGGAGCAAGAGACCGTGTCCTCGATGGGGATGGTGGTGTCGACGCGGTGCTGGTAGTAGAGGTCGATGTAGTCGACGCCGAGGCGGCCGAGGCTGGCCTCGCAGCAGGCGCGCACGTACTCCGGCCGGCCGCACACGGCGCGCACGCCGTCGGCGCCCCGCCGAATCCCGAACTTGGTGGCCACCTGCACCTGCTCCCGCGGCAGCTGCTTCAGCGCCTGGAAATCCGAAGGCGATAGGGGTTAGCTCGTCATCATCCAATCCAACCACAAGAAACCAAGAACGAGAAGGAAGGGAAGGGCCCCGACCTTGCCGAGGAGGATCTCGTTGGCGAGGGGGCCGTAGACGTCGGAGGTGTCGAAGAAGGTGACGCCGCGGCGGAAGGCGTGCGCGATGACGGCGGCGCCGGCGTCGTCGTCGAGCGGCGAGTTGTACGCGCCCGTGAGCCCCATGCACCCGAACCCCAGCTTGGACACCTACAGCAAGGTCGTCGAATTCAACATCCATCGATTCACACTCACTGTCACTGGCCGATTCAGCGCAAACCGAACGAACGGAAATACGGGGAAGTACGAATTGACGATCGAGCAAGCGGGCATGTTCACCTCTAGGCCCCGGGTGCCGAGCTTGACTCGAGGCATCGGCGCCAGTGGAGCTTGCTCCGCCATGGCCTCTCGGCGGCGGTCGCAGGGGGAGTGAGAGTGAGAGGAGGAAGGCAGTGGGGAAGGGAGTGGAAGTGAATCGCAGTCTCCACTTTTGTTCTGTTCTCCAACGCCTCTGGCCTCTTGCTTTGGATATTTAGGTGCTCAGTCACTGCCACAACGCCACGTGCCATTTGCCAGTGTTTCATACGGTTCCCTTGATTTGATGATGAGAGTGATTTTCTCGTGACATCATTCTTATTTGCAGGTAAATTTAATAGTTATAAAAAATTAAACATTTTAAGAAGAGGTATTAAATGTGATATATCACTCTACAGCCATATAAGTTAAAATTGATTTCTTTTCACACACACAAAAAAAATCAAATTACGACTAGTTAACGTATATTTCTACGGTCAAATTTGTTTTTTCTTTGCAACATTTTGAAGTTACATTTGACATCGCATGTTTGTGGAGTGGTCTATCGCATATTAATTTATCTTGTTGATTTTTTAATAATTATTTAAGTGAGATGTAAACAACAAGTAAATGTCTGCTCGATAGTTTAGATAATTATCCTTTGACAATGATGATGTTTTATGGAACACGGTAAAAAATTTAATTAGAAGAATCGGCCTTAGTAAAAAAAAAGAATTTTAAAACTGTTGGGTTATTAGTTCGTTATAGTCTGTTTTCTGACATTAGTTGTTTAAACCTTAATATCACAAGTGGTTGCTGTATTTATTTTTTACAGTTTAACAGTCGTATCTCAAACCATTAAAATATTTTAGTTACTACTAGACTTTGAAAGACAATTTTATCCAAAAATATATGATCAAAGAAATAAAAAAGTATTTTTAATGGTTAATACTTACTTCGTATATTGTTAGTTGTCTTATAGCATCACCAACAGATTTGCAATAATTTATCTCCAAAATTTAAATTTTAGGTTTACTAAATTGAAAATCGGAAGTGGAAAATCTCCTCCTCCAAAACATAGGCTAAATTCAATTCAATCCCAACATCTAAAAGTGGGCCTTATGTTAAACTATCAATAGAAATTTTTGTTTTTTTTCCTTCCACGCGCATAGAAAGATCGATCGCCGCTCACGCGGGAAGCACATGAGAAATGCGCAAACTAGAGATTGGGAGTCGCTCTCTCGCCCTCAAATCCAAAATACAAAATATATAGGGATGAGAACTCCAAAACTAGTGTAAGGCCTTTGGGGATATGTTGGATCCGATTTTTTAAGTAAAAATCCCCAAATCAATTTTGGGAAGGAAATAAGATAACGGTTGGTGATGCTCTTAAGGGTCAAATCTTAGCGATGAAAATGGAGGAAAAAAAAAGCCCGTAAACTAATTTAAAAATTTGAAATTGGTTGCCCTTAGTTGTTGTATAAATCGATAGAAATTTTGCACTCCATTAGTTGGTAGGATCCCTTTCTCACGTCACATGCCGACATGCTTTTGTAATACTTATTGTACTGAAAGTATTAAAATATAAATCTGCTATACATGCTATGTGAAACACAATAGATATCTATATTTTATTTTTATTTTGTTTAATATAATTACCTCTTTTATTATCACCATCAGAATATGAGTAGATTAATAACCTTGCTCTATATAAAAATGTAGTTTTATGATAATTTTATTATTAAATATGTAGTTTGTGGTACTTAGCCTTAAATTTATAGTTTTATAATGAATTTATTGTTAAATATGTAGTTTTACAATAATTTTATCAAACATCTATAATTTTGTAAAAAAAATTTACTTTTAGAACAAATGTAGATTTGAAATTCTCCGACAGCCGACAGGTGACAAACCTATTTTTGTGCAATTGCAATGAATTTTCCATTACCATTTACGACATATATATTGTAGCAGTGCAACGTATTTTGTTTTGCTGCCCCCGTTTGCTCTCGTTGTACGCATGAATTTTTTCTGGTTCTTTGATCTTTTAATTTTGTTTGTTTGTTTGTTTTGAAATAGCTATGCCATGTTCAAAAAGAAAAGCTCTGCCATTGAATTGGTAAGGCCGAACAGGTCTGTCAATCCAGCCCATGCGTGATTAGTTGCGGGGCCGAGCAATCCTGAAAAAATCCCATCGTAGAGTCCTGTTGGGCCCACCTGACAGGGACCAGCCGCCGCTTCCACGAGCCCTACCAGGTCAAACCGTCAAACCCCCGCGGCGCCCGGCACTCGAATTGTCCCCCCACCAACACCCGCATCACTGACAAATGGGCCCACATAACCTGGTCCCACTATCCAGTGACCAAAATCTTCCTGGGCCAGCCCACCAGGAAAAGAAAAGGGGCAAATATGAGGAAACTTGAATCGAAGAAAAAAAAAGAAGCTATTTCTCCCTTTTATAGCCTCGTCTCGTCTCCTCCCTTCGCTTGCAATCGCTTCGTCTCGCTCCCATCCCTCCCTCCCCCGCGTCCAGCTCAGAGATGAGCTCTCCCACCTGTACGCGCGAATCTAGAACCTTCTAGATCCTCTCCCCTTCCCGATCCGCTCGCCTCGCCTCGTCTCCCGCCCCACCCCGATCCGATCCCCCGAAGGTCCGTACGCGCCCGCATTGCCCAGTGCCCACGCCGAGATGTGGCGTGTTTTTGAATGTGTTACGAGCGAAGGTTTTGATTCTCTCTGTTGCTTCTTCTGCTAGGTCTCGGGGTTGGGGGGGGGGTGCGAATCCTGATGGCGGCGCACGGCGGTGGCGGCGTGGAGGAGGATCAGGCGGGGTCGAGCTCGCTGTGCCCACCTGCTGCGGCGGCTGCGGCGGCGGCTGCGGCGGCGGCGATAGCGAGGGCGGCGCGGCCTCCGAGGCCGGGCAGGGACAAGAGGCTCGGCGTGCGGCACCCGCTGAAGCACCGGAGGTTCTGCGCGGGGGGCAAGGCGGCGGTGGCGGCCGGCGCTAGGGAGGTCGGGGAGGCGACCACCGTGGCGGAGGCGACGGCGACGGGGCCTCCGAAGGGGAGCGACGAGGATGACGAGGCTAGGTACATTTGCGGCGGATGGAAGAGGTAACCTGTCATTTCACGGCGTTCTGTTCTCTAGCTTACCGGGTGGTTTATCCTACTGTTCGTTTTAGTTTAAAATAATTTTGGGTCTGCGTTAGCGTGGTAGCAAGTTACACTTTTACACTTACGTCTGATTTTTTCAAAATTGGAATCGTCTAGATTCATGTAATTTGTTTGTATTCATTGGTGTTGCGTAGGAGTAGCAACTTACAATTAGGTCTGATGCTTTTCCGTTTGTTGATTGGAACTGACCTATCATTTGCACGGCTTCCTCCGATTGTTGATAATATATGCAGTTGCATCCAGGCATGTTGGTACGGTTAAAGTAATACATTCACCAGGGAAACCCGTAGCTTTTGATCCTTATCACTTTGGTTATAAGCTGGAGAAACTTGAGCACAATGAGATCATAACTCTTCTATGTAGTTCCTAACTCTTGCATTGAATTTAAAGCTACAAACTTACTGATTCCTATAATGAAAAAAATGGCCAAAGGATATAATTGTTCATGATCACGTGCATATATACTCCCTCCATTTTTTATAAATGTTTGCCGTGTTGACTTTTAGGCATTCATTTGGCCATTCGTCTTATTCAATAAAATTACGCAACTATGCAAAAATATGAGTCATGCTTAGAGTACTTGTAATGATAAACAAATCACAACAAAATAATTACATTTTTTTGAATAAAACGAATGGTTAAACTTATGTTCAAAAGTCAAGAGCGTCAAATATAAAAAAATGGAGGGAGTAATTCTTAGTACACCAATAGGTCTAATACCACATGGGGATGTTAGTCTTAGATGCTTGTTTGTAAGATACATAATCATGTACTAGTTCCATTAACTGCTTGAGTTACCGTTAAGTAGTGAGAATCAAGACCTATATTTCTGCAATAATATTATTATCTGAATAACATCAGAAGAAAAACACAAATGCTTAAAAATCAGATTATGAAAAGCTTTAAAAAGTCACTAATTGAAGTCATGTCTGTGGAATGTGGAATGGAAGTTATCACTGGCCCAAAAATCATCGCGCATAGCGTGAATGATAAATCATCATACATATTAGGACCTACAAATATATCATGAGTGGCCCATTACCTGCCACTTATTTATGCGTTTTATGTGCAGTAATACATAAAACGATTTTTTGATGCCTAGGGATTTCGTCACGCATGTGGAACAAATAAGCATTAGGTTATGCGCTTGTGCTGGGTTTATCACTTCTGAGTGAAGCTGTGGGCATTAGCCTTTTAGCATCTCAATACTTAGTGTTTATGCTATTTAAAAGGCTTCTCTAGCCGCAGTCTGCTTAAGGTTTTGCAGCTTCTGAAGATTGACTGCGCTTGGTTTATGGTTAAGATAACTGGATTGGCTAACCTTAACGCAGCTGTCTATCTGAACCCAAACTTGTGTTTACAGCTAACACATTTATGACATTGCATTTAGATACAGATGCTAGCAATGTGGTACAGTGGCAGTGGCACCTCAAGCACATGCAAAATTATGCATCAATTGGAGATGATCTTATCACCTGTCACCTGATCACATGGATTGTTTAAACTTGAGCGTGCATGGCAGCATAAGTCAATTTATTTGTCTATTAACTTTCTGAATTCTTCTCTCTGTGAGTATCTGTGGTTACAGTGATGATGGAAGAATGAGTTGTGGATACTCAAGCTTTAGAGGGAGAAGAGCAAACATGGAAGACTTCTATGACATAAAATCATCAAAAGTTGATGATAACCAAATAAACCTCTTTGGAATATTTGATGGTTAGAGATTTACCTTTCAAACACCATAATATATATGTATTCATTCAAACTAAAATTCTTTATCATTATAGGTCATGGTGGTTCACATGCTGCTGAGCATTTAAAGAAGCACTTATTTGAAAATCTTCTGAAACATCCGTCATTCATCACTGATACAAAATCAGCAATAAGTATGATGTTAGTTCAGATAACGTTATTTCAAGATCATTTTGTGCTTCTAGTAGCTAATCAACAGATCTAACTAAATGGTATTTCCCAGGTGAGACCTACAGAAAAACTGACTCTGATTTCTTGGATGCTGAGACTAATATTAATAGAGAGGATGGGTCAACTGCATCAACAGCAATTTTCGTTGGTAACCATATCTATGTGGCAAATGTTGGTGACTCACGAACTGTGATGTCAAAGGCTGGCAAAGGTGCAAGTGCAAGCTTTTTTTTTTTTCTCAAGATTTGTTTCTTAATAATAATGCTTAATACTTGAATAGCATTGAGGGGCATGTCTCATTTGTGAAAGCAGCATTGGAGTTTTCACCATGGATTATATCATAATTCAGGACTATGTGTTCTTGGTGCTAGTTAATGGTGATGGGCATGCGTTGGACATGTTAACAATTGCAATGAATCCATTATTCCTGTTGTTTTTTTTAATTGGAAAGGGTTTCATTGTAAGAGGGATGGCAAAGATGGTAGAGAAAACATGTCTGGAATAGTGGAATATATTACTTATCAATATGGTGACATGATTGAAATACTTTGTTTTTCAGATGAAGTAGGAATACAGAAAATAAATACAGCAAAGTAGGTGTCAACCTTGTTTCGATGGAAAATAAATCATCATGCTTGTTTGTTTCAAATCCTTTTATTCGAAAATGGTACTTTCTTTATGACAATGGGGTTATTATTGGACAATACTGAGTTGAATTATGTATGTCGTAAGTGGATTTGTGTAATGCAAGTGATGACAGAGAATCCTTTTGTTTATGATTTACATATGCAGTTATCTTTGGAAACTGTATGTGAATGATGTACAAGTATACTTTCTTGAGGAAGCTGCAATTGAATAAATATTTTTTTGCCATCATTTCTTTGCCTTTTCATTTATTGAAAGAATTTGGTGGATGCCTTTAAATTGTTAATGTCATTTTTTCCTGATTTCCTTCTTTCAAGATGCATCCTATGATATGCTGTTAAAGCATTTTTAATCTCTTTTTTTAATTACTCATTTTTTGATCTATTCTTTGCAGCTATTGCACTCTCTAGTGATCACAAACCAAATAGAAAAGATGAGCGGAAACGGATTGAGAATGCTGGAGGGGTTGTGACATGGTCTGGTAAGTATTATGCCTCTGGGTGGAAGTTTTTGCTTTTTCTGCCTATCCACTTGGTTGAAATTCAATCACACGCGCATGGCAAATGATTTTCTGAAAGATGTTTTAGCCGATAATAGAAATGGGTTTTTTGCAGGGACATGGAGGGTTGGTGGTGTACTAGCAATGTCTCGGGCTTTTGGTAATCGTTTCTTGAAGCGATTCGTTGTTGCTGAGCCTGAGGTCCAGGTGATATTCTAATCTTGTAATGTTTATGATCTTCCTGTTCTGTTTGTGTTAAAGATAGAACAGTATGATATTACCATGGAACCTGGTATTTTATTTCATGTATGTACTTCTCATGGACTAAAACAGTACATAATGACCTGCAAAATTCTGTCAGGAACAAGAAATAGATGATGATTTGGAGTTTCTGATTTTGGCTAGTGATGGGCTGTGGGATGTGGTGTCCAATGAGGTTAGCATGCCCAATGCCAAATTGGATACATTATATGTTTTTCCCCTTCATGAGCATCTGTATATATACGCAAGTAAAATCCACACTGCTCTATCTTTCGTATACTATTATATAAAATAGATGAATGGGTGGCACTGTTTTATGAGTCTGTACCACTGTTTTATGCACTTCTTTGAAGCAGTGCATATCTGGTGTAACTATTGTTTTGGTTCAGTTAACAATAGCTAAAAGAAGGATCGCTTTGCTGGATATAAAGTGTTGATTTAATCATGTTTGTAGTTATTGCCAAACAGTAACCATTCATATTGGACCCTTTCTACTGATATTTCCTGAAACCAGTTAGGAAGCTCGCATGGAAAAGATTTAGAGAAAATTTGCTTTGTAAGCTAGCAATAAGTTTGACAATGCAGGTCATTTTATGATTGAAAACCTCCATATCCTCTGTTGATTGATGTGTTTGCTTTCTTGTATAACTGATATCTAATGTTGCGTATACTGGTGTTTTCATCAACATTCTTTCTGCTTCTACCTAAACTAGGAATAATTGCAACCAAGGGCTGTTCCCTGTTCATTCCCAAGTTTGTTCTGATATAATGAATTTGGTTGTTCCAGCATGCCGTTGCATTTGTAAAGGCGGAGGAGGGCCCTGAGGCCGCAGCCCGGAAGCTGGCAGAGATTGCTTTTGCCCGTGGAAGCACCGACAATATAACATGCATCGTTGTAAAATTTCTCCATGCTAAGATGGCCGTAGATTCTGCCTCGTCTGGTGAGCGAAGTTGATTTCTTCTGTTCTATTTCTCTTGTTCATTTTATCATCTTAATCTGGAGTGCTGGCATCAATCACGGTGCAACCTTAACTATACGGCCTTCATTGGGCGTTTATATATTTGTTTGTTCATTGACCTTGAGCCTGTCTACTTGCTTTGGGATTTGGTGTCTGTGCAATGCCGCAATGGATCCGTTCGCTGGCGCAGTTGCTCGTGTGAACTGCGGTACTTTTGGTTCACTACTTCGCTTTGCTAAGCCACATCTTAGTCAATTGTTAGGTAGGTGTTTATTTCGCCACCACAACTTAGGCTTGCCATACTTTGGGCCCATCAGTCATTCATGAGGGGCTATTTGGTTCACTCCCTCACTTTGCCAAACTTTGCCACACTTTCTAGGATACTTGTTTGTTTCACTTCCAAAGTTGTGGCATGCCAAAGTTTTTCAATTCAAAGGCCCACATGTCATACACCCATCTTTTAGCCAAAAGTTGCCTAAGGTGTGGCCATCAATTTATAAGCCACAAATTTGGCTATGTTTGGCATGGAGGTTTGGCAATGTTTGGGAGTGAACCAAACAACCCATCACTCTCTTTTTTTTTTTTTCAAACCATGCCACACTTGTGGCCTACTAATTTATGGCCACATTTTTGTGCCATGCCACAATTTACCTAAGGTTAGTTGTGGCAAAGTTAGTCACCAACCAAACCCCTCAGTGTTACTTCGTTCGGTTCTCAGAGCTTGTCCGACTTATTATTAGCTAGCCAGGTCATGTTTACTGTGGTATTTCAGCGATGTTAGTAATGATATTTAATTGAAGCCTTAGATTCGGTTTGACACAATAGAATACAAGAGGAGATTACTACTACAGAAAACATTATTGGTGTAGGTTGGGAAACCCCCATAGGTGCTGGATTTTTCAAACGGCACCACAGAGGTTGACGCTGATGATGGAACCTCATCGGTAACGAATTGACAACCGACACCTATTAGGGGGCAGAAATTTTTTAAAAAAGTCGGCTCAATGAGTCGGCTAATGCTGATTGCTCCCAATCCTATTGCCCCCAATTCACAAAATACATGAATCACCAAATCATCCAAATGCAATCACAAATCGAAATCAAGAATCCCCACAAAATCAACATCCCAAATCAAACCACTGCCTTGTGGTGGTTACTAAATCAACATCCCAAATCACAAAAATCCCCACAAAATATTCACAAATCAAACCACCGCCGTGCCGGAGAGAACTGTCATTGGTTCCATGTTGGGGAGGAGGACAAACCGCCGTCGCTGCTGGCACACCGAGGAGGGGGGAGTATCAACTATCGCCATCTCGGGGAGGGGAGCATCGCCACCACCGCTTAGGATTTGAGGAGAGGGGAGAGGAGGCGAGAGAGGAGTTGAATAAAAAGAGAGGGTGAAAAAAGGGGTGTGCGGACGTAGAAAAGGAAAGGAAAAGAGAGGGTGAAAAAAGGGGCGTGCGGACGGAGAAAAGGGAAGGACAAAAAAAAAAGGAGACGCGTGTAGGATCGAGATGTCGACTAGAGGGGGGTGAAGCATCTAGGCCCCCAGCGTTGATTTTGGTAATTAATGACAAACGCTAATTGTAGACTAACTATTCTCTTAAGTTATACATCTTGAGATATGTCCATATGATGTGTATGCCATGGATGACTATTGAGGATTAAAATCAATGGCGCAAAACAAAAGGAATGAAGACGATAAAACTGGCGGTTTTATTTTAATTGATCGAGGAGTTTGGACGATCAAATTTGCTAGATTTGTTTATAGCTTTGCTGTACTATCAAGAGAGTTAATGACCTAAACAAAGAGATGATCAGAATGCCACATTAGGTCATTTGCATTTAGACTTGGTTCACTATTAAAGTTTTATGTGCTTCTCTGTCTAGGGCTGGTCTGACCGTGGGCCTCAAGCCGGTTTGACCGACGTGTCTTGGCCAGTCTGACCGGCCCCCTGAAAGGTGGTTGTGGCCTGGTTGGTGTGCTCTGGGGTATCAGAGCTTGGTATCAGAGCTTGGTCTCTCTTGATTAGACTTTATCGCCTAGAGAGAAGATGTCAAATAAGGTGAACCATGTAGGAAAGACTCCTATGTTTAATGGCACTAATTATTCCACTTGGAAGATTAAAATGTCTACTCACCTCAAAGCCATGAGCTTCCACATTTGGAGTATTGTTGATGTAAGCTTTGCTATCACCGGGTCGCCCTTGACGAAAGTTGATCAATGCAACGTCAAACTTAATGCTCAAGCTATGAATACATTGTTCAACTCTTTGAGCCAAGAGGAGTTTGATAGAGTGAGCAACCTTGAGACGGCATATGAGATTTGGAACAAGTTGGCAAAGATTCATGAGGGCACAAGTGAGTATAAGGATGCCAAGCTCTATTTCCTCAAGATCCAGTATGAGACATTCTCTATGTTGCCTCATGAGAATGTGAATGACATGTATGAGAGGCTCAATGCCATTGTAAATGATCTCTAGGGGCTTGGGGTAACCTACACCGACCTTGAGGTTGCCCAAATGATGCTTAGGGCTCTACCGTATAAGTATGAGACCCTAGTCACCATGCTCATCAACTCCGACCTGCCAAGAATGACACCTGCAAGCCTTTTGGGGAAGATCAACACCAATGACATGTACAAGTTAAAGAAGAAGGAGATGGAGGAAGCCTCTCTATCTAAGAAGTGCATTACTCTCCAAGCCGAAGTGGAAAACAAGGGCAATAGCTAGGTGAATGAAGACAAGGGTGACTTGGAGGAAGAAATTGTGCTTCTTGCTAGAAGATTCAGCGAGCTCTTAGGAAGGAGAAAGGGAAAGGGAAAGGACTCTAGCTCCTATAAGAGAAGAAGTAGAAGACCCAACAAGATCCTCTCCAACTTGAGATGTTTTGAGTGTGACGAGAAGGGGCACTTTGCTTCTAAGTGCCCTTCCAAGGAAGATGAAGGTGACAAGCCATCCAATAAGAAGAGTGGAAGCTACAAGCTCATGAAGAAGCTCAAGAAGGAGTGAAAGAAGATTGAGGCTTTCATTGGGCAATAGGTCTCAAATGAAGAGAGCTCCGCTTCATCTGGGTCCGATGCCGAAGATAGTGATGATGATGCAAGCTTCAAGAAGAAAAAGATGGCCGGAGTTGCTATAAAGGAGGCTCCATCACTCTTCTCTCATGGCAAAGGGCTCTTCTAAGGTAACATCTAATAGTGATAGTAAAGTGATGATGATAATAATGATGTTTCCTATGATGAGCTTGTGAGCATGTTTGAGGAACTCCTTGCATATAGTGAGGGGGAGATTGTAAAGTTAAAGGCTCTAAAGAAGGATCATGCTTATTTAGAGGCCTTGTATGAGGAGCTCTCTTCATTTGAGTCCTATTACCCAATGAAAGCCTCAATCTTCTTTCTCTCCTTCTTGAGCTTCTTCATGAGCTTGTAGCTTCCACTCTTCTTATTGGATGGCTTGTCACCTTCATCTTCCTTAGAAGGGCACTTAGAAGCAAAGTGCCCCTTCTCGTCACACTCAAAACATCTCAAGTTGGAAGGGTCTTGTTGGGTCTTCTACTTCTTCTGTTATAGGAGCTAGAGTCCTTTCCCTTTCTCCTTCCTAAGAGCTCGTTGAATCTTCTAGCAATAGCAAGAAGCACAATTTCTTCTTCCAAGTCATCCTTGTCTTCATTCACCTTGCCATTGCCCTTGTTTTCCACTTCGGCTTGGAGAGTAATGCACTTCTTAGATGGAGAGGCTTCCTCCATCTCCTTCTTCTTTAACTTGTACATGTCATTGGTGTTGATCTTCCCCAATAGGCTTGTGGATGTCATTTTTGACAGGTCGGAGTTGATGAGCATGGTGATTAGGGTCTCATACTTGTCCAGTAGAGCCCTAAGCATCTTTTGGGCAACCTCAAGGTCGGTGTAGATTGCCCTAAGCCCCTTGAGATCATTGACGATGGCATTGAGTCTCCCATACATGTCATTCACATTCTCATGAGGCAACATGGAGAATGTCTCATATTGGATCTTGAGGAAATGGAGCTTGGCATCCTTATACTCACTTGTGCCCTCATGAATCTCCGCCAACTTGTTTCAAATCTCATATGTCGTCTCAAGGTTGCTCACTCTATAAAACTCTTCTTGGCTCAAAGAGTTGAATAATGCATTCATAGCTTGAGCATTAAGTTTGACGTTGCGGTGATCAACTTCCGTCAAGGGCGACCCGGTGATAGCAAAGCCTATATCAACAATACTCCAAATGTGGAAGCTCATGGCTTTGAGGTGAGTAGTGGGAAGGTTGAGGGGTTGAGGACCCTGCCAAGTGTGGTCAATAGGATTGTGTGAGCCACAATTCTCCCTAGATATGGAAACAATGATGATAAACCTCATGATGCAAGAGATTGCCATATCAGAGGGGACCTTTGGACAATGTATCTATTATGCCCCTTAGATTATGAGGTTGATTCAAAACAAGCTTTCCGATGTGGGAGGAAACTTAAAGCAACACAAGCAATATAAGCCAAGACTTTAACTTGCTTCTGCAAGGGGTACTAGAGTGTGGACTTCCACTTGTAGGGTCGAGATGTCACTAGAGGGGGAGGAGGGAATAGGCGATTTAAAACTAAATGACACCTAATCAAAACTAACCTAAGTTGCTAGGCTTGGTGAGGGACGAAGTTATGTTTTGCAAACCTAGGGTGATATAGGCTCAAATATGTCTCTATGAAAGTAAATTGCACAAATGTAAATGCAATAAGTAAATGAGACAATAGACAAGGAGTTTTTTTTTTCACCCGAGGTTCGGATCGGTTTCCTACTCCCCGTTGAGACGAGCCCAACTTCATCGCTCAAAACCACGAAGCCACCGCAAGCCCCCTTCATCAAGGGGTGGGCAAGATGAGAGCCGGCCCACGAAGTGGACTACCCAAGCCTCGATCACTAGGGGTAGTTCTTCATTCACTCCGAAGGTGGTGAACTTCAAACCACTCACAATCGGCGTCGGGCCTTCTCCACGATCTCCTTGGAGAGGTCCTCGGGCAACACCTCCACAAGCCGTCTAGGAGGTGGCAACCTTCATGAGTAACAAGCGATGACCCGACTCGGAGATGATCAAGTGCCACACTAGCTCTACAATGAAGCAAATGCGCTTGACTCTTGGCTAATCATCCCTTAATCACACCAAATGGATGAACACAAGCACTAGAGTGTGTGCAAGGGATGTATGCAAGTGAAGCAAGTGTCAAGAGAGTCCCCTTGCTGCTAGTGGCGGGGAGGAGGGTAGGGGTATTTATACCCCAACCCACAAAAACTAGCCATTGGGGTCGAAATTCCCCAACTCAGTACATTGTCGGTCAGACCGCCGAAGGGTGGCTGGTCAGATCGACTTTTCAACGGCTAGTTACCGTTGCAGGGCATTAAATGCACTGACACATGGGGGCCGGTCAGACCGCAGTAGTGTGGCCGGTCAGATCGGCCGTGGCTCGGTCAAACCGCAATCGGCTCGGTCTAACCGATTGCGGCTCGGGTTTTTCACCTAGAGGCCGACCAACCAGCACAGGGTCGGCCGGTCAGACCGGCAAGGTCTCCATGGTCAGACTAGCCAACACTCGTCGGTCAGACCAGCATAAGGCCCACGGTCTGACCGGCTCTGGACAGAGAAGCAGAACAATTTAAACAGAGAACCAAGTCTAAATGCAAATGACCTAATGTGGCATTTTGATCATCTCTTTGTTTAGGTCATTATCCCTCTTGATAGTAAGACAAAGGTATAAATAAATCTAGCAAATTTTGATCATCCAACTCCTCGATTAATTAAAATAAAACCTCTGGTTTTACTGTCTTCGCTCCTTTTGCTTTGCGCCATTGAATTTAGTCCTCAGTGATCATCCATTCATACACATCATGTGGTCCTAACTCAAAATGTATAGCTCAAGAAAATAGTTCGGCTACAATTAACGCTTGTCATTAATTACCAAAATCAATGACGGGGGCCTAGATGCTTCACCGGTTCTAATGTGGGCCCCGCAACCAACAACCCTGATGAGACATACGGGTTTTAATTGGAACAGACACTTCTATTTGACATTAAATATATGTGTCCGTTCCAATTAAAAACCGGCACCTATTTGTACTGCGTTTTTCTTGCCATTGGCGCCCCCTGTGGCGCGTGTTTGGTTGGGAAAACACTATAGGTGTCGATTTTAGCTGTTCCGACACCTGTAAGGGGGGGGGGGCAAAAATCAGCAAGTAGGATAGTTTTAGTTCCATCTGCCACCAATAAAATATAGAAACATGCAAGATAAATTCTGTCTATACATGGAGAAACAAAAATGGCAAATCCAAATGTGACTGCGTTTTTTAGCCCAATTCTTTCTTTTTTCCCCCTAATATGCAGACATCTTTGATCTTTGATCTTTGATCTTGTTCATGTTTGTATATGACATCATAATATATCTTGTCTCATTTGTCTAAGATTTTCCATAATTATATTCGGATCACATCCAATAAACAAATATCCTTATGGGCTTAAAGCACTTAGCGAACATGCACACTCCTGAACAAAGACAGAGAAAAAGAACAGAACAAAAGTGCCGCACCGAAGTTCTGTACAACCACAAAAGAGCATGGGGGTTACGTTAAACTCCTGGAGATGGAGATGCAGTTTCGATTAGCCCTTTTGCCGTGGCCACCATATCAGGCAGAGGCAATCCACGCTCCAAAACCACCCCTGCATCGCCGAAGAAGAGCCTGTATCTCTCCACCTTCGACGGCGTCCTCTTTACCTTGGAAAGCGCCTCCACCATCCCCTTCTTCCTGAAGTCGGCTGCATAGCCGTACAGAAGAGTGCGCGTTTCTACTATGGAAATCGCTAGCTCGACTATTGCTCTTCTCATCCTGGGGCATTCAGGGCTCGGCTTCTTGCTGGAGTTGAGTGTATCCACCATCTTCTGAACGAGTGCCTCCGCTGTATTATTGGCTAAGGATTCCAGTGCATCTTTAAAGCAGGCAGGCATGGCGTTGTGAATCTGCGCTGCGAGCCCAATCAGGACCTCTAGCTGCTTTCCCTTGGTATTCAATATTTTCTCCAAAATCTGCGTGTGGTTCACATTAGCTCTATAAATCATAATTATCGTCTCTACGGCGATGTATGGATCATATTATGCACACGCTGTACACTTAAAGCGTGTGTTGTTTTGGGACTTGGGAAATATTCGTGGGTGTGTGAGTATGATGTGCGTTATATTTGTACGTGTATTTGATGCTATGTTAACTTGAAAAAAAAGAGAGAAACAAATAGAGAAAATGCTACAATTGAGTAAGATCAAATCCAGGAGAAGACTCACCACTTTCAAGGCGGATGCAAGATGGTCGCTGAAACCAATATGGCGCAGCTCGTCTCCGGAGTGCGCGCACAGATTCTGCAGCAGGCTTGCCGCACATCGGCAGCCATCCTCGTCCCTAGCCGAAATCATGTTCTTGAGATCGTTTACAAGATCGCAATATTTTCCCTTGAATTCCTTGAGGATGGCCGAGCAGTTGCCGGGGCTTTCCGTTGCCAGCGTCGCCAATGCTTCACCTGCCGCCAACCGCAGCTGGCGATCATCTTGTGTACTGCTCGCTTGTTGGTCTTGCTGCGAGGGGAAGAATTCTTGCACCAATCTGGTAATGATCGCCGCGATTTCCCCGACCTCCTGCCTCGTATCGGCGTTGACACAGAGCTTGGCGAGGATATCCATCGCCGGCGCCCATTCCTCCGTGCCGGCGCCGTCGTCCTCCAAGATCCCGGCGAGGCTGCTCACTAGGAAAGGATGGTCCGATATCTTCCGCCGGAGCGTGACGCCGATCTCCCCCTTGGCGCCGGCGAGCTTTGCGACTAGCTTCAGTGACGAGGCGGTGATGGGTCGTCGATTCCGCTGTGCCTCGTTGCTGGAGCAGGCTATGAACCCTATCACCTTCGAGACGAGGTTAGCTGCCCTCCAGATTTCTGCGCAGTTTTCGGGATCGGAAGCAAGCTTCTCGAGGATCAGCATCCCCATTATCGGGAGCGCGTCTTCGTCGTCGTCGAGAGGCTCCTCGTCTGGAGCTGACCATAGATTCTTGATTCGTCGCGGGCAACTGGGCTTGGGGAAGCAACAGCAGCAGGTCGAGTCAGTATTAACGTTGCCTGCAGCTGCTTTTGTCTGTGTTGAGCCTCCACTGTCTTGTTCTTTCTTCGAGCAAGATGGAGCATCAAGGAGTGAAGATATCAGCTGCACGGTGCCAGGGAACCTGGCGATCCGGAGCTCACCGGCGACCTCGCCGATGACCTTCGCCGCGAACAGCCTGATTTGCCGGTCTTCTTCGGCGCCCCATCCCAGCATGCCGATCAAGGTGGCAATGGCGTTTGTGGAGGTGATGATCTTCGATGAAGCAAGCCGGGCCTTGGAGCCTCTTCGTTGCCGGAGGAAGCAGTGAAGGACGGTGACCCCAGCAAGGACCCTCTCGCGGCTGCGGCTGGGTTCGCCGGAGCCGAGGGAGTCGACGGCGAAGCTGACGATGTTCGCGTCCTCCATGGCGAGCAGGCCGTCCTCCATCCACGCGTCGTAGGCGTGCTCGTAGTACAGGTCGACGGACCTTGTCCCGAGCTTGCAGCGCCGCGCCAGCCATCTCCGGAGGAGGACGGAGAAGGGATCCGTCAGGCACGCCACGATGTAGAGCGCGCCCTGGGCGAGCACAAGCCCGTAGAAGATCTTGAGCGACGGCACGAGGTTGACGTTGCCCGTGCTCACGCGGTCCACCCTGCCGGCGAGGCGCGCCGACGAGATGGCGACGCGGGCGACGGCCGCCGGGATCTGGAAGTTGCCGAGCGCCACCGCCGTGAGCACCACGTACAGCCCCAGGAAGCCGAACGTCGCCGTCAGGAAGGCAACCATCAAGGGTGGGCAGACGACCAACATAGTGTTGGCGAGCACCAGCCGCGCGCGCTGGGCAAACGACGGCGGCGGCGGCGAAGCCTCACCTGCAGCCGTCGGGCGCTGCAGGGGCGCCGGTCTCTTGATCTTCTCCCGCACGGCTATCAGCTGCTGGCACAGAACGAACGTCATGAAGAGCAGCAACACGGATGCCAGCGCCGTCACCGGCGGAGCGCCGTACAGCAGCACCAGTGAACAGCCCAAGGCCAGTATCGCGGCCAGGGGGGTCAGCCGCAGTACTATCGCGACGACGCGGCGCCCTGACCCTGGTCTGTTCGCTCGTTTGAGGAGCCAGATGATGGGGAACCTGGCTAGCAGCACGAGCAGGGCAGCCAGCACCAGCGGCACGTACCGTTTTTTCGGGAATACGTGGGTTAGGACGACCGTGAGGATGACGGAGAGGCACAGCATCACGATCACCGCGTTCAGAAAATACAGCAGCTCCAGGGTTGAAGACAGCTTGAGCATTCTGATTCCTCCCGTGGTCTTGAACAAGAATTTATCGTCTGATTTGTTTTGGCGGCTGAACACCCTGAGTCCCCCAATGACACGGTCCCAATGACACGGTTAGCAGCGTTGTAGACAACCAAATTTGGTACTAGGACAAATTCATAGTAGAGGTCAGACTCACCCATGAATGACCAAGAACTGCGTTTGGTTCATAAAGCTTATGTTTTGTCACCTCAAATTTTTTAAGTAGTGTATTAGTCATATTTTGTTCCTCAGAAACATATTATGTACACATGTTATTACACCTATGTACTATTATACCGATGTGTAAAGTCTTAAACTTAAATTCATTAATTGTTTTATGTAAACAAGAAAACAAAATTCCTTATAGTTTTAGAAGTATATATATATATGTCAGAGTTTTGTCTTTTTACTAGTGATGTGATAATTATTAGTTGGTGTGCATCATTTTTATACGTAAGCGTCCTCTATTTGAACATGCCCAAGAGTGTAGTGTGATGACGAGAGAACGTACGTGAAGTGCTACTACTTACCTGTAAGCCTCCAGGAAGACTATCGCCATGGCGTACCAGAAATCCTCGCGCAGGTCCGTGGAATACCCACCGAGCACGACGACGGTCGCCCAGGTGAAGGCCAGCGTGCCGACGGCGTTGCCCGTCCTCTCCACGAAAGCGACGACGCGGACGAAGCGGTTCAGCCACTTCTGGGCCGTCTTCCACGCCCCCTCGTCCTCGTCGCCGCCGCCGGCCAGCGCGGCTGGCTGTGCTGCAGGCTGATCATAACCCGGGCCCGGGATGGCTATGCTACGCTCATTTGCTGCACTTGTTGCGGCCATCCTACTTCCTGCGAGCTCTCCTGCGGTAGTACGTGCGCTTCTACAAGCTCAAGGACATTGCATCTTGGAGTTAGACGAGCTATAAAAGATTTTTGTGTCTTGCTATTACTGGTTCAAGTTAATTATTGGAGGAGACCGAGGTAAGGTAGGTATCTTAAGATTCTGTTTACTTTGGGGTAGGGACTTGCTTGGGGCCGAGCACTTGGAATCATTGAAATGATGAATCGTACCAACCAGTACCACAATAAACACAACTTGGTACGTGGTTGACTGTTTATTGTGTTTTGTCGAGAGCATTAGTGCTAAAGTGTTTCTTCGGCTGGTTTCGTTGTTCACAAAACGATTCTTTTTAGAACGTTCTTTTTTGACACCGGAATTGGCGGGTTTGAGCTGCCTGAAACATAATATTCTACTCATGTGTGTTATGTTATTCTTTGTTTTAACTTTAATTGGGGAAAAGCTCGCCCTTCTCCTCTCATAGCCTCGCTCCCGCCCTTATATATTTTGGATGGTACAAGTTATATCATCCATTCTTCATCGGGCTCCGCGTCCCTCTGCTCGTTATGAGGTCCTCCTTAAGGTGGAGTCAAGAGAGGTCTTGAGCATTTATCGTGTGCCTCGGTGATGCTTTCTTGCGCAAAGGGGCTTAATGGAGGAGACGGTCATCCACAAATGCCATCCCATGGCCTCACTTGTCGGCGTCTAGGTAGAGTATGTGGAAAATGGTGGGACTAAGTAAGACACATGAAGTCATTCGTCCTACCTAACAACCCATGCCGTATGACAATCCATACGTGGCCTCGAATGATAGGTGGTAAGGCATGTTTTATCTACTGTGTCAGTTGCCTCAACGGGCAGGTATCAGTTACATCGCCTTTTATTGGGAAGGGACACCTTGCCTCAATGCAACCTTTTTCGGGACACCTTTTCGGGGTCGCTTGTCCCGAGCAATTCAGGATATGGTCTAGATTGGTGCTCGGGGACAACCACTAGGAGTTTGAGTGTCCAACCTTAAACCTCAGTTCTTCGCTAGCCTTGGAGGTTGCAGGCAGCTCTTTGGAAAGACTCGTTGCCTCAAGGAGCTCATAGGACAGCGATGTGGCGCCAAGTTGCCATGTGCCACCCCGTGATATTGCTTCCCGCCTATATTTTATCAAAATTAATCAAAGAGCAAGACAAAAATTTATTATCTTATATCGTGTTGATCCAAACTATAATGGTGAATATTTGTAGCAATTCCAGTTCTCAAACAAACAAACAAAGAGTTATAACTATACGAATCTAGTCCATTCCGTTTCAAATTATTTGTGGTTCTACATTTTGTTCTAAGACAAACATGTATATCTTTAGTCAATAAATTTTAAATTTTAGAAGTCTGTGTATGTTATCATGATAACATGTGAATTGTATATTATGAAAGTATTTCTTATAGTGAATTTAAAAATATAAATATAACGATGTTAAATTATATGAGTTTATAGAAATTGATGGTAAAACAATAATAAAATGTTTAATTTAGTATAAATCTAAAACAACAAATAATTTAAAATAGAGCAAGTATTATTTTTATAGAAAAAACAAGCTTCCACATTCGCTCCAGATGACCTATGCCGCTTATTATATTGTAGGGTGGATCAAAATTATAATAGTTTAGATTAAACCAATAAACAGATAAAATCCATATAGAAATACTAATTAGAAATATATGGCACCCATATGAGAAAAGAACTAAGAGGTGGCAGGTAGATTACTAACTGAATTTCGGAATAAAATATAAAATTAATCAGAAATTGATTTTTAATTGGAATTTAAAAGTAAAATTACAAAATCATTACTACTAAAATTCTAAATAAAACCTTTTCTCTTGAATATTGCAAGCTAGAGTTTTCTACTATTCGGCCGTTTAAAACCCCCTCGGATATCTTATCCTCTCGTCGCCGCGCGCCAACCCGCCACAAAACCCTACGCCTCCGCTCATCCCTATCCCCACTCGCCGGAGATGGCCGCCGGCGACCTCCTCCTCCGCACCCAGAGCGGCCTCCCCGTGCTCGCAAGGGCCTTCCCCAGCTTCCTCTGCCTCCGCGTCCCTGCCCGCCGCCGCCGGGGCGCTCCTCCCCTGACCGCCGCCAAGGTCGACGTCGCCGACGCCGTCGGCCGCCGTGTCAGGTCGGGCGGCGCGGCCGTACCGAAGCGGCGTCGTAGCCGTAGGGACGCGGAGGAGGAGGAGGAGGAGGGCCTCGCGTTCTCGAGGGTGGTCACAGGCAGGGGAAGAGGCGTCCGCGAGGAGGGCGTGGCGGAAGGGGAGGCTCCGGAATTCGATGCGGCGAAGAGCGGTGACGAGTCGGGAGGCGTGGATGGCTCGTACCTCAGCGACACAAGGTAATCGCTTGCCTTGCGCCGCAAATTGAGAGTTATCTCTTCCCCTGTAGAAATGATTATGGTTTGGAACTGTAGAAATGGCGAGTGCTTTATTTATGTAAGAGTATTTTCGAATATGTGGAAATGGTTATGTTTCCAAAACAGAAATGGCGAGTGCTTGTTTCCAGTATTTTCCAGATGAGTAGAGCTTAAAGATTTTAAACGTTGTGTTAGGGAGACGCCAAATCATGTCTGTTCTACTAGAATTAATCAGTTTTCACTAAGTTCTAGCAGCGTGCTGTGTTTGTATAATTATTTATTGCTGTAAACCAACTGTTACTGCCTCCTTCAAGTAGCATAATGCTCATCTGTAAACAATCATTTTGCTAATCCTCGACTAACTAGAATATGAGAAGACTGCTCATCCGATTTGTATAACAGGATTTACAAATGTACTGCTTTCGTAATTTAGAAATGCTATTCATATGCAGGTTTGATCAATGCGCTATTTCTCCGTTGTCACTGAAAGCCGTCAAAGATGCTGGGTATGAAAGGATGACCCAGGTGCAGGAGGCAACTCTGCCAGTAATCCTTCAAGGTCAGGGAAATGGCAATGTTATTGTTCCCAGTCCAGTGAATGATACCAGTATTTTTTGGTGGGAGTCCTGAAACTGAATCTGCAACATTTTGTTCCATTTTAGGCAAAGATGTTCTTGCAAAAGCAAAGACAGGAACTGGGAAAACTGTTGCCTTTTTGGTACTTATCCTTAATCCCAATCAAATTATGGCATTAGTCGCTATCACCTATTAACGTATTGACTAATGAGTTAGAGTATCTTGTTTTAGCTTCCAGCCATTGAAGTTCTCTCCGCATTACCTAATTCTCGGAGGGATCAACTACGTCCATCTATAAATTTGCTGGTGATGTGCCCTACTAGGGAGCTTGCAATCCAAGTGGCTGTTGAGGCCAAGAAACTTCTCAAGTATCACCGCTCACTGGGGGTGCAAGTTGTAATCGGTGGCACACGATTAACCCAAGAGCAACGAAGCATGCAAGCTAACCCATGCCAGGTTGTACCCATGAACTACAGACAGGTCATATCTTGGATTCTTAGTGCAAGTTATGTATACTAACACTGTGCACTGATCAAACAGATTCTTGTTGCTACACCTGGAAGGCTTAAAGACCATGTTGAGAACACACCTGGTTTTTCTACCCGACTAAAAGGTGTGAAGGTTCTTGTTCTTGATGAAGCTGATCGCCTGCTGGATATGGGATTCAGAAGAGACATTGAGAGAATAATTGCTTCCGTTCCTAAAGAGCGACAGACATTGCTATTTTCTGCTACTGTGCCAGAGGAGGTAAACTCTTTGTATTATTAAGCTCTCTTTATATAAAGTTAAACCTCTAACAAACTATCTTTTGAACGTTTATATTTAGGTCCGCCAAATTTCTCATATTGCAATGAAGAAGAATTATAAGTTCATCAACACCGTTAAGGATGGTGATGAGGAGACACATGCACAGGTTTAGACCTGTCATTTTTTCTTGAGCATTTTATGCTAAATGCTAAAGTTTTGGAGCTCATTAGAACATTGCGCTGCTTCTATATCAGGTGAGTCAGATGTTCATGATCGCGCCACTAGATCTACACTTCTCTATCTTATATGATGTATTGAAGAAGCATGTTGCAGAGGATGCAGACTACAAAGTAAGTTTCATATCCAAACTGTGAACCTATATCTTGTGGATTATGGATGTGTCATTGTTGTTCAATTTTACAGGTGATTATATTCTGCACTACTGCGATGGTTACCAAACTTGTCGCTGAAATTCTTTCCCAACTGAGACTGAATATAAGAGAGATTCATTCCAGAAAGTCACAATCTGCCAGAACTAAGGTCTCAGATGAATTCAGGAAGTCAAGGGGTCTGATATTGGTTAGTTCTGATGTATCTGCCCGCGGCGTGGATTATCCTGATGTCACCCTTGTCATACAGGTACCTGTTATTATTTCCCCTCACAAAATTCTTCTTGTAAACTGATATTGCTATATTGTTGTTATTTATTTTTCTTTTCTTTATGAATGTTTGGAAAACTATTTCTGTTGACCAAAATATGGCAATGCAAATATGCTTGCAGTTTGTTGTGTTCTGATAAAGTTTTTTCTCCTTGAATATTTGCTCTTGCAGGTTGGGGTGCCAGCTGATAGACAGCAATATATACATAGACTTGGTAGAACTGGACGGAAGGGAAAGGAAGGGCAAGGCCTATTACTGTTGGCTCCATGGGAGAAGTACTTTCTTAGTAGCATTAAGGATTTGTCAATATCAGAGGCTACGGTACCTTCTGTTGATTCAAGCACTCAGACAATAGTAAGTTCATAATCCTCTCATCTATTTCGCCATGCAACATAGGTCAGATCTAGCGCAAATTTTGCAATAGGAAGTCCATTTTTGCCTGCTCAAGAAATCTCAAGTACTCTTGTTTCTGCTTTATTTGATAGGTCAAAGACGCAGTCCGGAAAGTTGAGATGAGGAGCAAGGAGTGTGCCTATCAAGCATGGTTAGGATACTACAACTCTAACAAGACCATTGGCCGAGAAAAATCCAGACTTGTTAAGCTCGCAGAAGAGTTCAGCCAAAGCATGGAGCTTTCAGTTCCGCCAGCTATACCCAAGCAAATTCTTCGAAAGATGGGACTTAACAATGTTCCTGGGCTGAGATCTACATAACCCTGATGCCTGAAATTAAGGTCCTTGTGCACTTTGTGCTAAAAGCGTAGAGCACACTATCGACATTTGATCCATCACTGTGCTCTCTGCTGCGTTTATGGTAAACTTCAGGCGTGATGTACCTCACTGCTGCAGATATTTGAGCTTTGCAGCTCGGTGGGTTGATATTGGTCAGAAGTTTGGACGATCAACACTATGTATGATCACAGATCACTTCTCTCGGAGGTTCAGGAGTTCTAAGTTCAACTATTCAAGCATGACTAGGAGTCTTTCTGGTCCTCTACAAATACAGGTTCAAAAACAGACAGTGATTCTACAGAAGCTCATATAGTGCAACACACGAAGATTTTTATTTTTACCTTGTTCTGATCCATTTTGAGATGGATTTACTTGAGACACTAGATGATCAGATCGTTTATTAAACCCATGCTTATATATTATTTATCAGATAGTAGCATTCTTTTGCTACCATCATCCAAAACTCCAAGTTGAGCAAGTGAAAAGAGATGATATCAGAGTGTCTATTACACCCGTGCTTCGATTGAATTTACCGCTTTTAAATTTGAATTTCTCGAAAACCATTCGAACTCGACTAGTTCCTCCGCGCCGAACTCACCAAACGAGAACATTGTACACGAAAGGTTCGAACAGCAAATAGGAAGAGGAATCAAACCCAACTTGAAAAAAACGAAGAGATTAAACTCCAACGTTCCTTCTCAAAGCACGTTGAGCGTTGATGAGATCCTTGCTTCTTGCGATGGGATTGGGCCAGGTTGGGCCATGGACTAATGGGCCGATGTGATGGGCCTTCAGCAAGCATGGTTTGGAGGCCCACTACGGCCCACCTAGTCTATTTCCTACTACTAGTAAACTCGTGTTGGGGATCGCAGAGGCATAGCGCGTCTTTCGACCGTTCGCCGCCGCCGCCGCCGCCGCCGCCCGCGCCGCCGCCGACGCCGCCGACGAGATAGAGATCGTTCGCCGGGGAGAGATGATGTCTGGCGGCCCCAGCGACGCGACCCACCGGAAGCGGCGGCGGAGGCGGGGGCCGAAGGGCTCGGGGGTCGACGGGCCCTCGATCCCCAGGGCGGTCACGACCAACGGAGCAGGTCCCGAAGAGGAGGAGGAGGTGGTGGAAGGGAAGGCTATGGAGTTGGATGCGGGGATGAGCGCTGCCGAGGTGGGAGGCGTGGTTGGCTCGCATCTCAGCGAGACACGGTAAATTAATGGGCCTTGTTCTGCAAATTAGGTTACGAATGTGCTTTGATTTTTTTTTTCCATTTCTCAAATTGTAGAAACTTAGTATAGAATGTTCTGTTGTTGGTGTGATTTTGAGATTATAATAGGCATCGCATAGTGTTAGATAGCATGAAATCATAGCTGTTATCAGACCGGGATTAGTCTTACTAATCCACCAAATTTTAGTTGGTTGTTAGTTGTTACTCTAAAATCGCCATGTTCTTACTAAGTCCTGGTAGTAGTAGTAGTAGTAGTAGTAGTAGTATTAGTAGTCAGCCAGTCAATGTCCACTATTCGGTGTTTTCTTAGATCTGTTATAATAAAATCAGTTTGTGTTACTCACTGTTTGTTCAAATTAGTCTGTCTACCATGACTTGTAGTTTCTGAATGTCATGAATCGTGTTAGGTTCCTGCAAACTTATTTAATGTTACCGTTATGCATGTTACAGATTTGATCAATGTCCTGTTTCTCCGTTGTCATTGAAAGCAATCAAAGATGCTGGATATGAAAAGATGACCCAGGTGCAGGAGGCAACTCTGCCAATAATCCTTCAAGGTCAGCCAAATGAAATATATAGTGTCGCTCAATTGCTCCACAGCATGATACCGATCTCTTGGGAACCCTGGAGATAATATGTGTGTTTGTTTCCTGCAGGTGAAGATGTTCTTGCAAAAGCAAAGACAGGGACAGGAAAAACTGTTGCCTTTTTGGTATTCTAGTCCTTTGGACCCAACTTGTCAATTCATGGCACTACTTTATGCTTTCATGGGACTAACCAATTTGAGTTTCATTTCTTGTTTCCAGCTTCCAGCCATTGAACTTCTCTCTACATTACCTCGTTCTCCATCTATAAATTTGCTTGTGATATGCCCCACAAGGGAGCTAGCAAACCAAGTGGCTGCTGAGGCCAGGAAGCTTCTCAAGTATCATCGCTCACTGGGCGTGCAGGTTGTAATTGGCGGCACAAAATTACCTCAAGAACAACGAAGCATGCAATCTAATCCTTGTCAGGTTGTGCCCAACAAATTTAGTGCGCTCATATCTAGCTTTAGTTTTATGCACTGATAATAATACTTGGGAGTTGATTAACAGATTCTTGTTGCTACACCGGGAAGGCTTAAGGATCATCTTGAGAATACACCTGGTTTTTCCAACCGAATTAAAGGGGTGAAAGTTCTTGTTCTTGATGAAGCTGACCGCCTATTGGATATGGGATTTAGAAGAGACATTGAGAAAATTATTGCTTTCATTCCTAAAGAACGACAGACACTTCTTTTTTCTGCTACTGTTCCAGAAGAGGTATCTCCTATTTGTTACTATACCCCGTTTCTATAATAGCAATTTGATTTCTTTTTTAAATGCTTACTGTTAGGTTCGTCAAATTTCGCACGTTGCAATGAAGAGGGGTTACAAGTTCATTAATACTGTTAAAGAGGGTGATGAGGAGACACATTCACAGGTTTATAAATGTCACTTTCATGTGCTGTTGGGTAAATTTTAAGTTTTGCTGCTCGCATGACCTTACGTTTTTACTCTTGCATCAGGTAAGTCAGATGTACATGGTTGCACCACTTGACCTGCACTTCTCTATATTGTACAATGTACTGAAGAAGCATATCGCAGAAGATGCAGACTACAAAGTAAGTTATCTCAATTTTCTTCTTTTTTTTGAGCAAGTTACCTTACCAGACCAGCTTATATATTGGGGATTTGTCCATGTGTGCCCCATCCAATTTTTCAGGTGATTGTATTCTGTACTACTGCAATGGTCACCAAACTTGTTGCTGAAGTTCTTTCCCAGCTGAAACTGAATATAAGAGAGATCCATTCGAGAAAGTCGCAATCAGCAAGAACTAAGGTCTCAGATGAATTTAGGAAATCAAAGGGTCTGATATTAGTGAGTTCTGATGTATCTGCTCGTGGTGTTGATTATCCTGATGTCACCCTTGTCATACAGGTGGGGTCGCATGATTACATCTCATACCAAAATAATTCATCTCCATTTATTGAAATTTGTTTGCCCTCGCAGGTTGGGCTGCCAGCTGATAGAGAACAGTATATACATAGACTTGGTAGAACTGGACGGAAAGGCAAAGATGGGCTAGGTCTCTTACTGTTGGCTCCCTGGGAAACATACTTTCTGAATAGCGTTCAGGATTTGTCTGTATCACAAGCTGTGGTACCTACAATTGATTCGAGCATTCAGACAGGAGTAAGTATTATGTACTTGATATCAAGTTGGCTATGTGATTCTGTCAAGGGTTTTTACTCTAGTTGAGCAATCAACATGGCTGCTCAAAATATAATGCACTTTACGTTTTCTCCTTTTAATCTCTGCTTGATTTGATAGGTCAAAGATGCACTCGGAAGAGTGGAGACAAAGAGCAAGGAATCAGCCTACCAGGCATGGCTAGGGTACTACAACTCAAACAAGGCTATTAGTCGAGACAAATCCAGACTTGTTAGGCTCGCAGAAGAGTTCAGCCAGAGCATGGGTCTTGCAATTCCGCCTGCCATACCCAAACTCATTCTTCGAAAAATGGGCCTTAACAATGTTCCTGGGCTGCGATCTGTGTAACCCTTGTGCTGAAGGTTGACAATTTTTTTACTGCCCCCAAGTTTGACAACCTCAGTTCTAAGATGACTGCTGCATCCTTTTTTTGAAGCCAGCTCTTGACCAATCTATTATCATCACCGGGCAGGTTCAAAGCTGAAATGAACCCAGTGATCCTTCATATAGGAGTAACTATTTTTTTCACAGTTGTACTGACCTACATCATGTGGGAGCATATTTTTTTCCTTCACCATAACTACACTGGGCCCCAAGTCCTCCCGAGTATGGAAAATGAAATGTACCTGTTCTTGCGGCGCCACAAGACGCCACACCACATAAGCAGTGGCGTAATATAATGCAGTCATATTGTTACATTATATATCAACTACTCGTAATAGTAGAATCATTATCTTGTTTCAATCTTGCTATGCTTTGCTGTATTATTTTTTATCTACTGCTCAATGGCCAGGGTGGCAAAGGTCGGACCATGGCAACCTGTATCTGCCTGCCTGTCGCCTGGTCACCGCGATGAGATTTTGCTTGTAAGTTTGGCTCAGTTTGATTTTTTTTTTAAAAAAAAACTTTGGAGTATACTACCATATCAAACAATCTCTTGGGTACGGATGGTACAATACAGTTAGGTGCTTTTAACATCAAGTGCCGTACGTATCGGCTGCTACTGATTTCTTTGTGTGCTTTTTTTCGTGATGAGCATCGCCGAGAGCGTGGAGAGATGGCAGGAAAGATTGGAAGATGCAGGTAATACGAAGGCGTGGCTGGTCTAAATTAAGTTGGTGACTTGGTGTGAGACTCCTGCCGTATCATGCAGGCGCCGTGGCCTGTGTTGCCTTCCCTTGCAGGTGCGTCACGGTCAAAATCACATCATTTGCGTGGTTGGGGACCTAAAAAATGCCGTGGTCGGAGGCTCGGATCAAGGATCCAGGGTTGGAAAAGCAGACATTTTTTTAATCAGCACGAATTTCATACTGATTTTTTTGTGTGTTTTTGTTTATGACATGCATTAGGCGAGGGGTGCTCAGATCAGGCCAAGTCAGACATCATGTAAGGTAAAGGTAGCGACAATATCTAACGAAGGTTAATGTCACCTTTGGAATGGTGAAATTTCAACGAAAAATTACTGTTTTAGGGGGATCACCCCAATCAAAATCCTATGAGAAATTGAGAACCTTGTGAAAATTCCTGTATTCCAAAGAACATCAACCTAGGAGTTCTTTTGAGATGCAAGAAAATAGTTCGGTTTTAGAGCCAGAGAGTGTAGTCTTCCAACGAGCATTTGAAAAGATTCTACAGTATTCTCCTGATTAGGTACTCGTTTCCCAAAGATCATGCTTAAATATTTC